>NC_056040.1:16086044-17286044 GCF_004379255.2 Salvia splendens | reverse complement strand
TGGTTTGTTAGTAATAATGTTGAATTTGGATGTGACACTATCATTATTTTATTTGTTTTCTAATGTTTGAAAATGTAGCTAACCGGTTGATTAGTGTTAAGAAATTATTTTTGGTGGTTGGATACTGGCTATCTACTGCTTCATATTCTCAAGAAAATGCATGTTGTTGACAGCCAAGAGATCATGGATATTGAGTTTGTGGAATCATGAATAAATGTCTCTATGTTATATGCAGAGTTGATAACAACTGAGTATCATCTCTTTCCTAGTCCAATTACATTTTTATGTCATGTTGCATGTAATTTGATAGGCGATGGTGAAATAGAATACTACTAGTTGAATCCCCGGTTGTATATTGTATGCTTCATATTGAATATGAAGTTTAATTGATATTCTATAATAGTCTTGTGTGTTTGTGAGGTTGTCATTTATTTATGTTATCTGATATCATCTTGGCGAGACCTATTGGTATGTTAAATAACTGGAAATTTTATTTCTACATTTTATGGTTGTGGCAATAAGGTAATTAGGTATGGTCAGAATGAGGTACATCCGTACATACAGGGTGTATGCTGGAATATAGTTTGGGAGAGCTAAAGTCCGAAATGCTCGGCAAAATACCTAATTATAAGGTTTTAAAAGAAAAAAATCAGAGGAGGGTGCTGCTCTCCCCCAGCTAACCCCCAATCCACCCCTGTGTTTATATGCTACTGTTTCCATTTCGAATTTGTTTCAAGATAATTGAAAATGAAAATAGAAGGTCTCTTTTAACACATCTCAATTTGTATCAGTATTATTTGACATGTTAATTAAAGAGTGAGGATTATGCCAATTCCATTGTACTCCCTTGTTAATGTATGCTATTTAAACTTTCTCATTTTTAATCATATTTTGTGAGTTAGGAGGGGGGACTTTACTTAGTAGGGAAGAGAGAAATGAGGCTAGGGAAGGAGTGGAGAAGGACTTTGAGACAGAGATTAGAGTCCTAAAGAAAAGAAAGAAGGAAAAAAGGGTGCAACATAAGGATAATTCGACAGAGGATGATCTAGGGTTGCTATTTGGAGATGGAATTACAGGGAAATTGCCAAGGTTTGCTAATAAAATCACTTTAAAGGTATGCTCTTGTTTGCTTTATTCCTCATTTTTCTTACATTATTTAATGCACTGGGGTGGGGTATTATCTGCTCTGTTTTGATGCCTCTACTAATGCAATGAAGAGTTAGTGTATGAGCACATTCATTAAAAAGTTATTGCACTTGGTGGCATTCAATTTGCAAAAAAGCACTTTTGTCTTGTTAAATTTTATCTAAAAATCCCCAGAAAATTTTAGATGCTCATGTTGCTTTTACTTTGATACGAAGATAATCTTTGTAAGTTGTTTGAAGTGACTAATTTTCTGGAAATTATTCTTGGTCTTCTATAGCTAGGTAGAACAGGACACAAATTGTGGTCAAACATGATTTGGAAATTTAATGTGACATCTTCAACTTATCTGTTCATACATTTTTGTGTTAGCCCAATTTATTTATCAAAAAGCACATGATTGTTCCCGGTTGACTTCCACCAGTAATGATTATTTTGGAGGTCCAACTACCTATATCCATATATGTAGTTCTTGTTTCGCTAATGCATATTTATTATGTAGTATTTCGCAGTTTCTATCTTTTAGTTCCGCTGGCAACTTAATCTTTGCAGAATATTGGAGGCCAACTTGATTGATCATTGAGAATGATAATTCATATTTTCTTACATACTGTATTTCTTATTGAGTAATGTTAATTTGTATACCACGGTGATTTTCCTTTATCCGGGGATAAAATTATAGTATTACTTCCTTATGTATTTCAGAATGTGTCATCGGGAATGAAACTATGGGGCGTAATTGCTGAAGTTAATGAGAAAGATATCATAGTTAGCCTTCCTGGAGGCTTGAGGGGACTGGTTCGTGCATGTGATGCATTTGATCCCATTTCCAGTGATGAAGTCAATGGGGTATTTTCTCCTTCCACTAATATTTCTAAAGAAGAGATATCAGCTAATGAGATGATGAATTTTGCTAATTACTCATTCTTTTTCTAATATATTTGACTCTATTCCATATGGCAGGATGTGGATAATAGCTTCCTTTCTCGAATTTACCAGAAAGGGCAGCTTGTATCTTGTGTGGTTTTGCAAGTGGATGATGATAAGAAAGAATTAGCAAAGAGAAAGATCTGGCTTTCTCTGCGCCTATCTGTATTGCACAAAAGCTTAAATCTGGACTCTATTCAAGAAGGAATGGTAACCCATCGAACTGCTATTTTAGCTTGAAAAAGTTTCATATGGTTGTTTTTTGCTGTCCATGATGGTATATATTTTTGAATGTACACTAGTTTTACATTATATGACTTCCTGTACTGTTACTAGCCCTGCTCATCGTAAGTTGCATGATAAAAGGAATGAACTCTAAACCGGCAGTTTAGATTCCGATTTCTTTTTCATATTATGTATGCAGTTTTTTTTAAAATCTGTCAAGTGTAAGTGAGTCTTTTGTTTTCACCTTTTGATACTAATAGTTGTATATTGTTATCTAAATTCTGTCTTAAGTATTGCAGCTTTTTGCGTGACAAACTTTTACATGTTTTTTTATGCAGGTGCTAAGTGCATATGTGAAGAGCATAGAGGATCATGGTTTTATGCTTCACTTTGGGTTGCCCGCTTTTGCTGGATTTATGCCAAAGAAAAATCAATCTGGTAATCCAATAGTCTACCCTGCTTCTACAGTTTGTTTACAAGCAGACTTAGCTTTAGGGTAGATGGCATTCGAGCTCCGTTTATATTGAGCAATTTGAGGGGAATATGTAATTGCCTTGGTAATAGCTTATCCATCTCCATTCTTTGTAAATCTGGTTAGGTTAGGTCAGTACTCAGTACCATCACCTATTAGCTTTAAGTATTTGGTCAGTTACAACTTGTTAATTTGATTTAGTGCGGGGCTGTGGGTTACCTTGATTATTGTTTCGTGCAACTAATTAGATAATATCTTGTAGCATACTGGAGGTGATGTTAATTTATCCTTTACTAGACGCTTCATATCCTATATCTGTTTACGCTGCAGAGGGAAGAAACATTAATGTAGGCATAGGGCAGCTTTTACAAGGGATTGTTAAAAGTGTGGACAGATCTCGAAAGGTAGTCCATATGAGTTCCGATATGGATGTGGTATCAAAATATGTGGTACGTATATTCTATTGCCATTCTATTCCTTTGTTTCCTAAAATACCATCCTTTTAATCAACAAACATATGTGCAGACCAAAGAGCTTAAGGGTATTTCAATCGATCTTCTTGTTCCTGGCATGATGGTTAATGCTCGTGTGCAATCAACTCTCGAAAACGGCATTTTGCTATCCTTTCTTACATACTTCACTGGAACTGTATGTCAACATCTTTGTTGTTTTTACCAAAATAGTATCTTTTATATCTTTTATATGATTTGTCTTTGATCATGTACAGGTTGATATATTTAATCTAGACAAAACTTTTCCATCTTCAAAATGGAAGAATGATTATGCTAAAAATATTAAGGTAATGCTGTTATCCATTTTTTGGGGATCAAACTGTGATCTTCTTTTAGCTGTTTAGCATGAACTTATGCCAATACCACCTGGGTGGTACAAAGATTTTTTAATTTGTCAAAGTGGTTCTGACTTCTAATTTTCCATATCATGATTGTGATCTCTTGTGATTGTTCTGTAGTTTAATGCTCGCATCTTGTTTATCGACCCTTCAACTAGAGCTGTTGGTTTGACATTGAGTCCTCAGCTTGTCAGTAATAAAGCTTCAACATCTGTAAGTTTGTTCATGCTACTAGTGCTGCATTCTTTGTACTTCCTTTATAGTTTGTTGAAGTACAAATTTCTGCTTTCTAATAAGTGTTAGAATTGTGGTGAAATCTGTGTGTGTGAGCAAGAATTGATAGAACAAGAATGAATGCGAAGAACGAAAGGAATGTTATTTCGTCGAGAAAGATAAGCTGAAAGATTACAATTAAATTGGGAAAAACTAACTGTTTAACAAACTAAACAACTCTATTTAAAACTAATAGGATCAACAGCTAGTTTAGATCCAACGGTTCAGATTAAATCCCCAAACTAAGACCTCATCTAACGGTCACTGAAACTCCGAAGCTCAAGTAAGCTTCTTCCTTCTTTCTTCTGTCCTTGCACATGATACGGCTGAGTTATCATCTCACACTAAGTAACAATTCCTTCCTCGTTTGAAAATATTTGTTATGCAGCTAGTTAAGGTTGGAGACATTTTTGAACAATGCAAAGTAGTCAGGGTTGATAAAGGGTCAGGCCTTCTTCTTGAAGTTCCTACTGAACCATTTCCGACCCCTGCTTATGTCAATGTAAGTTCATCACAATATACTTCTTATGCCTGTTAACTTTATGGTTGTGAACTTGTCTTGTTATTACTGATCTATGCGAATTTCAGGTAAATGATGTAGCTGATAAGGAAGTTAAATTGGATAAGATCTTTAAGGAAGGTAGCTCTGCCCGTGCCAGGATACTGGGATATAGGCACTTGGAAGGGCTTGCAACTGCTACTCTAAAGGTTGTTTGGCTCCATATTTTAATAATTATCCTTTGTACTTTTTACAGTTCAAAATAGGATTATAGAAAATATTGCGTTAAGCAATAACAATATCTCATTTGAGATTAGTGGAGACAGCTAAGCTGGCAGGTGTTTTGTTGACATGTACTTTCAGAACAACCTCTTGTTCACTATCCAGCAAATTTTTCTTCTTGGGTACACAACTCGAGGGAAATGTTACAAAGTAAAGATTTGGGACGGATGGCAAAATATTTTCACTTATCTGTTTGATGTTTACTTCATTTTTGCAATTTGCAACATTATTTTCTTATCCCTTTATTTTTTCTTCAAACAGACTAGTGCATTTGAAGGCTCAGTTTTCACTCACTCTGATGTGAAGCCGGGAATGGTTGTAAAAGCTAAAGTTATTGCAATCGACAGTTTTGGTGCTATTGTTCAACTTGCTAGTGGTGTGAAAGCACTATGTCTAGGGTTTAGTGGTGTGAAAGCACTATGTCCCCTCCGCCATATGTCAGAGTTTGAGATTACAAAGCCCAGGAAGAAGTTTGAGGTTGTTAATCTTGTCCCATGTATGAGAGCCATTGTTGCATTTTTTGTGGAGCAGATGGTCCTTTGGATGCTTTTTTGGAATTTTAATTATCTTCCTTGTATATTCATTTTCAGGTGGGAACGGAGTTAGTTTTTCGTGTTCTCGGTTGCAAGTCCAAGAGAATAACAGTTACACACAAGAAAACTCTTGTACGTCCTTCCCAGCGTATATTTTTCTGCTACTACCTTTTAGCCTATTGTATGTTCAGAGATATGCCACTTTTTGTGATTTAACCTTTGTGTGAAGTACTGAAGCTTGATGCTATTTTCAGCAAATGGATTAGTTTTCAAGTTTTGTGTGAAAAGAGCAGCATGTTTAAATTCTAGCACCATGTTGTTACTGAGCAGTTCTGATTTGGGAAGTAACAATTGGATCATTATTTCAGTTTGCTATGAGGATCTATGTTGAAATGATTAATTACGATTCCATGCATTAGATAGAGTAGAGTATGATTGCTTGATGCAAATTGTAGCTATTAAAATGCATCTGTAGTTTTTTATATGTTAGTGAGAAAGTTGTGCTATCAGATCTTTATTATTTCTTGCTGTCTCACTTCCCCAATTCTTTTGTACTGGGATCATTTAGGTGAAATCGAAGCTTGAGATCCTTAGTTCTTATGCGGATGGGAGTGATGGGTTAGTCACTCATGGGTGGATTACAAAGATCGAGAAGCATGGATGCTTCGTTCGGTTCTACAACGGGGTTCAAGGATTTGCTCCTAGGTTAGTCTCAGAGCATTTGAGGAATTTTTGTCATGGATGTTTTGATTTTATTAGTATTGTAGTATTGTTAACTAATTTAATGTTTTGTTTGATTATTTTACTTTAGCTGAACTTTGAGCTTCTGTTTTTACAGATCTGAACTTGGTTTGGGTCCTGGCAGTGACATACATTCTATGTATCATGTCGAACAAGTTGTCAAATGTAGAGTTGTCAAGTGCCTTCCTGCCTCGCACCGGATAAATCTCAGTTTCAACATCACACCCACAAGGTTTGTTGTCAATTATATTTGCATAAAAACTGTCCATGAATCGTGAATTGTGTAATGTTATATTTGCTAGCTTCCTATGTTCCTTACATGCTTATCATGGATGAATTCACCTGAAGAATGTTAAATTTGGCAGGGGATCTGAGGGTGAACTAATCAAACCAGGCAGTTTAGTCTCTGGAGTTGTTGAGAGTGTAGCAACCAAAACAATAGTAGTGGCTGTCCATGAATCAAGTCGCATGAAAGGCACCATAGTTCTTGAACATTTGGCAGACCACCATGGTAGTGTAGAATTCTTGATTACTTTTCAAATTAACTCTATGTTCTGCTACGCCCCATACTTCTGAAGGTCCAATGATTTTTTAATCCTTTCTTTAACTTTAACAGGTCTTGCCACTTTGTTGATTTCTGTTATGAAGCCAGGATACCATTTTGATAAACTCTTGGTTCTTGGTAATCTCATCATTGTTCTTTTTTCACCTATTAATTGATTCGTCTTAGACTTACTTTCTTGTGTTATGCTTGTCATAGTACACATAATTTTTTGAGGGGTGGGGGTGGAAGCAGCATATAGGATGTGGTACAGGTCGTATGGGTGCAATTTGAGTAATTAATGTCAATAATTTACCTTATGAAGATAGATTGATTGGATACCTGCAAGTGGTTTGTTAGTATAAAGATAGCCTAAGAGCTGAGGTTTTTGATGGTTGAGCTTTTATATTTTGTATGTAATATTGCAGATGTTGAAGGAAACAATCTGATACTCACAGCAAAGAATTCACTGGTTAACTCAATCGAGCAGCTTCCTGCTGAAATTAGCCAAATTAGCTGTCATTCTGTGGTTCATGTAAGAATGTTTGTGTCTTTATTGTGTTACTTCAATATTCAAGATGAACACCTTCCATACCAACATGTAGAGGATTGACTTGATAAACGTTTCCTTTTGGTTCATGTTCATCTGCTCCCAGGGTTACATATGCAATATAATTGACGCTGGTTGCTTTGTTCGCTTTATGGGACGTTTAACTGGATTTGCTCCCAAAAGCAAGGTATATACAAATAATTACTCCCTCCGTCCCAAGATATTAGACTCATTTCTTTTGGCACAAGAATTTAGGAGGTGTTGTTTAGTGGTGTAAGTGGAGTTGGTAATAAAGTAGATTTTTACCATAAATAGAAATGGCTCAAGTATGCTGGGACACCCCAAAGTGGTATACGAGTCTAATATCTTGGGACGGAGGGAGTATCATTTTTTGTTAATATTTTGTGTGTGACTGCTAGTTTGATGTTTGATATATTGTTTGTGTTTCTACTTTCTGGGATGTTTTACAGGTTACTGATGACAGGAGATCAGATCTTTCTGAAGTCTTCTTTGTTGGGCAGTCTGTACGAAGCAACATTGTGGATGTAGGCACAACATCTAGATTTAGTTTGTAAATGGAAAAATTCAGGAGATTGTCTTCTAATCGTTCTTTCAAATCTATTTTCAGATTTCCAGTGATACGGGTAGAATAACACTATCACTGAAGCAGTCTTTGTGCTCTTCAACTGATGCATCTTTCATACAAGAATACTTTCTTTTGGAAGAGAAGGTAACACCTGAAATTTTGTTAATCGCTGACTAACCCTCTGAAGCACAGTGCGAGAAGAGCCACAAGCCATTTATTTAGCCTTCTGTCAAAATGAAAGCACTAGGATAGAGAATTCCGTTATATGATTAGTAATATCTTCAATTTTTGTTTGTCTGGAATACATATTCTTGTTGTGATAGAATTACTTATCTTATTAAATAAATGTTGTAAGCTTTCACCTTGCAAGTAATTTCCTTTTCCATTGTCAATTTTGGCCAACAGTCCATCTATTTTGGTTCTATTGCTATTTGTTGCACATATTTATGTTACACAGCTGTATTTTGGTCAGATTTCGGAGCTACAAGTATCAGACTCTCAGGGCCTTCCGCTGAAATGGACCAATGGATTCTGTATTAGCAGTGTCATTGAAGGAAAAGTACATGAAATTAAAGATTTTGGTGTTGTTATCAGCTTCCAGGAATATAGTGATGTCTTTGGCTTTATCTCACATTATCACTGTAAGTCACTGGCCTAAAATTCATAATATCTTTATTCTTGTTGAAAATTGATTTTCAGGATATTATCCTTTGCAGTGGCTGAAACCACCTTGGAAAAGCACTCTGTTGTTCGAGCTGCAGTTCTTGATGTTTCCAGGGTTGAACGCCTTGTAGATCTATCATTAAAGCCAGAGCTCATAAATAAAACAAAGGAAGAGAGTTCTGCTTCAAAAACGCTTAAAAAGGTCTGTCTCCAAGGAAAAAGTATATTTTTTTAAGATCAATAATGGTTTTATACCCCCGTGGTGACTCGAACCCCTGATCTATTGACTGGAGGAGAAGCGTCTTACCAACTAAGTTGCGCCTTATCATTGGAAAAAGTGTAGTAGTTGTTGCCAATTTTTTTTTGAATTGTTCCTGTTTAATTAAATGTCAGCTGTTTTGTGTGGGTTATGAAACCAGTACTCTTCTTCCTTCCCATTCCACGTACTTCATTAGTATGTTATTGTTTGTAGAAGCGCAAAAGAGAATCCCATAAGGAGTTGGAGGATAATCAAGTGGTTAATGCAATTGTTGAGATTGTAAAGGAAAATTATTTGGTAAGCAATGTTTTGTTTTATATTGTTCATTTGGTTTTGATACTTACTTAAGGATGTGTTAAACGTTTCCCCCTCTTTCTCTGAACAGGTTCTCTCTTTTCCAGCATATAATTACTCGATAGGTTATGCATCATTGACAGATTACAATACCCAGAGATTTCCGACTACACAGTTTTCCCACGGACAGAGGTAATGGCCAAATGCTCTTCTAAAGCAATGCTCATACTTTTAGTGAAATCGAGTTAAGAAAAGCGTGCTTTTTACATCATTGTCTTTAATAGGTAACTTCTTACTTCAGATAGCATGTGAGCTCCAATGCTCATGTTTTTTTGTGTTCTTTTTCTTTTTTATTGTCTAGATTAGAGTACTTTATTTAGGAGTACTAAAATAACCTAATCAAAACTGTTGGTTTCTCAATTATGAGGATAGTTGTGTTAATTTGTGTTGAAAATCATGGTACAAACCGTGTACACCAATTGCTATCACACCTTTAAGGTATGGGTGGAAGTTACCTAGATAAACATGTGAATTGAAGATGTATCCCTTGCCTTTCGATATCCCACTGTTCTTAGTGCATTAAAGTGTACAAAATTGGTCGAGAGTATTAAATGATTACTATTTCATTATAGTATACAAAAAAGTCTCCATTCAAGTATATACAATGGATCTAGTGAGATTAATTCTAATATCCTATGTATCCAGTTTTTTTATCAATGAAAGTAAATGTAGCATTTGTTGAAACTTTTGATTGCTTGGATCCCAGGCCAAGGGAATAGTGCTGAATCTCTTGAGCTTTTATAGGATGAAGCTGATGATAATCCAGAAACAGTTCATTGAACTGAAGAACATGTTCTGTAAATTCTCTACTCATAAATTTGACCTGTTATTTTTTTTGCTACTTTCGGGTGCAGTGTCACGGCCACTGTAATGGCTCTTCCAGGTCCGACAACTGGAGGGAGATTGCTACTGCTTCTCAAGTCCTTGAGTGATGGCATGGAGACATCCAGTTCTAAGCGTGCAAAGAAGTCTAGTTATGATGTTGGATCTCTTGTTCAAGCAGAGGTTGGTATAGTGTCATTATTCTGAATTGGGAACCATATGGTTGCAGATTTACTAGTGGGTCTGAGCTATATTTTGGCAATCTTTGGTTTTGTTCTTCAACTGACTTGAATGCCGCCTTTGATTTACAGATTTCTGAAACAAAGCCGCTTGAACTTCGAGTAAAATTTGGTTCTGGATTTAATGGAAGAATACATATAACTGAGGTTGGAAATCCTTCAGTCGCTTATTGTCAAGAATAGGAGTCACTGTGATTTTCTATTGGAAAGTCTGGAAATCATGATTTTGAATGGATTTTGCAGGCAACGGATGATAACTCTGATGAAAGTCCCTTCAGTGAATACAGAGTTGGTCAAAAACTGACTGCAAGGATAGTTTCGAAGGGTAATAGGACAGAGAGTAGTAGGGGATATCATGGATGGGATTTGTCAGTTAAGCCATCTTTACTTAAAGGTAAGGGACATCATCTGATCTAATGTTCACATTTAGCATGCTTAGAATAGTTCTTTTTGTACAGTGGTAAGACATCAGTACTGTTTCTTAAGATGGCAAATTACCAGCAGCCATGCATATTGTTTGATTTCCATTTATTCATATTTCTTCCTTTTATTTTGCGGTAAACGTGAGTAAATTGCATTTGTTATACAGGAGATACTGAAATGAGTAAATCATTATCTTCTGAAGACATAAACTATTCCTACGGACAACGTGTTTATGGTTTTGTGTATAAGATCGACCCTGAGTGGGCCTGGCTGACTGTTTCTAGAGAGTTTATGGCGCAGCTGTATATTCTTGACTCTTCAAGTGAACCCTGTGAACTTGTGGATTTCCAGAAGAGATTTTATGTGGGCAAAGCTGTTTCAGGATTCGTAATAAATGTGAATAAGGAGAAGAAGTTACTTCGTGTAGCCTTGCGTGCACCACCTGCTTCTGGGAAACTCAAAGAAGCTGATTCTGATCGTCATTCATTATGTCAGTTAGTTCAAGGAAGTGTTGTAGGTGGCAGGATTTCTAAAATCCTTCCTGGTGTTGGAGGATTGCTGGTCCAAATTGATCAGCACCATTACGGCAAAGTTCATTTTACTGAACTGACTGATGCATGGGTCTCAAATCCACTTTCTGGTTATCAGGAAGGACAATTTGTGAAATGTAGGGTCTTGGAAATTAACCATGCTTTCAAGGGGAGTGTCCATGTTGACTTATCCCTCCGATCAGCACAAGATGCTTCAGGGTAAGACATTTTACCTAGATGATTTGTGAGTTGTAGCTGTTTTGAAGTGCTATTTATATGCTTGCTTTTTGGCATCATAGAATTTATAATTCCCCGCGCATTTCAATTTCTACGCATTCTGCTGATAACCCTTTGGGGAATATGGGAAAATCTCAATTTCAAGTTTTATCATTTGCAGGCATACTTCTACTCGACGTGTGGACACAATAACAGACTTTCATCCTGATATGGCAGTACATGTACTATATCAATTCTCCAACAATTGATTATTGATTATTCATATACTTATGAAGTTCTTGCCATGTCAAGTTCGAATATATTGAACTGTGTCCTAATGTACATGAATATATTAGTTATTTACTGCATTCCGGTATGCTGCAGGGTTATGTTAAAAATGTGTCCAAAAAAGGATGTTTTATTATGCTTTCACGGAATATTGATGCCAGAATCCTCATTTCAAATTTGTCAGACGACTTTATTGAAAATCCTGAGAAGGATTTCTCAATTGGACAACTTGTGACTGGGAAGTAAGTATAATCTTAATGGAACATCTTTCTGTTTATGCCAGTATGCCACATTGACACATCTTCTGCAGGGTACTTTCGGTGGAGCCATTATCAAAGCGTGCTGAAGTTACCCTTCGGACTTCAAGTGCTGTCGACGCTCCAAAGTCCAATGCTAATCACTTAAACCAAATTATGGTGGGAGATATTATCAATGGAAAAGTCAAGCGGGTTGAGTCTTATGGGCTGTTTATATCCATAGATCAGACAAATGTTGTAAGTGAATTGGTTTCCTTTGATATTCCTGCTTCCAACTCTCAGTTCCTATGCCTGATTATATATTTTTAATTATCATTCTTGTAAAATTTCTTATGTTATACTTTCACCTAGGTTGGTCTGTGCCATGTTTCAGAGCTTTCTGATGATCATGTCGATGATCTACCAGCAAAGTTTAAAGCAGGAGAGATAGTGACAGCAAAAGTTCTGAAGGTTACTCCTCTAGTTATCAAGTTTCCTGTAACTTACTTGCTCACTTCAGTATCTTTCAAAATGTAAAAGCATTGTGCCTTATTGTCCAAGAGAAATCGAGTTTCCTTGACATCACTCTTTGTTGATAACTTGATATCTATTCTTACATTTCCTACCTTTTCTTATAGGTGGATAAAGAGAGAAATCGAGTTTCCTTGGGAATGAAGAACTCATATATAGCAGGCGAGGGAGGTTCTACGACACCTTCAAGGCAAAGCATTGATGTTACCGTTGGCATGAATGGTTCGGTTACAACATCTGAGCCATCACTATCCCAGAGCAGCTCAGAGGACATGGAAAATGGATCTGATGCTGATCATATACCTCTACTAGCTGATGCAGAATCCAGGGCTCTTGTGCCACCACTTGAGGTCCAACTGGATGATATAGAAAGCTTAGATATTCAAGGTGATATTAGTGAAAGTGTAGTGGATGTTACAGATGGCAATGAAGAGAAAACCGATAAGAAAACAAAAAAGAGAGCTAGAGAAGAAAGGTATTGGAGCTCTACAAGAATGTTGCTCTAATTCTGTTTAAATTTGGATTAATACTTTTACTTATGCTTTATGATGGTTGCCTTATAGCATTGGAGTTTGACTTTCTGATGCTTCTTTTGTGAAGGGAACGAGAAATAAGAGCTGCTGAAGAGAGGCTTCTAGAAAAAGATATCCCGAGGAGTGCCGAAGAATTTGAGAAACTTATTCGGAGTTCTCCAAATAGCAGCTTTATATGGATAAAGTATATGGCATTTAAGCTCTCTTTGGCAGATATTGAGAAGGCACGGTCAATTGCTGAAAGGTATAGTTGGCATTTTTTATTTGAGGTGCATGAGAACAATTTCTCCTAGCATGAAGAGCGTCTCTAGCCTGTGTGTGTGTTTGTGATGAACTCATGATATGCAATTGCTGTTTTAGGGCATTGAGAACAATAAATATCCGAGAAGAGTCCGAGAAGCTGAATATCTGGGTTGCTTACTTCAACTTAGAAAATGAGTACGGCAATCCTCCAGAGGTAATAGTCTTTAAAACATTTCGCGCTTTAAAATGTTGAAGATTTCTTTTGCATTTTGACCATTTTTAGATGACATTTCGATTAGTAGCGTCTTAATTCCAATTATCCTTTATCAGGAGGCTGTTCAAAAAATATTTGAGAGAGCATTGCAGTACTGTGACCCAAAAAAGGTGAATCTAGCGCTTCTAGGCATGTATGAGAGAACGGAACAACTTAAATTGGCTGATGATCTTCTTAACAAGATGAGTAGAAAGTTCAAGCATTCGTGCAAGGTATAGAGTAATTCTTGTTAAAAATATCCATTGACATAGCCATTTGAACTGTAGTAAGTAAGCATATTGTGGTATTCAGGTGTGGTTGAGAAAGATTCAGTCTCTTGTGAAGAAAAATGGTGATGGGGTTCAGTCGGTGGTGGAACGGGGTCTGAAGAGCCTCCCCCGTCACAAGCACATAAAATTCATAACGCAGACGGCCATCCTAGAGTTCAAATGTGGGGTTCCAGACAGAGGAAGATCCTTGTTTGAGAAGATGCTGAGGGAGTATCCCAAGAGAACAGATTTATGGAGCGTGTACCTCGATCAAGTAACACTCTCTTCCAACTAATCTCCAAGAGATTAAGACATTATTGGATTTGGTTGTAACATGCATACATGTGGTTTTGTTGAATGAACAGGAGATCCGGGTTGGTGATACAGATTTGATCCGTGCACTATTTGAGAGAGCAATAAGTTTGAGCCTTCCCCCAAAGAAGATGAAGGTAGACTGAGCTTCCACTTGTAACGACTTAATCAGATTCAAATAGAAACCTCTTATTTGTGAGAAGCTTGCACTGAACTTGTACATTGCAATTTGCAATATTTGCTGAGTGCAATCTACAATGCAAGCGTTTTTACGAACAAGATGTATTCATTTGAATCATTTCCTTTATTATAAGTATAAATGCATGTATATGATGGATCTACACACACTATAATCTAACAACAATAACAATGGCTGTGCAGTTCTTGTTCAACAAGTATCTCCAGTACGAGAAGTCCACCGGTGACGAACAATACGTTGAATCTGTCAAGGCCAAGGCTATGGAATATGTAGCCACTCTTGATTGAACATTACTTTTGCTTTTCCGACGCAGTTTTGTAGTAGTATCTTATATTTTGTGTTAGAATCACATGACGAGGCACACAGCTCTGAAACTTGAAATGTTGTATTTTTCTGCCAATTTTGTAGTACTACATTTATCAAATATATTCGAGTTCGAATTTCTAAAATTCTTCGATCCAGATTGAATGAGCTCACCGAAAAAGTAGTCTGTTAAATACATAGACAAATACTACCTCCTTGCATGAAAAATGTCTTTTTTCCTTCTGTCTCCCTCTAAGACTATCTTTTGTGAATGGGGTAGTATAACAATACACAGAATGTTTTTTCGTTGCGTCTCCCTCTAAGACCATTTTTTTGTTCTCTCCCTCGAATTTTAGTGGGAATGTACAATAAATTAAAGATGGAGTACTATTAACTAGTGATGCTGAAATTGGACCGGTGGATACCATCCACTACGCGTCCTGCGCCGGGCTCGCGTCTCGTCCCGGAGGGACGGGTCCTCCGCGGGACGCGTTGCAGCGACCATCCCGTCCCTAGCCTGCGCCCGTCTCGTCCCGTAGCCCGTCTCGTCGAGACACGGGACGCGCTGGCCCGCCACGCGTCAGCGACACGTGTCTCGTCCCCATGCGTGCGTGACGCCCACTCGCTGGCCCGCGAGTGGGCGTCGTCACTGATGACGCAATAAATCGTTTTTTTTAAATTCGACTTTTAATAAATTAAAAAAAATTCAAACGGTAATATTACCGTTAAATTTTTATTTTCGTTTTTTTTTAATTTTTTTAATATATTTTACTCTATAAATAATCATATTTCATACTCATTTCAAACACAAGCACACATCTATTCCTCTCAAATCCTCTCTATCACTCCAATTTCCATCTTCAATCAACTCAAACAAATGGATCCTTTTGAGCAAATGCGTCAATTAATGGAACAATCACTCGAAGAAGATCGACGACGAGAGGCGGAGGAAGCCGCGCCACCCCCACGACGCTCCCGGAAGTACATCAATCGGAACCGGGAGGAAGCCGCCGCACGGTTAGTACGCGACTACTTCTGCGATAACCCGATTTGGGGAGATACCTACTTCCGTCGCCGTTTTCGCATGCGGAAACCGCTATTTCTCCACATAGCGAATACTTTGGCGGCCAGGGAAGAGTTCTTCCGAGAAGGGTTCGACGCGGTCGGCCGTCCCAGCCACACGACGCTGCAGAAATGTACTGCAGCCATCCGACAGCTTGCGACTGGACAAACGACCGACATATTCGACGAATACCTGCACATCGGAGACACCACTGGGCGCATGTGCTTGCTCAACTTCTGCAGAGGAGTCCGGGCAGCCTTCAGTGACGAATTTCTCCGGAGGCCAACCACGGAGGATTGTCAGTTCCTCCTCAACCTGCACGAACAAGTGCACGGATTCCCCGGGATGCTTGGCAGTGTCGATTGCATGCACTGGCAATGGAAGAATTGCCCGGTGACTTGGAGGGGGTCCTACACGAGCGGCCACAAAGGCACCCACCCAACCGTTGTACTCGAGGCCGTTGCCGACTACCGGCTTTGGATCTGGCACGCGTACTTCGGGGTTCCTGGCTCGAACAACGACGTAAACGTGCTCCAACAGTCCGACCTCTTTACCGAAGTTTTGGATGGTAAAGCGCCGGCCATCAACTTCGTCGCCAACAACCGGCGGTATAAAATGGGGTACTATCTCGCCGACGACATCTACCCGAAGTGGCCGACCTTCGTGAAGACGTGCGGCAGGCCTGCGAACCCAAAGCAGGCTCTTTTTGCACAGAAGCAGGAGGCTGCGCGCAAGGATATGGAGAGGGCGTTCGGGGTTCTCCAAGCGCGCTTCAACATCATCAAAGCCCCGACTCGTTCGTGGTTCATGGAGAGCATGGTCGACATCATGTATACGTGCATAATCTTGCACAACATGATTGTCCGAGACGAAGGACCCGATGCGGGAAATTGGTTCGACCCCGAATCCCCCGAAAGCTCAACCGCAAGTAGTCCGCCGCGAAGTGGAGCGCATCCGTCTATACAAGAACGGTTGGCTATTCGGGCAAGGACACGCGACTCTAGCGCCCACACCCAACTCCAAGAGGATCTAATTGAGCACATTTGGGAAAACTTTGGCGGAGCAGATTAAATTATGTCATTTTTATTTTTTTAGAATTTTAATTATGTCTTCGTTTTTTTTTAATTTTAAGTTGTAATGTTGTTTTAATTTTAATAAAGTGTGTTTGTTTAAATTGAATTGGGTTGAAAAAAAAATTATAAATGAAATTGAATGAATAGTAATTAAGGGACGGTATAGAGACGGTTAAGGGACGGAGCGTTGCAGGTTCCGTCCCTTAGTTAAGGGATGGATGAAAAAAGGACAGTGGGGCCCTCAAATAGTGCTCAAATAGTAGTTAAGAGACGGTTTAAGAGACGGTATAGAGACAATGACGAGCTAAATACAAATTGATATGTCAGTTCTCCTGTTCGATTCTGGATCAATTCTTTTGGAACTTTAAAGGGCGATAAATAGAAAATTTATTTATTTTTTTATGTAAAATAAAAAAAAAACAAATAAAAAAAGTCAACTGTTTTGAACATGAATCGAAATCGCAATTGTATATTACAAGTAATATTAACAATTTAACATTGATTTTTATTGTCTGAATGGGCTGCCGGGATATCTATGTAATTTGAGGCCCAAATCCTGCGATTAGGGTTCGGTTCCTCTTTCTTCACCGTCACATCCATTCAGCTTCCCTGCACTCTGCAATTACCTTACGCCGTCGACATTCGTCAAGGTTTTAGTCTCTCTTGATTTCTCTCTAGTATTGCTTTTTGTGTGCTTATACGTATCGGTTTCTGACGAGGGCAGGTGAGTTGGGAAGATATGGCGGAAGCTGTCGTAGCTGCTGTTTCTCCTCCTGTGAACGAGGAAGATAAGATTCAAACCGGCGTTATGCTCTTCAACCGCTGGTCCTATGACGAAGTTCAGGTCATTTTTCGTTTAACAATGCGTTCTCTCCTCCTTTAGTTTTGATTGATTTTGCTTCTCAATTTCCTATCTTTGTTCTGCTCAATTATTGTTTTTTATTTATTATTTTTCCTTTGTATACCTATCCTTCAAGTATTACTGTGTTTGATTGTAATGACTGTGTTTGTATGAAGTTTTACTGTGTTTGATTGCAATGTATGTGTTTGCTTACTCTGTTTGACTGTAATTATTTCTGATTTCATTACGAGTTCACCGATTACACCATTTGTCTGTTTATGTTGCCAATTTATCTATATAAACTAGCTTCAATATGATACCCTTTTCAATTACACAGCTTGTTTCCTTTTGGTAGTTTATTTTGGTTCATTTTTTTGAACTCACGGTGTGGTTTTAATCTCTTACAGATTAGTGACATCTCTGTGGAAGATTATATCACTGCCACAGCAGCCAAGCACCCAACATTCATGCCTCACACAGCGGGAAGGTACCAAGCGAGGCGTTTCAGGAAGGCTCAGTGCCCCATTATTGAGAGGCTTACCAACTCCCTCATGATGCACGGCCGCAACAACGGAAAGAAGCTCATGGCTGTTAGGATTATCAAGCATGCCATGGAGATCATCCATTTGTTGACTGACCTCAACCCAATTCAAGTCATTGTTGATGCAGTTATCAACAGGTCTGCATTTCCCTGATTGTACACATAATTTTTTAAATCAATTGTGCACAAAACTAAATATTGTAAGTACTTTTTACATGTAAAAGATTTATTCTCCATTGCTCAGCATATATGCATTTCTGTCTTTATGTTGTTTTTGCCTCCCCTGATCATCACTTTGGCTCATTTTTGCACTTGAACTACTATGTATGCAGTGGGCCAAGGGAAGATGCCACCCGTATTGGGTCAGCTGGTGTGGTGAGAAGACAGGCTGTTGATATCTCTCCACTACGCCGTGTCAATCAGGCTATTTACCTGTTGACCACTGGCGCTCGCGAAAGTTCTTTCAGAAATGTCAAGACTATTGCTGAATGCCTTGCCGATGAACTTATCAATGCTGCCAAAGGCTCTTCTA
This sequence comes from Salvia splendens, assembly GCF_004379255.2. Classification (NCBI taxonomy): domain Eukaryota; kingdom Viridiplantae; phylum Streptophyta; class Magnoliopsida; order Lamiales; family Lamiaceae; genus Salvia; species Salvia splendens. The sequence continues at coordinate 17,267,699 of NC_056040.1, read as the reverse complement.
ACAGGTGAGAAAACTTGAATCTCAATCTCATCACCTTTGTATATTCTTGACTCGAAAGGTAATATGTGAACCTTGTTGGTATTTACAGCTATGCTATAAAGAAGAAGGATGAGATTGAGAGAGTTGCAAAGGCCAATCGTTGAGAGTCCAAGATTGACAATGCCAATGTCCCTCCTGTTATCATATGCATCCCTCTTTTTGACAATGTAGGAGACGTTCTTTTTGTCAAGCAGCTATGAAATTACAAATTCATTTGCGTAGAATACATGAAGAACCTGATTTAATTTTTATTTTCATTAAGAGAAATACAACCTGTTGCTATTGTTTTAAGTTATCGCATATTTTTCGCAGTCAAGGTTGCACTGATCTGATCATATCATATTTGTACGTCTCTGTTGCGAACCAATTCAATAATTTTTGCTAATAAAATGTTCACTAGTGTTTGGTTGTGATTTTTGTTTTAAAAAAACTTGTGGGGCATAATTCTGTGTATGGATTAAAATTGCTAAAATCACTGTATATTATCAATTTTAAAGTATTTTTTACATGATTTGCACTGCAATTGATACAGCAACCAACTTGTAAAAAATCAATACATAAAATCCTTCTATTCTACAATAATACATACTCTTCTATGCTAAAAGAATACATACTGGACTCATTTTTCACTAACAATACTTTAATTATTTTTTCTTTCTATCTCTTTTACTTTCCAATTGTGCATTAAAATATGTGCTCAACCAAAAGTACATATTCTTATGGGATGGGGGAGTATTACACATCCCTAGTATCAAATCACACTTAGAGGTGTTTGGTTTGCAAGATTATATCTATGATTAAATTTGTATTATGTTTGGTTTATGAGATTGAATCTCATGATTTAATCTTAGATGAATAGTTATGTTATCTTGCTACTATTTTATCTAGAAAATCGAACGCACCATAGTGGGCAAAATATATTACTCCACCATAGTACTACTACTTGTACTTGTATTCTCATTAGTAGTGAATCAACTATGGCTCCGCGCATGGTGCAGAACCGCAGATAATGGCTAGGTTATGCTCATGACCATCTTCATGATTATTCTTAAAATCACTCCAAATTTTGATCTAATGCTGTTTTTTTATTTGAATTTATTGAAATTATAGATATAGTCTATACTTATCTCCGTCTACATTTGCAAATATAGAGGTTGCGTTGATGACATGTACGACCTTCACATCAAACCTATCACAAATGCTCCATCCGTCCCACAAAGATGGTCTCACTTTGACCAGACACGAGTTTTAAGAAATATAATGAAAAGTGAGTTGAAAAAATTATTAGAATGTGAGTCCTACTTTTATATATTAGTTTTATAATAAAATGTGAGTATGAATGAGTTGGTGGAATATGAGGTTCATTACAAAAAATGATAAAAAGTGAAATGAGACAAATTTTACGGAACGGACGGAAATGAAAAAATGGGACAATATTTGTGGGACGGAGGGAGTAACAAATTAATATTCAAAATAAAGAAAATAAAATAGAGAAATATCTGTAGATCACCTCAACGCTCAATCAATCAAGAAAAGTAAACTGGAGAATAATTGGGATCCCATGCACCATCTACATCTATAAGATTTTTTATTAAGAAAATAAAAAATGAGATAAAAATTCCACGATTCATCTCTTAATGTGCAAATCGACGAAGTAGCTCTCTCACTCGTAGTCGTAGACTCGTAGAAGAAGCAATTACCAAACCAAATTAAAATTCCCCAATGCCTTCTACTGCTATTTCTATATCAAAATCACAATTAGAATCACTTCAAAACAATTGTTGAATTCTGTTCTACGCAGTTGAATGGATGTTGACGATGAGTGGGAGCTCCTCTCCGTCGAGGACTACCTCGAGATCAGCGACGAGGCTGGGAAGCAGATTTACTCGCGCAACCCTTCCGCTGCGTCGGTTGTCCACATGAACTACTACATCTCCCAGCCGTCTCCTCAATTTGTCGAAACTACTACCAATCAACTTCTCCACGCTCCTGATCGTGATCAGCCGATTCAGAGTAAGATGAATCCTTCAGCGCCGATCAGGACCCGATCTCACAGGATTTCTTCAATAAATTGAAGGAGGCTGAATCAGTCGACATGAAAGTGGAATCGCCCAAATATGAAGCGAGGGAAGATCCTCGCAAACTCAATTCAGAAATGGCGATCGAGGATGATGGCGCCAACGCGTGGAAGCGGAGTTTGAGCGGTCTCTGCTCGCAGCGACTTTCTGCATCGTCGTCTTCTCCAACAAACATCCGCACGACAATCACAAGCTCCGATTGCGGATTCACACAGACGACAAGGTTAGGATTTGCAGATCAAATTAGTTTTGCAATTGTTCTGCGATGAAGTCTGTTTATCACTATCAGGAAAGGGAAGGAATCACACAATGTTGGAAAAATAAATGGTGCCTTCTTCATTAATTCAATCTATTTTGTATTCAGCTGTTGTACTCTTTAATTATAATTATTTTTATCATTCAGAGCAACATGTTTTTTTTGAATTTGATTTAATTTGGTTGTTGTCAGTACTGTTATTTACTTGAAAAAGCTTAGTAAACAAAGCAACTGAATTGTATAAATGCCCCTATCATGACAACGAAACATATAACAATTTTGTTTTAAAATTCCAAACTCAAAATTTAAATAAATACATTCCCTACTAAAACAAATTTCTGTGAGATACAACCAAATAAACCATAGTATTTAAAATAGAAACACGTTCGAATACAAACCAAATTAACATTACAAAAAAAAAAACAAGAAACTATAGTCCACTAAGTCAAAGAAATACTAGTAATTTCTAACTTACTGTCGGGACAAAAAAATATAAATATAAAAAAATTGAACCATATAGAGTATAAATATATTATTAGAGTCTACAGAATTTTCCCAGTATAAGAAATGAGATATGACCAAGGTCTCTTAGCATCCTTCCAAGTGAAGCATCGATCAATTCTTTCTTCACATCTCACTTTCGATTTATTACCTCCAAAAATGGGACAAAACTGCATCTTTTCGTCGAGCAGAATCGCGTCGTCTCTGTAGGATGGATTTTCTTTTCTTGGATGATCAAAGAAGGGAACATTTTTCCACCACAGCTTAACAGCCTGCATAAAAATAATCAAACCTATCAAACAAAATGAAAAAAGAAAGTAAGAAAAAAGACCTAATATTAATCGAACTAGCTAGCTAATAACGTACGTTCCAATAGGCCATAATCGAGACTCGATGAGGCATCAACCAGAAGAATGCCTCAAGATCATCTGAAGAAATGGGCGTCTGAGTCGCGACTTTCGTGGCCGTGAAGGAGGCTCGGAAATAGGTTCCGAGTTGCGGGTGTTCGACTGCGATGAACGTGAATAAATTCTCACTCGGTTCGCTCACTTTCAGCCTCCAGCTCCCAAGCATGTCCTTTAAGTATTGGAAGAAATCATCTTGAATTAATATTTATTTGTTGACTACATTAATTAATTGATGCAAGAATCAAGAATTTGATGAAAAGACTCACCATGAATGGGCTAATGTACTCGGATTTTGGGACTAAATCTGAACTTGGGTTGAACACAAATGTCACACTTTCACCCCATGGTGTATTGCTGGCCTGAAACAATAGTTAATTTTGTCCCATGTTACAGAGAGAGAGAGAGAGAGAGAGAGAGTTTTGATTGATTAGGCCTTAGGGTTTTACCTCGACAAGGCATTTCTTGAGAATTTTGGTAGAGCCTTCAATTTCATAGCAATAATAGTAATTAACTGGACTTCTTTCATATCCGAGGCTTGATGGAATCCTCAAAAGATGCCTGTTTAATCCAAAAAAAAGATCTAAAGTATATTAGAAAATTAATTTAGACAAATTTAAATGTATATAATGTGTAGCTTATGATATTATGCATGAAACTAGTTAAAGCACAAAGAAGTATTACACGGGCCCGTTTGTCTTGGCGGCGCGGCGGGCATCGTCGGCAGAGAGGTAGTTGGGAGGGGAGTAGGGCGGGCGGTCGAGGTCGATGAGAGCATAACGAGCCAGGAAACGGAAGGCGTTGCGGGCCGGGTGGCGTCGCTCGTGGTAGACGGTGCCTTCGTATAGTGCGATGACATTTCCGATCTCCTCCGAGGTTCGGAGTGAGAAGATGCGGCGGAGGGCGAGGAGGAGTGATAGTATAGTGGAAGTGATGGTGGTGTAGATAATGTAGCATAGCACAAATAGAGGAGTCATTTTGACTTAATGTTGTGCTTGATTTAGGTTGGGGTGTATTTTTGAAATCTCAAAGTCTCCTATTTATATTAGCATGATGGATAGAGACTTTGGATTTTTTTTATTTACGTTGGACTATGGTAAATAACATAATTTCTAGGTAGGTTCTTGGTCCACTTTTAGTTTTTATAGTCCAAACAATATGGTCTTATAATGTTTTTTTTAATTGGATAGGAATTTTAATAGTACTAGCGTGTGTGAACACTTAATAATATAATTCGTTTCATGTGGAATACATGAGGTACTGATCTTTATAAATTATTACCTTGATTAATGACAACATTATTCATATTTATTTGAGAACAGAAAAAAGAAAAGATTAAGCTAATATAAATTACCTGGCATAATAATTATTTAAATTTTTTTCACAAAAGATAACTTACTAACGTTTTACCAAAATTTGGCAAATAAAAATAATAATAATAATAAATAGTAGTACAATTCGGGTGGATTACTAACAGATCCATCCCTGGGGTAAAAGTATCCATGTTAAAAATTAAAAAAAAAACTACTACTACTATAATTAAAATTTTAAAAATATCCAATGCTGAATATATGTTCCATATTTTTGATAACTTAGAGTATAGTAGTATTTGTTTGGAAGACATGCACAGTATTTTGTTTTTGGGAGGAAACATAAATTTTGTTGAGAGTGGTTACATGGGAAAAGCTACCATTACGTACTGTAGTAAATAATTAATTAATTAGCACTCATGATTGACTTCTTCCTTACCAGCCCATGGCTACCTAATAACCCAGCTTTTATGGAACTTAAATTCCCATGTTCACAAAGTAATGTATTTTTATTTTCTACCTAATTATATTAATTATTCAGACCAAGTATATTTTTGAATAATAGAGCGCGTTTCTATTCAATGTCGAATCTGTTAATGGTTGATAATAGATTGGCATATACATGATGCGATTCCACAAAATAATGTACATGAAATTAAGTGAACGTTGTCATATCTCTCTCGAAAATTTGTTGCACACGAAAAGTCCCAACTGTTGTAGTCGTTGGTTCATGTCCGGAACAAAGCCACCCTTGCTTCGAAAGGGGCAAACCTCTCTTCAATTTTTTCATATATATAATACTTCCTCCGTTTACAAAAAATAGACAGTTGTAAATGGCACGGATTTTTATGTATAATTTGTAAAGTAAAAGAGAGGGAGAGAAAATATGGTGAAAGTAGTGTTACTAGATTGTGGGGTCCATATTTAGAATGATGTGTATGGTTAGTATTGGTTTAAAACTTTTCATTTTTAGAATTAGTCTAATTTTGGTGGATGATCCAAAATGGTACTCTAACAACTCATTAGTATAAATTTATTTATTTTTAACCTTCACTAAATGTCCCCACAATTCTCTATCTTTTGATGCAATATGTGGAATTTTCCTTTTGCTTACCCAAAGAGCCATGCTTCCTATCTTGGTTGGGTACGTCTTTCGCAAGTTTGACAGGAAGTTGTTCTACTTTTCTCCGCAAGTTTGAGTCTCTTTTTGTACGTTGGACCTCTGCTCTTTTCAGGCTTTCTTAATGCATCAAAAAATTGTCCCAAAAAATTCTCATAATTTTTCTGTATATATTTTGCCTCGATAATTTCCTAGCTTTGCACTTGAATCAGGTTGAAAATTGGCATTTGTTGGTTTCTTTCTAAATTTTTTAATGTTAATTTTATTTAATTAAGTTGATAATAAAAGATAAAATATATCCAGATTGTGTTTACGGTTTTTCCAGAAATATGGTCAACGTTTTAGCCTAAATTTGTGTACATTTATTTAGTACAAAAAAAACGAACATAGACCACCATTCCAGTCCAGTCCAGCTACGGTTCAAATCGTTGCATTAGCTCATGATACTTGGACAAACACTACACAAATTATAATTCACACTTCTTAACTTTTCATTTTTAGGCACAATTCCTTTATACCTATTTTCATTTATAAGTATTATTTACAAAAAAACACACATATCCACCATTAATTAGCTGCCTAACATATGCACAAAACAAAAAATTACAATACCAAACTTCTAACTAAACCAGTTTCACAGTGTCATACTACTTTTACGAATCAAAGCCTTAAAAGTTAATATACATAAATTTTCTTTGCTTCTTTTCTTTTCATGCATGGTGTACATGAAAATGTTGAACCCCACCCAGCATCACTCATGCCGCGTCTCGACCACATCCCGCTGCCCTCTTCCGCCCCTAGTATAACCCGGGGACTATGTAGCCACCGAAGGTGAGCGTCCCAGCAGCTTGACGACCAATCTGCTCCGGTGTATATAACCACAGAAGACAGAGGAAATAATGATGATTCTACTACGTATTGCTGCTCAATACTCTTGAGGATTTGGGATTTAACTTTCACTCTTATAGCTCAGAGAAGTGGGAATTGTTTGACATATCTTTGTATTTTGCACGAGATTTTCAACATTCAAATGATATGGTATTTGAACAGCAACTGTAACATGTGTAGTATGTAATTGGATTATATTCTATTTGTTAGAATACCAAATTTTTTTGTTATGTTTCAGTTCATGAGTCATGAGATGAATTTTATATCCCACATTGATTTCGGACAAAACTAAAGTGGCATATATAAATCACTTCTTTGATAACAATAAGCGTCCTTCAGTATATTATTGTGTTTCAAATTGGTATTGATCTAGGTTATAATTACATAGCTACTAACCTAGCTCTGATACCAATTTAAATATAATTATATACTTAAAGTTTTTATAAATTATTTTTTGTAATACTCTTTTAATTTGTTCATTAATTTATAATTCATTATATATTCCTAAAGCTTTTCAATTGTATTTATCTTTTTATAAATAATCTTCGAGATTATTTTATAGGAGTACTTATGCTTCTATTCCGTTTTTAGTTTTATTAATCACTTTAAAGATTATTGGTACTTAATTTATTTTTGTTCTTTAACCGTGTCAGAAATGACAATTAGAAAACCTAGGATCACTTTTCCTAAAATTCAAATGATAAAAAAACACTTTAGAGAATAGAAGAATTAATCAGTATAGGCTGAATCGAATACTGAGGGTTAACATTTTTTTAAACTTGTGTGAGGCCATCTTAAAGTAGGAGGGGTCAATTGTCAATATCTAAAATACAAAAATAAGTACTACTCCTATAATTACAAATGTGTGATTAAAAATTTAAAAAATGAGTGTGGATCTAGTCATCAATGAAATATACCAATGAATTAATTGTGTTGGTGCATGACTAAATTTTTTCGACTAAATTAATCTTGTTAGAGGAAACTATGAGAGGTAGCAGATCTAAGGGGCTACTGATATTGAAGAAGAAGATGCATGATATTGGGTCGATGAACAAAGGATTTGATAGATTCTGGAGGACCGGACGAGATAAGAAGGTGACTAAAAATACTTACTATTTATAGTAAAAATAAAATAAGATAAAAAAAAAACTCGTATTGGAAGATCAATGTATCAAACAATGAACAACCAAAACATAAAAAAACAAAAGCATAACCCTAACCCCACTCTCCTTAGCCCCAGAATCTTCAACCCTATGCATCCCAACATCATCCCTCCCAGCTTTCAACCCAGACCCATCCACCGCCACCTCCGCCACCACCCTCACCTTCTTCTCCTTCGAATACCAGAACAATATCTTGAACCTCGGCCGCGCCGCCAGCTCCACCCGGAACCCCGCCGTGCCCCCTCCCGCCACCGTCTGCGCCGCGTCCTCCCACGGCACGCCGCGCGTCTCCACCACGTCCCGCCTCCGCGCCGCCCTATTCCGCCCCTGGTAGAACCCGGGGACGACGTAGCTGCTGACAGCCTTGCGGCCGTAGTAGAAGGTGAGCGTCGCCGTAGGATATGCTGCGGATCTGCAGGTTGTTTTCGAGGTCGAGGACGAAGAAGAGGAAGGGGTTGGTGGCGGCGGAGGTGTTTTGCGGCGGCGCAGAGGTGTCGAGCGCCGGGACGTAGAGCTGTTGGATGGAGCAGTGGGGCCCGGGGAGGTGGAAGCTTTGCTGGATGAGGAAGGCGGCGAAGGCGGCGAGGGTTGTTAGTACTCCGCCGATTAGGGCGATGGTTGTCCATAGACTGGTGTCGGATGATGACGAGGTTGTCTCGATTACTACATCCATGGGTTGGGTTTCACTTTCTACGGTTGATGGGTTGGCATCATTTTCTACTGGGAATGGTTTGCTCTGATCACTCTGTTCAGCCATGGTGTGTGTGTGACATGTAACAAGAGGAGAGATGGATATATAAATAGGAGCATAGTCTTTGATTAGATAGATTAGATCAAAATAGTGGACTAGCCAATAAAATAAATTTTTTAAAGATGGCAAAGATAAATTTTATTATCAATAATTAATTTACTACAGTAACATAAAAAGAATAACCCCTTTTATTATTTTTTTTTTCTTGTAATTTATTATCATCAATAATAAGTTTAGATGTGAATTGTTGTTTTAGTAAATAATTCGTGATGTAGAAATGGCTTTGATCCCAAATTAAATCATTTGTTTATTGGTCCTTTGTTGTTTATTTATTTATTTTTTTATAACAACCACGAGGATATGACATTGATATTGTAAAACAAACTTAAAACTTGAATTATCCTAGTCACCGTTTAGCCAGTTGGTCTTGTAGAAAAATAATTTCCTAATTATATCATCGTAGCTAACGACTAAACCTGAGATTATTAGTTGTTACTTAGGTATTAGTGACAATATAAATACTTTTACCAGTAAATTTATGTCACCATTTCTCTGATGTGAATAGGCAATACTATCATTTATATTATATGTGGCATATTCTAATGCATTTAGACGTACATTTGATGTATTTATTCTAATTAAATTTAATTGTGATTCTAAATTTTAGAGATGTTGTTAAACTCTAGTTAGATATTATTTAACTCTAATAAATCAAATTAATTTATAACCCATATGGTTTGTCCGTTTGAATATTTTTGGGATATGAATTTGGCAAGCATGTATCGTTTTGTTTCAGCATGCCATTGCATTACTTTTTCCTTTCTTGTTGCCAGAATCTGCCGTCGCACCATTTCTATTGAAAAATGATGGATTTAGAAAATGAAACATGTAGAATCGAACACAATAAAATAAAGTTATTGTCAGCCTCAATAAACACCGCGGTGTGGGGTAGTGATGCCCAAACCGAACCAGGCCGCCGGGGTAGTGATGCCCAAACCGAACCAGACCGGCGGCCGATAACAAAACCGTAACCACGATAGGAGGTCGTAATATTGATAGGCCTCCTAAATTGAATAACTGTATGATTTTCTCTTCAGTTTCAGTTCCGCTATTAACGTAACATGTTTCGCATATAGCTAATTTACTTGATAACGGCTGAATGGATTTAATTATAGTTGAAATGGTGTAAATAGACCAGGGAAAACCATGAAAATTGTAAAATTGGAGTAAATTATTTATGAATAAACAATATAATGAAGTTGGAGTCAAAAGAAAAGCTAAGATTTTTTTAAAAAAGTGGGGCAAAATTACACTTTTTGTACTTAGACATAAGTTTGGAAGGACAAAATTACATTTGTGTGTATCCCACCTTGTATCCGACCCCCATGCAGCGATCAAGCTGCGGAGGAGGGGGGCTGAGCCTGACTTCTGGCAGCCTGAAGCATTTCTACTATTAGTGTCTTCACATCCCTACAATAATAGTCCACAAAAACAATAACACGGTATTATATGATAGTATGTCACAATAAATCAAATTTGGGGACGAATACCAGCCTCCCAATTTAAACAATGGTCACTTTCATCTCAATCTAGATGCTAGAATCCACAATGTAATAATAGTAAGCATTTAAGGCAACTAACTGAAATTTGTGTACTCACTTTCTGTCTGTAGCACGCCTTGTGAAAGGAATTCGGAGCTTGAAAGTGTTGCCTTGACAGCCAGCCTTCACAGGAGATTAGTACATTTAGAAACTCTATTATGAATAAAGAATAGCGAAGATAGCTTCTTTAGAGTAAAAGGGCATGAGAGAACAATCTAATGTGCAAATTCAACCTTCACGTTGAAACCCAGACTGTCTATGTCCAACATGTCTGCGAACTCCACCTGAAAAATGGACTATTTGCTAAGTTACATATTCTCAGGACCATATAAAATACGAAACGCATCAAACATGTGTTGATGCAATTCAGAGGGACATCCCACCAAACGGAGGTTCACAGACCAGTTCATAATTCGGGAGAAATAACACAAGACCACTGAAAAGATGACTAAACCTTAATGAGTAATAAATTATAATAAATGCACAATACATAGGTTGCACCAACACACTAACTAAACCTTAATGAATCCTATTAAATCATAATACATAGGTTGCTCCTACAGCTTGCAAACAATCAAATGCTAAAGCAGTATAACGAACAAAATAACTGAGATCCACTGTCACATTCTCTACTCAGTAATAACCCACTTTGGATGAGAAAGACAATAAAGTAAAAAGACAGTCACAAGAGCAAGTTTACATTCTCTTTCTAGTTCAAAATAATGCAAGTCAACTTTATTAAACGAGTTGAATTCCAATTCTGACATTCAAGGGAATCATGTTTCCAGTTGTTGCTGAAAGAACACCAAAGAAAAATATTGCAGTATTACCGGGACAGAGGTAGAGTGCTGGACTATCAGCTTTGTCTCATCTGCATGATCTTTATTCATGTGGGACTGTAACAAATATTCAAATCTAGCATAGTTCAGAGAAGATCCCAGCCAAAGAATAACTTATTAAAGTATACTACTGCTGATATGGCTGGTCATAATACCGTTATAGGCTTTGAGAATTGGTACACAGGATCCACTTTTGCTGTTCTAAATTCCTCCTTGCTGAATTCTGCAAGTACTCGCATAGCAGAAGTCCATCATTCAGCAATAATAAATCAGGTGAAGTCTAACACAAATCTTTGTATGAAAAGCTCAAAATTGTTCGCGTCAAGCTTTAGCTGAGTAGCAACATACAAACCTCCCGATCCTAATAAAGCTGTTGCAACTCCCGACACATATCTAACAACTTTAGGTTCAATCCGCAGAAATTGGAAGTCACCAAAGTCAACCTTCATAAATATTTGTGACAATTTTTAACAGAATATCACAGTAATGCCAGCTTTAGGGTGTTAAACGAGTGTTTACGGTGTTAAATGACACAAAATGCTTAGTAAGAAAGTTAAGCGAGCCTTACCCAAAAAGCCTCGGGATGTGTAGCCAAATATGCACTACGAATAGCTTCCGTTTCACTTTCAGCAACCTACATAGATAACATAAGTCTACAGGTCAGACAAATTTGTCAGATAAAATGAAACTGGCAATGGAAACAAACTGTAACAGCTTAAAGAGAAAAAACTCAAATCCATGGCCTTACAGGGAGGGCATCACCGTGCACTACGATAACTAGGTCTGTCCTATCTTCAGGATCCTTTGAGACAAGCAATGAGCACCGGGGACTTGCTAAAAGGTCCTGCATAGTTCAGAATGCATTTACAGGAAAGCTTGCCAATAGACTCACAACTCATAATATAGCAGATATAGAAAAGTTTGATTAGGTGAAAGAGAATCACAGCTCTAAACGCAATCAAATTATAAGTTATAAATGATTACAAACCTTGGTATGAACTGCCAAACTACTAACAGCTAATATTGGAGATCCATAAGCATCACAAGCAAAGTCCACCATCGAACCTGATGGATAGCCCTCATACTTCTGCAAGAGACCAGGGAAACAGGAAAAGATCTTCCACAGTTTTGTATAGGAATCGAAAATTAAAATTTCTATTTAATTTTTGTTATGCGAATGTTGATGTGATTAGAATTAACCAGAGAGAAAGTAGAGAGGACTCCGCGCAAACTGTAACTGAGAATTGTCTTGATTTCCTCTATAGGAGGCAGCCTAGCAGCTTTTTCCTAACAACCAAAACAACAATTACAAATTCTAATTCTAATTCAATCCATTAACGCACACACACAGAGTGAAAATCTGAACCTGGTGAGCTTGGATGAGTTGGAAGACATTAAGTTGGGGGTTGTTGACATCGGCGGCAGTCGAAGCACTCTGTCAAATAGAATTGAAAATTTAAAAAAAGAAAATACGAGCGATCGAAGAAATAGAGGAAAAGGTTCAATACCTGATTGGTGGAAGCCATGCGTGTTTGTGATTTGAATGAGGGGAGGAGGAGTGAAGGATAATTGCCCCCATTTTTGTTGTTGTTAATCTTCACACCAACTAAGCGTGAAGAAAAAGAAGGAAAGGAAGGAGTGAAACGAGGGATACGATGCGATAGAGACGCAGCGACACTCGTCATCTTCTTCTTGCTCGTTTCTTCCTTTCCTTTCCTTCCCTCAAAATGATTCCCCTCTCATTATAAACTCTCGTATAAAATTATTTACTTATCTAATTTACTGGATATTGATAAAAATAAAAATAAATAGAAATACTAGTAATGGGTAGTGATCAATGTATAACTAATCTTAAGTGTATAACTAGAGAACAAATCTCAGCCACATATCTTAATGGAACAAATATTATTTATTTTAATTATACAAAATAGGCCAATGATATTTTTGGAAATTACATTATCAAATTTAAATCAAATTATGCAGCCTAGTTCAGCAACGAGCTGGAGAAGTGCGACAAGGCCAAGGCCGCCAGCTCCTCCGCCGACTTCCTCGGTGCCGTCTCCAAGTACGGCAAGCTCGACTCCACCCAGGGTGTCGGCAAGTACGTCGACCAAGCCGAGGGCTACCTCCTCCAGTACGGCGCCCCCGCTGAAGACAAACCCGCGGCCGAGACTGAAATTCCTTCGGGCGGCGACGTGAAGAAGCCGGAGGAGAGCGGCGAGGTTGGGGGCTATGCGAAGAAGGCGGAGGAGCTGCTCGGCGGAACCGGTGAGAAGAGCGGGGCGGAGGGTTTGTTGAAGGCTGCCGGCTAGATCAACCCACGTGTGATGCGCAGTTACCTTAATCAAATGAGTACACTGTACACACATGTATTATTAATAACGATTAGCGAATAGTTTTAGTAGAATTTAAATTGATTTATTTGCTTGAAATAAAGTTACATCTCTACTTATGCTATTTTTACAAAAAAAATGATTATGTCATGTTTAATATAGCTAATTGTCACAAATACGGTACGTAGTCCTAATTTAAGTTGGCTGATATTATCCACAATCATAGTTATTTTCTCCCAAAAAATCTCAATAAAAGAGTGATTTTACTTCACTCTTGTTTACAAAACACATCACTCTTAGCATGATTTTACTTCACTCTTGTTTACAAAACACATCACTCTTATTATGATTTTACTTCACTCTTGTTTACAAAACACATCACTCTTAGCATGATTTTACTTCACTCATGTTTACAAAACACATCACTCTTATTATGATTTTACTTCACTCTTGTTTACAAAACACATCACTCTTGTTTACAACACACATCACTCTTAGCATGATTTTACTTCACTCTTGTTTACAAAACACATCACTCTTATTATGATTTTACTTCACTCTTGTTTACAAAACACATCACTCTTGTTTACAACACACATCACTCTTAGCATGATTTTACTTCACTCTTGTTTACAAAACACATCACTCTTGTTTACAACACACATCACTCTTAGCATGATTTTACTTTACTCTTGTTTACAAAACACATCACTCTTGTTTAAAAAACACATCACTCTTAGCATGATTTTACTTCACTCTTGTTTACAAAATACATCACTCTTAGCATGATTTTACTTCACTGTTGTTAACAAAACACATCACTGTTAGAATGATTTTCTCTTATTTCAAGTTCATGAGTAATGATCAGTAGAACATAGGCATTCATGTCATTTCAAACAAAATTGGACTGTTTTACAACTGTGATGTTTCAAAATTAGTTTTACAAAATGGCTTCTACCAATACAACTTGCTCTTCTATCTATATATTATCTCCTCTTTGTCGACATGCTTCGACGTTTAGCTTCTTTCTCAGCAACGATGACAGAGAATTCTGCACCAAGCATCTCAGGCACTTCAAGATCCATAGACTTGCTCAACTCAACAATTTGTGTGATAATTTCTACTGTAATCGTGAAGCCTAAAGTAGATAGCATTAGCTGATCTGCAAATATTAGAATGATTCTCTGCGAGCAGCGTCTCTCAGCACCTTGGAAGTCGGCAGCGTCGGGAGAGTCTCGTTTCTAATAGAGAACGACAAGACCGATCAACCTCCCAAGCCTGCGCGAGAGGAGAGATCGGAGCAGGTCATATTCCTGCGGCGGAGCGCTAGCAGCTGCGTCGAGGTGAAGAAGACTAACGGATTTTGGATTGAATTTGCAATGTACCTAATTTTGGATGTCAATGACCATTATACCCCCGCTTTGTTATTGTGGAGTAAATTTGTGAGAGAGAGAACTAATATCTCCTTTAAATTCAAAAATTACATGTATTAATAGTAGCCCTTGATTTTTTTGATCTTGTGGCTATTATTTGTTCTCTAGTTATTTGGTTAAGGGGTGTTTGCCATAGATCACTACCCTACTAGTAATAAACAAAATATTAGTAAAAAAATGCATTTCATGATTCATCTCATTTTCATTGGACAACATGGCTGAAACACAAAGATAAAAGAGGAAATGAAGGAGCTTAAGCTAAAGCAATCGCAACATATCTAATGCGCCATTTATCAGGAAAATACCTCTTTATCTTACTAGGACCTACCTTGTTGCAATTTTCCATCAAAATATCCAAGATATTCATGCCACATTTTATATATTTATATTCATAAAAATACAATACAGCACAAATTGTTGGACTAGTAATGTTCAAAAGAAGGACCAAAAAAAACGAAGAAAAAGAGCAATCACTCTATAATATCATAATTATCATCTAATCTAAACATCAATAATCAGCATGTCATGAAACATTTCGTATGGTTACTGAGCTTCAAGATATCCTTTGTCTTCCAGGTATGATACCACCTGCCCAGCCATCTCATTCGGTGTCGGGCAAATTCCATCCTTTTGGGTTATCTCAATCTGCACAACCATCACAACAATAATTTCAGTCGCAGTGGCTTGATAAGGAGGGCCGGTATGATTTAGAGCCAGCAAAGTACAAACCTCACAATTCGAAGGTGGTTCGTATGGATCATCTATTCCTGTAAACCCTGCAACATTGTATAATCCCTTCATACCACATGATCAACTTTCAAATTACAACAAACAGCATTCTTCAAGCAAGAGGCATTCTTGACCTTGATATTTCTTTAGCTTAAGTTTCGCACATTTATAGAAGACAGGCAACCTAGAGAACAACCCTGAATGGCACATATAAATACGTACCTTTAATCTTCCCAGCTCGTGCAAGCTTGTAAAGACCTTTAGGATCCCTTTCTTCACACAACTCTAAAGGCATGTTTAGGAAGACCTGTAAATTTGTATTTTTTGGATAGATTAGGTATCTCAGTTATCCTAACCATAAGAAAAGTGCGATCTTTGAGAATAAACGAACATAACAAAGCCTTGCCTCAAAAAAGTTTTCTGACAATAAGGCACGACAAGCATCACGGTCTTTACAATAAGGAGATATCAAACTAGCAATGCAGATTAATCCAGCATCAGCAAAGAGCTTTGCAACTTCCCCTGGAGACAAAAAATAAAATAAAACTTATTGTTATGCAAAAGCAATCAAGCAGATTAGCCTTGTGGAGGAGTGAGTACTGCATAGTAAAGATAATGTTGTCTCACAAACATTCACTATTCCCATGGCCAGCTTTATGAGAGTACCGCACATTTTTTGTCAGCTTAATGTTTGAAAAGAGGCGATCATAATTGGTCAGGCCAACAAGTAGCTCAACGCCTTAACCCCATGTTAAACACAAGATAGCAAATTGAGGCCTTCATATTGTAATCATTCACTAGTTCTATGTACCAAGTATCAACTCTCTCTAAGTAATGGCTAGTAGATCTTTGTCTACAACAAGGAGGATGAGTATATGGAATAGGCACTATGGCCTATGCAGTGGTACGAAATAATTGAGTATTATCATAAGATGTCTGCACCTGAATATACCAAACTAACAAATCTTTACAACATGAATTACATAACAAGAGCAAGAACTCTAAGATGAAAAGGGATAGAGCAAATAATTTTGTATGCAGTCCAACAAAAGGCCAAAAAACAAACAAACAAGAGATGTACTTCCAAATATCCAGAAACTGTTTACTTACCAACCCTGCGTATATTTTCAGTCCGATCCTCAGGTGAGAAGCCTAGATTTTTGTTTAGACCATGCCTAAGGTTGTCCCCATCGAGAACATATGAAAGTTTCCCCCGAGAGTGCAATGTTCTACCCAGTGAGCATGCTAAGGTACTTTTACCTGCAGAGATGATCAGAGAGCATTAGACAAAAACTGAGGATCGATTAGAAGGTGGTCTTGTTAATACAATGGTTATGTGGCAAACAAAAACTACATTAGCTCCAATATATGATGATCCCATCATCCTAAGAGTGTTGAGACATGTAACACCACGTATGAAATAAGATGCTGTGCATATACAGATTGTAAAGACTCAAGACATGGATGTTTATAGCAACTACAGCACAAAGAAAGTAGGACAGATCTGCAAATACAAACCTGATCCACTCAAACCAGTAATCCATACAACGCATCCCTGTTGATTAAGCAGTTTTTGCCTGTCAACCTTCCCAACAGGGCATTCGTGCCAGAAAATATTCGTTGAATTGCCAACGGTAGACATTAGGGAAAATACTCCTTTATCCTGTTAAGATATATGGATAATAGGATTCCTTTAACGACAGAATCTTGAAGAAAGGATCAGAACAATATATCAATATATCAGCTTTAAAGGCTCAATTTGAGATCCTAAATTTCATCTGTTTGATAGAGATATTTCGCTAATGACTGAGAAAGAGCTCGACAATAATTCCAATACACTATTAGTTATGTTGGTAACAACATTACAAGGCCAAAAACTGAATTTGTGATAAAAGAAGATTAAGTTAGTCGCAACTCAAACGCCAACCAAGATCTACATATAACAAAAAAAAGTTGAAGCTTTAGCTCAATTTCTCCTGATTTTGTGATGAAATAAGAATAAGTTTGCCGCAAATCAAACGCCAGCAAAGATCTACATATAACAAACAAAAAATTGAAGCTTTTGCTCAATTTCTCCTGATTTTTCGAAGATATATCGAACTAGCATTATCCAGAAATATACAGCATATAAAAGTTGGGCAAACATAGAGAGAGAGAAGCGGCATTCCTTGTGTTCTCCAACAGGATTGTGAGATTGCGAAATATTAGAAGCAGGATGAAGAAATTGGATAGCTTGAAGAATGAGAAAGGGGGGAAATTGGGGATTGAATGTGGACGTATTTGGCGAAGAGAAGGGAAAATATTGATTTGCGATTGAAACAGAGTATGGAATTCTGACGTTGAATGCAAATTGAAACTGCAGAGCTGAACATTCAAAATTTAATTAATCTAGTACATTGAATGCGACATCTCACTGTAACTAATTTCCAATAGTATCTCTTCTAAAATATTAAGGCCTCAACAGTTTTGTACTCTGGTTGAGATTAATTATGTTAGATAATAATATGACATGTTATTTAATTTTGTATAATAAGTTTAATACAGCGAGTATTTGGTAAGATAAATAAACCAGATAATTTATTTTTTGTTTAGTACATTTTGTTTATATTTAAATTGGAATAAGACAAAAGTAACCGCACAAAAATAAGAGTGCATTATTAACAAACCTAAAATTAAAATAAAGTAACCGCACGAAATGGCGGAAATGCCATAAATTAGGGTTTTTTCTTTTTTTTTCTAGAATAGAGATATCATTCCTTGAGTGTACTGAACTTTTTTTTGTTCCAGGTTTGGGAGTCATGCGTCTCCTTTTAATGAGACGCATGACGATTATGCGTCTTTTATAAAGACGCATGAGGGTCATGCGTCTATCTTTTTTTTCATTTTTTTAACGACGCATGAGGGTCATGCGTCTTAGGTAGAGACGCATCTCCCTCATGCGTCTTTTATTTTTTTAAAATTTTAATAGACGACGCATGATGCTCATGCGTCTCAGGGAGAGACGCATGATGCTCATGCGTCTCTAACTTGCTTAAATCAGTAGCAGGAAGGCACCCGGTCGGGTGCCTTTTGTGGCCTACTAATTCCACCCGGCCGGGTGACAATTTTAACGAAGGCGGAGTCCAGAGCATAACACCCGACCGGGTGAGTTTTGCACCAATAAATCACCCGGCCGGGTGAAAATTTTAAAGCATAAAGAGTCCAGAGGCATTTCACCCGATCGGGTGATATTTTCAGTTGCAAATATCCACCCGGCCGGGTAGATCAATTCAAACTGCAATTTTGCAGTTTCGTGACGGTTTTGGGGAAATTAGGCAGGATATTGAGAGGAGAAGATGAGCACAGTGGGGAGAGAAAAAAATCAAGGGAGGAAGGAGACGAGAGAAACACTTGAGAAGATTGAATCAAGAAGAGAAGTGGTGCTTGAGATTTCATCAAACAATTCATCTTCTCCGAATTTGCTTCATGGTTTCAAGGATCTTCATCTCCATTATCTTTGTTCTTAGTTCAAACATGTTAGGCTAAGAATATTGTGTTGCTCCAAACATGTTGTAGACAAATTAATTTCATGATTTATCCGATGTTCGTTTCTATTTCGTGCTCGTCTTTGCTACTTGTACTTTGAATGAAATTATCCCTCAAGGTGCATCTTTTGTGATAGTTTCAATTTCTTATTTTGATGTCTCTTTAGCTTGAAATAAGATGGACCGAAGTAATATTGAATTATCATTTGTATTCGTTCAGATGACAAATTGACAAATTGATCATTTGTATTCGTTCAGATTATCATCTGCCTTCAAAATCAA
This sequence comes from Salvia splendens, assembly GCF_004379255.2. Taxonomy (NCBI): domain Eukaryota; kingdom Viridiplantae; phylum Streptophyta; class Magnoliopsida; order Lamiales; family Lamiaceae; genus Salvia; species Salvia splendens. Next base: position 17,248,448 of record NC_056040.1, on the reverse strand, counting down.
TCTGGCAAATTACTATGTATTTTTTTTTCTTTCACAGAACCACTTCTCTAAATAATTTACTAAAAAAAGTTCACTACTTGCAAAATGGAAAACATAATTTACTTGCAAAAAATTCACAGAACCATAGAATCATCATGCATACCTGCAAAAGGGAAATTAAAATCAGAAACAAAATCATCCGAATCAACTCCTCTTCTCCACAATAATACTTAAATAAACAAAGAACCTGAGCTACTTATACGACGACGGAGTGTATTTAGACGGTTCAATCACCTTATTCTTCCTCGTTGACAATCTCTTGTACACTTTGCTCATGAGCTTCCCAACCCCGCCACGTGATGAACCCTCCGCAGCTGGTCGAGGTTGGACAAGGATGCTCTGAACAACGTCTTCTTCCTCATTTTCCTCTTCTATGTTGTCATTTTCTTCTTCTCCTTCATCATCATCCTCTTCTTCAGCTTGTACAGGAGGCACGATCTGATAATTCTGGAAGAATGAATCGACCGATGCTCGGGCCCCACTCCATTGCGGCATGTCTTGGCTTTGTGAATATGGGCGACGATTCCAATCGGGCTCAGGCTGGCTTGGAGAATACAGAGGACGGTCCCACTGTGACTGAGACTCATGCGCCAGGTATGAATACCACTGGGGTGGGTCATGCTCTTGATTCTGCGGCTCTGGTGCTACATAATCGGGAAGCGGCTGCGACATCCTAAACTGCTTTGTGTAGCCGTGTCCCCCAGTCCGAACACCAGGCACTCCATGACACCGTGGAACTACTTCTGGTTGATAAGGCATGACCACATCCTGATGTTGAGAAGCGGGGTACTCCATGACATCAGCGTTGTTCGTAGATTCGAGGACATTCCTAACAATTTCTCGAATCTGGCGTACTCGTGGGTCCATTTCGTCTTCCGTAGTTAAATGGAAAACCTGCTGAAAACCCTCAATCTAGACAAAAAAATGATACAAATATCAATACGAAACAATCTATATCACATGAAAACATATAGTTTAATATAACAAACTTACAAATAGTCTCATCGAAGCAGCCGACTCGTTCATCCCAGCAGTGGACCGTGCCCCAGGCTGAGTCAGGTACGTCACGGTAATCCTGTTATACCACGCCATATACCCCGGGCTCATAGGAATATTCAATGACATCGATGCGGCGTCTTCGGCAGCCTGGAACCTTTCGTACCTCAGGTTCCACTCCCCAATGTAGAACTGATGCGTGTTTGCCCAGTTGTTGCCCTTCTTACCACACCGATCATTTTTGCCCAAATGATCGGCGTTCCTTAGCATCCTGTCTACATACTTAGGTATATCCTGATACCGATTGAACTGTCGCCGCACTCGTCCAGGCTCATGTGCCTCGACATAGGCCCAACATACCAAGTAGGTTTCACACAAAGAGCATCCATTCACATCATTGCAGTAGTCAGGCAGTATGCAATGTGCGTATGGCGTCCAGATAAACTATAAAACAGCAATGCAAATGCCAAATTAATTCTATAATAAGTTCATAAACGAAGTCTAAACCGAAATAATATTCACCTGGCCAGGTCTAATCGGAGATATTTGGTCACGGTAATGCTCAACCGAGTGTCTAGGAGCATTTCCTATCTGCGTTGTTCCTTTCCACCTATACATAAAATTGATGTAAGAAAATTACCCAATATGCATAAATAAATAAATAAATAAATACTTAGATATATACCTGGCGCCACATGGTGTATATGGCGCGTGCACAACTTATCCTATGAACGAATGCCTCAATGTGGGCATTCTTTCCCACGCCCATAGCTGCAGAAGGATCATAGGCCCGCCCAACTCTTTCCTCTTATCCATGGAAGCCTCGCACAGATAATGATAAAGGTAGGTCAATGCCGCACTTCCCCAACTAATAGTCTTCACCTCTTCCAGATCCCCAAGCGCATTCAACCACATAAATGGAACCTTACACCCCGTGGTGTCTGGTAGAATGAGACCTCCTAATAAAATTAGGGCATGGATACATGCCCTTTGGATGTATACGTACGTAGGTAGATCATCACCCAGAGGCATCCTTGTCTGGTTGATCAGCACGGTCATCAGCAAACCGCCTTGCGTTGTCTCTGTGGAAGTATCTGGTATCCATCCCAACAGATCGCGACACTTGCTGGTCCAATCTGGAAAGTTGACATGATAGTCACGCCCTGTGAAAACGCGACCCTCCGCCCTCAAGCCCCAAATGGCTTGCACATCTTCCAAGGTGATCGTTGCCTCACCGATCGGTAGATGGAAAGTGTGCGTCTCCGACCTCCAACGCTCAATCAAAGCCGTGATCAGCTCATTGTCGACCTTCATGGGCCTCCCACAATCCATCACGCCTTTGAAACCAAAGGCGTCAAGCCAATATCTAACATTCTCATGAATGTCGATGTCCCAAGTCTTACTTTCTATCCTTCGGACTTTAAATACTTGTGTTGTGCCCTCTTTCATGAGTTTATTTGAAATATGATGTTTCTGCATATTTAGCACGGACGGGTCTTCGGGTCCATTTAATAATTGTCCGCTAGAACTTGAAGTCTCCATCTAATCTAAGTACATATTCACAAAACAACAATTACAAATTCACAATTGCAATACAAATAACATATACATTCAAATTCATCGGCAAAATAACAAAACATCATAAACCAAATGATTCACTCCAATTCAACACAATTCATGATTTATAATGCCTAATTTATATATATATCTACTAAATTAGAAGGTTAAATTAAAAGATACATTTCAACCCATACTCTATTCTCCAATTACAACAAAAATCACAACACCAAGCATCTCAAACATATCATAAACTATACAATAGCATGAATTTAACCAATAATATCTATTACCATTAACAAAACAACAAAACATCGGCTAAAAATTAAGCAATTTGTTGTAAACCCTAATTTACAAAATTGAGAGAAATCTAAACAAAATATGCACATTAACAATAAATAAGGGAGGAATGTTGAAAGATTGAAGGAAACTTACCGAAATACGAGGGGAAATCGTCGGATTCGCCGGAATTGCCAATGAAAAATCGCCTAATTCGTCTTTCTCTCTTTCTGTCGCACCTGAATGAGGCTATAGCCTCTGCCTCGTCTGATTTAATTCGAATTAGAGACGCATAAGCCTCATGCGTTTCTCCCTAAGACGCATGAGCATCATGCTTCGTCTATTAAATTTTTAAAAAATAAAAGACGCATGAGGGAGATGCGTCTCTACCTAAGACGCATGACCTTCATGCTTCGTTAAAAAATGAAAAAAAGAGAGACGCATGACCCTCATGCGTCTTTATGAACGACGCATAATCGGCATACGTCTCATTAAAAGGAGACGCATGAGGCTTATGCGTCTCTCCCAAACCCGGAACAAAAAAAAAAGTTCAGTACGAACACGGAATCTAAGTTCTATTCTAGAACAAAAAAAAGAAAAAACCCCATAAATTACCTCCAAATTCAACAACTTTTTTAAGTGAGTCTATATTTCTTTTAAATAAACTAAGGTAGCATCAATATATTTGTTAAAATTATTCACTGATTATAGTTTCACAATACTCCATAGATATACAGTAGTTATTAGGAACCAATTCCAAAATCAAATTAGGAAACATATAACAAACTCATCAATTAGCCCTTGTCCTTCTTCGAACTATGGTGAAATTCCCCCATATTTAGCCTTACATTTTGAATGAAAATAGTCACTGGAATGTGAAGTTATTACATTGATTCACAATGAAAACTGAAGCTTGGGAAGCTTGAACTCTCTAATGAAAGTTGGAAGAGAAGGTAGGAGAAGAGGATGAGATTTCGCGTAGTGCAGGAACACGAAGAAGACGACGGCGGCGACGGGTAAAGGGCTCCGACTGTCGCGGCTGGAAGGGACGGACCGGGCAGTCAGACAATGGTGGTGATATTTCTTCTCTTTCTTCTACAAACTAACGGCTAGGGCTGGGGAAAAATGTCGAAAAAATGATATATCGCTTGTATCTTATATCGCTTGTATCGTATTGAAAAATATCGAAAAATTAGCGAATTTTCGATATATCGTAATTTTCGATACGATACGATACCGTATCGTAAGTTTTCGATACGATAACGATATGAATTTCCTTATATCGCGATATATCATTTTATATCGAATATACGATATATATCGATATTTTCGATATATCATTTTATATCGAATATACGATATATATCGTATATATCGAAACATATTGAAATTCAATACATATTAAAATTTAAAATTATAAATATATATAAATCCATTTAATTGTACTTGGTTGTGTTGTATTTTGATTATGGAGATAAGAACACTATTAATTTTATTGTGTTGAAGTTTTATTAATTTTTGTGTGAATTTTAAGTTTTGAAATTATAATTTTTGATATACATGTATTCGATACGATAACGATATTGATATTATCCATATCGAAAGTTTGATATATCGAAACTTTCGATACGATAACGATATGAATTTCTTTCATATCGATATTTTCGATACGATATACGATACAACGTTTTCGATACGATATCTCGTATCGACCCACCCCTACTAACGACAGAGATTGATCAAATAAGGACCCAACCCAATTTCTCCTTTTGTTCTTTTCCCATTTCCATATTTTTAAATTTTTTAATTTACTTTATTTTTGTAATTTCTACTCCCCATGGGATAAAATAAAGACCCAATTACGCATTTTTAATTTACCTATATTTTTTGAATTCTTGATCCAAAATAGCAATTGACTCAGTCGGACTATAGTTCATTCTCTTGAACCGACCCTCAGGCTGAGACGGCTCTGTCACACCTCAACCCCTCTGACGTATACTCTTATAATAAATAAATCCCTTATCATAAAAGCAATCAATACACTTGCCTAATTCATAGAACACTCATATTATATAAGTTCAAGCAAACACTTATCCGATACATATTTTAAAATATCCTGTAAAGTAGTGGAACCCTCTCACCACTCTATATACTATACATTTATCTACATGCAAAATGATGAGGAGGAGAAGGTTTCCAATATGCGTCAGCCGCCGAACCTGATAACACGTGGAGTTCCTATGACCCACGCCACTCAAAACTTTACTGCTATCTTATTCCTGAAAAATTTAGTGGTTTATATGAGCCACAACTCAGTATATATAAATTTCCACCTTTAATCTCACATGATACAAACATCAAGCATATTCTTTTATTAATACATATAATCAGAAACAATATATAACATAATTTAAAAACAAACCAGTTCATATTCATATGCATATGCCACTCTATTCAGTTTATTATTATGTAACAGTCAAGCCTGGTATCTGCCCGGGATTCCTCTATGATTGACCCGTAGGTCCCATTATGATTTGGACTCATAGGTCCCTCTGTATTTGGACTCATAGGTCCCTCTATATTTGGACTCATAGGTCCCTCTGTATTTGGACTCATAGGTCCCTCTGAAATTTCAGATCCAGTACAAGGCTGTCACAGATCCTCTTTAATCACATGATTCATGTACTCGGTATCATAAACATATCATTTGCACCAATAACATATCCATAACATATTCCATCAAATTATCCAATATATCTAAACAAACATGTCCATTTCAACAATCAAATATTCATATCATATTTGACCATCAAAATCAAATAATTCATAATCGTATCAATTTCACACCATATAATCCAATAATTCACTCCAATTCAACATATAACAATCAACCACATAACACATGTAAAACTAAAAGTGTGATTTATACACACCTTGACTTCGATAATAGCCGTCTGAACTTTTGAATCCATCTTTCCATCTACGACCCTTGTTCCATCAAAATTTCCTCCTACTGGAATACGACCCTTGTTCCATCTTTCCATATTTCCCTTCCTCCTTTCTTTTTTAACCTCTTTCAACTCCTTTATATATATATTTACCGAAGCTTACTTCATAAGCTAACTACGAAGCTTACCTCGTAAGCTAAATACGAAGCTTACCTCGTAAGCTAAATACGAAACTTACCTCATAAGCTAAATTAATACAAGGAGTTACTTTCTTTTCTTTCCCTATTCTCACTACATATTACTCCCTCCGTCCCGCACTACTCGCACTTATTTCCTTTTTGGGCGTCCCAAGTTACTTGCACTCTTTCCATTTTTAGTAAAAAATTTCACATACAGCCGTCATTTTTGACTTTCCTATACACTCATTCCTTAATCTCCGAGCCGAAAATGAAATGAGCGAGTAGCCCGGGACGGAGGGAGTACTTTAAATCTCATGCACACATTTTCCATGCACAAGACACTTAGTATTAAGCACACATACACATTTACATAACTAATATATATAATAAAATATGTAATTATGCAATATGATGTATGATTTGGGTCACGGATGTCACAGGCTCGCTTGGAGTTGCCTTCATCTTCCCTGCCGGGACCCCCTCCCTGTCAGCTGAGGATTCACCTTGTACGGGATTCTCCTTTTACGGAGAAATCTCTAAGTCCGACAACGTGAACAAGTTGTTACTGAAGAACTGATTGGCCGCCGAAACGGGATCATCCGATCGATCGACCAACTCGTCCATGTTGGGCCAATAGACATTGTCCCCGTACTACGAGGGGGGTTCAGCGGTCTATCGGCATACCCGCCTTGGAATTGGTTCACCCCTCCACTGAACTAGTTCCCACCTCCGCTGAACTGATTCCCACCGATGTGGAACTGGGACCCGCCTCTACCACCGAACTGGGACCCTCCGCCTACTCTGATAAACTAAGTCCCACTCGCCGGTGTTCGGGGAATCGCTATCGGGATTCATTCTAGTCCTAGATAGGGAAAATTTGTAGTGGAGACAATGAGATGCGTGAATGAAATGTAGAGCAATGAAGTGTATACATAGAGGATTGAATTTTTTATTTTAAGTGAAAATAGAGATCGATGCTTCTATCAGTGCGCAGTAGGCACCGACCACACGACGGCCACGTCCGGGGCCGCAGCGTCCATCGGTCACCTCCCCAGATCCCCCAATATAGCTGGATTGGGGCGCCGATTGCATGACATTGATCGGCCCCCCTAAGAACAATCGACTAGGAGGTTCAATTGTGAATGGCCTAGGAAGTTTCAATTGTGGATATTATAAATCTAGACAGCTTAGAAATAAAATTTGGTGGCTAATTTTGTGAGGCTAGGAAGTTGCACTCGGTCAATAAAATCACTCAATAAAATTGAAAATATAGATCCCATATCGTAGAAAGGGAAATAACAAAGGCCAGTAACAGCAGCTATCAAACCTAATTCAACTAGTCATTTTTTAATATATTAAATTTGCTTTTATTTCTTTCACATTATCATTATTTATCCAACTTAACCATATATTTTTTGATGGTTTATCAATAATCATCCAACCACACCTTTATATATGTGTTTTTATATTTTCTTTTGATGATAATATTATTACTTGAAATATTTTATAATTATAAAATTTATAAAAAAAACATAATAAATGACAAACTAAAAATTATAAAAAAATACTCCAAAATAATATATTCCATTTTTCCAATAATTGAAACATGAAATTGAAAGTACGTCAATGGAGAATATATTATTCTCATTATCCTCCATAATGGCAACAAATAATAATAAAAAATAATAAATTATCAAAGAAGAGTGATTATATATGGAGAAAAGAAGAGATTTATTTTGTATGCAAAACTATGACAAATATAATCTCTATTTATAGATGATATAAAATTATGAATTCTGATATAATTTTTTAGATAGAATATATAAAATATATTTAAAATTTTAATATATTATTGTAATATTTATCAACCAATGAGATTGTGTCAAATAAAAGGCACAATCTCATTGGTTGATAAAATAAAAGGGAGGGAGACTGCTTGGTTGCATTTGGCCTCACAACCAACGACACAATCTCATTGGTTGATAAAATAAAAGGGAGGGAGACCGCTTGGTTGCATTTGGCCTCACAACCAACGACACAATCTCATTGGTTGATAAAATAAAAGGGAGGGAGACCGCTTGGTTGCATTTGGCCTCACAACCAACCACGATTGACGAGAGAAGACCCATTTTTCATAAAAAAAAGAGTAAAGTACTATTTTGGTCCAAACCATTTACTTTTTGAAAATCGAGTCCAAAACATGCGAAAACGCTCTCGTTTACATCCTTTTTTTACGGTTCCGTCAATTCTTGACGGTCAACCGTCAATTAGCTCAATTTTGACCCGATAAGCTGAATTTAATCATTGTAGCTAATTTATTTTTTTTTTCTTTTCAGATTTTACATTTTAAATGTTAAATGAAAATTCTGTAAATTGGGTAATGTAATGTTTTTTCCAACTCTTCATTTCATTCAAATTTCTTCCCCCCTTTCTCCCACTCCTTCTTCTTTCCCCCCCCCAAGAACCCTAATTTTTTTTCTCCATCTCTGCAAAAACCAAACACCTTCGAACATGGGGTGTTCGACGTGCAGCCGAGACTCCATCGACAGCGGCGACATTCGTGACTTCGGAGACCTCTGATTTAGCTACGCTTTCTGCTACTGTAAGAAGACGGCAACGCTCCGTATTATCACCAGCCAAGGCAAACCGTCGCGGGGGAAGCTTTACTTTGTATGTGAGAGATAAGAATGCAGTTTCTTCAAGTGGTAGGAGCCAAATCGTGATGTCGAAGCACGAACCTGTTCTTCGTCAACCTCATTCGGCGGTGCCGATTTTGAGGATTTGACATTGAATTTAACCGAAATTAAGGATAAAATTCAGAAATTAGTGAATGTTTTGAGCTTTGGTCTTTGTTTTGTTGTTGTTGTCACTTTTTTGTTTGTTCAAGTAATTTGATGGGGTGTTTGAAAACCCTAATTTTTTGTTCCTATTTGAATTTTGAAGTGAATCCTTCTTATTCTTCTTAGAAAAATCGACACAAATCAAACTGATTCAATAATTGGAGAACCCTAAAATATAAGACAAAGTAGTCTTTCATATAAATTATTTACTTCCATTTGGTCTTGAACATTTAACCACACCTATTGGAGACTTACAAGCAAAAAAGTTTTGGAGTTGATGTTGGTTTCATACATTATGTGATTCTTCGTATGTGATTGTTTCTTCGTCGACTATGTCAATAAACTGACATCAAATTGAACCAATAAATGGACAACAAAATACAATACAAAGTGGTCCTTCATATTCATTTTCTACTTCGAATTGGTCCTGAACATTTACACGATAAAAAAAGAAATTGTCATAAGGTACTGCATCTATCTTAACACCAACAAAACTAAAAAACAACCACAGCTAGTGTCGAATTACATCCACAAAAAGGGACTAGGGTTCAATGTCCGCCTTGCTTCGTCTTCGTCGTGAGAGATAGGGTTAGAACCCACAAATCCCGACGCCGCCGACGGCCCTTGTTCGTTTCATTGTTTGTTTTGCTTCGACGAATCATCATCGGTGTCAGGCGGATGTCTATCTTTGGACTTCCTCTTCCTCGCATATGTTTTTTTCACGTCGATGAGACTGTCACTGGAACGTGAGTTAGGGTAGGGCGACTTCCAACTCATGGAAACCAACAATAATCGGTCGGAATCAGACTGTTCTTGGTCAGAATGTTCTTAGGAGAGTGACGAGAGAGAAGATAGAAAAGAGAGAGAGTGGCGGTTCATGTTTACTTAGTAATATTTTAGGTGAGTTTTGGAAGATTTACTTTTCATATTCAAAATATTAAAAATTGAATTATTTAGCAAAATAATTAACATAATATTAAGCTACTAATAATCTCAGATTAAGTCTAATCGGGTCAAAATTGGGCTAAATGACGGTTGACTGTCAAAGTTGAAGGAAACCGTCAAAAAAGAACCGATTCGAGAGCGTTACCGTATGTTTTGGACTCGATTTTCCAAAAAGTGAATGTTTTGGACCAAAATCATAAATCGGCCATATGTTTAGGACCAAAATAGTACTATACTCTAAAAAAATTTAAATATGACATGGCACCAACCAAATTGCTTATATTGTTAGTCTTATGCAGTAGTTGTCAGCTGTTACAATGTGGTTTGGTTCAAGGTGTGCTCATTTATCTAACCTATCGTAGCCTAGTTTTGAAATACTCTTTTGCCATGAATATACGCATTTTGTATTCTTTTTCTTGTGTAATTGTTATATTTATATATAGTCCCATTATCTTTGTTACATAGTGAAAAATGAATATATGCAGCGTCCCGTCTCGTCCCTGTCTCGCCGAGACGTCCGTCTCACCGAGATGGCTGGCGCGCCAGCTCGCCACCCTCCCTCGCGACGTGGCGCGCGCTGGCGCCACGCGTGACACCCACTCGCCGGCCTGCGAGTGGCTTCGTCACGCTAACGCAATAAATCATTTTCTTTTTAAAAATTTGAATTTAATAAAAAAATAAAAAATTTAAAAACTGTAATATGACCGTTCAACAGTCATTTTAAAAAAAATTATTTATTTTTTATTCTATAAATACTCATCTTTCACACACACAAACACACATCTATTCTTCTCAAATTATCTCTATTTCCTCTCCAATTTTAATCTCAAATCATCTCTTTTATTCTTCTCCCAAATTTAATTCATTCATAGATCCATTTGAGCAAATGCGTCGAATAATGGAAGAATCACTTGAAGAAGATCGACGTAGGGAGGCAGAGGAAGCCGCACCGCCCCAACGACGATCCCGGACTTACATCCATCGTAACCGGGAGAAAGCCGCCGCAAGGTTAGTACGCGACTACTTCTGTGATAACCCGGTATGAGGAGAGACCTACTTCCGTCGCCGTTTCCGCATGCGGAAACCGCTATTTCTGCACATCGCAAATACATTGGCAGCCCGAGAAGAGTTCTTCCAAGAAGGGTTCGACGCCGTTGGTCTTCCCAGCCACACGACGCTGCAGAAATGTACTGCAACAATCCGTCAGCTTGCTACTGGATAAACGACGGATTTGTTCGACGAATACCTCCACATTGGAGAAAGCACTGGGAGAATGTGCTTGATGAACTTCTGCAAAGGCGTCCGGGCAGCCTTCACCGACGAATTTCTCCGGATGCCAAGCACGGCAGATTGTCAGTTTCTGCTCCACCTTCACGAAGAAGTGCACAGATTCCCCGGATGCTTGGCAGCGTCGATTGCATGCATTGGCAATGGAAGAATTGCCCTGTGGCGTGGAGGGGGTCTTACACGAGCGGCCACAAAGGCACCCACCCCACCGTTATACTCGGGGCCGTTGCCGATTACCAGCTATGGATTTGGCATGCGTACTTCGGGGTTCCCGGATCGAACAGCGATGTCAACGTGCTCAACCAATCTGACCTCTTCGCCGAAGTTTTGGATGGTAAAGCGTCGGCCATCAACTTCATCGCTAACAACCGGCGGTATAAAATGGTGTACTATCTTGCCGACGGCATCTACCCGAAGTGGCCAACCTTCGTGAATACGTTCAACAGGACGGTGAACGAAAAACAGACTCTTTTTGCGCAGAAGCAAGAGGCTGCTCGCAAGGATGTGGAGCGGGCGTTCGGGTTTCTCCAAGCGCGCTTCAACATTATCAAAGTCTCGGCTCGTACGTGGTTTATGGAGAATATGGTCGACATCATGTATACGTGCATAATCTTGCACAACATGATTGTCGCCGACGAAGGACCTGAGGCGGGAAATTGGTTCGACCCTGAAACCCCGGGAAGCTCTACCGCAAGTAGTCCGCCTCGTAGTGGAGTGCATCCGTCTATTCAAGATCGGTTGTCTATTCGGACAAAGACACGTGATTCTACCGCCCACGCCCAACTCTAAGATGATCTAATGGAGCACGTTTGGGCAAACTTTGGCAACCAATAGAGTGCGCGGAAGAAATTAAATTATGTATTTTTAATATTTTTTTAGGATTTTAATGATGTGTTTTTTAAATTTTTTAGAATTTGAAGTTGTAATTTTATTTTATTTTATTTAATGAAGTGTGTTTTTATTAATTGAATTTGTTGGAAATAAAAATTAAAAAAAAATTGAATGAATAGTTAATGTATGAGATGGTTAAGAGACGGATAAGAGATCGAGGATTGCAGGTGCTGTCTCTTAGACCATGTTTATCAGCAACCTCTCAACACAACCCAACCATCCACTTTTTCAATATTTAATTCATTTCTATCTCCTCCACATCATCTTCCACATCATTAATATTCATCCAACCCAACCACACATATTTTCATGGTTTATCAATGACCACCCAACCACACTATTATATATTTATTTTTATATTTTTTTAATACTATTATTATTACATGAAATACTTATTATTGTAAATTTATCGAAAAACGTAATAAATGACAAACTAAAAATTATAAAAACAAACAAATAAAATACATAAATTACAATCATTCAAATACGAAATTGAAAATACATAATTGGTGCCAATACATAAGATGAAAACTAGACATTCAATTGCAATTGCCGAATTTTGCCCATATATGCTTTACCAAATCGTTTAGCAGAGCTTTGTGAGCTTCTCTGTTTTGATGTTGGGCTTTATTTTTCATGTAAGAAGCTAGACTCGCAATCCTATTCGTAGAATATATGAAATCATTATTCGCATCTCCATCATCAAAGCTAGGGAAATAATCTTGAGAAGAGTTAACATTTTGGGAAGGGTTGAAGTTTTGAGAAGGGTTGAAGTTTTGGGAATCGGAGAATATATTATTCTCATCATCCTCCATAGCTAGCAACAAGGGAAACTAAAAAATATGAAATTCTATTAAACAATAAGGATTATAGGAGGAGAAAAGATGACATTTTTTTGTGTGCAAAAATAGCAAATGTGGTCTCTATTTATAGAGGAAGAAAAATTATTGATTTTGGTATAATTTTTATAATTTTTTAATATAATATATTAAAGATATATTAATTATTAAAATAATAATATCAGCCAATGAAATTGTGCCATTTGGCACAATCTCAATGGCTGAGTGGTGAAAGGGGAGGAGAGACCGCATGGTCTATTTGAAGAGAGAGGGAGACTTGGGTCGAAGAGAGAGACCATGTATTGCATTTATTTTTTTATTTTTAATTAACTTTTCTACGTGGCGGTCGACCTCCAATGCCGATAAACATGGTCTTAGTTAAGAGATGTAGTTAAAAGTACAGTGGAGCCCATAAATAGTTAAGAGATGAGACGGTTAAGGAACAGATAAGAGACAATGTTGTGGATTTTTTTGGATTTTTTTTGTATTTTAATTTCTGTTTCCTTTCCTTTTCCTATTTTGATAATATAAATTGATGGTCCAGTTTACATAAACCCTAATTCCAAAACCCTACTCCCTCGCTCATATTCACAACTGAAGCTCAACAACATGAGGCCTCCCAGGGGATGCGGTGGTGGAGGCTTTAGGGGTGGCCGAGACGGCGGCGGACGTGGCTTTCGAGGAGGAGGTGGAGGCCGTTTCGGCGGCGGCGGCGGCCGTTTTGGTCCTCGCGACGAAGGCCCTCCTGCTGAAGTCATTGGTCCGTCTCTCACTAGTTTTAAAATTAATGTTTGATTGTAGTCGGATTTTTATTGTGATTTTGATATGCAGAGGTTTCGACTTTTGTTAATGCTTGTGAGGGCGATGCGGTGACGAAGCTGTCTCAGGAGAAAATACCCTACTTCAATGCTCCAATTTACCTTGAGAACAAGACACAGATTGGCAAAGTAGATGAAATCTTCGGTCCCATTAATGAGTCTGTGAGTATGATTACAACCACAGTTACATTTTACTTGGATGTTAAATTAAATTGGTATACTGAAGAGCTGCTGTGGTGTTGTAGTTCTTTTCGATTAAGATGATGGAGGGCATTGTTGCGACGTCGTATTCTGCCGGAGATAAATTCTTCATTGATCCAGCTAAGCTCTTGCCACTCGCCAGATTTCTTCCCCAGCCTAAGTATGTTGTTTTCCCCCCTATTTCGCTCTGCTTGCTATTTTTAACCAATACATAGAATGGAGTAGTGTTTTTTTGCTTGGAATTTGGAATGGTTTTGCCCACTGTTTTGAATATATTTTAACTGAACTGAAAATGAAGTCTCCATTTAATATGTAGTGCTTAGGCTCATTATTAGCATGAACATTAATGTTAGCTGCTGAATGCTGATACATGGCACAGTCCATGTCTTGTTCATTAGTTTGCATCACACTATCACAGATATCTAGTCTTAATATCTGAAAATTGTTGCAAGAGTAGAACTATTCTGTTTTGATAATGTTAGCAATGTGTTTGGTAGATTGAGATTTGTGTTGAATTATTCTATTACAGGGGACAAGGGCAATCTGCTAGAGGTGGACGTGGGGGTGGAAGAGGTGGTGGAAGAGGTGGTGGAAGAGGTGGAAGAGGTGGTGGAGGAGGCTTCCGTGGAAGGGGTGCTCCCAGAGGTGGTGGATTTAGGGGCGGTAGTCGCGGCGGCGGTAGTTTCAGGGGCAGAGGAAGATATTAGAAGATGTCATGGCTCTGTCAACAAGCATGCCATGGCTTATTGTTTGGTTATGGGGTGTAATCTTTGTGGAAAGGAATAGGGTGGTTTCATTAATACTATCTGGTTTTGTACTCTAAATGAATCTCTACTTTATATTACAACTTGACTTTGTTTCCCTCTTCCAATTATTTTTTCTCATAGTAGTATTACAAGTTCACTTCTATGCAAAAGCTTTGGCCTATCAGAAGCTTGATATCCTAAGTTAATCTGAATACATTTGATCCTTATTTGTTTGTGTGTTTTAAAATATAAGTATATTTTTGCTTCTATATTGTGTGATCCAATTTTGAATTTTGCTGTAAATTTAGAAAATATCAAGTGTTGTATACTTTGAATTTTACTTGGAATGGACAACAACCCTGAATGGCACATATAAATACGTACCTTTGATCTTCCCAGCTCGTGCAAGCTTGTAAAGACCTTTAGGATCCCTTTCTTCACACAACTCTAAAGGCATGTTTAGGAAGACCTGTAAATTTGTATTTTTTGGATAGATTAGGTATCTCAGTTATCCTAAACATAAGAAAAGTGTGATCTTTGAGAATAAACGAATATAACAAAGCCTTGCCTCAAAAAAGTTTTCTGACAATAAGGCACGACAAGCATCACGGTCTTTACAATAAGGAGATATCAAACTAGCAATGCAGATTAATCCAGCATCAGCAAAGAGCTTTGCAACTTCCCCTGGAGACAAAAAAAATAAATAAAACTTATTGTTATGTGATGGGGTACGTACTAAACAAGCCCAATAGCAGTGACGGCCCATCAGCCCAAAGCCCAAGGAAGAGTATCAGTTCGGCATTACCAAAGAGTTCGGCCCCAGCCTACAGCTCGGTAAAAGCCGACCAATCAAGCTCTACTCTCAGATCGGCAAAATCTGCTCGGCAATAGTTCAGCAGTTCGGTCTCAGTATTCGACCGAACTGGGAGATAGTGGACTCATGCAGAACCTCCACGACCTCCACTACACGATCTATTTAGTGGTGTCAACTCATGCAGGATCTCATGCAGGATAGCGGACCAAACAAAGAGATAGTGGACCCATGCAGGATCTCATGACCTCCACGACATCCACGACCTAGTTAGTGGTGATGCAAGCCACGATCTTAGTTCAATGTATAAATAGAACTTAGATCAGATAGACTAAGGGAAAAAAAAAGCTCTCTAGACATCAAATATCATATAGCAAGTATGTATTTGTAAGCTGTAAACCAGATCAAGCAATACAATCTTGCCCTCCTTTCTTCCCGTGGACGTAGATTTACCTCAGTAAATCGAACCACGTAATTCCTTGTGTCGTGATCTATATTTTTTTTTACCCGCATTTATTACTATCAAAAATTCGTCCAACCATCACTGGCGCCGTCTGTGGGAAACAGAGAACCAAATTTGTGATAAAGCGAATTTTTGACCCTTTTTCCACCCCAAAAAAAAAAATGCATACCAGATCACGTAACACCCATAATACCGTTCGTGATAACCATGAGGAAGCTAGTCCAGCCCGCAGGTCTGGAAAACAGCCTCGGGAGAAATCTACTTCCAGTTCTCACGGAGAAGGAACAAGCCGCTCAAAGACTCATCGCACCGAGTCTTCCCAGCAGCCCGATTTGAACGAGGCTGTCAAGTTGTTTTTAGCCGAGAAGCAGGAAGAGTTCTTAATTTTCCTGCAAAAGGGCCAAAAGCCGGAGACGAAAACGGTGGATTCTCCCTCCTCATCCAGACATGAAAGTCACTACCGCAGTAGTGCCGTGTCTTCCAGGAAGAAGAATCCTCAACCCCGACATGTTCATGTTCCTCCTCGGTACCGGAATCACAGGAGAACTCCATCTCCTCCATACCGAAGAGATGTCGGGTTCGCCATGTACGGAGCATTGAAGACTCCGTTCTCGGACGATATCACCCGAACTCCCTTGCCACAGAACTACCGAACTCCGTCGATGACTTATGACGGGTTAGTGAATCCTCATGACTTCCTGGGACGCTATCAGTATAACATGGCGAACCAGGGTCTCAATGAGGTCCATATGTGCAAGCTGTTTCCCGAGCTGCTTATCGGGAACGCAAGAAGGTGGTTCGATAGCCTCCCCCAAGGCAGCATTAGATCTTACCGAGATCTAATGGATGCTTTCCACAGGAGGTTCTTTCAGAAAGCGGAAGCCCGAATCACTTCGGCTCAGCTGCTTTCTATACGTCAAGGTCGCGACGAAAAGATCAGCGACTTTATGACGAGATTCCACAAGGAATGCCTACAAGTAGATGATCTCAATGATCTACTTGTCATTTCGGCATTCCAAAATGGAATCCTGCCCGGAGCTCTCTACAGAAAGCTCGTGGAATGCAGTCCGCAAACAGCTCAAGAGATGTGGGACATTGCGGGCCAGTTCTCCCGTGCCGATGAGGCAGACCGTCGCAAACGGTCTTTAGACAGCTCATCCCGAGGAGACAGGAGGAAGCCCGATCATAGCGATCAGGGACATCCTCGCCGAACTCCTTTTGGCGATCAGGGACATCCTCGCCGAACTCCTTTTGAAAGGATTCAAAGGACTCCGGTGCAAGACCGATTGGGGCCACGTCTCAATCCTGAGAAGCCGCCCGCTCAGTTCGTACCATTGAACAAGTCGAGAGCGGAAATTTTCGAACTGCATTTCGATATGTTCGAAAAGCCAAAGCGGATGACGAAATCGGCCGCGCGCCGAAGTCAGGATAATTATTGCTCCTTCCATCAAGACCACGGTCACGATACCGAGGAGTGCCGACATTTGGCTGCAGGTATTGATGTTCTTGTGAAAACAGGGACGTTAAAAAAATACCAAAGCAAGCAGCCGAAAAAGAACAAAAAGCAGAGAGGTGCGAACTGCGCTCCTCAGGATCCGAAAAAGCAACAGGACCCCGAAGACGATGACGAGCTGCAATATGATGGAGTAATCCTGACTATTGATGCTCTCCCTGCCGGGAAGACTAAATCGTCCCTGAAGTCAGAGCGCAGAGGCTTCAATCGAGAGGAGCCAACGCATAAAAGGCTGAAGCAGGACGACTGATTACATTTTCAGATGCAGATCCCGTCCCGGCCATCTCTCCTCATCAAGACGCTATTGTCATCCAAGCCGGAGTGGCAAACAAACTGATCCACAGAGTGTTTGTGGATACCGGAGCGTCAGTCAGCATTCTTTTTAAAGAATGTTTCGATAAACTAGAAGTGGATCCAGCTCGGCTCAGTCCGGCTCCACTTCCTCTGAAAAGTTTCGCCCAGGAGGACACCCGCCCTGAAGGTATTATCAGCCTTCCGATCACGGTGGGAAAAGCGCCTACAAGCTCCAGTACGATGATCGAGTTCTTTGTGGTAAAAGCTCGGTCCCCGTACAACATCATCTTGGGAAGAGACTGGCTCAACGCAGTTCGGGCCGTTTGCTCTACTTATCACCTCACCATCAAGATCCCCACTAAAGGTGGGATAGCGGTCATCCGAGGTGATCAAAAGAGAGCAAAAGAGTGTCTGCAGATTGCGCTTAAAAGTGCCGAGCAATCAGATCGGCATCATCAAGCATAGCAATCACAGCAGCCGGAGTCAGAGGCAAACGAAATGACCGAAGTCACACCAGAGTCGAACTCAATGACCGTTCAGTTATACGAAGATGATCCATCCAGAACGGTCAAGATCGGTTTCGCGGGAACGCCTCTACTCCGGGAAAAGACCATCCAGCTCCTCAAGGAGTACAAAGATGTCTTTGCATGGTCTCCGTTGGACATGACCGGAGTGCCCCCTGAGGTAATCACTCATCGGTTAAATATTGATCCTTCAGTCCGGCCTATAAAACAGAAGCAAAGACTCTTTGCGGCAGAAAGAAATCAAGTCATCCATGACGAAGTCCGCCAATTACTGAAAGCGGATGTATTATTCGAGGTGAAATATCCTTCTTGGGTGGCCAATCCTGTGATGATCAAGAAAAAAGAAGGAGGATGGCGGATGTGCATAGATTTTACCGATCTAAACAAGCACTGTCCTAAAGATTGCTATCCCCTTCCGAACATAGATAAAAAAGTAGAAGCTTTGATCGGCTTCGAAATTTTCTGTTTTCTTGATTTATACAAAGGCTACCACCAAGTTTTAATGGATGAGAATGATGCTTCAAAAACGGCTTTCATTACTGACTTCGGCATCTTTGCTTATAAAAAGATGCCATTCGGTTTAAAGAATGCCGGAGCCACATATCAAAGGATGGTAGATAAGCTTTTTCGGCATTTGATCGGAAAAGAGGTTGAAGTGTATGTTGACGACATAGTCGTCAAAAGCAGAAGCACTTCGGAGTACGAAGACAACCTCAAATCCACCCTCGACGTGCTCAAAAAAGCCAACCTCAAACTCAATCCCCAAAAATGTACCTTTTTGGTAGATTCGGGAAAGTTTCTGGGTTGTTGGGTTTCAAAGGACGGACTCAAGGCAAATCCCTCAAAAGTTCAAGTTGTTCAGAACATGGCGATGCCGAAGTCCATACATGATGTGCAAAGGCTAACTGGATGTCTAGCCGCACTGAATAGATTCCTTTCCCAAGCAGCCGAAAAGCAACTGCCGTTCTTCAAAGTGTTGAAAAAGGCACCAAAGTTTGAGTGGGGAGCCGAGCAGAAAAAGGCTTTTGACGAGCTCAAAAGTTATTTAGCCAAGCTTCCAATTCTCTCTGCTCCAACAGATGCCGAAGTGATATTCTTATACTTAGCGGCATCAGATCAAACCATTAGCGCGGTGCTTGTACGAGAAGAAGGCCTAAAGCAGCTTCCCATCTACTTTACAAGCCGAGCATTAAGAGGTCCAGAAACAAGGTATCAACCTCTGGAAAAAATTGCTCTGGCGTTAGTAAATGCAGCAAGGAGACTGCGGCCATACTTCTATGCTCACAAGGTATGCGTCTTAACCGATCTGTCACTTCGGCAAGTTTTGACCAAGCCAGAAGCATCAGGCAGAATCGCCAAATGGGCCATAGAGTTGGGAGAACACTCAATCGAATACCTACCTCGGAAAGCCATCAAGGGACAAGCCTTGGCAGATTTTCTTACAGAGGCAAAGTTCGATCAAGTAATCCCTGTCATTGCCGAACAGAAAAATTCTGCCAATACCGAACTAGCACAGCCCCTGGAATCCGAAGTAGAGCCGCCGGATTGCTGGAGCGGATTCGTAGATGGAGCTTCGAATAAAACGGGAAGTGGAGCTGGTATTCTACTTATCGCTCCCGACGGACACGAGGTAACTTATTTACTTCGGTTCTTGTTCCCAACCACTAATAACGAAGCCGAATACGAAGCTCTCCTTGCCGGACTCCAGCTAGCGCAAAGTCTATTTATCAAGTCTCTCAAAATCCATTGTGATTCACAAGTCATAGTGAATCACCTGTTGGGTACAAGTGAAGCCCGTGATGAGAGGATGAGGAAATACTTGGACAAAGCGCAAAGCATTAGCCGAAGTTTCTCTTATTTTCGGATAATCCGCATTCCCAGAGCGGAAAACAGCCGAGCAGATACTTTAAGTAAGTTAGCCTCATATCCAAGCTCAAAGGTGGAGGAATTGATGCACCGAAGCATTGATGAAGCTGAGGTACATTCAGTAGCCAGCTCGCCGAACTGGATGACGCCGATCTTACAGTATCTAGATCAAGGACAACTGCCCGAGGATAAGAGAGAAGCTCGGAAAATCACATGCCGAGCACTTCGGTACGAACTTCATGGAGGAGTCCTATACAGAAAGTCCTACCTTCAGCCGTTATTGCGATGTGTAGGGCCAGAAGAGACGGACTACATCCTTAGAGAAGTTCATGAAGGATCTTGCGGTAGCCACATCGGAGCTAGAGCTTTAGCTAAAAAAGTTCTGAGATGGGGGTATTATTGGCCAACTTTGGTACAAGAAGCAGTGCAGCTCGTCAAGACATGCACGAAGTGCCAAATCCATGCAAATATCCCAAGGATGCCGCAGACCGATCTATATGCTATGCAAAGCCCTTGGCCTTTTATGCAATGGGGCATAGACATAGTAGGACCACTACCACAAGCTCCTCGACAAATGAATTTCCTTATCGTTGCTGTGGATTACTTTACAAAGTGGGTAGAGGCTGAACCATTAGCTACGATAACGAGCTCGAAGGCATTGGATTTCGTCTGGAAGAACATAGTGTGCCGATTTGGCATACCCCACATCCTCATTTCGGATAATGGGACTCAGTTCACCGACAAGACATTCAAGAATTGGTGCCAAGAGCTGAATATTCAACAGCGGTTCACTTCGGTCTCCCACCCACAAGCAAACGGACAAACGGAGGTAACAAATCGTATCTTGGTGAAAGGGTTAAAAGCTCGGTTAGAACAAGCCAAAGGACAATGGGTAGAAAATCTCCCTCAAGTCCTATGGTCCTACCGAACTACACCCAAAACCTCCAACGGTGAAACTCCGTACAGTCTGGTGTACGGCACTGAAGCCGTGATTCCGGTTGAGATCGGCGTACCCAGTCCCCGAACTCTAAATTTCTCCTCAGAAATGAATGATGACGGACTGAGAGCCGAACTAGATCTGGCCGAAGAAAGAAGAGAATTGGCCTGCATAAAAGCAGCCAAGTACAAGGAGCAAGTAGCCCGGTATTATAACCAAAGGGTGAAAAAGCTGCAATTTCAAGTGGGAGATCTCGTCTTGAGAAACAACGAAGTAAGCCGAGCAGAAAAGCTGGGCAAACTCGAACCCACATGGGAAGGTCCATATCGGGTGTCAGAAGTCCTCGGCAAAGGGTCTTACAAATTGACTCACGTGTCAGGAGAACAAGTACCCCGAACATGGCACATTTCCAACCTCAAGAAGTTCCATTTGTAAGAGACAGTCCGGTCAGTCAGTCTTGTGTCTAGTTCGGTCCTAGAGGTATGTGCTTTCTTTGTTTTTTACTTGTTCTTTGTGCTTGTTTTATAAAAGTTTAAAATCTTGTTCGTCCTCTTTATTTGTCTATGTGCGTTTTGTCTGTCTATGTGCGTGTCGTCTCTTACAAATGTTACTGAGGTATCTTGTTCTTCGAAGGCTGATCCCCTTTTTAGAACATATATAAGCCAACGATTGTGAGTCCAAGCTTCTAAGGAGGATACAAGACCACAATTCAGCTTAAGAAACAAGCAGTTCGTCTGAAACGAACTGCAACAAAGGGAAAGTCCGATCCACGCGATAAAACTCGCCGAATTAGGACAAGGGAAAGTCCGATCCCCAAGTTAGGACAAGGGAAAGTCCGATCCGAGCGATAAAACTCGCCAAATTAGGACACAAGCTTAGTCCGGTCAAAGAAATTTACTTCATAAGACCAAAGACGAGTCCGGTCAAAGAAGTTTACTTCATAAGACCAAAGACGAGTCCGGTCAAAGAAGTTTATTTCATAAGACCGAGGACCAAGTCCGGTCAAAGAAGTTTACTTCATAAGACCAAAGACGAGTCCGGTCAAAGAAGCTTACTTCATAAGACCGAGGACGAGTCCGGTCAAAGAAGTTTACTTCATAAGACCGAGGACGAGCACGATGAAATTTTTTCGCTGAGCTGTAAATACGCAGTGATAGAAGCGAAATGAAGATTTCATTTATTAAAACTTGTTCGGCATATAATTCTGCTGCCCTACGAGAAGGCGTTACGCCATTACAAAGGACTATTCTACTGTCCATGGTTGCTAAAGTTGAGCCATCTATTCACAAAATTCTCGTGAAGCCGAGTTCGGCCATTCCGGGCAGCTGAAGAATAAGCAGGTCGACGAGATGCTCTAATCGACCTACCGCCTCTTCCCTGAGCCCGGGAAGTTCTGGCACCTCGGCGGCGAAGAGTCTCTTCACGAAGCATTTGTTGATCTTGCTCACTCATAGTCACCGCTCCTCTGCGAACTTCAGTCCGTCCTCGTCTTGACGTCTCCGGTTGTTCCTGAGTTCGTTGCTGACTTGGAGTAGGGTTTTGAGCAAGTGAATCAGAGGTTTGAGCTGGAGTGCGAGCATCTGTTGGCGGGAAATGCCTAAGGAATCTCTCGATTGAGGGACGCCGGGAAAGAATGATGTCGTACCGAGAAGCCCAGCGCCGCAATGATTTCACGACTTGTTGGCAAACCGAGCTCTCCAGCGCATTGTTCCTCCGGAGTACATGATATTCCTCCCACAGTTCGTCAACTCGTTCCTGAACTTCAGAGATGGTCATTCCCCCGCGCCTGCAGATGAAATCCTCATACGCAGTCCTCTCAGCGACGGCAGTATTCAGCTCGGCCTCCAGATCTTTCTTTTCGGACTCTAAGTCCTTATTGTCGGCCTCCAGCTTCACTAAACAAGCCAAGAGTTCGTCATTCTTCATCTGGTCAGCTATGGCTTTTTTCTCAGCTTCGTCTAAAGCGGAAGAGTACAGCCGCTTCCAGTGAAGTACCTCCAGCTCCTTAAGAGTTAAGAATACAAAGCAGCTATGTCAGTTCGGCATTTCAGTTTACTGAGCAGGTAGTAAACCACAACAGGAGTAAAAGAGAGTACGAAAAGCTATACGAAGACACAAGTGTAGAAAGAAGAATTTTTTCATTCATAAGAAAAAAAAATTTTACACAAGGAGGGCTTCAAGGCCATCTTACAACAAGGAAGAAACTAAACTAAGAGAAGGGAGACGAAATCATACTCCGCCAGCTTCGTCTCCGGCTCCTCGGTGAGGTTCAGCTTCCTTCTCCTTGTCTGCCTCAGCTTCAGCCTCGGCCTCCCTGCTCCCCCCAGCCTGCTCGGTGCCCCCATCACCGATCTGCAGCACCTCTTGCTCGGCCTGCCCGTCTCCGGTCTGCTGATCAAGCTGCTCGGTCTCACCCTCTCCGTGGAAAATTGGAGCGGGTGAAACTGGCCCTAAGGAGGCAAAGATAGCCTCCATATTCTCGTCCCGGTCAGCTCGGCAACTACGAACTCGGTCAGCAGAAAGCAGGACCGAGGACGAAGCAAGCTCCTCAAGGAGCGGCAGACTCTGGAGACGAGCTGCTATCTCTCGGCCGTACAGCGGCAGGACGACTTCTGGCCCCTGCTCGGCATTATCGGTCATCAGTTTCAGCAGATCACCGACAAAGGCCGAAAATTGATTGCTCAGAAAGAGTTTCTCCGCGAAAGCACGGAGAACCTCCCCTTGGGCAACCACGGCGGCAGCATCCCTCCGTTTCGTCTGCTCTCGCTGGATGATGAGCTGGTTTTTGGCAAACTGGGCTTCATCCTGGGCCGAGATCCTAGCAGCTCTGGCCTTCTCAAAGTCTGCCTTAGCCTGTTCGGCCTGGTGACGAGCAGCCGCCAACTTCCTCTGCATCTCAGCATAGTCGCTGGACGCTTTAGAGAGTTCGACTGCGACGAGCTTGCTGAGCATGCTATTCCTCTGAAAATGGAAAAAGGAAAGAGTCAACAGAGGGGTCACCAAAAAAACATAGGAAAAAAGCAAGGCCAGAAAATCAAGAAGAGAATTCACCTCGGCGAAGTCCGTGGGCCATAAAAAGGGCTCACAGATATGTTCCGAAGGAGGCGCCAAGACCACGTCTTTCTCTGGCGCTCTTGGGGGCTTCTGAAGCTTCGCCCTCCCCTTTGCCGAAGTCGACTCCGGCTTCTTTGGATCCGAAGAGGTCTTTTGCCTCTTCGGATTCTTCTCGGCATCAGACGCCGAGCTGGTGGTTTTCGGCCTCTCCGGTTCCTTAGATTCGGAGGATTTGCGACCGAGCTTGTTTAGCAAGTTCACTGCCAAAAAGCAAGAAAACAAGGTTAGTTTTCGTCGTCAAGGCAGTAATGCATAAAAAAGAAATCCTCACCCTCAGTCTCGTCGTCCGAAGACGAGGAGTCGAACACGAAGTCGCTCTTGACGAGCTCAGACTCCAAGTACTGCTTCCTAATCATGGGAATCTTATTGAGCTCGGCCTCGAGCTCGTTCAACGGTTCTAACCGAGGATGAGGAATTACGGACTTCGGCCCTCTCCAGGGAAAGCCCGGAGCCGCTGTCCTATTGTAAAAAAAGAAGCGATTTTGCCATTTCGGCCATTTGGTTTTACAAAAGGCTCTAAAGGGCTGTAAAGGGATCAAGTAAAACCAAGATCCCTTCCTCTTAAACTGGAAGAAATTAAGGATTGCCCTCAGAGACAGATCCTTATCTAGCCTACGCAGTTCGGCAGCAAAGGCCGATAAGTGCCTCCAAGAATTCGGAGTCACCTGACCTAAAGGGAGTTGGAAAAAACCAAGAAGCTCTACAAAAGGTGGGGGAAGAGGGAAACGAAGCCCGCATTCTAAGCAGGCTTCGTAAACGGTGGCATAACCCTCCGGCGGCGAGTTAGCCCTATGATCGTCGTCGGGAATCACCACCTTCCCCCCGGGAAGAAGATATTTTCCGTGTAGGGATATCACAGTGTCCTTACTCAAGATGCTGTGAAAGTATTCTACGGTCTTCTCCCCGGACTCTTTCCGGCTAGAAGATCCCTTACCCCCTTTCCTACCGCTACCTGACTCAGAAGAAGAAGAAGAAGACATGATTCTTACTCTTTGAAAGTCTGAAGAAGTTCTGAAGAAATTCTTGAAGGAGCGGAAGGAAATTTTGCGCAAAAGAGAGAGAATGCAGAAGAAACAATAGCAAAAGTGTTCCAATGATGAAGAAAGGACGTATTTATCAGATTCGGAGAAGATTTCAAAATCATCGCACCGTTTCGAATCCCACCTTTTTAGGATTCAACGGCCGGATTTTACTGTCGCATTTAATGCAGTCACGCGCAAGGCACGTCCCCTGACGTCAGCCTCCCCCGTACCTTTATCCAGAATGCCGAAGTGACTCGCTTCGCCGAAGTGATTCACTTCGCTTTTCGGGGGTTTAGTGATGGGGTACGTACTAAACAAGCCCAATAGCAGTGACGGCCCATCAGCCCAAAGCCCAAGGAAGAGTATCAGTTCGGCATTACCAAAGAGTTCGGCCCCAGCCTACAGCTCGGTAAAAGCCGACCAATCAAGCTCTACTCTCAGATCGGCAAAAGCTGCTCGGCAATAGTTCAGCAGTTCGGTCTCAGTATTCGACCGAACTGGGAGATAGTGGACTCATGCAGAACCTCCACGACCTCCACTACACGATCTATTTAGTGGTGTCAACTCATGCAGGATCTCATGCAGGATAGCGGACCAAACAAAGAGATAGTGGACCCATGCAGGATCTCATGACCTCCACGACATCCACGACCTAGTTAGTGGTGATGCAAGCCACGATCTTAGTTCAATGTATAAATAGAACTTAGATCAGATAGACTAAGGGGAAAAAAAAGCTCTCTAGACATCAAATATCATATAGCAAGTCTGTATTTGTAAGCTGTAAACCAGATCAAGCAATACAATCTTGCCCTCCTTTCTTCCCGTGGACGTAGATTTACCTCAGTAAATCGAACCACGTAATTCCTTGTGTCGTGATCTATATTTTTTTTTACCCGCATTTATTACTATCAAAAATTCGTCCAACCATCATTATGCAAAAGCAATCAAGCAGATTAGCCTTGTGGAGGAGTGAGTATGCAATATCGTACATGGAAACAAATGAAATGGTGCAACCACCCCTTGTGGGTTCCTTTGGAAGGCGGGAAGAAGTATTCGGTGGAGGAGACGAAGGTGATGACGATATTTATGAAGACATGATCATTGACAATAGACATACAATTCACAAATTTTAGGGGTGAAGTGTTGATGTGTATAACAAAAACAAACCAAATTGGAAATGAGAGCGAGATTCATATTGTCTTCACAAGTACTGATCTAGATCTAGGCGAATGTCTCCTATTTTAGATTATGTTTTTTAAATTTAGTTTTGAAATTATGTTTTTTTTTTCTTTCTAATTTTTGGATTTAAGTAAATGTATTTTTATAACTTTGAATATATTAAATAGTTTCTCCTTTCTTAAAATAATACTACTACTAATTGTTTTGTGGCTGAAATAAAATAGTTAGATGTTATTAGTGGTGCGGCTGAAATAAAAATTGCGTGCCAACTAAAAATGATAAATATCGTCAGTCTTTATTAAAAGTGTTGAAGCCCGTTTAGTTTTCGAGTTGGGCTATTTATGTACACTCCGACCACTAACCACTCCGGTCTCTCACTCTCACCGCAGAGATTAGAGAGAGAGAGAGAGAGAGAGAGAGAGAGAGAGAGAGAGAGAGAGAGAGAGAGAGAGAGAGAGAGAGAGAGAGAGAGAGAGAGAGAGAGAGAGAGAGAGAGAGAGAGAGAGAGAGAGAGAGAGAGAGAGAGAGAGAGATTTCATATGCAGGCATGCGGCTACACAGCACTGGGGCCTACCTCCTTCGACGGTGGCGGTCGTCCCAAATTCAGTGTTCGATGGAGTCGCCGTCTTCCAATCATAGCTTCCGCCCCCCTCAACCTCACTCACTACGACGTCCTCGGCCTTTTACCTAACGCTTCCTCCTCTGAAATCAAGAAGGCCTACCGTCTTCTCGCTCTCAAGGTTCCTCATCTAAATGCCTAATCTCATTTTCCAATGCTAGCAATTACTGGATTCCACGCCTTCCCTTGCCCGCTCAAAACCTAGCTGATCGCTCGATTTAGGACTTTTTTTTTTCAGTCTTGCTTTACCTCCAAGAATTATATTCTCTTCTCTGTTGTTCGTTTCTCCAATATCAATACCCGTCTGCTTTTCCATTTTCATATCTAAATTGCATAATTGTAACTTGAATTTGTGCTTTCGTGTGTTTTTTTATGGATTATAAGTGATGATAATACATGCACAACTACAATATGTATGTGCGATAAAGCAAAAGATTCTCTGTTTTATTATTTAGGCATGATTCGTTACCATACAGTATAAATTGTAGCATGAATGTAAGTTTGTTTCAACAAAATCTGTGTAGGACTTTGTTAACATGTATGTATGTGCTTCTTCTTGCCTCTTTGGGGCTGTTCGGTTTTCAAGATTGTATCTCGAGATTAAATATGTAGTGTGTTTGGTTTCACGAGGTTGAATCTCACAACTCAATCCAAGATAGATAATCATGTGATAATTAGTCACAGCCAACCCCCTCCAACTAAAATAATCTCACAATTTAATTCTAGATTATATCTTGGTATTATTTTATCTAGCAAACTGAACACTACCTTTGCTGATTATGCAATAACACTGTATAGCTGCTGCTTACAAGTATACTACTCATCTCAAAAAAATCTTTTTCCCCTTTTTGCTCAATCAGCTAATATTCTATGACTTTGTTATCCGATAACCATTATCAAGAATGAGGTCTAAATATATAGGCCCTGCCTTCGACTCTCATCTTTTGCTCATGATTCATGACAATATATTGATAGGGCCTGCCTCTGACGCTCATCTTTTGCTCGTGATTCATGACTGCAGTATCATCCTGATGTTAATAAGGAAGTCGGAGCTAATGAGGATTTCAAGAGCGTCAGACTTGCTTATGAAGTAAGATTTCATATCAATATGCATACCAGTTACTTATGAGCTAAAAAGGGTCAATTAGACATATATATTCGTATAGTTGGCATTTGTTTTCTCCAAAAAACGTAGCTGCACTGAATTTGGATATGCTTGATACAGGTACTGATCAATGAATCAACAAGAAGTGAATATGACAGAGCTCTCCGTTATCAACCTAGTAGCAGAAGGCCATTAGGGGAAGAGTGGTCCGTCAGCCAAGAATACGAAGATGGGCTGAGACTGTACAGATGGCGTAAAATGCAGTGGGACAAGTATTGGGAGAAACATAAGATTGAGGAAGAGGAGGACGATGAAGATGAGGAAAGAGAATCCTTGTTCGAAGTTGTTAGATCAGCATTCCTGTGTGTGTTTCTGATGCAAACAATAGGGGTGCGTCTATCTCTCACATTTAGTAGCTTTATGGCTCTGGTGGACCGAAATCTGGATGCGGGATATAAATTTGGGTATTTGATAGCGTGGATGGTAAGTGGAAGGGGCGGGGTTTTATTATCGATTTTCTTGTCATTTGCGAGTTGGGTGTGTGGGAAAAGGAGCAGCGGTGTAGTTGCTCTTGTAGTTGTTGCAATGTGGTTTGGTTCAAGGTGTACTCCAATTCCACAAGGTGCTCTTCTCACTCTTCTCTACATGTCAATCAAGCTGCACATTGATCTAAACTAACCTGCCTAATTCTGCTATATCCTTTGCAATGGATATACACATTTTATATTCTTTTTTTTTGTGAATATGTAGTCCCTAAACAATTGTTATAAATGTACTCCTATTATCTTTGTTACATTGTAAAAAAAGAGTTTGGTGAATTGATTGACAAATACTCCATTTCCTTTTATCAGTTACAAGTCATTCCAAGTTTTGAATAATTATTTTGGTCACTTTTCTAACAGATAAAATTAAGCCCAATGTAATCGAAATCCTCCAACTTATATAATCATTGAAAAACTATTCCATCTTATGAGGAAGACACTCTTGTTTATTTTAGGTCAGTTAAATTGGGCTTTTTGGCCCAAAACAATTAAACTGAGCCTACATGTTTAGTCCATTTGTGAAGCTCCCAGTTTACCTAAACCCTAAGAGCATCTCCAACCATTATATTATACTCAAACCTATTTTAGTGTAAATCTCACACTAAATATTGATTTTACTCCAACCAATTATACTAAACTTAAATTCAAGAGAATATTCCCCCCTCACTTACTTTTTATATTTTTCAATCATATCTATATATTTTATCAAAATTACACACTAACCACATGACACTTATCAATAACTTAAAAATTAAATTAAATGATATAATAAGATTTATTAATTAATATAATTATATATGAAATCTATTATTTATTAAATAAAAAAATTATATGATTTAGAAAATTTAAATACAATAAAATACCACAAAAGTTATCATAAGGTACACATAAAATAACTAAAATTCAAAATTAAAATTCATATAAAGATACCACATATATAAATTAGGTATTGTTTTAATTGTAATGTTTAACTGTTCTTTCTTATACTTATAGCATATTTAGTTTGATATTAGGCATCAGACATAAAATTAGTTTAAAATTAAAGATTTTTTTGTTCATTTTTAAACTAGAATAAACCAATTCTTAATATTAAAATTTAAAAGCTATCAAATTATGTAGTAATTTACTAAAGCATAACTAATCTATAATCTATACATATATAAAAGGCGAGTTTTGGCCACCATTTTAAATATTTATGAGTTTTGGGTCATCTTTTTAAATATTTATAAATATTGGATTTTGAGTGTAGTTTTTTATTTAATTTGTTTATCAATAAATGTTGAATTCAGTCATGATATCATAACTGCCATATTAATCATAAATAACTGTCATATTAATCATAACTAGGTGTTTACCCACGTGCACGGAATATTTTTTCGTCATACAATTTTAAATTGTTCATTGATTAATTAAAATAAGAAAAAATATAACTATATAATATTTAAAATATAAAAATATACTCCCTCCGTCCCAAGGAAGATGACCACTTCCTTAGGCGGCACGAGAATTTATGCAACTTTATTTTGTGTGTGAGGGAATAAAATAGAGAGAATGATGATTCCATTTTTAGTAATGGTTCATCTTGGTTGGGACAAACCCAAAAGGAAAGTGAGTCATCTTCAATGGGACGAAGGGAGTACGAGTCATCTTCAATGGGACGAAGGGAGTACTATATAATAATAATAATAATAATAATAATAATAATAATAATAATAATAATAATAATAATAATAATCAATGTTTTAAAAACCGGACCGGTAAGCGAACCGGCGAAGCTACTGGTTCACAGTTCAACTGGTCGAACCGGTTCAACCACTGGTCCGGTCGTTTTACTGTATCATATATAATTAAATATATTATATATATATATATAATTTATAACGAGATATGGTTAAATTTTAATCAAAATTTATATTTATTACATTAAAATTTAGTGATTTACAAAATGTTAGAATTAAACTTAGATGATAATAAGTATAATGAACTTTTAATGTTATTAATATATTTAAAATATTGAAACTTATAGTATATAATTATTTATATATATATATCTATATATATATATATATATATATGCTAATATTAAGATTTAGTGAATGATAAAATATTAGTAGTATTAAGTTTAATAAATAACTTATACATAGAATATTAGAATAAGTTAGTAGGTTTTAAAAAATACTAATAAAGAATAGTATTACGGAAATAATATAATTCAATATTAAATAAACGAAAGTTTACTTATTAAGTATAATTAAGGTTATTGTTTTGTCAAAGCAACTGAAGTGGTAAAAGTGGTGGGCTTGCAGCCCTCAGGTTCAGGGTCGACTTCCTTTGAGATTTTTTTTTAAAAAATGCCTCACAATTGAAAAAACCGGTTTGAGATCTATTTTTTTTAAAGCGCCTCACAATTGAAAAAATCGGTCCGACCGGCCAGTCCGGTTGGTTTTCAAAACACTGATAATAATTCAATAAATATATGCTCCTCAATTCATTTTACACCTAAAGACATAAAAGTAAACATATCTGAGATCTGTTTTTTTTAAAACGCCTCACAATTGAAAAAATCGGTTTGAGATTTGTTTTTTTAAAAACGCCTCACAATTGAAAAAACCGGTACAACCGGCCGGTTCACAATTGAAAAAACCGGTTTGAGATATGTTTTTTAAAAAATGCCTCACAATTGAAAAAACGGTTCAACCGGCCGGTTCACACGGTCCAAAACGGCTCAACGTGCTGGCGGTTTTAGATGGCGAACCGGTCCGACCGGCTGGTCCGGTCCGGTTTTCAAAACACTAATAATAATTCAATAAATATATGCTCCTCAATTCATTTTACACCTAAAGACATAAAAGTAAACATATTTGAGATGGAATCAAGAAAAACCCAATTATTTGGACAACCATAAAAAGACTATATCAAGTGTTGACACTTTTGAAAAATATGTTTAAAACAATTCTTCATATTTCTCTACTAAAATTAATGTAATCACACTTTTAACAAAATAATACTCCCTTCGGTCGAACTTAATTGTCACTCTTGGAGTGGACACGGGTATTAAGAAATGTAAAGAAAAGTTGGTTGGAAAAGTTAGTGGAATGTGGGACCCATTTTTTATATTAGTTTTATAATAAAAATGTGAGTAGAGTGAGTTAGTGGAATGTGGGACTTACTTACCATAGAGTGAGTTAGTGGAATGTGAGACCTACTTACCATTTATGGTAAAAATGAAGTGTGACAATTAAGTTGGGACGGACCGAAATGGAAAAGAGTGACAATAAAGTTGGGACAGAGCGAGTAAATCGATAACTCATAATATTCAAAATGTCAAAATTATGACCATAAAAAAATTCAAATGATAAACTACACAAAAAAACATAACATTAATTGGTTGAATTAACACTATTATATTAATAAATAATGATAGCCCTTTTGAACGTTGGAACGTTTATCTTTTCCCTATCTTTATTTATTGCACTTTTAAATGTGGCTTGTAGCAACATGAAACATCTATAATATCTTTTATGTTATTTTACAATTCTCAATACTGCACTTTTTTTTTAAAAAAAAAGTATACTTAATATAATACTCCTAAATATTTTACTCAACATGACATGATCACCTATAGATAATATAATTAGATTATCTATATAAAATCAGTTGTATCCCTGAACAATTAAGTGCTAAATCCTAATTTCAACAATAGTAGTAAACCAAAATTTGGTTGCAGACTATTTTATTTTGTTTGAACAACTAATTGTTTAATCAACTCGATTTTGAGAGGTTTAATTATCTCACTGCAAATATACACATTATGCACCACTTATTAATTCATCATAACTGATAAAATATTATTTTTTGTGTGACACCACTTAATATAATTATAGAGCGAGTGACAATATTAATTTCAAATAAAATATAATATGTATATGTCTCTTATTTGTTCTCCTATTTATATTTAGTTCATATTGGGCCCAAACAGAGATCTATGGAAGGTTTTGGATATGACATCCCCCAATTAGCTTAGGACTAATTAAATTGAACCCACAATTTAATACAAACTTATATTGGAATATTATTTGTAGCTTCCGAAGCAGCTACATATTCACCTTCCATGGTAGAGTCCGCAATGCATTTCTCCTTTACACTCTTCCATATTACGGCACCTCCTCCTAAGGTGAACACATATCCAGAAGTAGATTTCCTCGAATCCCGATCAGCCTGGAAATCTGAGTCGGTATATCCTAAAGGACAAAGCTCGACTGCATTCTAAACTAAAGCATAGTCCTTAGTCCTTTTCAGGTGCTTGAGTATGTTCTTTACGGCAGTCCAATGTCCCGGGCCAAGATTAGATTGATATCTTGCTACCATGCCAACAACAAAGCAAATATCAGGCATTGTACAAAGCATAGCATACATGAGACTATCTACTGCCGAGGCATACAGTATTATTCTCATCTCTTCTATCTCAGATGGTGTTTTAGGACACATCTCTTGAGACAAATGGATTCATTGTCTAAAAGGTAGGAAACCTTTCTTGGAATCTTGCATGCTAAAACACCTAAGTACAGTCTCGATGTAAGATTCTTAAGATAAACACAACATTCTCTTTTCACGGTCACGGAGGACCTTGATGCCTAGAATGTGTCCAGCTTCTCCCATATCTTTCATCTCGAACTGGTTTGACAACCAAGTTCGTACTGATGACAACATCTTTTTATTATTTCCAATTAGAATAATGTCATCTACATATAAAACCAAGAACACTACATTCCCTTTTTCAACTTTCCTATACACACAGTTTTCATTTGGGCACTTTTCGAATCCAAACGATTGAACGATTTGATCGAAACATTGGTTCCATAAATGGCCTTCTTAAGCTTCCAAACCATGTGCTATTTGCCTTTAACGGCATAGCCCTCGGGTTGTTCCATGTAGATGGTCTCCTCAAGACTACCATTCAAGAATGCAGTCTTAATGTCCATCTGCCACACATCTCAATCCATGTAAGCTGCTATAGACAATAGTATCCGGATCGATTTGAGCATGGCCACTAGGGAGAAGGTTTCATCGTAATCGATACCTTCCTTTTGGGTATACCCCTTGGCTACTAGTCTTGCTTTAAAGACTTTGACTCTTCCATCGGGTCCACGTTTACGTTTGTATATCCACTTGAAGGTTCTTTTCTCTTTCGAGAAACTTTTGATGTTGTATTGGGTTCTGATTTACGTTTGTTAAACTGTGTAGAAGTGATTGTGTATAGATTGTTTTCCATGATACCACGACAGATATAAGAACCATCTTTCTTAATAACACAATTGTCATTAAAAGAAATCAAATATCCATCAAAAACCAATTTAGAAACTGAAATTAAATTTCTTCTAAAAGAAGGTATCAACAAAACATTCTTCAAAATCAAAAATCTATCACTACTAAAACGTAAATAAACGTCTCCCACTGCAACGGCTGCTACTTTAGTAGCATTGCCCAGCTGGACTTCGATCTCACGATCATGTAGCCGTCTTGTCACATGCATTAAGTCAGGATCAAAATAAATATGATCAGTGGCTCCAGTATCAATAACACAAGTATGAATTGATGTTGAAGTAAAACATGATTCAACTACTAGAGCTTGGTGCATATCTGTAGCCTTGCCATTTTTAGGACAGTATGGCTTCCAATGCCCCTTCTTCTTCTTCTTCTTCTTCCCCTTAGCATTCTTGGCAACAACCTGGTTCGGCACTTTCTTCTTTCCTGTGCTAGGCCTAGGGAGGAATGATGTGTCGAGTTAACCATCGCTGCCTTAGCTTGGACCATGAGGTCCTCCGCCGACTGAAGTTCAGTCAACAATTCATCCAAGGTGTAATTGATTTTGTTCATCTCGAAGTTGAACTTGAACTGCTGAAAGTTAGGGGGAAGATATTGAAGGATAATGGTAACCTGAGACTCGGGATCGATTGTCCCTCCCAACACCTCAATTTGATTGAGGTGACTCATTGTCTCGAGGACGTGATCCCTCACAGATGATCCCTATTTCATTGTCTTCGACATGATACTCCGAAAGGCCTGAGACTTGGCCGTTCGATTCTGAGTACCAAAACGATTTGTGAGGTTCTGCATAATCTCGGTGGTCGTTGCCATGGCCGCATGCTGATGCTTAAGCACTGTTGACATGGCAACGGCCACCGAGATTATGCAGAACCTCACAAATCGTTTTGGATGATGCTTAAGCACTGTTGACATGGAGGCCAACATATAACACTTAGTCATCTCATTAGCCTTATGCCACCGTCTATGCGCATCACGTACCGCTGCTGCAGCATTAGCCACCGGTACTGG
Organism: Salvia splendens; assembly: GCF_004379255.2. Classification (NCBI taxonomy): domain Eukaryota; kingdom Viridiplantae; phylum Streptophyta; class Magnoliopsida; order Lamiales; family Lamiaceae; genus Salvia; species Salvia splendens. The sequence continues at coordinate 17,213,558 of NC_056040.1, read as the reverse complement.
TGGTTGAGGAGTAGTGAGCACAAACTTGTACTCTTCGGCTATGAGAACGATGTCCATATTTTATTTCCATTCTATGTAATTTTTCCCTTCGAGTTTGTTTTCTTTTAGTATTGCAGAAAGAGGATTGAACGACATCTTGACGGTTTAAGTTGCACTGCAAAACAGAATATTTATACCTTTTGTCATAAACTTATGTAAGAATATTGAATAGGTTAACCATAAAACTTTTCAAAATCTTACAACTATAAAATTAAAATTTTGTACCCTCAAGCAGAGGTAAATACGCATTAAAATTTTAACATTTTTCCTGGTCACAACACCGACGAATAGTCCAGAGACCACAGCATGGCATGGCCGCCAAATGTTGCCTTAGCACGACCATCAGATTTAGCATTACAGAATTTTATTTCTACAACACACTCCCATAACAGTGCTCATGTGTTGATAACAAAATCAAGTTATCTCATAAATTCCGTTTGAACTTCTGAAACTTGTAATTTCTTAGGATTATTGTCCCCATAGCATGGGTGGCGATAATATTAGAAACCACTTTCTAGTTCAGACAATTTATATTGAGAAGTCTGCCCATATAAACTCGTTGTTTCTTAGGATTATTGTCCCCACAGCATGGATGGCGATAATATTAGAAACAAACTTCATAACAATTGCACACCAATCGATGGAGACCATATACAAACTTAGTTCGTAATTATCGCTTAGATATTTTGGTTATGGTTTTACATTAATTATCCTAAGTCTTAAGGCGGTAAAAAGGCTTAGTTAAATTCCGTTGGCATTTAATATCTGGATAATTAAAACCTTATTATCTTTTATCATCTTACTTAAGGAAGTTTAAATTTAATTGGCAAGAATTTAATTCTTATTCATGTCTTCTATAAGATGTATCTAAAATAAAATGAATTATTTAAATCTTGGATGGACATGAAAAATTAAATTCAAATTAATTCCTTGTACTAGATTAGGAAGAGAAATAATTAAATTATTTAATGTAGTCCTATATATCTATCATAGGATTCTAGATATATAATATTTAGGAAACTATTTAATTATTCTTGTCCATATACATCTAGGAATAAAAAGAATATATTTATTTCCATAGATATAGTCAATAATTAAAATATTCCTAAAATCTAGGGAAATCATCCCGAAATATTTTATTACCATTAAATAATATTATTTGGATGGTATCTTTTAATTAAGGAATTAAATAATCATTAAAATATTCCATTCATCGTTATCTCGTTGTTCGAGGTTTGCACGAATCAACGACGATGAAAATCCGACGAGTTGATCGTCGGAATCCTGTCGAGCCTGACCGCGCGCATGTATCGGCCAGCAGCGTGCGCGTTCGGCACAGCCACTCTCGGCCACATGTCGCAGCCTCCAGCTCGGCAACTCAACACCACGGGTGTCCCTGCATCTCGGCTAGCAATACGCACGGTTGTGCTGCCGCTCTCGTCCATAGCTCGCCTCCCGTCTCGGTGCCACGGTCTGTCGCTCGCTCTCACTGCTCCGGCCATCGTCGCACGGTGATGCGCAACGTCTCGGCCAGCTGCTGGAACATCGTCGCGACAGATCCTTCCGCCTAGGGTTCGGGTAGTCTGCACGGTGTCTCGGCGGTTCTCGGACGATCCGCCACACCACGCCCTTCCCTCGTCAATCTCGCATCAGGCGTCGCCTAGGGTTTGTGGTCTCGGTCGGCGCCGCACACGAGCCCACGCTCGTCTGCACTTCGCCCTGTGATCGCAGACCCTTGGCTCCCACTGCTTCGACGACCCTCGCTCCAATCAAACGTAGCGCGATCCGTCTCGGCACAAGCGCCGACGGATCGCACATCTCGTGTGATCGAACAATTCAAGTTCTTTGATTCGATAGTTCCTGAGTTCTTCATGCATAATTAACAACTAAATTTAAGAACATGCTACGAAATCAAATAATACATGCATACGTGAATTTCACGAAATTTAAATCCAAATAATCAGAGCCAAAAATTGGCTTTGATACCAATTGATGGGGTTTAGCAGCGGAAGCATGAATAAATCAGAGAACTAGATCTATTTAGCAGATTATTTAGACAAATTCTATTCGCGTAATTATCACATGTATCATGCTCATAACTTGAATTAAAACATATTTTTGATTAATTGAAACCTAAAACATGCTTTTCTACGAAGCAGAAGTTGTACCTTCTTGATTCTCCAAAGAATCGCGGATGGCTTGATACTCCTCCACATGTCGATCTTCAATACTCGACCACGGATCTTCTGACTGGTTCCCGAACCGTATTCTGATATCAGTGTGGGCTGATCACACCAGAACACTAGGACTTGAATAGATAAGACAGAAATTCTCACGGAGGAGAGTTGAAAAATTCGATCCCTACACTGTGATGTGATGGATGAAAATTTCAAATAAAATATAGTGTGTATCTGTCTCTCCTTTATTCTCCTATTTATATTTAGTTCATATTGGGCCCAGACAGAGATCTATGAAAGGTTTTGGATATGGCCTCCCCCAATTAGCTTATGACTAATTAAATTGAACCCACAATTTAATACAAGCTTATATTGGAATATTATTTGCGGCCACTACAGAAATAATATTGCATTGCCCATCTAAATCCGAAATTACGAGTAATCCGGGTTTCCATTTTAAATTAAATGCGTATTTCTCGCACTTAAGATAGAAATGTCCATTAATTAATTATTGTTTGCTATGGACGAAAATGAATTAACTTCTTATTAATTCCAAGAGTGGACTTAGCACGAAACCCTTGTTTATTATTCATAGAGTAATCAAACTCCAACTAGCTAGGTTCCGAATAATAAAACCTTGTTTCACGCTCCTCTTGAGGACATTATCAAATGAGACTCCTCTCACATGAGTTTCTACATAATAGCAATCCTAGCACCGCCAGATATTAATCACCACCACCCAATATATCAGGCTTATTGGGTTACGAAAAACCCGCACCATTTGATAAGTCAAAGTAGTGCATAATCAATATCGTATGCTCAATGCTAACGTATGTAGATTAAGAAATGCTTATTTATCAAGACCTCGTCTTTCAGTAGATAGCATAAAGACGCGTCTTGCTGTTAGATCCGTTCATTGCTATACCACACCAATATCATCTTTTATCACTAAGGTTTAGAAACAATCCGACTGACATTGCAACCTTTCTCGATAGATAGTCAAAGCCTATCTAGGTTGTGAAATTCTTCTTTTTCTTTGTTCAGAACTGACTGTGTTACCTTAAAGTGGACGACGCCCACAACCGTACTAAAACAAAGACTTAGACTTTGTTAAGTTTCTTATACATTTAAACATGTAATAAAACAACCATTAAATGTAAAACATAACAACATTATGATAAAAATTATCCGTTTTATTCCTTGGAAAATAAAATAAGAGTTAATGCAGTATCCAATCACTCGAAAGTTGATTTCTCGTATACAAAAGTCTAACAATAATCACATCCGAAATTATTTGGGAATTAACTCCATACATATGTCCCAATGATTATTCAAATCCTGCTATAATTAAACTTCGATAAATTTTGAATTTTTAATACAAAACTTATAAGTAACTTCTAGAATTGATTGAGAATCAAATTCATAAATATGTCCAAATTAATTTTCAATTCTTACTATAATTAAAAATTATTAATCAATTAATTTTAAGATAGGTATTTTTAGGTTTGGTACTTTAGGTAGGGTTTAGGGTGCTGGGATTATATCACGATCCATTTTATTTATATTAAATTATGAAATATTTTTTAAATAATTAATAATCATTATATGGGTTTTAAATTATAAATGTATTTAATAAAAAAAGTATGCAATAATGTATCTGATAATATAAAATTATGAGTTCAATATAATTTGTAGTATAAAAGATTTGAGATAAGAAAAATTTTTCTATATAATGATAATATTGATAAATGTGTATAAATATATAAATATAGTAAGTTTGATTAGAAATGCAGTTGCCTTGTCTTTGGATTATAAATTAAATTTGTATGCTGAAGAGCTGCTGTGGTGTTGTAGTTGTTTTCGATTAAGATGATGGAGGGCATTGTTGCGACGTCGTTTTCTGCCGGAGATAAATTCTACATTGATCCAGCTAAGCTTTTGCCACTCTCCATGTTGGGTTGCGATGCCGCTGATCTCACACACGTAATCGAGAAAATAAAGCACGCAAACGATATAACGTGGTTCGGTGATAAACCACCTACGTCCACGGAGAAGATGACCGGAATCTTATTGATGAACTCTTTACAATTACAATGAACTCACACTCACACTCTACCGCTCACAACCGCTCGCTATCTTGAGAATTAATCTCTCTGGGTGTGTGTGTATATGGTGTAATTCTGCTACTTCACTACTGAGCTCTATCGAGCTATTTATACAAGATGCAATCAAGAAATAAAATCCAACTAACTCTATTTCCCAAAGTTAGTTATAACCGCTACTCGGCTCAAAACCGAACTCCCTTCTCGGCTCAAAACCGAACTCCCTTCTCGGCTCAAAACCGAACTCCCTTCTCGGCCCAAAAACCGAACTCCCTTTCTCGGCTAGCTCAAAGCCGAGCTTCATTTCTTGATCTCTTCTTTGAGCTGCAGAGGCTCCACCACTCGATCAAATCAGTAGTTTGCATGGACACACTTTCACAAATCTCCACCTTGTCCTTGCAAAACTCCATCAATATCTAGATTCCCTTCTCAATCCTGTTCCATACTTCAACATTCCACAATTTCCACCAACTTCAAGCAATGCTTGAACTTCAAAGTTGGCAGTGACTTGGTTAACATGTCTGAGGCATTTTCTTCAGTGGGAACCTTCACCACATTGATCTTCCCACTCTGAATTTCGTCTCTGATGAAGTGCCTCCTTACATCGATATGTTTAGATCTCTCATGGAACATTTGGTGCTTGGCTAAGCATATGGCTGAATTGCTGTCACAATTAATCATTACTGCTCCCAGCTCTATCCCCAGATCTTGTAAGATTCCTTGTAGCCATTTTCCCTCCTTTGCGGCCTCTGTTAGTGCAATATATTCTGCCTCAGTTGTGGACAATGCGACCACCGGTTGTAGATTCGACTTCCAACTAATGGTTGTACCAAACAAAGTGAATATGTAGCCGCTTTGGGACTTCCTATTATCCAAGTTGGCCGCATAATCAGAATCACAGTAGCCTACAAGAATCTCATCTTTCTCAGACCATGCTTTTCCACCAAATCTCAAACCAATCATAACAGATCCTCCCAAATATTTCAAGATCCATTTCAGAGCCATCCAGTGTTCTCTACCCGGATCAGCCATGTACCTGCTAGCCACGCTTATAGCATGAGCCACATCCGGCCTTGTACATATCATCAAGTACATTATGCTTCCCACTATATTCGCATATGGTATCGCACTCATTTCCCTTCTGATTTCATCGGTTTTAGGCGCCTGTTCTTTGCTCAACTTAAAATGGCCTGCTAATGGAGTAGAGACTGCCTTTGCATTTGTCACCTGATATTTCCTTATCACTTTCTTGATGTACTCAGCTTGCACAAGCCTCAGTTCCTTCTTCTTCCTATTTCTGACAATGTCCATGCCTAGGATTCGTTTTGCCTCCCCAAGATCCTTCATCTCAAACTTTTGTTTAAGCTCATCTTTTACAATCTGCAATTCACTCAAGCTTGATCCAGCTAGTAGAATATCATCTACATACAGTAACAGGTAGGCTATTATCAAATCTCCACTTCTCTTGACATATACACAGCTATCAAAGCTGGATCTCTCAAACTCCATCAGCTCCATTTGCTCATGGAACTTCTTGTTCCACTGCCTACTGCTCTGCTTGAGCCCGTATAGGCTTTTCTTAAGTAAGCAAACCTTCTTTTCTTCTCCAGGCCTTTCAAAACCCTTAGGCTGCATCATATAGATCGTCTCCTCTAGATCCCCATGTAAAAAGGCTGTTTTTACATCGAGTTGATGCAGCTCCCAATCAAAATGAGCTGTCAAGGCCAATAAGATCCGAATGGAGGTGTGTTTTACCACTGGAGAGAACACCTCAGTGTAGTCAATACCTTCTACTTGTGTGAATCCTCTAGCTACCAACCTTGCCTTAAAACGTATGCTTTCAACTTCCCCAACTTCAACCTTCTTCTTAAATAGCCACTTGCAACTTATGAGTTTCTGAGTCCCTGGGTCATTCACCAAAATCCAAGTCCCATTTCTCAACAAGGACTCTATTTCTTCTTCCATGGCTCTGATCCACTTCTGACTTTCCTTGCAATTTATGGCTTCTTCATAGGTTGAAGGCTCTGAGAACATGAGCACCTCTGCTACACAAAGAGCAAAGAAGCTCATATCATAATCTGAAAACCTGCTGGGCAAGCCTGCATTCCTCCTTGGATTTCTTCTGTTTCCTTGATTTGATGGATCTCCACCTCTTGTGTTTTCATCTGACTGAGAACTGGAAGCTCCACCTTCTTCTTGGTGTTCAGAGATTTCAACATCCTCATCAGCATCAGACCAAGCAGATTTCTCATCAAACTCAAACTCTTGTATGCTAGAGCTACTGTCACCACCAGGGGGTGCTCTACTTTTCTTGAATGGCATTTCTCCTTCATCGAACACTACATCTCTACTCACAATGATATTCTGACCCCCTTCATCCATATTCCATAACCTATACCCCTTCACTCCATCTTGGTATCCCAACATCACACATTTTCTTGCTCTTGGTTCCAACTTATTCTGCTTGATATGTGCATAAGCCGCACACCCAAAAATCTTCAAGCCTGAGTAGTCTCCCAAAGTTCCATACCATCTCTGATCAGGAGTCTCATTAGAAATTGATGAAGATGGGCATTTGTTAATCAGATCAGCTGCAGTAGAAACAGCCTCTGCCCAAAATTTCTTTGGCATTCCAGAGTAGAACAACATGCATCTCACTCTTTCTAGCAACGTCCTGTTCATCCTCTCTGCCAGCCCGTTCTGTTGAGGGTTCCTTGGCACGGTCCTATGCCTTCTTATCCCTTTCATTTTACAGAAGCTATCAAACTCAGTAGATAAGAACTCCATCCCATTATCAGTTCTTAAGTACTTCAGCACTGACCCTCTCTCATTTTCATATCTAGTATGCCATTCTCTAAACCTCTCAAATGCTTGAGACTTCTCTTTGAGGATGTAAACCCATACCTTTCTTGAATAGTCATCTATAATAGATATGAAATACTTACCTCCACCTATGGATTCTGCTGGAGAAGGCCCCCATAAGTCACTGTGAGCATATACAAAGGGAGCTGCTGTAGTGTGCTTTCCACCAGAGAATGGTAGCCTTTTTGCCTTTCCAAGAATACAAGACTCACATTTGTTGAGCCTCTCTGATGTCCCCAGCCTCATTACACCCAGCTTAGCAAGCTCCTTGATGCCTTTTTCCCCCACATGCCCAAGTCTAGCATGCCACAGATCCAGGCTCTCTGACTGAGTAACATTTGCTGCATTGATCACGGTTTCACCCACCAAGTAATACAGGCTATTCTTTCTTTTGGCCTCCATGACTATTCTGGGACCCTTTGTCACCCTGAGCACTCCGTTACTGGACTCAAACCTGTAGCCCTTGGACTCCAGCAGCCCTAAAGAAATCAAGTTTCTCTTGATCTGAGGTATGAACCTCACTTCTGTGAGAGTTTTTACACTACCATCACTCACCTTCAGCTTGATTTCTCCAATCCCTCTAACATCACATGTCTGATCATTCCCCAACATTACTGATCCTGTGTGTGCTGTCAACTTTTGAAACCAGGATCTGTGGGAGCATATATGAAAGGAGCAACCCGAGTCCATGATCCAACATTCTTCAATTCTTGCCCCTGAGAGTATATTCAAGGCCTCATTGGCCTCCACTTCCTGAGCAAGATCTGCAGTATTTGAACCTGCATTGATCGCTTGTTCTTGCTTCCTTTTCCAAGCAAAACATGCCTTCTTCAAGTGACCCGGCTTTCTGCAATAGTAGCAGCTTCTAGTCTCCCTTTCTCCCTCAGCCTTATCTTTGTTTTGTTTCTTCTTGTTGAAAACTTTCTTGTTCTGACCCTTCTTCAAGAAAAGACTCTCAGCCACTGGATCATTTTGTCTAGTAGAAGTGGAATAATCATTCTTCTGCGATTCCTTCATTTTCAGAGCAGAATGAATTTCTTCAAATGTAACCTTGGACTCTCTTCCAAGTAACACCGCATCCTTGAAGTGTTCAAAACTCTTAGGAAGCGAATTCAGCAGCATCAAGGCTTTATCTTCATCCTTGATCATTTCATCGATATTTTCCAAATCATCTACACACTTACCAAATTCTTCAAGTTGCTCTGTAATTCCTCTCGCATCTGAGAATCTGAATGCAAGGAGCTTCTGCTTCAGGTGTAAACGATTTGTAATGGACTTGGTCATGTACAATGACTCAAGTTTTGTCCATACTCCCGCAGCTGTCTCCTCTTTGGAGACTTCCCTCAGAACCCTATCTGACAAATTCAAGATTAGGGTGCTGTAGGCTCTATACTGCATATCCTGAAGCTTTCCTTTCTCTTTTTCATCGACCTCCGCTTCTTTCTCGGCATCGACTTCATTCTTCAAGATATTCCATAGGCCCTGCTGCATCAAGATGGCCTTTATCTTCAACCTCCACAGCCCAAAGTCATTTTTCCCGGTGAACTTCTCCACCTCAAACTTAGCTGTAGACATTTCTCAAACAGACGGTGGGCAATCGCCAAGATCAGCTCAAGTACCGGAATTCTTGGACCCTAACTATCCCAGAAAGCAATCAAGAACTCCTTTGGGAAATTCCCACAGACGGCGCCACCTGTTGGGTTGCGATGCCGCTGATCTCACACACGTAATCGAGAAAATAAAGCACGCAAACGATATAACGTGGTTCGGTGATAAACCACCTACGTCCACGGAGAAGATGACCAGAATCTTATTGATGAACTCTTTACAATTACAATGAACTCACACTCACACTCTACCGCTCACAACCGCTCGCTATCTTGAGAATTAATCTCTCTGGGTGTGTGTGTATATGGTGTAATTCTGCTACTTCACTACTGAGCTCTATCGAGCTATTTATACAAGATGCAATCAAGAAATAAAATCCAACTAACTCTATTTCCCAAAGTTAGTTATAACCGCTACTCGGCTCAAAACCGAACTCCCTTCTCGGCTCAAAACCGAACTCCCTTCTCGGCTCAAAACCGAACTCCCTTCTCGGCTCAAAAACCGAACTCCCTTTCTCGGCTAGCTCAAAGCCGAGCTTCATTTCTTGATCTCTTCTTTGAGCTGCAGAGGCTCCACCACTCGATCAAATCAGTAGTTTGCATGGACACACTTTCACACTCCAGATTTCTTCCCCAGCCTAAGTATGTCGTCCCAATTTTACCGTGTCTTGCTATTTTAAAGTTTGTTTTCTTTTTTCAACAAACATATCCATTTTTATGTTAGTTTTATAATAAAATGTAAGTGGAATGTGGGGTCTTCCTATTATTTATAGTAAAAGTGAAACCGGAACTCCTAATGGTAAACTGGGACTCTTACTAGGGGATGGAGGGAGTAGTGTTTTACTTGGAATGATTTTGCCTAGAAATTAAATGTTTTGGCTAATATCTTGACTGAAGTGAAAATGAACTCTTTCCTTTTCATATATAGGCTTCGATGTTAGCTGCTGATTACAAAAAAATTGATTTGTCTTTGGCCAAGTATAATTTATAAATGTGGCCATATTCTGATCTGACAATGTGAAAAAAGTTTGGTAGATTGAGATTTGTGTTGAATTATGCTATTTCAGGGGACAAGGGCATGTTTAACTATCTTCTTATATTGTATACTTAGTAAGCTATTTCAATATACCTTAAAATATTTTTACGAAGACAGTACTATTATAGTAAGTCGTAGAAGCTCTCACGAAATAAGAAGTCTACATCCGCCACTAAAAAGAGCCACCCTAGAAAAATATTAATGTTGTACCAAGCCCTCAATTATCATCACAGACTTGTCCCTTTTCTTCTTTCAAGTTTCAACACACAAATACCCAAAATATGATCCACAATTCATCACAGATAAATTTAAAACAAAAAATGGCAAAGCACATGGCTACGCCAGTTTACAGCTTTTTTCCATCACCAATATTCTGTGTTGTTTCCAGTCATTTTGTAGAAAACAGTTTCAAAAGTTTACACGATTACACATTTGTTATCACAATAATTAAACTCAACCATATATCTCAGCTTCCAACTAAGATACACATTCAGCAAACAGTTCGACCATAACATATCGAAGCGATGTAGAGATTTTTCGACCATTTTTCCTGCAAATAGCAAAAGAAAAGTCAGCAGAATGATCAAGTCTCTCAATTCTCCAATCCAATCCAATCCAATCCAATCAACAACACAAGTACCTTCACATGAGTACTTGGAAATGCAGATGTCCGGAGGGTCTCCTGGGTCTCATCCATTACTTTGCGTCTAGGAATACTCAGCGTAAAGGCCGCTTGATCAGCAGTTGCAGCCATGGAAGTAATTCTGTATCCATTTTCCCATCTGCGATGTATTCCTTCACTGGGATAGAGAAAGTCGAGCTCCACAACCTATGAACAAGCCTTTCCATTGTCAGTTTTACTGTCTACACCATTCGAAGAATATGCATGACTCAACAATCAGCTTTTACCTGTTCAGAATATCCGGAGTTCCTAGACATCACAACACCCCAACGACTTCCAGCAGTAGTCATGGATGTGACATGGAAACCTTCTTTCCACTTTTTATTTATCCACTTGAAAGGAAAGGACTCGCTAACTTTATACGACTGCTGAGTATAAGGAGTTCCTGATTAAGCCATAAGCAAAGTATCTCAGATACCATCTCACACTAGGACATTTCAGAAATAACCGACCAACACATTATGTAAGGGGCATGTTCCAGCAAACCTTTAGACATGACAACCAGTGAACTTCCATTAGCTGCACCAGCTATAGAACTGATGTAATAATTTTGTTCCCATTGTTCCATTATCCAATCCTAACAAGATTAATCAGATATTTAGTGAAACTGGGGTTAAGTCTAGCCAGGAAAAGAAGAACAGTGGTAAAAACAATATATGTTCAATTACAAGTTTCAACAAACAACCTTATGAAGGAAGACAGCTGAAAGTTCATACACTTGCGCATTGAACCCAGTCCCAGCATCCATGATCAAGGCCCAAAGGTTTGTCGCTGAAGCCACACAGCTAATATATAAACCATCTTCATTGCCCTTCTCTACATGCTGACATAGCCTTGAATCTGCTACATTGTAGTGGTATCTATAAATACAACAAAGAAAGCTTAGCATTTGCAAGGAATAAACTGCACGTGAGGTGTTCTCTCACCGTCTCATGTGTCTAACTACAGGACCTGTATGCGGAATACAGTTTTAGACTATCAATTTTGAGTTGTACCATTGTCCAAAAACTTTAGCAAGTGAAAATGGCAATGCCACTGAAATTTCTCACAGGTATTGCATTTGTGTGGTAAATGGCAATGTTACTGAAATTCCTCGAAGCCTTGGGATTTATGCAGCGTGTGCTATTTATAATTCAAGTATGAAAATATATACCTTTTCAGGAAGGCTTGAACTGAGCTACTTCTTATGTTAAGTGTCAACCAATTAAAGTAAGCTGGATAGTTGAAAGATGGGAGGTATGGCTTCACAAGATGCATTCTAGTTAAAGTTATAAGAGGATAACAACTTAATTCACTTGAACCTATACTTTGAGAGAACAGAGGGAGTATATTTTTTCCCTCCACTTAACACACAAAACAACATATCCTAAAATCTCGTGCCATCACCCAAGTGTGACATCTATTATGGGACAGCATCGTTATTCTTTACATATTTTCTAGCCACATATGACAAGGAAAAAACAAAGAATAAACAAACAAACCATTTAAGCATGTGCATGAGAAATAACTGGAAGATCAAAGATGCAACTTGGTTGTGCGTAACAGAGCAATGAAATACTTAACAGTATGAACTCACCTCTGTTTCATTGGGCGACGTGCATTATAGACCGAAATCCACTGAGTAGCGGGACTACCAAGTCGTATTTTCTTCTTCGGCTGCTCATCCTCCTCTAAGTTTAAGAGCAACCTTCCACGCTTTTGACCAACCTGTGTATTGAAGATGAATCATTAGACTTCAAATTTGAATTGATTGCACAAAGTTAATGCCAGTATTTGGTTTCTCTAATAACTTACCTTGAGAGCTCCATCAATTCTTATTGGTCTCAGAGACACGCAAGGGTCAATAAGAGTATCAAAAAGTGATATCAGCTTCGAATAATTTGGTTCCTCGTCGAACTTCATATTACTAACAGCCTCAAGGAACAGTTTGAACGGAGCAGGGCAAAAGCAGCACATTAACTCAGGAGAAGTGGACATTTTCTTCTTACAGACTAGAAAACTCTTGTTGTCACCCTGACATAATCCCAACACAAGAATGGGGAATGATAAGTCAAGACTAAAAAGAATAAGGTATCAAAACTTAATAAACCATTTTGGTCAATTCACCTGATAACCTTGCCATGGTAACCTCCCCTTAATGAGAAATATTAGGGTGTATGCAAGTGACTCAAGATCATCCCTCCTACTCCCTGTACGACCCAGATGTGCATGAACACTTGCATACCTTATTGTGCCTCTGTTGATAGGGCATTAGACGTTATTAGTATCATAAGATAATGAGTATTCAAATGAGGGGATTATTTAATGCAATAAGATGATATGAGTTACTTTATTCAATCATAAAATATTTAGCCACCAACACTCCAAGACACAAGATCTTTTTTTTCACTTTTTAAGATAGAGGAATCCATAGATTCCGGACATAGTATAAGCTATGCTGAAACAATCAAATGCTGCCAGAAAACATTGAATGGATTACAGTAGAAGTACCCTAAACAAACTGAATTTGCCAAAAAAAACAGCTACTTCCATTGCAGTTAGGTAGGTTGTTGGTGAAAAAAGAATGAATGGTGGGCAAAAATTTTTGTTTGCATATAACCTAGTTGAACATTAAATATGGACAGCAGAAACAGTCCAATCACCTTTTGTATCACATTGGCCACTTATGTTACTTTTAGAATGTATAGATATAGATAGAGGAAACACCGAGGATAAGTTCCTGGGATTGAAAGGGTTCACTCTCAACAAGGGAATAATGTGAAAGCCATTTCTCGCCAGATGTATTTGTAGGTGTAGCACTTCATAGTTCATCAAAGTTTGTTACCTTAATGATGTTCTTCATTAAAGTTATCCAATCAATCCTATCATATTAGGTGTGTGATATTTGATCTTGATATATTGGACTAAGTCCCATGTCTCATTGCCATTCTTCGTGAAATTAAGCCTCGTACCATATGATGAGGTGTATATGGTCCAAACTCCAAACAAATGCACCTTCACAAACCTGAATATATCTGGCCTCTGATCATATTCAACATGCTGACCAGATGATGCATCTTTCCACCTTGAAGCTGCATCAACAATGTTGTTAAAAAAGGAATTTACATACGTTAAGTGAAATGGTAAAAGAAGAAGAAGGGAACTGAAGAATTATGTGAAACATGTCAAAGAATGTATGTTTGTGTGTGTGCAAGTTGGAGAGAGAGAGATGAGTTTTCTGCATTGCCTTTCAAAAAGGCTAGTTGCTAAGCTCTAATCCAAAGAGGTTACCAAAAAGAGCTAGAGAAAAATAACATACCTAGACCAAGATCAATAAGATATAGCTTTTTCTCCTCAGCAGTCCCTGGCTGACCAAGTAAAAAGTTCTCTGGCTTCACATCTCCATGAACAAACCTAATTAAGCATCGGAGAACAGTAAACAATCAATTGTGCATTGAAGTGACAAAAGTAACTTGATCTCAAGTCTTATCATTAGCAACTTGAATAATAGCAAGTGGTATTACCCATGCATATGAAGCTTTTCAAGAATTGATATGGCCTCAACAGCAATGCAAGCTGCCATACCTGGAGACATCCTGTTTCAATCGATAATCATTAAAGAAAAGTAACAACTGAGTCGAAAAAAGAAGGGGGAGAGATAGAGCCTTACGATTGGCCTAAAGAATTCCAGACATCCCAAAGACTAGGTCCGAGCATGTCCATGACCTGAAAATATTTACTAATTGGAGTGACATGGAAAAAATTCTGTGCCAATATTCCAATTTCAAAACTTACCAGAATGTAAAAATCTCCTTGCCGACCCTTGTAGTGGACCCATGGGATCCCATAACATCCATTCAGAGCACTTTGTTGTACGAAAACAAAAGTCAATGAGTGAACATCTTAATGAAGATAAAATCCTACTCGAGTTAAGAACAAAAAACTTACTTGTACACCTGCCATTCATATGGAGGGCCATGACTGCAGCCCTTACTACTCCGATGTTCACACTTCAACGCAACCTGCACAAAAGATAGCATGTCATAGACAAATTAGGAAAGAGGCGGGAATTCAAGGATACCCATATGCCAATGGTGTGTGCCAGATGATACCTCAATAGCATCTGGCCCAGGTCCTTCAGTGCCTCCACTAACCCTTCTGCCGACATAAACTTGCCCAAATCCACCCTTACCTAATTTCCTTTCTGTCTTATATAGAGGCGAGTTACCTACTTGTACCTACACCAACAAACTAGTCTCAGCAGTTGACATGTTGCCAACAGCAATATATAGAGATAGAAAATTTGAGAAACAAAAACAGACTTTTTATTTATTTTCTGTACACAAATACAGAAGGAATGAATGCATGTAATCTCTGAAGTTAGAACCCGTCAATCAGGGAGCGTATTAGTTAAAAAAAAATTAATATTCGATGAAGTTTCAAACAGGAAATTACCCTCTCAGGCACTGGAGTTGTACTTGTGTCTTCTTCAACTCCCATTATTTTATCCCGACTCCCTCCAGCCATGATATTATTCTTATTTTGGGCACCCTCCAATCTCTTAACCGCAGCTGCGGGAGCTCCAAGGCCAACTGTTTGAGGAAGAACCCCCCCAGGTTGCTCTGGCTCTAAATCTACTAACCTAACCCCTCTGCCTCTACCAGCAGCAGTTGGCCTAGAGGGTGTTGCTGCAGAAGGCCCTCTTGCTACGGCAGTTGCATTGCCTCTCCCTCGTCCTCTCCTTCTGGTTCTAGCCTGAGCAGGTGCAAGAAGATTATCGGCTTGGTTAGCAGTTTGAGGGTCAGGTTGGAGATCGCCAAGCCGTTTTGATCTCCGTGCTCCGCTACGCAATTCTGGCATCGTCACCCATGCAAAATCACCTCTGCTTCATTCCCCACCTTCTAGGAATAAGAGAAAATGCATTAATTTTGAAGTTATCAAAGCCAGCAGAGGACCAACAAGCTAAATAAATTTGCACAAAAGAAGCAATTATATTACAAAAGCTATAAACATTATACCACGCTCGCAAGCACATAGTTTCTGAATGAAATGGCTGCATAAAATATGCTAGTTTCAGAAAAGTAAAACTTAAGCACAAGCCTTTATGCTCCACATATTGTTCTCAAATCAATGTTTTTCCAAATACTGAAAAGCATCAGAGCAGTAATTTGTGGGCAATTTCACCCAAGAAAACAGATAAATTGAAAAACCTAAAACTGGGGGAAAACTCCAATAAAGTTATCAAATAAAAGAGAGTTTTTTGTTTGAGCACAGCCTAAAACACAAACAAGAACATAAAAAAGTAGCAGAATAAGTAGATGAAAAAAACATTAAACATCGAACAATCCAACCAATAAGCAAGATTGAAAATATAGACATTGAAAATCCGAGACCGGAAACAAGAAGAGCAGAATAATCGTTTTTCCTATGTGGAGCTGAAATGAAACCGATCAAGCGATCAAAGAAGAGATCTTCAGTGGAAATTATACCTAAAATGGAGATGGAAAACTGGATGCAAATGGGAAGACGAAAGGGGTATATTAAGATTTTGGATAGGGTTGTATTTGCGGCAATCTTCTTCGTTGCTCCTCGAACAAAAATAAAATAAAAAAGAAAAACGGAAAAGAAAACATCCACTGCCTCTGCCTGCTTGCTCTGCCCTGCCCTGCCCTTCGCTGTCTTTCTTTATGGTCTTTACTTTTTATTTTTTAAATTAATGCCTTTGTTATTCCAAAATTATGGAGATAACAAATTAACAATCACCATTTTTATAAAGTGGTGTTGTAAATTTGGGAAAATATAATTTTATGGTGTTGTAAATTTGGGAAGATATAACATGAAAAAAATCTCTCTTAATTGTTTTTTTTTGTTTTTCGGGAGTGTCTCTCTTATTATGATGTTACATTGTCTACATGAGGTACGCATTATATAATACTCCAATAATGCACACATTAGTAATCAGAATTTATTAAGCGTATGCCAGGAAGGATAATTGGCTTAAATATTGAATTAATTAAATTTGATTGGAATACGAGTCTTTTTCTGCTTGGGGTGCTAACTAGAGGTTGTAATTGCGGAGTATTTTTCAAGTACTTCCTTGAGCTTATAAATAAACATGAGATGAGACATAAAATTTTACTAGTGTATGTACATATTTTATTAGAGATGTATATGTACATAGATTACATGTACCTATCATTTAGCCTTTCAGGAGCATTGACTATCGAAATGGACTATGTGACGAGCGAGTTTGGGATGCATTTACATGCTAAGAGAAAGTCATTTTATATTTGAGGACAATGCATCAATCCATGAGCACTAGCTGATAGAGAGATTCTATTACTGGACTTGCAAATTTCAGTTAGTTAGTTGTTAACGTGTTATTTTTTGGGTAGTTTCTTTTGGTTTGTTAGTTTTTTGTTTAGTTGTAATAGTCAGATTCTATCGATGTATATAGTTGTTAATTCATATTTCTAAATATCACAATACTAATCAATGTACTATTTAAATGCTGGAACCAATTCCACCAAAGTTGCAACTGACGGAACAGTGCCAACAACGTCACAAGATCTTCATTTGTTGTCGCTAACACTTTGATGTTGGCACAAGACATGGCTTATGTCGGACAACCCGATAAATATAAGGGTTTGGCTTTCAAGCATTGACAACAAAAGATGTTGTTCTACCTAACTACATTAGTTGTTGTAGGTTGAGGATTTGAGTAAATTCAATGATGAAACTTTCTAATTTTTTCAGGTCTATCTTGAATAAATTAATCAATTTTTATAGACGTGCTAAAATTAAATACCTACAACTAAATCAAGCATGTGCATAAATTTATAGAGATCAACGGTTAATAATAGGAGATTAATATTTTCAATCTCTTAAGGTCGGACAATTGCTTGCATTTCTCCAAGTGAAGAGTTATAAGTAGTCCCTATCAACCTTCGATATTCTAAATTGATGCATATTAGTTCTTGAATATTGGATGGACAATATCTAACAAAAACATGAATTGGAACTAAAAAATGAATTGGAACAAAAGATAACATAACACATAAATGAGAGATTATCACCAGGTGGAGAGGAATTTTTGTGTGTTGGTGTACGTGAGCATATAAAATGGGGGAGAGCAATATATTTGTTCTATTTTCTTCCACTCTTTTATCAATAATGCTAGGTTATGAATTTATTGAATCATGGGTAAGACTTGCCCATTAGATTTTCTCTAATAAACTAAAATACATGCATAATTATCTAGTATAATAAAAAAATAATTTTGAACCAATATACTAGACATTGACCTTATATATTTAGCCAAACAAATAATTTAGATTCAATACAACTAATTATTTATAGTGTTTGAGATTTACAATATTCATACATCGATTAATTCAATATGCTCATGATTTATTTTAATTAATATATATACTAAGAATTTGGTATAATTTAAATCTTTATTTATTGTACTGAATTGACCAAACATATCATGTTTATTGATGGTTGGGCGAATTTTTGATAGTAGTAAATGCAGGTAATGAATATAGATCACGACACAAGGAATTACGTGGTTCGATTTACTGAGGTAAATCTACGTCCACGGGAAGAAAGGAGGGCAAGATTGTATTGCTTGATCTGGTTTTCCAGCTTACAAATACAGACTTGCTATATGATATTTTATGTCTCGAGAGCTCCCTGTTCCTATCTGATCTAAGTTCTATTTATACATTGAACTAAGATCGTGGCTTGCATCACCACTAACTAGGTCATGGCTTACATCATCACTAATTAGGTCGTGGCTTACATCATCACTAATTAGATCGTGGATGTCGTGGAGGTCATGAGATCTTGCATGGGTCCACCACTGAATAGATCGTGTAGTGGAGGTCGTGGAGGTTCTGCATGAGTCCACTATCTCCCAGTTCGGTCGAATACTGAGACCGAACTGCTGAACTATTGCCGAGCAGCTTTTGCCGATCTGAGAGTAGAGCTTGATTGGTCGGCTTTTACCGAGCTGTAGGCTGGGGCCGAACTCTTTGGTAATGCCGAACTGATTGGTCGGCTTTTACCGAGCTGTAGGCTAGGGCCGAACTCTTTGGTAATGCCGAACTGATACTCTTCCTTGGTCTTTGGGCTGATGGGCCATCACTGCTTTTGGGCTTGTTTAGTACGTACCCCATCACTACCCCCCCCCCGAAAAGCGAAGTGAATCACTTCGGCGAAGCGAGTCACTTCGGCATTCTGGATAAAGGTACGGGGGAGGCTGACGTTAGGGGACGTGCCTTGCGCGTGACTGCATTAAATGCGACAGTAAAATCCGGCCGTTGAATCCTGAAAAGGTGGGATTCGAAACGGTGCGATGATTTTGAAATCTTCTCCGAATCTGATAAATACGTCCTTTCTTCATCAGTTGAACACTTTTGCTATTGCTTCTTCTGCATTCTCTCTCTTTTGCGAAAAAATTTCCTTCCGCTTTCAAGAATTTCTTCAGAATTTTTTCAGACTTTCAAAGAGTAAGAACTATGTCTTCTTCTTCTTCTTCTGAGTCAGGTAGCGGTAGGAAAGGGGATAAGGGGTCTTCTAGCCGGAAAGAATCCGGGGAGAAGACCGTAGAGCATTTTCACAGCATCTTGAGTAAGGATACTGTGATATCTCTTCACGGAAAATATTTTTTTCCTGGGGGGAAGGTTGCGATTCCCGACGACCTTCATAGGGCTGACTCGCCGCCGGAGGGTTACGCCACCGTTTATGAAGCCAGCTTGGAATGCGGGCTTCGTTTCCCTCTTCCCCCTGCCTTTGTAGAGCTGCTAGATTTTTTTCAACTCCCTTTAGGTCAGGTGACTCCGAACTCTTGGAGGCACTTATCGGCCTTTGCTGCCGAACTGCGTAGGCTAGATAAGGATCTGTCTCTGAGGGCAATCCTTAATTTTTTCCAGTTTAAGAGAAAAGGATCTTGGTTTTACTTGATCCCTTTACAGCCTTTTAGGGCCTTCTGCAAAACCAAGTGGCCAAAGTGGCAACATCGCTTCTTTTTTTATAATAGGACAGCGGCTCCGGGCTTTCCCTGGAGAGGGCCGAAGTCCGTGATTCCTCATCCTCGGTTAGAACCGTTGGACGAGCTCGAGGGCGAGCTCAATAAGATTCCTATGATTAGGAAGCAGTACCTGGAGTCTGAGCTCGTCAAGGGCGACTTCGTGTTCGACTCCTCGTCTTCGGACGAAGAGGCTGAGGGTGAGGATTTCTTTTTTATGCATTACTGCCTTGACGACGAAAACTAACCTTGTTTTCTTGCTTTTTGGCAGTGAACTTGCTAAACAAGTTCGGTCGCAAATCCTCCGAATCTAAGGAAC
Source organism: Salvia splendens (assembly GCF_004379255.2). Classification (NCBI taxonomy): domain Eukaryota; kingdom Viridiplantae; phylum Streptophyta; class Magnoliopsida; order Lamiales; family Lamiaceae; genus Salvia; species Salvia splendens. The sequence continues at coordinate 17,193,724 of NC_056040.1, read as the reverse complement.
CGGAGAGGCCGAAAACCAGCAGCTCGGCGTCTGATGCCGAGAAGAATCCGAAGAGGCAAAAGACCTCTTCGGATCCAAAGAAGCCGGAGTCGACTTCGGCAAGTAGGAAGGGGAAGACCCAGAAGCCCCCAAGAGCGCCGGAGAAAGACGTGGTCTTGGCGCCTCCTTCGGAACATATCTGTGAGCCCTTTTTATGGCCCACGGACTTCGCCGAGGTGAACTTTCTTCTTGATTTTCTGGCCTTGCTTTTTTTCTCTGTATTTTTTGTAGCCCCTCTGTTGACTTTTTGCTTTTTCCATTTTCAGAGGAACGATATGCTCTCCAAGCTCGTCGCCGTCGAACTCTCCAAAGCGTCCAACGACTATGCTGAGATGCAGAGGAAGTTGGCAGCTGCTTGTCACCGGGCCGAGCAGGCTGAGGCAAACTTTGAGAAAGCCAGAGCTGCTAGGATTTCGGCCCAGGATGAAGCTCAGTTTGCCAAAAACCAGCTCGTCATCCAGCGAGAGCAGACGAAACGGAGGGATGCTGCCGCCGTGGTTGCCCAAGGAGAGGCTCTCCGTGCTTTCGCGGAGAAACTCTTTCTGAGCAACCAATTTTCAGCCTTTGTCGGTGATCTGCTGAAACTGATGACCGATAAAGCCGAGCAGGGTCCCGAAGTCATCCTGCCGCTGTACGGCCGAGAGATAGCAGCTCGGCTTCAGAGTCTGCCGGTGCTTGAGGAGCTTGCTTCGTCCTCGGTCCTGCTTTCTGCAGACCAAGTTCGTAATTGCCGAGCTGACCGCGATGAGAACATGGAGGCTATCTTTGCCTCCATAGGGTCAGTTTCACCCGCTCCAATTTTCCATGGAGAGGGTGAGACCGAGCAGCATGAGCGGCAGACCGGCGATGAGCAGGCCGAGCAGGAGGCGCAGCAGATCGGCTACGGTGGCGCCGAGCAGGCTGGGGAGAGTAGGGAGGCCGAGGCTGAAGCTGAAGCAGACAAGGAGAAGGAAGCTGAACCTCACCGAGAAGGCGGAGACGAAGCTGGCGGAGTATGATTTCGTCTCCCTTCTCTTAGTTTAGTTTCTTCCTTCTTGTAAAACGGCCTTGAAGCCCTTGTGTAGAAAAATTTTTTTCTTATGAATGAAAAAATTCTTCTTTCTGCTCTTGTGTCTTCGTATAGCCTTTCGTACTCTCTTTTACTCCTGTTGTGGTTTACTACCTGCTCAGTAATCTGAAATGCCGAACTGACATAGCTGCTCTATATTCTGAACTCTTAAGGAGCTGGAGGTACTTCACTGGAAGCGGCTGTACTCTTCGGCTTTAGACGAAGCTGAGAAAAGAGCCATAGCTGACCAGGTGAAGAATGACGAACTCTTGGCTCGTTCAGTGAAGCTGGAGGCCGACAATAAGGACTTAGAGTCCGAAAAGAAAGATCTGGAGGCCGAGCTGAATACCGCCGTCGCTGAGAGGACTGCGTATGAGGATTTCATCTGCAGGCGCGGGGGAATGACCATCTCTGAAGTTCAGGAACAAGTTGACGAACTGTGGGAGGAATATCACGTACTCCGGAGGAACAATGCGCTGGAGAGCTCGGCTTGCCAACAAGTCGTGACATCATTGCGGCGCTGGGCTTCTCGGTACGACATCATTCTTTCCCGGCGTCCCTCAATCGAGAGATTCCTTAGGCATTTCCCGCCAACAGATGGTCGCACTCCAGCTCAAACCCCTGATTCACTTGCTCAAAACCCTACTCCAAGTCAGCAACGAACTCAGGAACAGCCGGAAACGTCAAGACGAGAACGGACTCAGGAGCAACCGGAAACGTCAAGACAAGGACGGACTGAAGTTCGTAGAGGAGCTGTGATTATGAGTGAGCAAGATCAACAAATGCTTCGTGAAGAGACTCTTCGCCGCCGAGGTGCTAGAGCTTCCCGGGCTCAGGGAAGAGGCGGTAGGTCGATTAGAGCACCTCGTCGACCTGCTTATTCTTCAGCTGCCCGGAACGCCCGAACTCGGCTTCACGAGGATTTTGTGAATAGATGGCTCAACTTTAGCAACCAGGGACAGTAGAATAGTCCTTTGTAATAGCGTAACGCCTTCTCGTAGGGCAGCGGAGTTGTATGCCGAACAAGTTTTAATAAATGAAATCTTCATTTCGCTTCTATCACTGCGTATTTACAGCTCAGCGAAAAAATTTCATCGTGCTCGTCCTCGGTCTTATGAAGTAAACTTCTTTGACCGGACTCGTCCTCGGTCTTATGAAGTAAGCTTCTTTGACCGGACTCGTCTTTGGTCTTATGAAGTAAACTTCTTTGACCGGACTTGGTCCTCGGTCTTATGAAATAAACTTCTTTGACCGGACTCGTCTTTGGTCTTATGAAGTAAACTTCTTTGACCGGACTAAGCTTGAGTCCTAATTTGGCGAGTTTTTATCGCGTGGATCGAACTTTCCCTTGTCCTAATTTGGGGATCGGACTTTCCCTTGTCCTAATTCGGCGAGTTTTATCGCGTGGATCGGACTTTCCCTTGTCCTAATTCGGCGAGTTTTATCGCGTGGATCGGACTTTCCCTTTGTTGCAGTTCGTTTCAGACGGACTGCTTGTTTCTTAAGCTGAATTGTGGTCTTGTATCCTCCTTAGAAGCTTGGACTCACAATCGTTGGCTTATATATGTTCTAAAAAGGGGATTAGCCTTCGAAGAACAAGATACCTCAGTAACATTTGTAAGAGACGACACGCACATAGACAGACAAAACGCACATAGACAAACAAAACGCACATAGACAAACATGAAACACAAGTAAAAAACAAAGAAAGCACATACCCCTAGGACCGAACTAGACACAAGACTGACTGACCGGACTGTCTCTTACAAATGGAACTTCATGAGGTTGGAAATGTACCATGTTCGGGGTGCTTGTTCTCCTGACATATGAGTCAATTTATAAGACCCTTTGCCGAGGACTTCTGACACCCGATATGGACCTTCCCATGTGGGTTCGAGTTTGCCCAGCTTTTCTGCTCGGCTTACTTCGTTGTTTCTCAAGACGAGATCTCCCACTTGAAATTGCAGCTTTTTCACCCTTTGGTTATAATACCGGGCTACTTGCTCCTTGTACTTGGCTGCTTTTATGCAGGCCAATTCTCTTCTTTCTTCGGCCAGATCCAGTTCGGCTCTCAGTCCGTCCTCATTCATTTCTGAGGAGAAATTTAGAGTTCGGGGACTGGGTACGCCGATCTCAACCGGAATCACGGCTTCAGTGCCGTACACCATTGAGTTCGGCTCCGTTGTGACTTCGATCATTTCGCCTGCCTCTGACTCCGGCTGCTGTGATTGCTATGCTTGATGGTGCCGATCTGATTGCTCGGTACTTTTAAGCGCAATCTGCAAACACTCTTGCTCTTTTTTGATCACCTCGGATGACCGCTATCCCTCCTTTAGTGGGGAAGAAGTTCGGCGAGGAAGCCTCTGATCGCTATGATCGGGCTTCTTTTTGTCTTCTCTAGATGAGCTGTCTAAAGACCGTTTTCGACGGTCTGCCTCATCGGCACGAGAAAACTGGTCCGCAATGTCCCACATCTCTTGAGCTGTTTGCGGACTGCATTCCACGAGCTTTCTGTAGAGAGCTCCGGGCAGGATTCCATTTTGGAATGCCGAAATGACAAGTAGATCATTGAGATCATCTACTTGTAGGCATTCCTTGTGGAACCTCGTCATAAAGTCGCTGATCTTTTCGTCGCGACCTTGACGTGTAGAAAGCAGCTGAGCCGAAGTGATTCGGGCTTCCACTTTCTGAAAGAACCTCCTGTGGAAAGCGTCCATTAGATCTCGGTAAGATCTAATGCTGCCTTGGGGGAGGCTATCGAACCACCTTCTTGCGTTCCCGATAAGCAGCTCGGGAAACAGCTTGCACATATGGACCTCATTGAGACCCTGGTTCACCATGTTATACTGATAGCGTCCCAGGAAGTCATGAGGATTCACTAACCCGTCATAAGTCATTGACGGAGTTCGGTAGTTCTGTGGTAAGGGAGTTCGGGTGATATCGTCCGAGAACGGAGTCTTCAATGCTCCGTACATGGCGAACCCGACATCTCTTCGGTATGGAGGAGATGGAGTTCTCCTGTGATTCCGGTACCGAGGAGGAACAGGAACATGTCGGGATTGAGGATTCTTCTTCCTGGAAGACACGGCACTACTGCGGTAGTGACTTTCATGTCTGGATGAGGAAGGAGAATCCACCGTTTTCGTCTTCGGCTCTTGGCTCTTTTGCAGGAAGGCTAAGAACTCATCCTGCTTCTCAGCCAAGAACAGCTTGACAGCCTCATTCAAATCAGGCTGCTGGGAAGACTCGGTGTGTGGACCTTTTGAGCGGCTTGTTCCTTCATCGTGAAAACTGGAAGTAGATGTCTCCCGAGGCTGTTTTCCGGACCTGCGGGCTGGACTAGCTTCCTCATGGTTTTCACGAACGGTATTACGGGTAGTATGTGATCTGGTATGCATTTTTTTGGGGTGGAAAAAGGGTCAAAAATTCGCTTTATCACAAATTTGGTTCTTATTTTCCCACAGACGGCGCCAGTGATGGTTGGGCGAATTTTTGATAGTAGTAAATGCAGGTAATGAATATAGATCACGACACAAGGAATTACGTGGTTCGATTTACTGAGGTAAATCTACGTCCACGGGAAGAAAGGAGGGCAAGATTGTATTGCTTGATCTGGTTTTCCAGCTTACAAATACAGACTTGCTATATGATATTTTATGTCTCGAGAGCTCCCTGTTCCTATCTGATCTAAGTTCTATTTATACATTGAACTAAGATCGTGGCTTGCATCACCACTAACTAGGTCGTGGCTTACATCATCACTAATTAGGTCGTGGCTTACATCATCACTAATTAGATCGTGGATGTCGTGGAGGTCATGAGATCTTGCATGGGTCCACCACTGAATAGATCGTGTAGTGGAGGTCGTGGAGGTTCTGCATGAGTCCACTATCTCCCAGTTCGGTCGAATACTGAGACCGAACTGCTGAACTATTGCCGAGCAGCTTTTGCCGATCTGAGAGTAGAGCTTGATTGGTCGGCTTTTACCGAGCTGTAGGCTGGGGCCGAACTCTTTGGTAATGCCGAACTGATTGGTCGGCTTTTACCGAGCTGTAGGCTAGGGCCGAACTCTTTGGTAATGCCGAACTGATACTCTTCCTTGGTCTTTGGGCTGATGGGCCATCACTGCTTTTGGGCTTGTTTAGTACGTACCCCATCATTTATGTACAATAAAATATTGATGCCAGCTTGTATTTTTTTTCATGCAATACTTAATATTCCCCTCGTTCTAGTGACTCATTAGTATTTGATTATTTAAAATGTCCAAGTTTGAACTGACATAATAATACTGAAATATATTTTGATTGTGGAAACACAATACTAATCAACTTGCTTTCGTAAATGTCCATTATTGTTGTTTTATCACTATTTTACTATACAGTTATAAAAAAGTAGGATAAAGATTTCATTAAATTATTCCACAGACTTTCCTTCGAATTCCTTGAATTTGTGTCGAACTAAAATAGAAATTTAATCCAAAAGGAAAGGAGTACTGATGAAGCCGCGAATTTCTGATGTTAGTAAATGCTGGTAGAGAATAAAGACTATGACGCAATGAATTTACGTGGTTCGATTTACTAAAGTAAATCTACGTCCACGGGAAGAAGGGAGGGCAAGATTGTATTGCTTGATCTGGGATTACAGCTTACAACACAGACTTGCTATATGCTATTTTATCTCTAGAGAGCTTAACCTTTTTCTATCTGATCTAAGTTCTATTTATACATTGAACTAAGATCGTGGTTTGCAGCCCCACTAACAAGATCGTGGGTGAGCAATAACTGCTCAATAACTGCTTCGTACCACTAAATAGATCGTGGGTATAGTGGAGGTCGTGGAGGCCTTTCATGAGTCCACTAACTCCTAGTTCGGTCGAATGCTGAGACCGAACTGCTGGACTTTACCGATCAGCTCTTGCCGATCTGAGAGGAGAGCTTGACTGGTCGGCTTTTACCGAGCTGTAGGCTGAGTCCGAACTCTTTGGTCGTGCCGAACTCTTTGGTGCCGAACAGATACTCTTTCTTGGGCTCTGGGCTGATGGGCCGTCACTGTTATTGGGCTTGTCATTAGGGTTTAGTTCGTACCCCATCACTACCCCCCCCCCGAAGGGCGAAGTGAATCACTTCGGCGAAGTGAGTCAGTTCGGCATTCTGGATAAAGGCAAGGGGGAGGCTGATGTCAGGGGACGTGCCTTGCATTAAATGCGACAGTAAAATCCGGCCGTTGAATCCTGAAAAGGTGGGATTCGAAACGGTGCGACGATTTTGAAATCTTCGCCGAATCTGATAAATACCTCATTTCTTCATCATTGAAGCACTTTTGCGACTGCTTCTTCTGCACTCTCTCTTTTTTGCGAAAATTCTCTCTCCGCTTTCAAGAATTTCTTCAGACTTTCTTCACCTTCAAAAAGTAAGAAAAATGTCTTCTTCTTCTTCTTCGGAGTCGGGTAGCAGTAGGAGAGGCGGTAAGGGGTCTTCTGGCCGGAAAGAGTCCGGGGAGAAGACCGTAGAGTATTTCCATAGTATTTTGAGTAAGGATACTGTGATATCCCAACCCGAAAAATACTTTTTTCCTGGGGGGAAGGTGGTGGTACCTGACGGTGATCATAGGGCTGACTCCCCGCCGGAGGGTTACGCCACCGTGTACGAGGCCTGCTTAGAATGCGGGCTTCGTTTCCCCCTCCCTTCTGCCTTTATAGATTTACTAGATTTTTTTCAGCTTCCTTTAGGCCAGGTGACTCCGAACTCTTGGAGGCACTTGTCAGCCTTCGCTGCCGAACTTCGTAGGTTAGGAAGGGATTTGTCTTTGAAGGCGATCCTTAAATTCTTTCAATTTAAGAGGAAGGGGTCTTGGTTCTACTTGATCCCTGTACAGCCCTTTAGGGCCTTTTGTAAAACGAAGTGGCCGAAGTGTCAAAACCGCTTCTTCTACTATGATAGGACCGCGGCTCCTAGTTTTCCCTGGAGAGGGCCGAAGTCCGTTATCCGTCATCCTCGGCCTGAACCGTTGGACGAGCTCGATGGCGAGCTCAACAAGATTCCCATAGTTAGGAAACAATACACGGAGTCTGAGCTCGTCAAGGGCGACGTCGTGTTCGACATCTCGTCTTCGGACGAAGAGGCCGAGGGTGAGGATTTCTCTTTATCTTTATGCTCTACTGCTTTAACGAAGAAAACTAACCTTGCTTTCTTGCTTTTTGGCAGTGTACATGTTGAATAAGGCTATCCGAAAGTCCTCCGAGCTTGTGGAGCCGGAGAGGCAGAGAGCCCCTCGCTCGGCGTCTGAAGCCGAGAAGAATCCGAAGAGGCAAAAGACCTCTTCTTCGGATCCGAAAGAGCCGGAGCCGTGTTCGGCTAAAGGGAAGGGGAAATTTCATGAGTCCCCAAGAGTGCCGGGGAAAGACCTGGTCATCTCCGAGGTGGTTGCAGACATCCCGGAACACGTCCCTGAGCCTTTTCAATGGCCGACGAATTTTGTGGAGGTAAGCTTTCTGACTTGGCTTCTTTTCCACATTTTTTGATGGCCCTTCTGTTGACTTTTTTCCTTGTTCATCTTCAGAGAGCGAAGCTCGTCTCCGTGGAGCTCTCCAAAGCATCCCACGACTACGAGGAGATGCAGAAGAAGTTGCATCTTGCTCGTAGTCTGGCCGAACAGGCTGAGGCCAAATTTGAGAGGGCCCGAGCTGCTAGGATCTCGGCTCAGGATGAAGCTCGGTCAGCCAAAAACCAGCTCATCATCCTGCAAGAGCAGACGAAGCACCGGGAGGCTCAGAAGGAGGCAGCCGCTGTGGCTGCCCAGGGGGAGGCTCTCCGTGTTTACACGGAGAAACTCTTTTTGAGCAGCCAGTTCTCGGCCTTTGTCGGTAGTCTGGTAAGGCTAATTACCGATAAGGGCGAGCAGGGGGCCGACGTCGTGCTGCCTCTGTACAGCCGAGAGATAGCAGCTCGGCTTCAGAATCTGCCGCTCCTTGAGGAGCTCGCTTCATCCTCGGTCCTGCTTTCTGCAGACCGAGTCCGGAGTTGTCGAGCTGATCGGGACGAGAACCTGGAGGCTATCTTTGCCTCCGTGGGACCCGTTTCACCCGCTTCGACTTACAACGGAGAGGGTGAGGCCGAGCCGCTGGAGCGGGAGGCCGAAGTCGAGCGGGCCGGGCATCCGGAAAAGGAAGCCGATCAGGAGGCGGAGGCGAGGCCGGCAGGATGCGAGGCTGAGGCTGAGGTAGCTCAGGAGAAAGAAGCTGAACCAGGCCGAGGAGCCGGAGACGAAGCTGGCGGAGTATGATTTCGTCTCCCTTCTCTTAGTCTAGTTTCTTCCTTGTAAAATGGCCTTGAAGCCCTCCTAGTGTAAAAAATTTTCCTTGTGAATGAAAAATTCTCTACACTTGTCTTCGTATAGCTTTTCGTACTCGCCTTTATTCCTGTTGTATTTTACTATCTGCTCGGTACAGCTGCCGAACTAATATAGCTGCTTTGTACTCAAGGAGATGGAGATACTTCACTGGAAACGGCTGTACTCTTCGGCTTTAGACGAAGCTGAGAAAAGAGCTATAGCCGATCAGACGAAGAATGACGAGCTTTTGGCTCGTTTAGTGAAGCTGGAGGCCGATATCAAGGACTTAGAGTCCGATAAGAAAGATCTGGAGGCCGAGCTGAATACGGCCATTGCTGAGAGGACTGCGTATGAGGATTATATCCGTGAGCGCGGGGGAGTTACCATCTCGGATGTTCAGAGTCGGGTTGACGAACTGTGGGAGGAATATCATGTACTCCGTAGGAACAATGTGCTGGAGAGCCCGGCTTGCCAACAAGTTGTGACATCACTGCGGCGTTGGGCTTCTCGGTACAACATTGTTCTTTCTCGGCGCCCCTCCATAGAAAGATTCCTTCGGCATATCGTGCCAACAGATGCTCGCACTCCAGATCAAACCTCTGGTTCCCTTGCTCAAAATCTTGCTCCAAGTCAGCAACGAACTCAGGAACAGCCGGAAACGTCAAGACGAGAACGGGCTCAGGAGCAACCAGAATCGTCAAGGCAGGGACGGACTGAAATTCGCCGAGGAGTTGCGACTATGAGTGAGCTAGATCGACAGATGCTTATTGCAGAGACTCTTCATCGCCGAGGTGTTAGGACTTCTCGGGCTCGGGGAAGAGGCGTTGGGTCGAGGATAGCATCTCGTCGACCTGCTTATTCTTCATCTGCTCGGAACAACCGAACTCGGCTTCCAGAGGATTTTGCAGATAGGTGGCTTAACTTTAGCAACCGCGGACAGTAGAATAGTCCTTTGTAATGGCGTAATGCCTTCTCGTAGGGGAGCTGAATTGTCTGCCGAACGAGATTTAATAAATGAAATTTTTTCCTTTCGCTTTTATCACTGCTTACTTACAGTTCTGCGAAACAATTTCATCGTGCTCGTCACCGGTCTTATGAAGTGAGCTTCTTTGATCGGACTCGTCTTTGATCTTATGAAGGAAACTTCTTTGACCGGACTTGGTTTGTGTTCTAATTTGGCGATTTTTGTCGCCGGGATCGAACTTTCCCTTGTCCTAATTCGGCGAGTTTTGTCGCGTGGATCGGACTTTCCCAGTTAACCGAAGTGGTCTTATGAAGTAAACCTCTTTGACTGGACATGGTCGTCCTCGGTCTTATGAAGTAAACTTCTTTGACCGAACTTGGTCGTCCTAATTCGGCGAGGTTTATCGCATGGATCGGACTTTCCCTTATTGCAGTTCGTTTCAGACGAAGTGCTTATTTCTTAAGCCGAATTATGGTCTTGTATCTTCCTGAGAAGCTTGGACTCACAATCGTTGGCTTATTGCAGTTCGTTTCAGACGAAGTGCTTGTTAAGCTGAATTGTGGTCTTGTATCCTCCTTGGAAGCTTGGACTCACAATCGTTGGCTTGTTGTAGTTCGTTTCAGACGAACTGCTTGTTAAGCTGAATTGTGGTCTTGTATCCTCCTTAGAAGCTTGGACTCACAATAGTCTTTAATAATCGATCTAAAAAGGGGATCAGCCTTTAAAGAACGATATACCTCGGTACCATTTGTAAGAGACGACAAGCACATAGAGACAAAACACATAGAGAAAAAATGAAAAAGATGAAAGAAAAAAAACTTTAAACTTTTTATAAAACGACAAGTAAAAGGTACAAGTAAAAAACAAACAAATAAAAACATGTACCCCTATGACCGAACTAGACACAAGACAGACTGACCGGACTTTGTCTCTTACAAGTGGAACTTCTTGAGGTTGGAGACGTGCCATGTTCGGGGTACTTGTTCTCCTGACATGTGAGTCAATTTATAAGACCCTTTGCCGAGGACTTCTGACACCCGATATGGACCCTCCCATGTGGGTTCGAGTTTGCCCAGCTTTTCTGCTCGGCTTACTTCGTTGTTTCTCAAGACGAGATCTCCCACTTGAAATTGAAGCTTTTTCACCCTTTGGTTATAATACCGGGCTACTTGCTCCTTATACTTGGCTGCTTTTATGCACGCCAATTCTCTTCTTTCTTCGGCGAGATCTAGTTCTGCTCTCAGTCCGTCGTCATTCATTTCTGAGGAGAAATTTAGAGTTCGGGGACTGGGTACGCCGATCTCCACCGGAATTACGGCTTCAGTGCCGTACACCAGACTATACGGAGTTTCACCGTTGGAGGTTTTGGGTGTAGTTCGGTAGGACCATAGGACTTGAGGGAGATTTTCTACCCATTGTCCTTTGGCTTGTTCTAACCGAGCTTTTAACCCTTTCACCAGGATACGATTTGTTACCTCCGTTTGTCCGTTTGCTTGTGGATGAGAGACCGAAGTGAACCGCTGTTGAATATTCAGCTCTTGGCACCAATTCTTGAACGTCTTGTCGGTGAATTGAGTCCCGTTATCCGAGATGAGGATGTGGGGTATGCCAAATGGCACACTATGTTCTTCCAGACGAAATCCAATGCCTTCGAGCTCGTTATCGTAGCTAATGGTTCAGCTTCCACCCACTTAGTGAAGTAGTCCACGGCAACGATTAGGAATTTTATTTGCCGAGGAGCTTGTGGTAGTGGTCCTACTATGTCTATACCCCATTGCATAAAAGGCCAAGGGCTTTGCATAGTGGATAAATCGGTCTGCGGCATCCTTGGGATATTTGCATGGACTTGGCACTTCGGGCATGTCTTGACGAGCTGCACTGCTTCTTGTACCAAGGTTGGCCAATAATATCCCCATCTTAGAACTTTTTTAGCTAAAGCTCTAGCTCCGATGTGGCTGCCGCACGATCCTTCATGAACTTCTCTGAGAATGTAGTCCGTCTCTTCTGGTCCTACGCACCGCGATAACGGCTGGAGGTAAGACTTTCTAAAGAGGACTCCTTCATGAAGTTCGTACCGAAGTGCTCGGCACGTGATCTTCCGAGCTTCTCTCTTATCCTCGGGCAATTGTCCTTGATCCAGATACTGCAAGATCGGCGTCATCCAGTTCGGCGAGCTGGATACTGAATGTACCTCGGCTTCGTCAATGCTTCGATGCATTAATTCTTCCGCCTTTGAGCTTGGATCTGAGGCCAACTTACTTAAGGTATCTGCTCGGCTATTTTCCGCTCTGGGAATGCGGATTATCCGAAAATAGGAGAAACTTCGGCTGATGCTTTGCGCTTTGTCTAAATATTTCCTCATCCTCTCATCACGGGCTTCACTTGTACCCAACATGTGATTCACTATGACTTGTGAATCACAATGGATTTTGAGAGACTTGATACATAGACTTTGCGCTAGCTGGAGTCCGGCAAGGAGGGCTTCGTATTCGGCTTCGTTATTAGTGGTTGGGAATGAGAACCGAAGTGAATAGGTTACCTCGTGTCCATCGGGAGCGATAAGCAGAATACCAGCTCCACTTCCCGTTTTATTCGAAGCTCCATCTACGAATCCGCTCCAGCAGTCCGGCGGCTCTTCTTCGGATTCCAAGGGCTGTGCTAGTTCGGCATTGGCAGAATTTTTCTGTTCGGCAATGACAGGGATTGCTTGATCGAACTTGGCCTCTGCAAGAAAATCTGCCAAGGCTTGTCCCTTGATGGCTTTCCGAGGTAGGTACTCGATTGAGTGTTCTCCCAGCTCTATGGCCCATTTGGCGATTCTGCCTGATGCTTCTGGCTTGGTCAAAACTTGCCGAAGAGGCAGATCGGTTAAGACGCATACCTTGTGAGCATAGAAGTATGGCCGCAGTCTCCTTGCTGCATTTACTAACGCCAGAGCAATTTTTTCCAGAGGTTGATACCTTGTTTCTGGACCTCTTAATGCTCGGCTTGTAAAGTAGATGGGAAACTGCTTTAGGCCTTCTTCTCGTACAAGCACCGCGCTAATGGTTTGATCGGATGCCGCTAAGTATAAGAAAATCACTTCGGCATCTGTTGGAGCAGAGAGAATTGGAAGCTCGGCTAAATAACTTTTGAGCTCGTCAAAAGCCTTTTTCTGCTCGGCTCCCCACTCAAACTTTGGTGCCTTTTTTAACACTTTGAAGAACGGCAGTTGCTTTTCGGCTGCTTGGGAAAGGAATCTATTCAATGCGGCTAGACATCCAGTTAGTCTTTGCACATCGTGTATGGACTTCGGCATCGCCATGTTCTGAATAACCTGAACTTTTGAGGGATTTGCCTTGAGTCCGTCCTTTGAAACCCAACAACCCAGAAATTTTCCCGAATCTACCAAAAAGGTACATTTTTGGGGGTTGAGCTTGAGGTTGGCTTTTCGGAGCACGTCGAGAGTGGATTTGAGGTTGTCTTCGTACTCCGAAGTGCTTTTGCTTTTGACAACTATGTCGTCGACATACACTTCAACCTGTTTTCCGATTAGGTGCCGAAAAAGCTTGTCTACCATCCTTTGATAAGTGGCTCCGGCATTCTTTAAACCGAATGGCATCTTTTTATAAGCGAAAATGCCGAAATCGGTAATGAAAGCTGTTTTCGGAGCGTCACTCTCATCCATCAACACTTGGTGATATCCTTTGTATAAATCAAGAAAACAGAAAATTTCGAAGCCGATCAAAGCTTCTACTTTTTTATCTATATTCGGAAGGGGATAGCAATCTTTAGGACAGTGCTTGTTTAGATCGGTAAAATCTATGCACATCCGCCATCCTCCTCCTTTTTTCTTGATCATCACAGGATTGGCCACCCAAGAAGGATATTTCACCTCGAATAGTACATCCGCTTTTAGTAATTGGCGGACTTCGTCATGGATGACTTGGCTTCTTTCTGCCGCAAAGAGTCTTTGCTTCTGTTTTACCGGCCGGATTGAAGGATCAATATTTAACCGATGAGTGATTACCTCGGGGGGCACTCCGGTCATGTCCAACGAAGACCATGCAAAGACATCTTTGTACTCCTTGAGGAGCTGAATGGTCTTTTCCCGGAGTAGAGGCGTTCCTGTGAAGCCGATCTTGACCGTTCTGGATGGATCATCTTCGTATAACTGAACGGTCATTGAGTTCGGCTCTGAAGTGACTTCGGTCATCTCGCTTGCCTCTGACTCCGGTTGCTGTGATTGCTATGCTTGATGGTGCCGAACTGATTGCTCGGCACTTTTAAGCGCAATCTGCAGACATTCTTTTGCTCTCTTTTGATCACCTCGGATGACCGCTATCCCACCTTTAGTGGGGATCTTGATGGTGAGGTGATAAGTAGAGCAAACGGCCCGAACTGTGTTGAGCCAGTCTCTCCCCAGGATGATGTTGTACGGGGACCGAGCTTTCACCACAAAGAACTCGATCATCGTATTGGAGCTTGTAGGCGCTTTTCCCACCGTGATCGGAAGGCTGATAATACCTTCAGGGCGGGTGTCCTCCTGGGCGAAACTTTTCAGAGGAAGTAGAGCCGGACTGAGCCGAGCTGGATCCACTTCCATTTTATCGAAACATTCTTTAAAAAGAACGCTGACTGACGCTCCTGTATCCACAAATACTCTGTGGATCAGTTTGTTTGCCACTCCGGCTTGAATGACAATAGCGTCTTGGTGAGGAGAGATGGCTGGGACGGGATCGGCATCTGAAAATGTAATCACTTCGTCTTTCTTCAGCCTTTTATGTGTCGGCTCCTCTTGATTGGAACCTCTGCGTTCTGCTTTTAGGGACGACTTAGTCTTCCCGGCAGGGAGAGCATCAATAGTCTGGATTACTCCATCATACTGCGGCTCGTCGTCGTCTTCGGGATCTTCATGCCTTTTCGGATCCTGAGGATTGCAGTTCGCACCTCTCTGCTTTTTGTTCTTTTTCGGCTGCTTGCTTTGGTATTTTTTTAACGTTCCTGTTTTCACAAGAACATCAATACCTGCAGCCAAATTTCGGCACTCCTCGGTATCGTGACCGTGGGCTTGATGGAAGGAGCAATATTGATCCTGAGGTCGCCGCGCGGCTGATTTCGTCATCCGCTTTGGTTTTTCGAACATATCGGAATGTAGTTCGAAAATTTCCGTTCTTGACTTGTTTAATGGTACGAACTGAGCGGGCGGCTTCTCAGGATTGAGACGTGGTCCCAATCTGCCTTGTACCGGTGCCCTTTGAATTCTTTCAAAAGGAGTTCGGCGAGGAAGCACCTGGCCGCTTTGATCGGGCTTCTTTTTCTCTTCTCGGGATGAGCTGTCTAAAGACCGTTTTCGACGGTCTGCCTCATCCGCACGGGAAAACTGGTCCGCAATGTCCCACATTTCTTGAGCTGTTTGCGGACCGCACTCCACGAGCTTTCTGTAGAGAGCTCCGGGCAGGATTCCATTTTGGAATGCCGAAATGACAAGTAGATCATTGAGATTATCTACTTGTAGGCATTCCTTATGGAATCTCGTCAGGAAGTCGCTGATCTTTTCGTCGCGACCTTGACGTATAGAAAGCAGCTGAGCCGAAGTAATTCGGGCTTCCGCTTTCTGAAAGAACCTCCTATGGAAAGCATCCATTAGATCTCGGTAGGATCTAATGCTGCCTTGAGGAAGGCTGTCGAACCACCTTCTGGCGTTCCCGATGAGCAGCTCGGGGAACAGCTTGCACATATGGACCTCATTGAGACCCTGGTTCGCCATATTATATTGATAGCATCCCAAGAAGTCATGAGGATCCACTAGCCCGTCATAAGTCATTGACGGTGTCCGGTAGTTCCGCGGCAAAGGAGTTCGGGTGATATCGTCCGAGAACGGAGTCTTTAATGCTCCGTACATGGCGAACCCGATATCTCGTCGGTATGGAGGAGATTGAGTTCTCCTGTGATTCCGGTACCGAGGAGGAACTGGAACATGGTGGGGACGGGGATTCTTTCTCCTGGGAGATGCGACACTACTGCGGTAGTGACTTTCTTGTGCGGAGGGAGAAGGAGAATCCGCCGTTTTCGTCTCCGGCTGCTTTTGGCTTTTTTGCAGGAAGGTTAAGAATTCCTCCTGCTTCGCCGCCAAAAACTGCTTGACAGCCTCATTCAAATCGGGCTGCTGGGAAGACTCAGTGGGACGATTTTTGGAGCGGCTTGTTCCTTCGCCATGAGAACTGGTGGTGGATTTATCCCTAGGCTGTTTTCCAGACCTATGGGATGGATTGGCTTCCTCCTGGTTCTCACGGGCAGGAATACGGGTACTCTGCGATCTGGTATGCATTTTTTGGGTGGAAAAAATGGATCAAAAATTCGCTTTATCACAAATTTTGTTCTCTGTTTCCCACAGACGGCGCCAGTGATGAAGCCGCGAATTTCTGATGTTAGTAAATGCTGGTAGAGAATAAAGACTATGACGCAATGAATTTACGTGGTTCGATTTACTAAAGTAAATCTACGTCCACGGGAAGAAGGGAGGGCAAGATTGTATTGCTTGATCTGGGATTACAGCTTACAACACAGACTTGCTATATGCTATTTTATCTCTAGAGAGCTTAACCTTTTTCTATCTGATCTAAGTTCTATTTATACATTGAACTAAGATCGTGGTTTGCAGCCCCACTAACAAGATCGTGGGTGAGCAATAACTGCTCAATAACTGCTTCGTACCACTAAATAGATCGTGGGTATAGTGGAGGTCGTGGAGGCCTTTCATGAGTCCACTAACTCCTAGTTCGGTCGAATGCTGAGACCGAACTGCTGGACTTTACCGATCAGCTCTTGCCGATCTGAGAGGAGAGCTTGACTGGTCGGCTTTTACCGAGCTGTAGGCTGAGTCCGAACTCTTTGGTCGTGCCGAACTCTTTGGTGCCGAACAGATACTCTTTCTTGGGCTCTGGGCTGATGGGCCGTCACTGTTATTGGGCTTGTTGTTTTATCACTATTTTACTATACAGTTATAAAAAAGTAGGATAAAGATTTCATTAAATTATTCCACAGACTTTCCTTCGAATTCCTTGAATTTGTGTCGAACTAAAATAGAAATTTAATCCAAAAGGAAAGGAGTACCATCTAGAATGAATGAGTACTAGAGCTAGAGCGGGACCTGTGACATCTACCAAATCAAAATCTCTATGACTCTGTTTGGTATGTAGAATCAGGAGTGTGGAATTGGAATTGAGGATCCAATTCCAATTTCAATTTTGGTATCGCACAAATATTTATATTTGAAATTGAATTACAATTTCAAATCTATCGATTTTACAAATTCTACATCTACTATAGTAAGTAGACGCCTTTACTACAGGTATTCATTGCGCGCGCACACACAACACATCCACTAACCATTTCACACAAAATACATATATTACACATACTACACACAGAATACACCCATCAAACACAAAATACGCACCAACCCACATACTGCACACAAAATACATACACTATACGCAAAATACACACACTGCACGGACACGCACACATATAAAAAATGCACTGAACGCACATGGTATGTAATTTTAGAGTTCTTATTTCAAGTGCAACATGAATCAAGCTTATTAATTACCCACTCCGTGCATGAATATGAGTCTTATTTGAGTTTAGTATGGATTTTTTTTTAAATATAAAAGAAAAATTGATGAAAAAATAGTAGTATATGTGTCTTACTTTTATATATAAGTTTTATAATAGAATATGAGGAAAAATGGTTAGTAGAATGTGAGACTTACGTCCAATATTATAGTAAAAGTAAATTGATGATAGTATGTTTTATTTCGTGCTACATAATTTCTTTAAAAATGAAAATCATTTCTATTTTAATTTATCCCTTACAAATATAAATTTTCTCTAACTTTCTATTATAAAACTTTTTTGAACCACCTATTACCTTTATATATTAATTTATTTATAACTTAAAAATTTAGAATTTGAAAATAGAATACAGAGAAGGTGTATAATTTTTGGCCAAGTAAATGAAAAAGAAATAAATTACTCCAGTACTCCATAAAAAAATAGGGGAAGTGAGTATGCAGTGCAGGAGTAGAAAAAGGTTCAAAGAAAGAGGGGTTGATTCATTTTCATCTAGGGTTGCTGCTGCTATTCCGAGATCGAGTTACTGCATTTCATTTCATATTTCACACGACAATGGTGGGTTTCTCGATGCAGCCGTACGGCATACAGTCCATGCTCAAAGAGGGCCATCGCCATCTCTCCGGCCTCGACGAAGCCGTCATCAAAAACATCGACGCTTGCAAGCAGCTTGCCGTCATCACTCGCACCTCCCTCGGCCCCAATGGTATCTCTTTATCTCTTCAGTAAATCACACCTCCATTCGGTTACCACACTTCACACAATGTTGAGTGTTTTAGATTTAGTCTAATCAGTGTAAATCTCGTCAGATTCTAACTCGCTGCTGACTCCCGCTCGAAAATTTTCTATGCACCATTACCGTTTAAACCCACGATGCTTCTCTTATTCGAATTTGAACCCTAAACCCCACCTTTTCGACTACTTAGTGTCTCTTGTAAGCAACTATGTGAAACTAAGTGTTATTTATCCTTTTTGCTAAGTGCTGTAAAAGTAAACAAGTGTGATTTATTGTGTGCAGTCTAAGTATTGATCACTGCGAGCTTTTTTTTAGAAACACAAATAACAACTAAAATTCTATTACTAATGCTAAAACTTTAGGCGTTTTAAGCTCGTAATGGCCTTGTGAGGTCAAGTTGCAATTTTGCTAATACTATCTCTAGCTTAAAATTTGGGCTTGTTTGACATCCTTGCTGATAATAAGCCCAAAGCCTCAGATAAACTTCATGAAAGACAATCTTTGTTGAATTAACTAGTGAAACCATGATGAATAGGGACTGTAGTGTTTCTGTATTTAACATTTCTATAACTTCCAATTTGAGATATATTATAATTTAATATTTGTAAGTTCTAATAAACCCCTTAAACTCATCAGTCTTTCTGATATTTTCAGTCTTCGTCAGTTTTGTTCTCATGCATATCCTTTTTTGATTAAGGTATGAATAAGATGGTTATCAATCATTTGGATAAGCTTTTTGTCACAAATGATGCTGCAACAATTGTAAATGAGCTGGAGGTTCAGCATCCTGCAGCCAAGCTTTTAGTTTTAGCTGGGAAAGCACAGCAAGAAGAAATTGGGGATGGAGCCAATTTGACTGTTTCTTTTGCTGGGGAACTTCTCCAAAATGCTGAAGAACTTATTAGGATGGGACTGCACCCAAGTGAGATCATCATTGGTTACACAAAGGCAATTAATAAGGTGTGACATTGTCAATCTCTTTTTCACAGTTTGTGAACAGTTTTTTGGCTTTTAAGTTGATGAATATAGCATCTTGGTTTTGCAGATCATTGAGATACTCGAGGAAATGGTTGAAACAGGTTCAGAGAATATGAATGTGAGAGACAAAGATGAAGTAATTACACGAATGAGATCCTCAGTGGCCAGTAAGCAATTCGGGCAAGAGGAGAAATTATGCTCTCTCATTGCTGAGGTGAATATCTGGTTTCTACTGTTTCATGCAATGTTATATTTGTGTTCCATATTTCTCACCGACGGCGAGCTTTCTTTAAAGACTAATATGCAACTTCTCTTCATGGCAACCTTTTTGTTGAAGGCCTGTATACAAGTTTGTCCCAAGAACCCTGCAAATTTCAATGTGGATAACGTAAGAGTTGCAAAGCTATTGGGTGGAGGTTTGAATAATTCTTTAGTAACCAGAGGCTTGGTATTGAAAAGTGATGCTGTGGGAACTATTAAGAGAATGAAAAATGCCAAGGTATCCGTTTTATCTAGAAGTCTGATTTGTTTAGACCTTTTTGGGTTTCATTGCATAGCCCACACACATTACAATGATCCATTGCAATCACTTGTTAGGTTGCTGTTTTTGTCGGGGGTGTTGATACAACTGCAACTGAAACTAAAGGAACTGTTCTTATTCATAGCGCTGACCAGGTATCCCTCTAGAACTTCTCTTTCTCATCAAATTTCTGAGGAATTTACTCAACGTCTGCCCTTTTGCCTTATAAAATGTTTTTGGTACATGTTGATCACGTGACATACCTTGAGTAGTTGCCTGCACTATATTTTGACCATCTGAGACTGAGTGTGAAACTGAAAACCAAGCATCAGCTTATATAAGGTTTTGAATCAGTTGTTACTAACAATTTCTAGCCTTTTCTCCCGATTGGCATCTACTTTCACCGAACCAAACTCCAAGTCTTGTTGCATGCAGAACATGATTTTTCTGTTCAAAGTGGATTAGTTTATGCACATTTATCACATGGATATTTCCCTCACAGCTTGAGAGTTATGCAAAGACTGAAGAAGCTAAGGTCGAGGAGCTTATCAAAGCAGTTGCAGATTCAGGTGCAAAGGTCATTGTTAGTGGAGCAGCTGTTGGGGAAATGGCATTGCATTTCTGTGAGCGCTATAAGTAAAGCCTCCTTCCTTCTCAGTAAACTGTTTCTTTCTGGTCAACTGGTGCTTTGTCCACAATGCACATTGTCATGAATAATCCTTAACCACTCCTTTTTTTGGATTCTTGCCATATGTAACTGAATATACATAACATGGTTTTGTAGGCTCATGGTGTTAAAGATCAGCTCTAAATTTGAACTACGACGATTTTGCCGCACCACTGGAGCAGTTGCTCTTGTAAGCATTGCTGATTAAAGAGAACATTGTGCAGGTTTCTTTTGGTGGATCTAAGATTTTTGTTTTTCTATATGGGCAGTTAAAGCTAAGTCAGCCAAATCCTGATGATCTTGGATATGTTGATTCTGTTTCAGTGGAGGAGATAGGCGGGGCAAGAGTATGTGAACTATCTTGTGCCTCTCTTACTTCTTATCACCCTCAGTTCTCTCTACTTACTTTCCAATCCGTACTGTCTGATAGGTTACTATTGTAAAAAATGAGCAAGGAGGAAATTCTATTTCCACTGTTGTGCTGCGAGGGAGCACTGATAGCATATTGGATGATCTTGAAAGAGCGATCGATGATGGCGTGAATTCATACAAGGTACTTTTCATGCGAATTTATGGGTTTTCCCCAATTGGTTGTCTTTTCTTTTATTCTGCCACCAAAGATTGGGAAATTGTCGATTCCTTGTTATCTATTTCCATTTCATATTATGTTGATCAAAAGATCTCAACGTGGTTTATATGCTGTTCTCCACCAGGCAATGTGCAGGGATAGTCGGACAGTACCTGGAGCAGCAGCTACTGAGATTGAATTAGCTAAAAGACTGAAAGAATTTTCTTTGAAAGAAACAGGGTATATGGCTATACCTATGAAATAAACAATTGCTTAATATTAAGTGCCTTGAATGTGCAAAACTAGAGCAGTAATGATTTTGTTTTAGAATGAGTTGTTTAACTTGAAGCCTTTCCCATCCAGGTTGGATCAGTATGCAATAGCAAAATTTGCTGAAAGTTTTGAAATGATACCAAAGACATTAGCTGAAAATGCTGGGCTCAATGCTATTGAAATTATATCATCTTTGTATGCTGAGCATGCATCTGGTAACACCAAAGTGGGCATTGATTTGGAGGAAGGTGCCTGCAAGGATGTGTCTGCGTTAAAAATTTGGGATCTCTACATCACCAAGTAAGATGCTTTTCCTAGGAGTAAAGTAACGTTAACATTGTGGTTTTGCTTAACTTTACATCTGTAACATCTCATATCAAAACAAATTGCTTAGTAATAGCAGTCTGTGGGACATTGCTTTTTATGTATATCAGTGAAAACTGTAATTTTGGTTGAAGCATCTAATCCTACCCTTCAAACTTGTTATGTAAACTTGAGGAATAAATTAATTATATATTTGTGCAGATTCTTTGCTCTAAAATATGCTGCAGATGCTGCCTGCACTGTCCTGCGGGTGGATCAGGTAATACACCATCTGTATGGCACTTTTTTTGTGGGGTATCGACATGTTAAATGTTGAATTTTATTTTGTTCAGATCATTATGGCGAAACCAGCCGGTGGCCCAAGGCCGCCTGCACAAGGAGCAATGGATGAAGATTAAGTCGGCGGTGGCAATATATAGTCGTTAGATGTATGCTGTATTGAGGACATGCATTTTAGAAATGTTTTTTTTAGTGTGGCATGTTTATTTATGTGTTTGTCCTTCCATTTTGTTTGGCTGGGGAAAATTTTGGAAGTCTCAAACTTACCTTGTACTCTGCTGGTTTCTGGAATGCAGTCTGCTTTGAGAGAGCATTTGTTGCCCTTTTATAACGGTCTCTCTTTATCTTGGGTAAATGCTAGAAACACTTTGATAATAATTTTGTTATTATTTTTGTAAATGATGTGATCAAATTAACCGGAAAGCTGTGTAAGGATAATTAATTTTGTAATGATACTAGTTACAGAGATCAGCTACAAACTTGTCGAATTCTGTTCATTGCTAATATAATAAGGATGTTAATAAGTACTTACTAAAAATCCGAACCTTGATATGAACAAAATGAGCAATGCTTCATTATAATTGTGTTATTTTCCTTTTATTCAAAATCTAACACACTTAAATCTCCGGAACGGGAGTACCATTTAAAATTTTACATTGGCAAAATAACAATGACTTATTTTATCTTCCATTTAAATTTTATTGATTCTCCTTTACATTACAAATCTTAGTATTTCATGGATAATTTTCAATTTTAAAACTACTACTAATTCTTTCTACATAACAAATCCTATTCTATGAAAAATCTCATATCATACGAGTATTTGGTATTTCATTCGATAATAATCAATTTGTCATTGATTCTATCAAAGAAGAGAACGCTGTATAGTTACAATAGATTCAATTTGGGTCTCATTTTGAATGATAGGGAAAAATTGCCCAAACAATATGAATTAATATCAATAACTCAAACAAAATTATGAATGATGAGTATCTCTATCTACAAGAGCGAGAAGAAGAGCAAAAATAAGGTGGCTCCGAAAAACTGTGCGAATCGCGTGGAAGATGACGTAGTAGCTATCTGAATCATGAAATTGCAGTTTCCTTGAGATATGTTCTGATCAGTCACCATGGCGAGCCCCTGGAAACCGCATGCGGTATCTTTCTGACCCTGGGCCTGGAAGTACATATTGAAAGCATATGATGCGTTTCCGTTGGCGTCTACGGTGTTGCAGGAAGAACCATAACCAAGAGGGGTGCAGTCGGCAAAGGTACAAGCAAAGTTGATGTTTTCTCCGAGTTTGGTGAAATCCTTGGCATCCGGTTTAAGCATGCACCATCTCTTAGGGAGATAGTTTACATCTTGCGCACCAATGAGATACTTGTCTTGTAGTTGTCCGGATAAGTCCATTGGGAACTTGGGCTGTCCATCGTACTTGAAGATTCCCCAATGGCGCTCAAAGTTACCCGGAGCCACACTCTTGATGTCCTCATCAAGAAGGCCGAACAAGTAAACCTCAATGTAACCAGGGCGAAGAGGGGTTCCTTTGTTGCCTGCAAGGCGTGGTAGGAGGCCTCTGTAGAACCTCAAAGCGTAGTTTATGTTGGCATTCCTGTCTCCATCCGTTGGCCAACCCACCTCCCCGACGATGATCTCCATGTCGCCAAGTCCCACTGCTCTCAGGGATGAAACCAACGTGTCGAAATTGGCATCAAACACATTGGTGTACTGGATGCCATTATCAGCAATGGGATTGCTCACCCCATCAAAGAAGGCGTAATCAACAGGGAAGTGTTCGTTGGCGTAGAGACTCAAGAAAGGATAGATGTTTATCGTGAAGGGCGCCTTGTTCTTGCCTAAGAACTGGACAATCTGAGTCATCTGAGGCAGGATATCCGGGCGAAACCTCCCAGCAGACGGGACAGGGTTGCTCTCTGGGGAGCCGTAAACGTCAGCATTCAGAGGCACGGTGGCTTTAATGGAGTCTCCTACGCCAGCTTCATTGAGGGCATTCTGAATGTTTGCAAGAGCTGGGAATGTGGTGTTGAGAAAGGAGTTGTTGTAGGATGTAAGGAAAGGCTCATTCCCAACTGCAACATATCTGCACAAAGGTCGTAATTTTCAACAATCAAACTAATGAATTTGTTTTGATCTGCAACAACATCTGAACAGAGAAATTTCAACATTCAAACTAATGGATTTGTTTTAATCAATACACACGATTCCACAACATAACTCCATGAAAATTTCAGGTCAAGAACTAAGGATCAAGACTAGGAGAATCAGCTCAATTTCAATTAGGGCTAAAAGCACAGATAGATACAGATCGAATTAGGGGAAGAAGAGAAATGGGGATTTTCTTACTTGATGGTAACACCGCCTTGGAAATTGTAGCGGGTGACGTTGCGGCGGACCCACTCCTTAGCTCGATTGTAGTTGTTCATGGCGGAGAGTTCGGCATTAGGGATAGCGATCATGACTTCGATGCCGGAGCCGGCGAGGGCGCTCATGGTGGACTGATCGGCGTCGAAGAGCTTAACCTTGGTGATCCCGTTGTCTTTGAGCAGCTGCACCACCGTTTTCGGTGGCAGCTTGTGGTTTGCCATCGTGCCCCAGTTCACACCAAGCCCCTCAGCCCTCAACACCAATACCACCAAGCACCACCACAATCCTATTACCACTATTGATCTTGACATTGGCTGCCTATTCTTTTATCTTCAAAAAAGTAGTAAAATTAAAAAGATTAAACCTTTTGATTGCCTCTTTCTATATATCCAATCGACTCAAAAGGGGAAATGAATAAAAAGGGTATGGGGATGTGGAGATAGGAACGAGTTTGCAGGAACGTGTGATGACCGATGACTGCTCCCTCTCTCTCTCTCTGGAAGGTAGCAGTTGCAGTTTGTAAGGAAGGGGTGAAGTAGTGGAGAGAATATAGGAGATGTTTGTTGATGGAATTGTAATGGTATAATTCAATCCTTTCTTATAAAGCAATCAACGTTTTATTCACATGTCCATTCCTTTCTTGAGAAAGAGAGAGCTGAGAAGTCGACTGCCGACACAATCATTCTATGATAAGACAGGTCAGTCAGTTTTCGTAACTAAGTGAGGGCAAATTGGGAATTTCGGAATATCCTTTAAATTTTAAACAAACAATATCCGAAGAAAATGAATTTATTTTTTGAATCGGTCCAGTCCAGATAAAGAAAAAAATACGGAGTATATTATTTTAATGAGGGAATGGATGTGGAAAACTAGAACCAATAATTAGTCGGTGGGTGATGAACTCGATTGATGGGAGTGTGGCTCAATGGCTGGCTGTATGGGATGGGAGGAACGATCTTTTAAATTTTTTATTTTAATACTATTATAAAATTTAGACAATGCAAATCCATTACCAACGGCTATATTCTCAAGAGATTTCAGACACATTATTTTAATCCTTTGCTTTTGTAAAAAGATGCGCACCTTTTCAGTTTGGCAAAATTAAAATACGGAGTACCTTTCTGAAAAGAGTGGAACTGGTATTTCATTAATACTATTATAATGACATCATTAAATATGGCTTCTGCTCAATATATACAACTAATAAAAAAGGTTTTTTTATTTTGCCAATTAATATTAAGGTCTCACACTCTCACTAGATCCAAGATATATGGTTCGATTAATTTGTAATTTTTTAAACACCATGATGAAACTAACAACTAATCACCAACGCAAATTAGCCTTCCCCAATTTATTTAGGTGTAAATAGCCATTTAAATCATTAAGTTTTTGTCAAAATCTGGTGTATCCTGTAAACTTTAAAATTTGCTAATTGAATCACGAAGTTTCAAATTTTCTAGTTTATTCCATGAGTTGAATTTTAGATTGAATCTTTGTTGATGTGGATTGAGATTTAAAGATGGATTGTGGTTTAAATCAGGAAAATATGCTTGTATAATAAAAAATGTAATACAAAGAGCTTGATCTTAAAGTTGAATTGAGATTTCAAGATGGATTTCAATGCAGAGATGCAAAGATTCCACATGAAATTAGACCCATGAAATAAACTAGAAAAATTGAAACTTCGTGATTTAATAAGCGGATTTTAAACTTTGTGAGATAAACCAGATTTTGACAAAACTTGTGATTTTAATGACTATTTATCATTTATTTATCATACTTGTATTTATCAACTATATAATTTTTAATATGCAATTAATAAAATAGCTAAAAATGAAAGTATTTTTTTATGAAGGGTAATATCTAAATCAAAAACAATATTCTTCACCACTTGAATTAACTTTCAAACAACCAACAAAAAGTTTTGTTTGTTGAATGAATCAGTAAATTCTTTGACCAACCTTGCTTATTGGTGAATAAAATTAGTATACTACTCCACAACAGTCGATTTATCATCGTTTTCAAGGATGAGTGGAGTGGACGGTGGCGTCGGTGGAAAAAGGGCATGAATCTGGTGTTTCATGTTTGCTCTTGTGCCGCCTGCCACGTGGATAATAGAGTACTTCTCTAATCAAGTTACACACAATAAAATAAACGTTTAATTAATATCTACATAAGTAGTAGTACTCACTTTTCAAGTGATATTCATATACCAGTTTCTTTAATCTGCTAACATGTCAACAATAATAAGAAAATGAGACCCCTTCTGTTATCTTATCCACAAAGCAAACCATATATAACCTGCTGCAAGGTAACTAGTTAAGGTAATGTAATTTGATAGAAGACATGCATCCAACATGGGATGAAAAAAATCGGTGATAATGATATGACATCAATAAACAGAAGGCACCACTCTCTCATTTGGATAATGAGGTTTGCAGAGCATCCAATATCAAACAAACTGAGTGATTGGAAAAATGAGAGTTGTGCCGTAGGCTACAATTCACTATCACAGTAGTATCTTCTAATTGTAAGAAACAAATGCATATCGGTTTAAAAGATAAGAACAAGTATATCAGGATTTGACAAAATAATGTGAAGAAAATAGTGAATCCAAGAGGGAACAGATACATACAGTCTATGGGTCCATCTCCTGTAATTTGCAAACGGTTTGCAATTGAGAGAACGAAATGCGAACGGTTGAACCACCAAGAGATGTAGTAGCATGCTTGGACACACACAAGAGCTTCTGTATTCTCGAAAAGGACAACAGCCAGCTTCTTTCCATTCATCTCAAACAGTTTTGTACTACCAATTGTTCCATGCTCTTCTAAGTGACTAACTATTTCTTCTTTATTTACATCCTAGGGGGGAGTTGGGGTTTTTTCTTTTTTTGTTCTAAACTACGATTATCATTCCTCGAGTGTACTAGACTTTTTTTAAATTCCGGCTTTGGGAGAGACGCATGACCCTCATGCGTCACCCGTTAATGAAACGCATGACCGTGATGCGTCTATGGGTAAGACGCATGAGGGTCATGCGTTTTTCAATTTTTTTTAATTTTAATTGAAAGACGCATGAGGGTCATGCGTCTTAGGGTAAAACGCATGACACTCATGCGTCTCTCCTACAAACATAAATTCGCTCCGTAGCTTAGTGGTAAGAATTATATATTGTCATTGTGGAGACCCGGGTTCGAATCATAGTTGCCACATTGCAATTTTTTTGATTACTAGTACAAAATACTATTTAAAAATTGAAATTAGTAACAATTCAAAACGGTTACTAAATAAATTATTGGAACTTTTAATTAACATAAATATCTTAAATAATTATGTGCTAGAAATTGACATAAAATACTCCTTTTAATTAACTTTTAAATAATTATGTACTAGCAATTATTCAAAAAAATTGTAATTACTAGTACAAAATACTATTTAAAAATTGTAATTAGTAACAATTCAAAACGGTTACTAAATAAATTATTGGAACTTTTAATTAACATAAATATCTTAAATAATTATGTGCTAGAAATTGACATAAAATACTCCTTTTAATTAACTTTTAAATAATTATGTACTAGAAATTAATCAAAAAAATTGTAATTACTAGTACAAAATACTATTTAAAAATTATAATTAGTAACAATTCAAAACGGTTACTAAATAAATTATTGGAACTTTTAATTAACATAAATATCTTAAATAATTATGTGCTAGAAATTGACATAAAATACTCCTTTTAATTAACTTTTAAATAAATATGTACTACTAGAAATTGACATAAAATACTCCTTTTAATTAACTTTTAAATAAATATGTACTAGAAATTTCCCAAAAAAATTGCAATGTGGCCGCTGGGATTCGAACCCGGGTCTCCACAATGACAACACATAATTCTTACCACGAAGCTACTGAGCTAATTTATGTTTATAGGAGAGACGCATGAGTGTCATGCGTTTTACCCTAAGACGCATGACCCTCATGCATCTTTCAATTAAAATTGAAAAACGCATGACCCTCATGCGTCTTACCCATAGACGCATCACGGTCATGCGTTTCATTAATGGGTGACGCATGAGGGTCATGCGTCTCTCCCAAAGCCGGAATTTAAAAAAAGCCTAGTACACTCGAGGAATGATAATCGTAGTCTAGAACAAAAAAAGAAAAAACCCGGGGAGTTGAGACGTGGATCATTTTTCTTGGTGAACAACAATAACTGTAATGCATGCGAGTCTGAAATTGAATAAGAAAGAGAAGAAGGGGTTCTCTGTATTTAGTTTTTTTTAAGAATAATAATTTTTTATTACAAAATATTAAATTTCGCAATTAAAATGCATAAATTGGTCAAAATCGGCTAAACAACCATTGACCGTTTATTTTTCACTGCGCCGTCCATGTCGGACCGAGTCCGGCCCGATTTCAAATATATGGAACAAAATAATTAAAAAAGGTATGTCTATGACTAAAATCGTAAAAATACCATTTAACCCTTAGGAAAATGGCATCCAAGAACAAAACATATTTTGAGTAAAATTATTTATATTCACTATGATACAACTAGATAGACATGAAATGAACCATTTAAAGATAATTCCCAGCCAATAACGACCTTTACAAGTTCTATGGCTCATATAATCATATTAGATGCATCGTACTTCAGTTCAGGTAAGCCCCTTTCATGCATTTTTGTTGTTGACATACAATTTACATGTTCTTTCGTACTAGATACTTCGACATCAATTAAAGCTTCTACATCTCATGAATAACTATTTCTATTCCATATTAATCTAAACCTTGCTCAACAAATTGAGCTCATTATAAGCAATATCATGTATGCTGCTGCTTACCTCACACAATAGTTAGTGGATAGAGGGTAAAATAAGAAAAAAAATAATATAGAAAAAATCTTATTTATAGTTTTTTTTTCATTTTAACTATTTGTCATTATTTTTTTAAAAACAATTAAAAAATGAAATCAGTATACTAATGTGGAACATAAAAAAAAATTGTTGTTTATTTATAATAATAATAATAATAATAATAATGTTACATGGTGTATTTAAAAAATTATAAAATGTTGGCATCGCTAAAATTAATGATGACGTGACATGACGCAGTACTAATTTGAAAGACGCTCCAATTTCATACACTTCGATACACAAAAACAAGACGCAAGGTTAGGGGTTAGGGTTTCGCAGCAATTGGGGGATTTTTGGTTTGAAACCCATAATTCAATTCCAGTGCTACCCCTCCTCATGGAAGACAACAGAGAAGCCGACCAGGATGCACACGGCGACGTTGCTGCTTCGGCCGAACAGCAGTCCCAAAACGTTGAGAACCAAACACTGAATGATGTGGAAGTTGACGATAACCTAATTAAGCCCGCAGACGGGGAGAATTCTGCTGGAAGTTTGAGCCAGAACGCCCAACCTTCGTCAGAACTACAACCAGAAGCAAAGGATGATAAATGCCAAGAGGAATTGAACGTTGAGGTGGCAGAGAATGGACATGGGGAAGCGGACGAGGAAGACGAAGAGGGTGGGAGGCGACAAGAATTGATGGTTATCACCCAGGACCAAAAGGGGGAACTAAATGAAAATGGCGCCATCATGGAAATAGAAGGGTTACAGGGGGATGTTATGGAGGAGTTGAAGACCGAGCCTGATACTAAAGCTTCTTCCAGATCTTTCCTTTTAGATGCTGATGATGTTACAGGAGATGAATCTGGAACAGAGGAGGAGCAAGCTGCTTTTATGAAGGAACTTGAAACTTTCCATAGAGAAAGATGCCTGGACTTCAAGCCTCC
The DNA here is from genome assembly GCF_004379255.2 of Salvia splendens. Classification (NCBI taxonomy): domain Eukaryota; kingdom Viridiplantae; phylum Streptophyta; class Magnoliopsida; order Lamiales; family Lamiaceae; genus Salvia; species Salvia splendens. Next base: position 17,164,189 of record NC_056040.1, on the reverse strand, counting down.
CAAATTCTATCAAGAGCCTTTAAATTGCCTCAAGTAACTCTTCCTTTTAATTCTCTTTTGCTATTCATTTTCGGCTTTCTTGAAATTGTTCACATATCTACCTTTCCTTGCTCTTAGGTTGTGGAGAGCAGTGATCAGACTCGGTGGTTATGAACAGGTACACATAGGAGTTTCTGTTTCTTCGCCATGTTTCACATTGTAATTAACTTCTATTTTGGCTGTCATTTATGAGACTTCGATAGTCATATATATATGTGTGTGTGTATTAGTATTTTGACTTATAACAAGGGCGCATGTTGATCCTTACCTCACTTCTTTCAAAATGGTGTTATGCGACAAGCTAAAGAGAATAAATCCCTTGCATGAAATGAATCCGGGGATTAATAGAGTTGAGAGAGAAAACGATCTCATATTTGCAAAATGTGATTTTATTATATTTAGCAAGTTCACATTGTAGTGTTGTTTTATTGTATTTAGAGACAAGAGTTTATGGCAAAAAGTTCTATATTTAAGATCTTCACCAAATTGGACCAACAAAAGGAAAAGTAGGTTACATGTTTTTGAACGTATCAAATCTTCAATGGATATACTTATTGCTGTCAGCATCTTAGACCTCGGCTAATTTGTTGCTTGCTTTAGACTTGTGACAGATTACAAAAGAAATTTTGTTGAAATTAAACCCAACATGCATGCCACTTGTTCACTTCTTTTGGCCAATGATGTGCTTCAATGCTTCATTATGTCAATAGAAAATGAACTCTCATGATATAATCTTGCTAGTCTTTAAGAGCACGGATAATAACACTGGTCATATGAAAGATTAATAAAGAACTTTGGTGAGTGTTTTAAATCAGAATATTTGGTTTTAATAGCTCATGCCTGGAAGTATACAAAGATCATACTAGTATTCAATGTATAATAGTTGAAGTTCTATTTTCTAGGCAAATCATAAATACTAGTTATGACTCTGAAATACTCATCACACTTGTTTCCTACATGACTCTTCGACTCGACTGTTTACTACTAGGGCTCCTCAATGTCATGGTTCTTTAATTTTCTATGACATGTGCTTTATAATCTTGATGTCATTTTTGGTTATGTAGGTCACTTCATTGAAGCTGTGGAGACAAGTTGGAGAATCCTTTAAACCCCCAAAGTGAGGATCACTCTTAGTTCTATTGAAAAACCCTAATATTTTGTCAGAGAGATCACTTATGACCAGTCAAATACTTCTGAATTTTTAAAGGCATTTGTTGCTGCTTCAGAAGTAGAGCAAAATACGGATATGATTTTCTGTCTTTCTATGAGTTTCAATTCTCACACACACAGGAATTCTTTATTCAACTATTTCACAAATGGTTCAATGCTAATTATGTTATTTGCGCATTTTACAGGACTTGTACCACTGTGTCCTGGACGTTTCGAGGCTTTTATGAGAAGGTTGTGTTCAGATTACTTGAAACATTCATATCCTTCTGTTGTTTTTATTGCTTCATAATTTTCTAGCTTGTCATTTTGTTTAATTTCTCAGAAATGTCTATATTTTCAATCCTTCTGGTCTCACTCTTGCTGGGGCATCTGCAATGCATGCATATATTCTGGTATGGGCAACACTTGGAAGGGTGTAGGAAGTTGCCTTCTGATCTTTGTTTTGGCTTAGGGTTTTCCTCTTGTAACCTAGATATGACCTATTACTTTATGAGGTGTCTCCAGGGATTTAACTGCGTGGCATGCCTTGCTTGTTGGAAAATAGTTCATCATTTATCATCAATGCTTCTCTTGAAAAAGATTGTCAGTCTTAGTGGTTTCGATGAGCTGTACTTAATATGAACTGCTAGAGTAACCTTATTTATATATTTGTCCTGAGCCATCGTGAGACTTCGCTTTTGTATTTCTTTATGTTGGGTGGTTTTCTTGAACATTGGCTAAAGCTTCCCCTGGGGTTACAAAATGTCTTCTACATTATGCACTGATCAGATGGTTCGAATTTACAGGCACTATTAGAATATGAAAAGTATAAAATGCGCTGTGGCGAGCTGCCTTTTACTGATGCTTCTATATCGGACCCTGCTGCTGGGAGTCAGGTTGTTCATAAATTCCACTTCGTCTTAGTATTTTTATAGGCTGGTAGAGCATTTACAACAAAGATTTTCTAGTTCAGTAGTGTGGTATTGTCTAAACTCGTATGGATAGTTTACTTTAGAGTTTATAAGAGAACTAGATGTTTGAGAAATGTGGATGTTGTTACTGTTGTGATTCATGCACATACTTATCTTTTGGTGAATTTAGAGGTGTCCAGGTACCATATACCTTACTACATTTGCAACTTTGCAACTGCAACATCCCTAAATTCTTTTGATGTGTAAAATGAAAAAAATAACATCTTTGTTTCATGAGTTGTTACCCAACATCAATTGACTCAACATGTTGACAATGTGGAGCATATATTTGGACATTACATCTCATAAAAATATGTTGTGTAATTACTATGTATTAAAAGTTATGTAATAATTGCAAGGCTGGTGAAAGGTTGTGTTCAATTTTTAAATTTTACAACTAATCCTATATTTTTTAGCTACTTAAGTGTTTTATATCTCCAATATGTGAGGACTTATTGTACGTGACTATAGATTATAGAAACATTCTTTGCCTTCCTCCAAAATGGAGAGTCGAACTACTTAACTACCTCAATCCTCCCGAAGGGATATGAAAATAATTTCACGGCTTTAAATATTTTCAATCCATAAAGGTCCTCCAAACAAAGTATATGCAGGTAGATCAAATTCATGCCCCAGGATCAGGTAGAGCAAGAAGGGATGCTGCGGCTCGTGCCATGCAGGGATGGCACTCTCAGCGTCTTCTTGGTAATGGTGAGGTTGGAGATCCCATCATTAAGGTATGCTTATTCTTTATTCCTTGTTTCGTTTATTTTCAGAATTTGTACTTTCCTGCCCTCTTGTTCTAGTTCATTTCTTATGGTCTTACTCTGTTTTGTAGGATAAGAATCCAATAACGACACCAAAGCGTGAAAAACAATTAAGGAATATTGGTAAGTGCCACTTTTAGAGTTGAAAGGAGTTTCCCGATCTTCTGTTGGCAAACTTGAATTATATTTCTTTTATGGTCAATTCTTGACTAAGGTTTCCTAAAGCGCAAGGGGTCATCTCCTGTTGAGCATGCTGTCAAAGTTGCACGCACGGCTTCAAAATCACAGTTAAGATCTCTTAGTTTGGACCCTGATTTTACTGTACGACTTGAGTTGAATGAGTGTTTACTTTGTAGCCCCTTGGGCTTTGGCATATATAATTATTACAAAAATATAAATAGGCTTAAAATATCAAGCTTGCTGAACCACTTCGTTCCATAAAGCTCATCCTACATGTATTTTATTAGTGGAATCAAATACATATCTGGAATAGTCTGCTCTTGGTATTATACGCAAAACTGCCAACTGCTGGCCAATCGTCATTCAGCTCTGGCACAATAATAATGGGACAGCCTACCTGAGAGAATTCCCAAAACTTCTTGACATCACTAAGCTAATTTGGAATCCCCTTGTTGTTGGCTGAGGCACTAGCTGTTTCCTACCACCGTTGTTGTCTCAACTCCCTTTCAGCCTCTCAGCCCTCAGGCTACATGTATTGTCTCAAATAACTTTGTCACTTCCCGAGATCATGTTCAATCATCTTCTATTAAATGAACGTTCCCAGAAAAGGGTGGTACCAGTAACATGAACCAAACGAGAAATAAATAAATAAGTCCATCTAATCACTTACAATCCCAGTCTGGCGGGTATATAGTAAGGCTCGAAGGTTTTGCCTAAGAGTCCTGACTATAATTTGCATTGTCATAGTCACATGAACTACGTAACTACTGCTTTTAAATGGTCAGAGAGGTGTTCTCCTTGTTGGCCTTATCTCACATAAAATGAAGTGCACATGCTCATCTAAATGTTTCCGCTGTTACTTTGATATTAAAATAGAAGACTCTACTACTAAATTATTTCTTGTGAATGTGAAGGAAATCTTATTCATTCTCTTTCAGTATATGGATTTCAGTGTGTTCAGTAAATTGGATAGATTTATATGCATTCTTCTTTTTTCAGCCTATGGATTTAATCTCTTCCAACAGAATGGAAAAGAGTTCTGTGCATGTCTTTTCAGTATCTTGATTTTAAGTTCATCAACAGATTGGAAATAATGGTGGTAGATGTTGGGGTTCCTGCTGATTGGGTGAAGGTGAATGTGCAGAGGATGGTACGGTTTTCACTCTGGTCCTGGTTTGTAATCATCAGTATTCATAGGGATCTAATTTAACAAGTTTGACATGTTTTGCAGAAAGACTGTTATGAAGTATATGCCTTAGTTCCTGGGCTTCTTCGAGAAGAGGCAAGTAACCGAGATATTACTATCTCATTCCTTTTGTAAATCAGAAAATAGAAATTCATTTACATTTTACAACAAGTAGCTCTAATATCTTACAATAAAAACAAGTGTTGATAAATGGTGCATGAGTGCATCAACTGGTCATGGCATTGCTTTTCTTTATCATTCTAACTTTTTTGTGCTTGATCTTGTGGCTTTGCACAACAGGTGCGTGTACAGTCTGATCCTGCAGGACGTTTAGTTATATCAGGGCAACCAGAGCAACAGGACAATCCTTGGGGTGTTACACCATTCAAAAAGGTAGTTCCAGTAACTGATCTCTTACAGTACTTATAGTCTGTGTTACTAGTGTGGAATTTGTGAAGTTGAATAATTTTAAAATTCCAAAATAGTTTCCTTTTCTCTGTGCCGCCCACTTGTCCCCATGAGTATGCTATTGTTCTTATGGTTTCTTATATGAGTGGTAACTGGATCAAAATTGTGAGTTATGTTTTGTATGTTTTCTTTTGAGAGTTGCATTTACCTCTCCCTTTCTATCATCTCTGCCCATAACTTCCTGTAGTCTCCTAATCCACAACAAAAAAATAGATATCTGTCTGTACAGAAATTCAAGAAGTATTTCTTTTTTTGCCAATATAAATTTATGTCAGTGCAGTCCTAAACCAGAGTAAGTAAATGCCTCTGCATCTTTTGTTTCTACCTGAAACCTAAAAGATTAGACTTGGACCCCTATGGCATGCAAATTTGCTCCTGTCTCCTCATCGTTGAAATATTCTGTTCTAGGAGTAACCTCTACAATCATGCCAACCCAGTTACTAGTAGGAAAAGAGGAGAAAGAAGAATTCAAGTTTGAAAGTTTTAAGTTTGTGTCCGCACAAGTACAAGTTTTATCTGCCTTTTCTTTCAAAGTTTTTCCGTTGACATACCACTTGGTGATGCACTCTTATGGCTGTCTGAATAATTTTTAAAATTAAACATTATTACTTATTTCCTTTCTTGCCTGTTAAATTCGTTCTTGTTGGAACTTACATTAAATGTTATAGTCCAGTGGTTTACCCACCATGTAATTCACAAACTATGAAACTGAAAAGAAGAAATGATATTGTAAATAAGCTGAGCAGACATGATAATTCCTTGGACACTAGCTGAGCAGAAATAAATGAAACATGAATCAAGCTATTGAAGGCCCTTATATGCTGTTCACTTAATCGCTGGAATAGCTAGTTTTAAGGTTGCAGGAATAGGTGTTAACATATATAGCAGCTTCTTGTTGATCTGGATTTCTTATATGAGAATCGTGTTCTTTCCTCAGGTGGTTAGCTTGCCTACTAGAATTGATCCGCATCAGACATCAGCTGTGGTGACTTTGCATGGGCAGCTATTTGTGCGCGTACCATTCGAGCAGTCAGATATGTAGAGGCAACAAGGCTGCGCCTGCGAGAGATGGGCTTGAAAATAGTTGTGTAAGGTTTAATCACGTTGAATATTCAGACCGGTAGCTGTAGTGGTAGTGGTAGTGGTAGTGGTAGTGCACCTTGTATATGAGGGTTGACGTGCTTCCTCTCTTTTGGATTCTATACTGAAGCGGATTACTCAGGTAATCACGAAGTCGTTTTTTCACTTTTTGCCCTCGAATGTTTTTAAGGTAATTTAGCGTATTATCTTGCAAAATGTAGAATGTCCATTGATATGGTTTAGCACCACACCTAATTAATCTCATCCACAATGTGTGGCATGCTAAATTAGAATCACCATATCGAGTCATGCTGATTCCTGCTTCAAACGTCGGTTTCCATGCTCGTTTATAGGAGAAAATCGGATGTATGGGGCACTCTACTATTATAATAACGAAAATGTACCCATTATGTTATTTCTTCCATCTATTGGAAAAACGCCACCCTCATTTGCGTGTTATTAAGTAAAAACGCCAACAGCGTTGACGTTTTACAATTTAATCTTATTTTATGCAAATACAGTATTTATCGTAACAAGCCTACTTGGTTGGCGTGTTTAATTAAAAAACGCCATCGACGTTGGCGTGTTTAACACATATAAACGCCTACCACGTTGGCGTGTTTAACATAAAAACGCCAACCTCAACGGCGTGTTACTGTTGAACCAGATATCAGTCGGATCTCTCCCACAGTCGCGAACCCTAATCACTTTCCCTCCCCAAATGCGAAAAACCTTGAAACCCTTGCTCAGGTTGACGCAATCGACGATTTGAGCGGAAAGATTTCAATTTTGGCTCATTCTTCCAAACATTAGTCCTCCTATTCGGTTAGTATATCTGATGGATTGTTATGATAGTATATATTGTAGTGTAATTAATAGAAATATTGATGGATTGTTATGATATTATATATTGTAGTATATCTAATTTTTGACCAATATTGATGGATTGTTATGATAGTATATATTTGATGTAATTAATATATAAATTTTGACCAAATTTTGGCTTACTCTACATAATGATAAATGTAAAAATAATACATATTTATTTGTGTTTTACATTATTACAGATAGTATGACGTGGTGTGTGAATTTATATTGGGGTGGAAAGATAATTCCCGGAGCAGTTATTTCATATGATTCTCCTTTTTCAAAAGGATTCATTATGTTGGATGAAAGTGTTTCCTACGATAAGCTTGTGGAAACAATTTGTGAAAAGATGGGGATAAACATATTTTAAAACAAAGTTCAAATAATATGGAAACGTACTATATGCGTTGGATCCGGAGTCACGTTTATAGGTACTCTACTAGAAGAATTATGCATGCCACTAATGTTTAGTGAGAGTATGGCTACAGGAGGTCAAATTGAATTATTTGTTGAGTATTCGGCAAATACTCAACAAAATAGTCATCATGTCATAAGTTATGATGTTGGTACGTCTACGAGAGTCCAAGAACCAATTTTCGCTGCAACATAAGATTTTGATGTTGGAGGCGTGCGTTTAGGGGACAGTGACAATTGTCATGTGGTTGATGACATTATAGGTCCTGATAAAGACAAATTTCTTGATCCACAATCACCTTATGATTCTGAAGATGTAAACACTGTTAGTACATACTCAGATGGAGATCCGTCTGATGATGAACAATTTGTTGATTCAAGACCATCCATTTCAGTTGGAGAAACAGTGGTTGGAGAAACAGCGGTTGGAGGAAGAGCAGTTGGAGGAAGAGTAGTTCCACAGTTTCCACAGCGTGGAATGAACTATTTTCGCACCTTACCAGGTACATATGATAGTTTTGATCCAAAGAACTTTGAGCCTGCTGATCCCAGTGTGCATTATTGGAGTGAAAAAAAATCCTACCAATGTCGGTTTGCATACTAAATTTAGAATGAAGTTGAAATTGAAGACAGCTGTGACTTTTTGGCATTTGGAAAAAATCCGACAATATACAGTTGCTGAAAGTAAAGGAAAGAGATGTCATGCAGTTTGTAAGTGGCCACAGGGAAATCCGAAAGATAAGTCATTACCGAAATGTTTGTGGGAGTATCGAGCAACATTGAGAAAGCATGATGAACATTGGCAAATTAGAGTGTTTAGCACTGCTCATACTTGTATGGGGGATCGTAATTATAATGGGCACGCTAATCGTTCGTCGTCCATGATATCATTGAGTGTTCGACATCAGATAGAAAACGATCATGCCTACAAGGTAAAAGCTATTGTGGCAGATATTGAAAATAGATTTCATGTGAAAATTAGTTACAAGAAAGCATGGTATTCTCGGAGGACAGCTATTGAGCTTGTATATGATGGATGCGAGTGGTCATTCAAAGTTTTACCGTCTTATTTGAATGAAATGCAAAGACAAAATCCTAGTACAATTGTCGAATGGTTGCATGATGACATATTAAGCCACGATATGAACAAGGTATTCAAGTACGTATTTTGGGCTTTTGGACCAGCTGTGGATGCTTTTCAACTATGCAAACCAATTCTAACATTTGATGGAACTCATCTAAGTGGACGATGTCGAGGTAAAATTCCTATTGCCGTTGGATTTGATGCTAATAAGAAATATTTGCATGTTGCATATGCCATTGTTGATGAGGAAACCAAAGAAAGTTGGAATTGGTTTATGGAACGCATTAGACTTCATGTAACAAAGCATGAAATATGTGTAATATCTGATAGGCATGTGTGAATCATAGATGCTATGAGTTCTTCCATATGGAAAGAAGAACCTAAAGGTCATCACAGGTTTTGCTTGGTACATGTTAGAAAGAATGTTCTGCAGAATCACAAAGGTATCATGGTTAAAAGATTGGTTTGGAAAATGGGTATTGCTACCAAAAAGCGCAAGTTTAAGAACAGACGTCGTTTACTTCGAGACGTCAACAACGAGGCTTTGCAGTACCTTGATACCGTGGATTTAGAAAAAATAGAATTTGGCGTACGACAAACACAAAAGATGGGGTGAGGTGACCACTAATATGTTGGAATCTTACAATAATGTGTTGAGAGGCGCAAGAGAACTCCAAATCAAAGCTTGCATTGATATGACATTTTGGAGGACAATAGAATGGTTCAATGAGCGGTCAATTGCATCAAGACAGTGTGCGACACAACTTACCCCGTGGGCGCATGAAAAGGTGTGCAAAAATGATGCAAAAGACCAGTTACATAATGTGAGAGCATCAAGCACAATTCAAGGGATTTGTGTGGTTCGAACAAGACGTCGAATTGGGGGAAATGGTGGTAACAAGTGGAAGGTGTTGTACTTGGAGTCGAACTGCAAATGTCAAAAGTGGCAGATGTGGAGACTTTCGTGTTCACATGCAGCGGCAGTTGCGGTGTTTAGAAACGACAACATGATATCGCTTGTTAATCCCGTATACCACACAAGTGTTTGGGTACACTAATATTCTGGGGTGTTTAATCCACTCAGACACTCAGATTATTGGGACGTGCCTGAATGGACTTTGCAGTGTTCACAAACTCAGTTAATGCCTCGAAGTCGCGGTCGATACCGTACAACTAGGATTACTAATCAGATGGATGTCCGTGAAGCTAATCAGCCACGAGCCCGACGCCGTTGTAAATAATGCCGTCAACCTGGTCACGACAGGCGCAACTGCCCGACTTCTTGATTGTTTAGACTTATGTATTGATTACTATTTAGACTTGTGGTATTTTGTGTAGACTTATGTAGTATTCAATATGTTATATAATGTATTGTATTGTGATGGTGGCTATGTTACATAATGTATTGTATTGTGATGGTGGCTATGCAAGGTATGTTATGTGTTATGAATAAAAAAGGGGTTGGAAAATGTTTCTGCATTGAAACGCCAACCATGTTGGCGTGTTTTACGAAAACACGGCATTGACGTAGGCGTTTTTCTTTAAAAACGCCAACCTGATAGACGTTTTTTCAAAAACGCCTACGGGACTGGCGTGTCAATACAGAAAGGTTGTATTGCGTTGGCTAAAAACTCGGGCGAAACATCGAAGTTAAAAACGCCAACCATGATGGCGTTTTTTTGTCAAACGCCAGTCATATCGGCGTGTTTCATAAAAACGCCAACGGGACTGGCGAGTCAATACAGAAAAATTGTATTGCGTTGGCTAAAAACTCGAGCGAAACATCGAAGTTAAAAGCGCGAACCATGATGGCGTTTTTCTGTAAAACGCCACTCTTATCGGCGTGTTTATAAAAACGCCAACGGGACTGGCGAGTCAATACAGAATGGTTGTATTGCATTGGTTAAAAACACGGGCGAAACATCAAAGTGTAATAGGCCAACCATGAAAACGTTTTCCTTATAAACGCCAACTAAGATGGCGTTTTTTTTGCAAAACGCCAACCATATCATTCCCACTTCAAAAATATAAAGATTACAAGGTTCACAAAAAATGAAGTTCAACTTTTTGCAATCATTCCTACTTCAAAAATATAAATAAGAATAGAAATAGATGTAGTCAAATTATCAAATATAAAGATTATAAGGTTCACAAAAACGAAGTTCAACTCAATAAACAAATAAAAATAGTTGTAGTTTAGTTCAATCGTCTCGCCTTCTCCGCATAAACAGGCCACAGATCCCCTTCCCGATTCTGGAAGTAGGGAGTCTAGAGGGAGGAGTATCTTGAACAACAACATTCTCTAAATCCACCCCAAAAAAGTCATCTCGCATAGAAGACCGAGGTGGAGAATGGCGGACATCACTGAGACCAATATCTTCACCTGTACCACCAGTGCGGCTGACAGAATGACGACCTCGAACTGCAGATCTACGTGGAGGTGGAGGCACAAAATCTTCATCGGAATCATCTACCAAATGAGCATCCATCCTTAAAGATGACGACTCTCCACAAGCAGTTTTCTTCTTTCCACGTCGTTTCCATTTTTGCCTCACGGGCATGTCAATGTCCAGCTCAGAGCGCTGTGATGGACGATAGTCCATCATCTCAGCCTCCCCAGATATATGCAGACCATCTTCAACCATCCTCGAAATTATGAACAAATCTGGTCGTCCTGTCATATCTTGCCCACTTAGAAAGTGACGTATTTTTTGAAGCGTCTCCAACTATAATTTTCAAAGTTAATTACATTTCATCATATGAATTTAAATAATTAATAGTTGTTTCAATTTACATGGAAGCCCTCTTGAGCATGCACTCCAGGTTTAGTTAAGTACACCACAGTTATTCGGCGAAACCAATCCATATATTCATCAGTTGCAATAGGCTCATTTGAGTACTCAAGATCAGTCCACACCAAGTTGTGCCTATTGTCCCACTCCTGTATATGATTGACGTGGTACTCAACCCAATTTCGGCTATATTTACCACGACGATCCTGTTTCACAAAATCAGTACCGTGGAACCAGTTGAGAAGCGAGATATACAGTTGGACAATCCCAAATTGTCGCAACACTCGCTGTGGCAAGTGTGGCTCAACCAAATTCTAGCAAATAAGGGTTGTGATCGACGTCCATATAGGACGACCGTCAACACAAATATCCGGCAAGTGTCGCATGACATAATGCCTCCAAATAAACTACATATGAAATAAATTTAGTCAAAACAAATTCAATCAAAACAGCAAACAAAAAACAATTTAGGTTACATAAATTACTTGGTTGGCGTGCATTCTGGAGAACTGATCTCTTAAATTTTCAATGCAATGCCCGGGTGCTTTTACATATGACGCCGGACCACTCCATCTAAAAAAATTAAATTATGAGCGAATAACACGGAAATTAATGAAAATTATGCTTAAAAAATTAATTAGTGAACAACTTACGCAACTGCACATGGTGCGTAGTCTATATGCATGGGATTTAGCATCTTCAGTCTAATATTTAGGATTCTCTCCCAAGCCCACAGTTGTAACAAAGTACAAGCTTCCCCGACATCGCTCCTCCTAGCAAGGGCAGCTTCACATAAATTCTGGTACAAGCAAGCAAGAGTCGCACCACCCCAGCTATAGCTAGAACATCGTTCTACATCCATGAAAAATTGCAAGTAGAAGAATGATTTTTATTTCCGGAGGCGTTCGAGATCATCAGACCACCAAGTAAAAGCAGACAATAAACACGAGCACGTTGAACATATATATACTGGTCGTGTTCATCACTCAACTCAATCCTTAGTTGATTTGATAAGCTTGTTTGCTTCCAAACCATTTCTTTCAACTCAACTGTATCTGGTATAAATCCAAGATAATCCAAAGACAGTTGCATCCAATAGTTGACATCCTTAGTGGGGATGTAACCCGTCAAAGCATCACCGTCAACTTTGAGGCCCCATAAGACCTCCACGTCTTCCAAAGTCACTGTCGCTTCACCGACTGGAAAGTGAAACTTGTGAGTCTCTGGCCTCCATCGTTCAATCAACGGGGTAATAAGATGGTGGTCAATGTCCTTTGGTTGACCACACCTCAATATGCCGCCGAACCCTATCTCGTCTATTACTGCCAATACACGGGGATGTATGGGAACATCCCAAATTATTCCTTCATATCTTCTGCAGCGGACGTATTCTGTTTCAACTCCTGCCCATATATTATTAGAGACGTGTTGTCTCTGAAGATACAAAACGGAAGGGTCCTCAGGACCACATAAGAGTCTTCGACGAGAACTTGAATATGATGCCATAATTCACCTACACAACATTCACAATTCAAATTAAACAATACACAAACCTGAACAAATTCAATAATTGGATACTATTTAAGCCAATATCACAAAATGGAACACCAATATCAAATAATGCACAATACACAAATGCACAAATTCACCTACACAACATTACACAAATTCACCTACACAAAGTTACATAAAATTATAACACAATTCACCTACACAACATTACACAATACAAACTAAACAATATACATCAACCTAAACAATTTCAATAATTTGTCACTATTGAACCCAATATCAAATAATGTAACACCTAAACCCAAATAATGCAACACCAATTTAAAACACACATAAACCAAATCAAGTTGCCCAATTTTTAAGCTAGAACAACACTAGGATTTAGGTTTTTAATCAAATTTATACCCTAACTAAACACCAATATCTCAACTATTAATCAACAATAATGTCATTCAAACAAGCCAATATGCTAAACAATAATGCAACACCGAATTTCAACTCAATTTACAACCCATTACAAACCCTAAATAACTATCAAACAATTACTCTGATATTGTAAAAGATAAGCATACTAACCGAAAAGTAAATGAAATATGGGGAAGAATAGCACCGATTGATGGAGGGGGGCGAAATCACAGAGAAGAGGCCGATGTGTGGATAAAATCGTGATGTGTGTGGTGTGAGTTTCGCGATTTGGGGGAGAAGAGTATGGTATATCATTCTGCATAAACACGCCAGTGGTGTTGGCGTTTTTAATTAAAACACGCCACCGTCGTTGGCGTCTTTACTTTAAACACGCCAGTGGTGTCGTCGTTTCTAATCTAAAAATGCCAGCGGGATAGGCGAGTATAAATTATATTTTATGATTTATTTTATCCGAAATCTGCTTGACACGCCAATGTAGTTGGCGTTTTTTAATTAAACACTGCAACCAAGTGGACGTGTTACGATAAATACTGTATTTGCATAAAATAAGACGAAATTGTAAAACGTCAACACAGTTGGCGTTTTTACTTAAAAACACGCCAATGTGAGTGGCGTTTTTCCGATAAATGAAAGAAATAACAAAAGGAGTACATTTTCGTTATTATAGTAGTAGAGTCCCTACGGATCCGATTTTCTCCGTTTATAGCCTGGGTGATTGGTGATGCTCACGTTTATTTTATGTGGAAACTTTACCCCTCACATTTATTAAAATTCACACAGAAAAGAAATACACAATAGTTTAAGGGATGACAAGTATAAAAGAAATTATTTTTTAAAATTAAAAATGAAGTACCTGTCACCAAATATTGTTAGATTCATTTGCTTATGAAACTGTCTTTTTCATGAAAGCGCTTACATGTGAACAGCATGATGGAAGTGTCATTGATTGACCAAGTCATGCAGGTGGATTTCAGTTAAATTTATAAAATAACCCAAATAAAAGTGGTAATTAAATTGCATGTGTTTGTGACTGAATTGAAACACTAGCAGAATATGGAGCCTTTGTAATTTGAGAACAGGTAGCCAAACAATTGAATAACGAATACAGAAAGCAAGCAAGTTGGTTGCATTTATACATGTTTGTATAGATATTACCACTCCATTCATATTCCTTATTACTATTAACTAGTAGTGGAATTGAGTTTCACTGTACAAGACACTTGATCAAGTCGATGCGGTGAGCTTGGTCACATCTTTCGACGACCTGTTATACTTCATGTGGCTCTTCACCAGTTGCCCGGCCGCAATCGCCGACATCAGCGACAGCTCTCCGGCCAGAACCGATCCCGCAACGATGCTCGCCAGCAGCCTCGAGTTCGACCCTGGCACCCCCTTGCTCGCTCCCTTCACCCCCAGCAGGTTCAGGCACGCCGACTGCGACGCCAGCTGCGTCCCTCCCCCAACCGTCCCCACCTCGATCGACGGCATGCTCACCGACACGTGGAGATCCTTCCCTCCGTTGATCGCCTCCATCATGGTGATGCAGTGAGAGCTCTCCACGTTCTGCGCCGGATCCTGCCCTGTCGCTATGTACACTGCGGACACGATGTTGCTAGCGTGCGCGTTGAATCCTCCCAGCGCTCCGGCCATGGCCGAGCCGGTGAGATTCTTCAGCATGTTGAGCTCGACTAGCGAAGCCACATTAGTCTTGAGCACCTTACTTACTATTTCTTCCTTGATGATGGCCTCGCACACCACCGATTTCCCTCTCCCTTCGATCCAGTTCACCGCAGCGGGCTTTTTATCGGAGCAGTAGTTGCCGGAGATGCCGAGCACGTCCATGTCGGGGAACTGGCTGACGAGGAAGTCTAGAACGTTCTGGACTCCTTTGGAGACCATGTTCATCCCCATGGCGTCGCCGGTGCTGCAGGTGAATCTGATGTAGAGATTCTTCCCGGCGATGGCGCATTTGATCTTCTGCAGGCGCCCGAAGCGGCTGGAGCTGTTGAAGACTAGCGAGAGCGTCTCGAAGTTGAGAGGCTCCTCGAGGAATAGTTTGAGCTCCGCGGCCCGTTTAGCCGACCCGAACCGGACGACCGGGGCGCGGGTCATTCCGTCTCTGTGGACGGTGCTGGTGGCGCCGCCGGAAGCCAGGATCGCCTTGCATCCTCTGTTCGTGCTCGCGACGAGGCAGCCTTCCGTCGTCGCCATCGGAACGGAATACTCGATGCCGTCGAGGAGGAGAGGACCGGCGATCCCCACCGGAATCTGGACGTACCCCACCGGCATCTCGCAGCACTGACCTAAAATTGCCTCGTAATTGAATCCTTCCAAGGGGAGGCCAGCTAGGGATTTTCCGGTGGTGCGCTGCAGCGCCTCGCGGCGGATGGAGGCGGCGCGGCGGCAGTCTCCTAATTTGGATTCTAGGGCGTAGGAGGGGATTTTTCCTTCGACGACGGATTTGACGATCTCTTCATCCTCCTCGGGGAGGGGTTGAATTGGAGCGGCGACGATCTTAGTTGGTGCGGCGGCGGCGCAGGGGGCGGCGCGGGAGTCTTCCTTGAGCATGAGGTCGTCGATGAGGATCTCGTCGTCTTCGTCGGAGATCTCGTCGTGGGGGGAGCGGGGGAGGATGAGGGACTGGACGAAGGAGATGCCGAAGAAGCCGAGGAGGTAGATGAAGGAGGCGAGGAAGAGGACGATGGCGGAGATCTCGGAGAGGGTGATGACGTGGAGGGGGACGGAGTTGCGGATCTTCTCGCGCCAGCGGAGGAGGAGGAAGTAGACGACGGAGAAGAAGAGGGTGAAGAAGACTCCGTTTGTGAGGTAGAGAGGGAGGGGGAGGGCGTCGGAGGCCTTCTCTTTGCCGGAGGCGGATAGCTGCTTGTGCGACTCCATTTTCACCGCCATCTCTCTCGATCACTGATCCTTTTCCTTTTCCTTTTCTTCTTCTTTTTCTTATTCTTTGTCAAGGAAAAGGAGATGAGAGATGGAGGTGGTGGAGAATGAGGTTTTGAGGTGAAGGTGGTGAATGAAGGTTTTGTTATTTATAGTTAGTTGAGGCTCTACCGATATTCAGGAAGCTTCTTACAACCTCCCTACTCCCACCCCATTATTATTACCACTTCAAAAATTAATCATCTCTTTTTTTAATTAATACTTTTAAACTTCAAATTCATTTTATACCAAATTATTCCATTTGTATTTTTCAAAATGTTTTATTAATGGTCCTATCGTAATTAAGTTTTATAGGGGATTATTGGGATCAAATCAATAGTATACTAGTAGTATAACAATTGTAATTAAAAAATTCAAATTGTTTAATTAATCGCAACAAAATCTAATTTTGGTCCGTCTCACATTTTACAAGATAAAAATAACAAATTACAAAAGATGACTTTTTTCACAATTATCTCATGATTTCATTTTTAGGTGAATTACGTGCTAATGTGGCAGTCAGTATAATACACGTGGAAAAAATATCGTGTCGAACTTAATTGAACATTGATGTTTTTGCCTAATACTAAATTATCTATGTATTTTAAACTGATCGTCACATTAGCACGCCATCTGCTAGAAATTGAAGAACATACCAAATATTTCATGTTTAGGATAGACCATAACTATTGTTTGTGATTTATTAGGCAACTTGTCCTTTAAAAACCCCTCATAATTTCATGTTTTGTGGCGATGAAACGCAATCTAATCAGTGTGTTATTTTCCTTTGATTAGTAAGTCGGGGCTTCGAATCATCACGGAGGTAAATATCGTCACATTAGCACGCCATCTGCTAGAAATTGAAGAACATACCAAATATTTCATGTTTAGGATAGACCATAACTATTGTTTGTGATTTATTAGGCAACTTGTCCTTTAAAAATCCCTCATAATTTCATGTTTTGTGGCGATGAAACGCAATCTAATCAGTGTGTTATTTTCCTTTGATTAGTAAGTCGGGGCTTCGAATCATCACGGAGGTAAATATGGATAAGGATTATGCTATCTCATATTTTTAAAGAAAAGAAAATGAAAAGCCGGCGTGTTTTGTGTTTCCTAATTAAATTCCATTTCTTGGCGTCATTTTCCTCGTGCTGGACTTCCATCTCCACTCAAAAGTCAAGAACGTCAAGTTTTACTTCCTTGCCATTTTTTAAATTTATTTTGAACCATTCACGTTATTTTTTTTGAACCATTCATTTTACTAATTTATTTATATTTTCTAGTTAGTAGGACAAAAACATATACTATACATTACTATTCTGTACAGGTCATCAAACAAATAATCAACAATTAATCAATCATAAGAGGTACATTGAGTAATGTGATCAGGAGAATCAATTTATGACCACTACTTTACTTGATTAAATTATTTGCATTTACACTATACATAAGGCGTTATATTTGACATTATATAGTCAGTATTTGACTCTACCTTTAGCTCACCATTGTTGAGACTTGATACCCAACTAGCTTATTCCAAACATTGTCAAACTAAGCTGCGGTTTGGTAAATTCATGTATCATTCATTTGATTACTAACTAATTTATATCATCATCATCATCATCATATAATAATAGTAGCACACTATATATATATATATATATATATATATATATATATATATATATATATATATATATATATATATGAATGAAGGAGTAGGTAAGAGTTAGACCACATTGCATATATATGTGTAAACGCAATTTTTTCTTCTAATTTTTGTCTTGTTATATATATATGTATGCTTTCTGCCGTTGAGTAATTTTCTAATCGGCACAAAGCACATGACTGATTCCCAATTTAGCTGGTTAGTCAAATTCCAGCTCTTGCTTTTATTGTTGAATATATGTGTCATCAACAAACTTGAATAATCTTACTTGCTTCAATTTGGTACTTGCGTCTGTAATTTTGTTTCAAACTCCATAACCAATTTAGTAATAAAAGACTAATTTTTTATATATGGCCTGTTCAACATCTTGTTTTGTTTTATTCATGTGTTGAGATACCCAAATCTTGAAATGAAGTCATGGATGAGCATCTCTACATATAAAAAAGGGGATCTAGCTGGATAATGATTGCACAAATCTTGAGGAAATGTGATGCACTAAATATAAAACATGCAAGTGTTTGCACACCACGATCTAATGGCGTGCTGAATGGCAATTTCGAAACTAAATTAGGGTTTTGATTAGTGACAAAATGTTGTTTCAGCAACGAAAACGACGCATATAATTTACAAGTGGCGGACGTTGATCATCACATTTATTATGAAATAGTGGCAGCATGATTTTATAGGTGTAAAGACATGGATGTTAATGCACGTGTTTAATATGGTTTGTTAAACTAGGGAATTAATTAAGAAATTGAAATCGGAAATTAATATGGTGGTGCGTTAAATGAAAACGTTCATTTGTAGAGCATCAATATCCTGTTTTTTAGAAGTAGAGCATGAATGTAACCTCACCTCACCGGCAGCCAATTCAAATCACTTCACCACTTTAACATAGGTAATAAGACTCCTTACGAATTAGGTACATTAATTAGGAAAAATGAATTCATAATTATTATCTGGAGTATTGGTTGCTAAGACCATCCGTCCATCTCCAACCATACATAAAATTCTATTTTTAGTGTATGAAAACACCTTCAAGCATACACTAACTCCAAACTCATTTTTGGATTTTTCTACGGAACAATGCTAAATATGTGATACATCATACAACACCAAATATGGTCTACTACAAAAATTTATGAAATATTATAAATCAGTCCATTATTATTTAATTAATATGAACTAAA
The DNA here is from genome assembly GCF_004379255.2 of Salvia splendens. NCBI lineage: Eukaryota > Viridiplantae > Streptophyta > Magnoliopsida > Lamiales > Lamiaceae > Salvia > Salvia splendens. The sequence goes on along the minus strand of NC_056040.1, from coordinate 17,145,455 downwards.
ACACGAACAATAAATTACAATAGAAAAAAAAATGAAAAAACGTAATCTAGTAATCCGGTAAATCATAACTAGGTCCTTCAATATTGTCGAAGTACGAAGAATATGTCAAAGTTGCACATCGTTTGGTTGTTCTTTTTGTTGAATTCTATTATGTAAGATGCATTTTTTTCCAGCTTGAAAATAAGCACGACTATGAGAATCGTCTATGGAGCTCAAGTTCATAGCCACTATTTTATTTTCTTCCCTCATTGTTCTGTGTTCTTGTTCTCCGAAGTTGAGATGCGACAAATGAAGATGCTCAAGTTCAAGAGTACTTGACTCGATATGACACAATAAGAAATAAAAATGTCATCTAGAACTTTAAAATGCGCTAGTTGATCATTTGTGAGAACAATACACAAATTCCGAGTCTCAAATTTTAGTTATTTGATATGCGTGTTGTGATATGTTTTTCATAATTATGTTAATTTTAAATATGTTTTAATTTATGTTTCAATTTTTTTATAGCATGTTCAATGTATTTATACTTTCAAGTTAGCGTAAATTTTTTTAATATAAAGTACATTTATTACAAAAATAAGTATATTAATAAGAAATTTTATTTAATTATTTAATGTATATAAATTATTCTTAAAGTGTCGTTGGATTAATATGTAATTTAAATAAGTAATGCATGTAGGTACAATTGAAAAAGTGTACAAAATGGGAGAATATGAAATATTCTTTTGGGTTTGAATTTAAAGTAAATGATTGGATTGAAACTAATTTTTGAGGGGACCAATACTTAAAATGAGTTTGAGTTTGACGTGAATGATAAGATGACCTAATATCCCCCAACTATGAGTGAATTCTAAATTTTGTTACAAATTTAAAATTTGATTTATAAATTATAAATTTTGATTATGTTTGAGATTTCCCACAATTGGTGTCGATTCTGTTGAAATTGAATAATACATGGCTAGTTGAATAATCTAGGTGGATGAATCGGGTCGGAAAAGTAACTACGCAATTTTTTAATACTTTGTAAACGGCGTTGTTTCATGCTAACATTGCGATTAATTATCATACCAAATAAAATTAGGATTCATGTCGATATTTTTCTTAAGGTAAATTGCTGGAAAAAAACATGAAACTTTGTCAAACTCGGGTCAATGTCACAACTTTCAAAAATAGCCAATTAGTAGTATTAGTATATAATAACTTTGATATTCTTTCAATTTTTCCATTTATTTGTATTTGGAGGAAATTGTGTATGATATGGAAGCCGAAATATATATTGTTTCGCAAATTTTTATCATTTACAAAAACCATTGATTTTTATAAAGTTATGTGATTGAACAAAATATGACTAAACTTTCTGATTTTTGTGGCAATTTGCTCTTTTTCTTAGTTTTAGGCAAAATGAGAAAAATGTCTAAATTATGATTTAACTGCTTATTTTAACAAATTACGGAATTAACCAAAATTTGACAAAACTCTTATTTTTTTGGTGACAGTCATCACTTTCTCTTATTCCTAGACAAAATTTTGGGATGAGTGTTTAATGCAAGTTAGTGTATCTTCATTTCTTCCTCCTCTTCGAATAGGTAAAGCAAAAGGTCATGTCATATTGGTAAAGGCCACATGATTATACTTCACCGAAATTTATAATTATGGGAGATCCCAAACACGATCAGATTCATGGTTTTAAGACCAAGTTGTAAATTCATGAAAAAATTCATAATTGGGTCATAATTCATCATATTGTCTTCTAATAACCCTTAATTTTTTTCAAAGAAAAAATGATGTGTTACTTTGTCCTGATTATGACAACATGCATTAATTGGTTGAGAGAGCACCCTACTATATTGCTATTAGAGTGGCTTTGTGAATAAATGAAATAAATATTGCGACTTTTTGGGATCAAACTAAATAAAACGGTGCTACCAACTTGTCATTTATGTGCATTGTTTGGGCATTAAAGTCTGCAGTGGATGGCTGCCGCCGGCCTAATTTTTTTAATTTTTTTATTATTATTTAATCATGTGTGTAATTTTTCATAATTGTCTCTTGCTAAACAAAATGGAAAAAAAGGTTTGTGCATATTTTCCACTACCTTACCAAAGATAAAAATATTGCATTTACAAGACTTTGATATGTAAATTCATGACTTTTTAAAAACAATGTATGTCTGTCTCCACTACTACCAAAGTCAATATTTCATTTACAAGACTATGACATGTAAATTCATGACCTTAGAGCATCCAATATAAGGCGGACGCTTCCAATAACCTCGCCACTTTTTTATCCACAACCACTTCTTATTTGTCCACGCCCACAAAAAAATTATCCGCGGCTATAGAGGACACTTTTTAGCCACTTTTCATTTTATTTTATTTTTTGTTTATTTTAGTTCAATTATAGTTAAAATTATCGGAATGTAAATAATTAGAAAACGAGGTAATACTGAAATTTAAAAAAAGTATTGGGACCAAATATTCATTGTATTACGGAAACGGGAAAATTATACAACAAACATTTTTAAAAAATACAAATAAAAACTCCGCCACCGTCAGATTGGAAAGGGGTCTCCGATCGTGGTTGGTTAAGCGCGTCCATGCTGGGCCTGTAATCTCCAAATGCCGAGCGACCCAAATTCCTCTGAATAGAAGCCTGACCCCGAAATTGGGTCTGTTGCCACGGCGGGGATGTTGGCGATCCAGACTGGAATGGAGGGGGCGTGGGACTCGAACCCACAGAGGGGGCGTTTGACTCGATCCCCACGGCTGGGATTCGTCGGTGCCGGGTGATTCCAACCCCACGGCTGGGAAGGATAGTCGCCATATCCCGATTCATCGGTGCCGGGTGATTCGTCGTTTCCACCGTGCATTTTTAGAGAGTGAATAAATGGATGGAGTTTGGAGAGTGTGTGAAGTTGTGTGCGTGGAAGTGGTATTAATAAAAAAAATTTTGAAAAAAAATATAATTGTCCGGCTACCGCCGGCGCACTATTGGCGCGGCGAGGCACGTCCTCGGCGTCTTCTCGCCGATGTGCCTTCCACCCCAAAAAATGTGTCCGCCTCAGGGCAGACGCTTCCTGCGCTATATGTAGGCGCGGTGGCGGCGGTTCGGGGGCGGCTGACGCGCCGCCCCCATTCCGGCGTCACCCCGCCGGCCTATAGTGCAGGCAGCGTCCGCCCCGAGGCGGATGCCATTTCTGGGGCGGAAGGCCCCCCGGCGAGAAGAGTGCGAGGACGCGGCGGGCACGCCTCGCCGCGCCTATAGGGCGCCGGTCATCGGCGTGCTGGCCGCCCCCCGAAAATTAATTTTTTTATTTTTTATTTTTATTATTTTCGAAAATTATATTATAAATATCACTCCTCCACCACCCATTTTACACTCATTTCAAACTCTCTCCATTAATTCACTCTCTACGTTTTCACTCTCTAAAAATGCACGGTGGAGACGACGAATCACCCGGCACTGACGAACCGGGATATGACGACTATCCTTCCCAGCCGTGAGGTTGGAGTCAAACTCCCCCTCCGTGGGGATATGGCGGCGAGCGGCAGCGGAGGCGGCGGAGAAGAGGAGGAGGAATCCGATTTCGCCACCGAGTAGACGGTGACGGTGTTTTTATTTGTATTTTTTTTAAATGTTCGTTGTATAATTTTCCCGGTTCCATAATACAACTAATATTTGGTGCCAATACTTTTTTTACATTTCAGTATTACCTCGGTTTCTAATTATTTACATTCTGATAATTTTAATTACAATTGATTTAAAATAAACGAAAAATGAAATAAAATGAAAAGTGGCTAAAAAAGTGGTGGGGCTATTGGAAGTGTCCAGCTTATAGCTGCGGACACTTTTTTTGTGGGCGCGGACAAATAAACTAGGGCTGTGGAGAAAAAAAACTGGCGGGGCTATTGAAAGTGTCTGATTTATAGTGGACACCCTAAACACACAGTCCGTCCGTCTCCACTATTAGTCGACATCCAATAAGGTAATGTGGTTCATGGAAAAACAAAAATCATTAAATTTAAATATTTGGGTTCAAACAAATATCACTCATCATCCAGAAGAAGGCAAACAGATAAAGAATCATCCCAAAAAATTTAGCAGGCAAAACCATCTATCTATCAATCTGTTTATTAGTCTACAGCTTGTAGCAAGTGGAGGGAGGTGGGCCGATTTTAATTAGACACGGACACAGGAGCAGCTGACTCGAGGGTAGGATTATCCTCCTTGACCGATTCCCAGTCAACTTGTCGAAGGATGTTGAACCTTTCATCCAACCTTACAAACTCCGAATGAGGTGCGACCACCTCACCCCTCCCGGCTTTATAGACAAGAAGCAAACCAGCTCCCATGTCGGGACCGTGGAGCTTTCCAGTCAGCAAAACGCGGAGAGGCATGAACAGAGATTTCCCCTGTATGTGTGTATTCAGTATTACAAATGGATAAATTCAACTAAAGAACTTTATTCCTTCTTCACCAAAACTAACCTTGCGTTTCTGTGATTTACCAAAGCTCTTCACCCACTTCTGCCATCCGGCACTGCCTTCTTCGAGTGCACCAATTAACTCACCACTGTCATACGCAGCAATCAAGCTCGCAGCAACTTCTCCCAGCTTATCTTCTAATACTGGTCGACCTTCAGGACTGCAATCAACAACTTTTTAATAAATGAAATTTCATGCATGGAGAATATTTTATGAGTTAAGACTATGGACTTATATCCAGAGGCTGGATTATCAATACCAATCTTATTTGAAAAGTGGTTTGAAATGAGATAATAGAAAGGAAACTAATTCAGGTTACATAATTACCAAGTAAGCGTTGAATGCAAAGGATAAGACAGTAGGGTTTTAAGAACATTATCAGCATCTGATATCAAGTCAATTCCATCCTTCAGCAGTTCTACAGCCTCCTGATCATACGAAGTCGTGCAATAAAAAAGACAAATCATTGACGGAAACAAGTAACCATATCAGTAGATTGTCTATAGATGTATTAATTGTCATTGTCAACTTCGAGCTGCTTGAGAAGTACAGAATATAGCAAGCAAATCAACAGGGTGTGTGAGATAAAGGATCACTAAGAGAGCTCTTATTGGTAAAAATCAAAAGTGTGGAATAAATTAGCACACAAAGCGTACTTCTATAAAGCTCCCCTCTGATTCTGTTAGAACGCCGATACTCTTCCAACGTTCACCGATAAGCTTAGTCAGATTTTCTGATGGAAGAGATCTCAAGTGCTGACCATTCATCCACCTTGCAGAATCATAAACTAATATTGAGGAGACTGGAATCAATAATACACAGAGCCGCAATCCTTTGACAGACAATGAACCATTAAAAAAATAAATGGGCTACAAGCAGAAAGGTCAGAGATTAAAGAGCCACCAATTTATAGAATTGCTATGCGCAGACTAAAGTATTGCACAGTTACCTCAACTTGGTGGAATCAAAAACAGCACCACTCTTGTTAACACGCTCAATCGTAAACTTATCAACTGCAAACAGTGTCAGAACATAATCGTAAAAACTATAATAAAGTCAAGAATCTTGATTTGCAAGAAAATTACTTGGTGAGTCTTTCATAGAGGACTAACTAACCTAGTTGGTCGAGGGTGAAAAATTCATTCTCAGTACCATCACCCCAACCCAATAATGCAAGATAGTTAACCATTGCTTCAGGCAGATAACCCATCTCCTTGAACTGTCAAAGTAGTTTCAGTAAGAAAGTTAGTGCAAGAAAAGATGCAATCATCAGCAGAGTTTTAATAAAAGAATCGCGTGTTTCACAACCCTGAGTTATAGGTTCATATATCTCCAGGTGAAGGGGCAAAAATAAAACAGCACTGCCGAAACCGGATCACCTGACCTACTGAAGTTTCCCTACTCCAAGGGGAAAAATGAAACAGTAATGCAGGACTGGATTACCTGACCTACAGAAGTTGCCCCATGCCGTTTTGAGAGTTTGCTCTTATCGGGTGCAAGGATTAAAGAGACGTGTGCGAACTTAGGCATTGGGAATCCCAGGGCCTGTTTTCCATAAAATGTTTCCACCTTGTTAGTTTGTTTTATCCACACAGACAACATCACATTACGAGTTGAAAAGCACAACACAATCAATAACACTGATCCAAAATTGTTGAACAATGAAAAGAGGAATAGAAATAGAAACGAGGTCTAGTGATACCTTATATATCAATGCTTGCCTCAAAGTATTTGGCAAGTGCTCTTCTGCTCTGGAACACAAATACCAGCTTTTACACTCCAATGCCATAGACAACTATAAACCATAAAGTAAGAAACATTTGTAGCAGGTTGCTGTACTCACCTAATGACATGCGAGATAGCCATGGTAGCATCATCAACAGTTACACAAAAGTTGTATACAGGTTGCCCGTTACTTCTCATAACCACAAAATCTCCAAGTGTGTTGAGATTCCAGCTTACCTTCACGACACTATCAAGCTAAGTTAATTTCAGAAAAGAAAGCACGATTAGGCCTCAGTCACAAGTTTCTGAGCAAGTAAGAGAGCACTTGGTAATCATTGTTAGGCTGTTTTAACATCATGGAGCATTCCAGATTCTTTTTTGTCTCACCTTCAAGATACATCAGCAAAAAAAGCTCCTTATTCACCAAGAACTACTGCTATTGCAAGCCAATATATCAATAATAATATGTTCTTCATACATAGGCTATTCCAAATAGCCAATGCAGCTTCTTATTCACTCTGATTCCCAAGAGCCTTTAGAGCCAGTCCACAAAAGTTTAAACATTTCATCTAGTGCATAAATTTCTAACTGAGTGTCCAAAATATAGCATTCTGGATTGCTATCTTGTAAACATTTGAGCTTGCAAGTTGCATCTAGACCATTTACATGGAAATGAGAAAGTGACCAAGTTTTAGTATGATGAAAATATCCACATCCTAATGAAAATTCCCAACTACACCAACCTAAAAGATTTAAAAACCACATCTACACTTATTGATGATCATTTGAGCTTGTTACAGAAGAGATTCATCAGCCTATGCTCGTTGGAAACTACAGAGACGAAAGAGAAACAGATTGTACACACTAGAGGGTCAGTAAAGGTATACCTCACCGCGAATGAGATCATCAATTTTCAAATATCCTGCACTAGGAACTCGGAATCGATAAGTATATGGCGTCCCTTTTTCCAACTCCTCTTGCACTTCAATGTCTGATGCAGTAGCCCACTTGCCGGAGTAGACAGGAGGCAGCTGCTTGAGTTTCGCAATCTCTTTCATCTTTTCAAGCTCCTGGTAGGTATTGAGAGAACCAAAAATAAGAAAGTCGAGCATTTTGGACTCCTTGTACTCATAAAGGCATAAACAAGCAGTTAAGAGTGAAAATACAGAGAAAGTAAGGATCACCTCGGCAGAGCAGAAACAGCGGTAAGCATGCCCGTTTTGGAGGAGTTTATCGGCGTATTCCTTGTAAAGGGCATTTCTTTCAGATTGACGATAGGGACCATAGTTGCCACCAATGCCTGGGCCTACATATCAATTTCCACAAACAACAATTGAATTAAATTGGATAGCGAAACCAGACTTGAATTGCTTGGTCGATTGAGGTGTGAAGGAAGTAATCAAAACCAATTTGAATTTCAGAATCAATTAAAAACAAAAGGAGTAAAATTGAACTGAGGCGATGAGGCTTGCTAACCTTCATCCCAATCAAGACCAAGCCAGGCGAGATCGCGCAGCAAGGCTTCCTCAGACTCCTTAGTTGACCTCTCTAAGTCGGTGTCTTCAATTCGGAGCACAAACTTGCCGCCTTTGGACCTGGCGAACAAATAGTTGAAGAGAGCAGTGCGCGCGCCGCCCACGTGCAGATTCCCGGTGGGGGAAGGCGCGAACCGCACTCGAACCGAGTCATCCGCAGGCGGCGGCGGCGAGGGCGAGGAAGACGCCGAAATTCTAATGCTTCTAACAAAAAACCGCCTTCCCCGGAATAGCAGCATGGATGGAGCCTCCGTGTAAACACCAACCCGCATCCCCAGGCATGGCGCCCCCAGAAGACAACTACCCATAATTCTTCCTCTTCCTCTTCCTCTTCAAGTAATGGATGAAAAAGATGAAGATGATGAAGAAGAAGAAGATTAGATGCAGATGACGTTTGTCGCAGTGGAAGTGGGCCTAATTTCCAGTAGCCCATTCTAGCAAATGGTTGAGGCCCAATCATCAAAAGCCCACATCCCCCACTTTCTATTTCTTTTGAGCTGAGTTGAGAGATTGATAAATCGAGCGAAATTTGAAGAAAGATTTGAACTTTTGCATATAAATCCTGTGGATTATGCAAATAGGAGTTGGAAGGGATGATGAAGTGTTTAACGGTGGTGAATCAGATAGGAGTCGGAGTAGTTGAGGCGAAGCAAGCAAAATGCGTGGAGAGGAGAGCGACGACGATGATGGCGATGGTGTCAATGAGAGATAGAAGCAAAAACAGAAAGCCTCTCCAGAAGGGGAGAAGCCTGAGCATTGAAGCTATCCAAACGGTCCAAGCACTCAAGCGAGCTTCCAAAAATTCCCACTCCTCTCTCCAACAAGCCTTTACCGCCAATTTCAGGCGTTTGCTCAAATCCGACATGATTGCTGTTCTCCGCGAGCTCCTTCGCCAGAATCAGTGCCTTTTGGCCCTTCAGGTTTTCCCTCTCCTCCTTTTTATGCCCAATTCTCTTTAGTTATTTTAATACTGCTTGCCTAGACTTACTTTGATTGAAAATATGGTGTAATCAAGAACATGAATTACTACGATTTATGAGTCAATTGTTGATATGTAGGTGTTTGAGGATATGAAGAAGGAGGAGTGGTATAGCCCTAAACTGTCGCTGTATGCTGAAATTGTTGCGGCACTTGGCAGTAACGGAATGCTTGAGCAGGTTCATGAACTTATTGTCGAGCTCAAAGCTGAAACTACTGTCACTCCAGATCTTCAGGGATTTAATGCATTGATGGAAAGCTTAATGAGTTTGAATCTCACTGGATTAGCAGTGGAGTGCTACTACCTGATGAAATCGATATCATGTGACCCAGATAAACTGTCATTCAAGATACTAATTGATGGCTTAACATCAAATGGAGAAATGGAACTTTCAGAAGTTATACAGAAGGATGCTCGAGAATATTATGGTCCTTTTTGGGATTTGTCAGAGGAGGAAGAGGCTGAAATGAGCTATGGAAGCACGTGGTGAATTATGATATTTTCAACTTTATAGGTGGGAATGAAATTAGTTGCTGTGTTCTTAATGTTGGATCCTCTCATGTTGTTTTTCATTGATGCAAGTGGTGAAATGGAAGATGAGATGAACCAAAGAATCCAAGCTATGTTTTGCACATGACAAGGTTATTGAATCAACCTTTGTATAATGTATATATGGTCATCTAATCTATGTATGAATCTTGTTTTAACACTGCCTTGGCCTTGTACTTTTTTTTTGCCTTGGCCTTATACTTGTTATGTTTGTGGATTTATTGTTCTTTGTTTCAAGAGATTGAGATGAGATATAAAATGACCAAGCATTTATATAGTAGTATATGTGTATGTTTGTAAACTATAGCATTGCATTTCAAGTGACTCAATTACTGGTGCTTAGCTCTTGATTATTTGGAACGCTAACTTCACAGTGTTGTTAGCTGATGAGCATTTGGAATACTATCTTCTCATTAATGTACGAGTTTGAATGTATCAGAGCAATAGCAACCATCCAAATCAGAGACTGAAGCAAAAACTTTCGAAGTCTTTATAATTTTCTCATCAACCCAGCCTACATTTACTTGGTAATGCTGCACATATGGAGGTTTTACACTGTTTCAGTGAGCGAAGCCGTGCCTACCTTTGCGAAACTTGAGATCACGAGTGCTGAAATTGTTTGCCTGTGAATGTCTGGCCGAACATCCAGTTTGGTGGCGCAACACTGTAAGATGTTAGCGTTCGCCAAGCAGCTGTGGTGACCTCGAAGGATAAGGGTTGGCCAACCAGGTCGATGTTGGTCTGCCAGTTCTGCCCCCAGTCCCTTCCCATCGGAATCCATCCAGTCCTCGATCCCTTCACTTTGACTGCAACAACTTGCCCATCCAACCCAACATTGCTGACCAGGACTTGCATGAAGATAGCACTGCCCTTGACAGTGAAGTGAATTCCACCTTGTCTTTGGCATGTGGCCCTATTCAGGTTTGATCAATTAGAATTGATTATTGTCAATGTTAAAGCCACATGACTAAAGACTGATTCTTGATATACCTTCTGTAGTGGATTGGAAGTAGTTGGGGCTTGAGGTGGGAAATGAGAGAGAAAGTAGCCTCAGGCAAGTGAAAGTGGGCTCTGGGAAAGTTGCACCAGCCTCCATGATCGGCAGGTAAGGCGTAGTTAGGCGGGCAGAAATCAGTAGCGGTGACAAGGATGGGAGGAGTGGCTTGTGGGAGTTGAGCGCTTCTGACTTCAAAGCACGCACCGCAGCTGCTCCCTCTGTCGAACAACATCCCACTGAGTCCTGTGGTGTACTTGCCATAGCTTTTGTGAAGGTCTCCATAACCACAAGCACCTTCTGCAACAGATAATGCAAGTGTGAATGAGGAAGAATGGCAAAGCTAATTGATGGAATTCTATACCTGTAAGCATGGAGTCATTGGAGTCTGTGGAGTAGGTTGCAGTGGCTGACTTCCATTCTGCAACTTGGGCGTGCATTAGGTTTGAGAGGAAGCAGAGGATTAGGGCTGAATGGAGAAGAAGAGCAGCCATTAACAAACTGCACTGTGCACTGATTGATGACTTTTTCTTGTTTCTTTTTATATCTCTTTCAAACTAATTTCCGCCATTTACTCTGCGTATCACTTTTACTTACTAAACTATATGTAAAACCACTTTTTGTGTTTCCCACTTAACCATTTATTCCTCCTCTTTTCTCTCTCTCTTTTTTATATGAAATGGTTTTTAAATTTTAAGGATGCTTTTAATTCCAATAGAATTCAAAAAAGTAGGATGCGGGAAATTATTCAATTTGATGAAAAGTAAGTAATTGGTCCCAATCCAACTCGGAGTTGTAAAGAATATGCTTAGGCATTTTTTTTAAATAAAATGAAACCATACATGTCGTGTAGTAGCAGTATGAAATATGGGTGTAAATATTGCCTCATATTTAATATTTAAATATTAAATAAAGCTATTTTATCAAAAGAAAATTTTAAAACGATTCAAGACTGCATTTTTAAATATTAAAAAAAATTATTTGTAGGAAAGAAAGAGCATTTGTTTACAAATAAATGAGTTCTGATTGTGCTGACAGTCCCACTCTCTCCGACTCTCACGAAATTTGGCATCGCAGAGGAAAAGAGTGGATCTGGAATGGAGAGCTCCGGCGAATTGGTGGCGCTTCCCGTGTTGGTGGAGTCCAACTACAGGGCTTGCACCATTCCCTACCGATTCCCTTCCGACAATCCCAAGAAACCCACCCCCACTGAGCTCTCTTGGATCAATCTCTTCGCCAAATCAATCCCTTCATTCCGGTATCATCCCTCCCCCTTTTATTCATTTACTCCCACTTTTACCATAATAAATCATCTATCTTTCTTTTTTTTTTTCTCGATTGATTTGCAGCAAACGTGCTGAGGCCGATGATTCCGTTCCGGATGCTCCCGCCAGAGCTGAAAAGTTCGCCCAAAGGTATCACCACTGAATGCCCTAACAGTACTAGTAGTTTCCTTTATCGATACTCTTGTTTACACTCCACAGATATGCTGAGATACTGGATGATTTGAAGAAAGACCCAGAGAGTCATGGTGGCCCGCCCGATTGTATTGTATTTTCATCTCTCACTCTCCATTTGCAATCATAAACGATTACTGCTTCTCTTAAATTCCTGATTTCCTTTCCAGCTTCTTTGCCAGCTCCGTGAGCAAATCCTTAGAGAATTGGGCTTTAAAGATATATTCAAGAAGGTCAAGGTAAGACTCCCGCTTCTCTTTTCAGGGGCAACCATTTCATCCAGTTGATAATAGCAGTACCGTAATTTGATGATCATGTTATAAAATTATGTGCCAAGGGGTCCTATGGTGTGCAAATATTCATATTTTGTGTTAATGCCTCAAAGAAAGATGTAGAAGAGATTTTGCTAGCATGCCTTTGTAGTTTACTTCTTTTTTTGGGAATGGGAGGAACAGGGACATGTATGTATGACAAAAGGGTTTTAATTTGATACATAACAGGAGGAAGAAAATGCCAAGGCGATATCTTTATTTGAGGGTGTTGTCCACCATAATGATGCTATCCAGGATGAAGCTGCACGCATTGAAAATTTGATTAGGGGGATATTTGCTGGCAACATTTTTGATCTTGGCTCAGCTGAGGTACGTTAGGATCTTTCCGCAATCCGCACAATAGTAAGTTGTTTGATCAAGTGGAAGCGTAGACTTATTTGATTATTTCCGGTGATTCTTTCTTTTAGTTTTTAAAGTACTCAAAATTATTTGATTTATTTGAACCTTTTTTTTCCTGAAAAAAGCCTGACAAGATTTTCCTGTTACATGCATTACTAATCTCATTTTTTTTGTGCATATTCATTTCTTAGTCTAATCCAGATTTTGAGGGGTTAAGCACTTATTTTCTCAGGAGACTAACTATGAGTTGATGGTCCCTTTATTTCTTCCTTATACAATGTTCAACTGAGGGAGCTTATACTTTCTTAAACCAATACAGGCTTCAAATAGTGTCAGCGGTGTAACTTGATGCTGGAAGATTTCAGATGTTTGATGCTTATATATTTCGTATCTTCTGAGTCGTGTGTGATCTTATCCATTTCAGCTGTATCAAATTTCTCACCATCCTAACATTTCCTAGTCAGTAGTCAATTTGCTCAAATTGACAGAAATTTTCTGGTGAAACATGTTGGCATTTGTAGTTTCAGACTTTCAGCAATCCTGTCTATTGACTACCCACTTTGATAATTTATCTTTATAATATAGATTCCTCGTACTGCATGGGCTTAACAACAATTTTTCCATTTTAAATCTTGAAGCTTGCAGAGTTGTTTGCAAAGGATGGTATGTCCTTTCAAGCTAGCTGTCAGAACCTTCTCCCTCGACCCTGGGTTATTGATGATTTGGACAAGTTCGTTTCAAAATGGGCCCGGCGTTCATGGAGAAAGGTTATATTTTTAATTTCTGATTAATTTATCATTTGTTTCAATGTGCTCGCAGAACCAGTCATAAAGGTTCATGCTTTCATCCACTAACTATAATATTTATGCCACAGGTTATAATCTTCGTAGACAATTCTGGTGCAGATGTCATTTTGGGTATATTGCCATTTGCGAGGGAGTTGCTTCGACTTGGTACCCAGGTCTCGTTGCAATCATTTACTTATTTTACTGAAGACTTTATCTTGCGTGGAACTCTTTTTTCCTGGGTTCTGCTGTAACATGTATGAATCGGGTCTGTAGCAAGAGACTACTTGAGGGTAATTGATTCACATGTCCAATTGTTATGACAAATTTAGTCTGAAATCTCTTCTGTGTTCTTGTGGCTCTTGACAAGGTCTTGAATTTGGCTTTGTGTCGCCGTGTGACACTCCCATAAGATAACTGGGGTGTTACTACATTAATTAATGGTTTGCCAAGACTGGGGCATTGGGATCATTAGCACTAATACCTTAAATCTCTTGGGGTGAAACTATCTTCGACATGAACTCATTATTTAACATATACATGTTCTCTTGTTAGTCTGAGTGTAATCCTATTTGAGGTCGTTTTTCTCTGAATTCATTGCAGGTTGTGCTGGCTGCAAATGATTTGCCTTCCATCAATGATGTGACATATGTCGAGTTAATAGAGATTATAGCCAAGGTCGGTTACAATTTTTTGTGCTCTTACAACTTTTACTCCAGGTTCAGTTTATGTACTGGCTGCAATTGATTTGATTTCCATCAATGATTACAATTTATGTAATCCTATTATATGCTTCTATTTTACAGCTGAAGGACGAGAATGGGAAACTTTTGGGAGTTGATGCTTCAAACCTCTTAATTACAAATTCTGGTAATGATCTACCGGTAAGAAGCTCTGTGCTAATTCTTAGTGATTCCATACAGCCTTTATTGAACTGATCAAGTTAAACGAGTGTGTGGTCTTATTCGTTGCAGGTTATTGATCTATCAAGAGTATCACAAGAACTTGCCTACCTGGCAAGTGATGCAGACCTTGTGGTCATGGAAGGAATGGTAAATGCTTGTGAACCAGTCGATGATGTATTTCTAGAGCGGAATGCTTTCTCACATTTTTTTGTTTTGATGCTCTTCTCCAGGGCCGTGGAATTGAGACTAACCTCTACGCGCAATTCAAATGTGATTCTTTGAATGTTGCTATGGTAATGAATCCAATCATCTACTCCTATTATTAAATCATTTTGCTCCTTCCACTCCATCTTGTTGATTGATAATTGCCAATCCATTGGTGTGTCTGCAATTCAGGTGAAGCACCCAGAGGTTGCTCAGTTTCTTGGAGGACGGCTCTATGATTGTGTGATCAAGTACAACGAGTTTTCCAAATAGAAAAACATTTTGCAAACACATATGGAACGTGATGCAGGCGTACAACATGGATTCATCTATCTTTCTTTCTACTCTTACATGTATAATAGATAGGTAAACTCTGTAATCCATGCAACAAATCTTGATTTTCACCATCTAGGCATTCTATATATAATTCCAAATCTCAATAGGTGCTGCTACATTTCGCTCAAGGTTACACTTCTTGTTCATTTTGTTGATACCTAAGGTTCATTTCTGAGTTAGGGACCGGAGATTTGAAGATCCAGCTCTAGTTGTTGATCGAAATGGGAAAACGACGAAAATATAAAGTTAGTGGTCTTTTTTTTTGGCTAGTTACTAGTTAGATAATGACTTGAACGCCACTGCAGTTAGATGGTGCATGTTATCTCAAGAGGTGAGAATATGAAGGGGAAGAATTTGAAGGGAAAAAATATTACAACATTGGTTTCCAACACTTGATCTCACAATCAAATTCAAGAAAAAGAAGAAAAAATAACTTAACAGCATTCTACATTCAAAGATACAGACAAGTTTACAACAGCCTCACCGGGCACACAGCAACACATCCTCTGGTAAGTTATCAAATGATGCCAAATTAGCACTTCCAAAATGTTACGGCTACAGAAGGAGATCGTTCTCTGTCATCTACATCCACCATCGAACAACATGCAAGGCTGGCAACGGAGTCCCTGTAGACCTGATTATGACACTCCCAATTCACTAACACAACAACAATTGTATAACTGAAATCCCACATCACTTTTAACATATCTAACCATTTTTGCATGTGGAGTACTTTCTTTCAATTTTTCAATATTCAATTCGCAAAATATATTTCTTTTCCTGGTTTTAACCTACCATGCAAGGAAAATTAACCTCTATACCAATAGTGAATTCATATAATGATAATCACAAATTTATGTTCAGTTAATTAAACTCGAGTGAAACGTGCAGCTTACAAGTAGGGAAGAAGGGGAAACAATAGAAAAGTAGCAAGCACCTGTAACATGCTGAAATGGAAACTAAACAGCTCCAGGGGCATCCCTCATGCTTATGTTTAAGCTGTTTCGCATGGTTCGCCTTCCAATGCCACCATTCCCCTTGGTCATCATAGCAACAAATTCTCCATAATCAATCCTTCCATCCTGAAAGAGATGTTCGATTGGAGGTTAGCAAATGTTGATTGAGAGCTTTATAAGCATTTCATAACTCCAAGCTTTCAGCAGTTTTTATAACACTTTTCTGCACTGTTGAAATCCTATACGAAGTTGACAGGAGCAAGAAAGATAAGAATGGACCATCACTTACATTATCTTGATCAACTTCTTTGATTATATCTTCAATGAAAACATCAGTCATATTGTGCTCTACGCAGGCTTGCTGAAGCTCGTCAACCGTGATATAACCACTTCCATCCTTGTCAAAATATTGAAATGCAGCCAAAAGATGTTCTTCACGTTCAAGTTTATTCAAGTGAATTGTAGCTGCTATAAACTCTCCATAGTCGATGGTTCCACTATTGTCTACATCAGCCTGCAAAAATAGCAATAATTTAACAAAGACATGCCTAACAGTATCAGTTGGCTAATTAACATTCCACAGATTTTAAACCAACATAATTGTATAATATGCATCTCCAGTATCATATGTCAACACCCATTATGGAAACTGATACGGTGCTAGTGTTGAGTTGTCTAGAGATAGTGATTTTACAGAAATGGTTTTTTCTAGAAAAAATCTAGAGTGCATCAATAACTGAATAGCTTGTGTAAATGGAAAAGGCCACAAAAGTAATTGGTATTGAAATGAAGTTGCCATACTGCATCCATAAGATCTCTTATTTCTGTGTCCTTTAAGGTTGATCCATATTTTCTTAATCCAGCTTTGAGTTCATCAAATGTGATTGCTCCACTATTATCAGTGTCCATAGCAGCAAACATCTCTTTTAAGCCAGCAATCTCTTCTTCTGACAAGCTTTCAGCTATAACCTGGAGAGAGCAAGATCAGGGTCTTCATTATTTTTCGAGATCATATTTTGCTCTTCTGCCTCTGCGGCCAGCAAGCAACTTAAGCAATATATGAATTGCTGTTAGTGTTATACAATATACACACCCGTAGAGCCATTTTCTTCAACTTATTCATTGCAGAGAACTGTTTCAGACGAGAAAGCACAGCAGGATCCAGGGCCCTATCAGGGGCAACACCATTTTCACAAATCCAAGGATGGCCTACATAAATTCAATATAAAAGAAAAATAAAGATGATCAGAAAATTCATGGATACTGCTGTAAGGAAAATGCATCATCAATATCTCACTTGACATCAGCTGCTAAGTCAATATTAACATTACTAAGGTACTATTGAAGTAATACTATGAAAAACATGTGTCCAAACATATAAATTCAAGACTAATGAAATAGATACCCAGATCATGTTGAAAGAAGCCAATTGTCACTATAACAATGCAAGAAAATAGAGACATACACAGTACTTCGTGAGCAGTCAACCGCTCTGAAGGCTTCATGCATAACATCTTACGAATAAGATCCTTAGCACTTTCTGATATCAGCGGCCATGGATCAGAATCAAAATCAATGTACCCCCTCAAAACCGCATCAAAAATTCCCTGTTGAGTTTCTGAAAAATAAACAGAAACCATCAATTCACTGCACCTAGAGACATAAATTGTTAATTTGTACTATTACTAATAGACTTACCAGCCCAAAAGGGGGGAACACCACTTAACAATATATAAAGGATAACTCCTGCTGTCCAGACATCTGCCTCGAAGCCATATTGCTTCAAAAGAACCTCAGGTGCGACATAATATGGGCTTCCAACAACATCTGTGAAAACCTGACCTGATAAGAATAAACCATGCATGGAAGTTAGACCAGCATCCAGCAAAGAGAATTTCCAATGCTCGTCTATTGACCAAGCTACACTACAGAAGCACCAATAAAAAAAATAAGCCAAAAAGTAATTTACCTGGCTTGAAAAAGACTGAGAGTCCAAAATCAATAGCTTTCAGAGAGAAATCATCGTCCTTGTTAACCAATAAAAAGTTCTCTGGTTTAAGATCTCTATGCATCACCCCAAGTGAATGGCATGCCTCAACAACTCCAACGATGATCTTAGTCAACTGGGCTGCCTTTCTCTCACTGTAGTGGCCCCTTTGAATTATGCGGTCAAACAGTTCACCTCCTGCACAGAGCTCCATGACAATATGAACATACAAAGTGTCCTCATATGCCCCCTTAATGGTGACTATATTCTTGTGACCAGCCAGATGGTGCATAATCTGGATTTCCCGCCTAACATCCTCCACGTCTTCTTTGGCAATCAATTTCCTCTTTGATATGGATTTACAAGCATATTCAATGCCAGTCGAGTTCTCAGTGCACAGAAAAGTAGTACCAAACTGGCCTTGTCCTAACTTACGGCCTAGAGTATAAATATCGCGGATATTTTCAGTCTTGTGACCCAAGACAAAGTAAGGCTGGTTAGTGGCACCGCGACTCATGATGCTATCTTTCCTAGGGCTTAGGAGGGGTGGATTGGCTTCCTTTTTGTGGTTTGGCTGGGCTTCTTTGGAGAATTCTTGAATGGCAGGTTGTTGGGAAGTCAGGGTAGTCGGGGAGTTGTTGTCAAAAGAAATTGAGCCGGCTGATGATCCTTTGCACTTGGAGTTGGAATGGTCTTCAGGCACGGTGTATCCTTGAAAAGGTTTGCCTCCAGATGATCCACGACATGTATTGCCCATGAAACAACTCAACTTCCCCTTGCTTGTCTCTCTCCCCCTCTATCAGCTCAATATTGAATCAATGTATTCCTTTTACACAATCTTTTTTCCATGAATAGGAAGAGCCTAAACAATCTGACAGTAACAAACAAAACAAATAAGGTAAGAATTGCAACATTAGCACACAAATTAACATTATATCCAAATTCTAACTCAAAACAATAGCTAGTCATAAACATTTTGTTCCAATCTCTCTCTCTCTCTCTCTCTCTCTCTCTCTCTCTCACACACACACACACACACACACACAAGGATCAACAGAAACAGAAAGAGACAGCTGAAGAAAATTGATGACCCAGATCGGATCCAGGATACAAGAAGTAATAAGAAGTACTAATAAGTTAATGGCAGATGAGAACGAACTCGAATATATGAGATCAATAAATCCAGCAAGAAACGAAGCAATCAAATCCCAGAACTAAAAATAGGGAAATCATATATCCACATATATAAAGATAGGAAAAGGCAGAACCTTTTGCAGAGTAGGAGAATAACGAAGAAGAGAAGCACGAGAAAAATGGGATCTTGAAAAATCAAAGCTAAGTAGCAGTAGACATAAAAAGCAAAGAATAAAGAGTCAAACTTGTGTGTGCATATATATGTTAAAATAGTGAGCAAGAAGACACACTGTATTTTTGTACATACATACCAATTTACAGGTGGACAAAAAGGGACTCAAGATTCAGGAAGCTCTGAGGAAGACGATAGGATGTTGCAGAGTGTGCCACCATCCAGGTTCCTGCATTTCTTTCAATTTTTATCTGAAAAATATCTAGTGATAAAAGTATATACAATTAAAAAATATTCGAGCGATCAATCAATTTTTCTGACTGGGTCTCCTCGGAGTCTGTCTCGGACATAGAGGTGGAGGTGGTGGATACCAACTCATGACGCTGGCTTTACGATTTTGTCCTCAGACATTTCAAATATTCCTTCTTTGATTAATTACAGATATTTGACAGCTTGTGTAAGTAGGAAAATTGAAACAGTGAGCGTCGTGACCACAAAATTGGATCTTTTGGGTGAATTATATGAAGTCCAAGTCTTATGTTTTTCTCTCTCTTCCTAGCTCTGTGTGTATTTTTCATTGGGGATAAAGGAGTATGGGAAAAGCCGAAAAGGTATAAAATAGAAATTTTGATACCACCTTGTATAATGAAACCTAAGTTATCTATCTACATGCATATTTTTAAAAATGTCAATTCAGTCGTCATATACTAGTGTGGTAGTTTTTGAAATTTTACACCACTAATAGCAAATTTGTCATCTATTTTCATTTTCGTCCGTCCCTAAAAATTTGTTACCTTTCACTTTTATCATTTTTTGTAGTGGACCTACATTCCACTAACTCAGTAATACTCACATTTTATTACTTCATCCGTCCAACTTAAAATGACACGTTTTCCTTTTTAGTTTGTCCCAACTAAGATGACATATTTCTTTTTTTGGAAACTTTCTCTCTTCAATTAATACACTCAACCACTTATTTCCACCCCTATTAAAATATTCATCTTTTTTTTCTCTCTTTATTTTAATACTTCCACCCACTTTTTCTCTCTCCAAATAAACACTTTAACCAATAACTCCTAAAATCTCATGCCGGCTAAGGAATGTGTCATCTTAGTCGGGACGGAGGGAGTATTAAACTAATATATAAAAATAGGACTCACATGCCACCAACTTTTTCAACCTACTTTCTATTACATTTCTTAAAATCATGCCGGGTCAAATGGTGACGAATTATTAGGGACGAAGGGAGTAATATTTAATCTTATATGTAAGAATATGTTCTAAAATTCTCTAAATTAAATGTTCTACAATAAATAATTTTGAGAACTTTTTTTCTATTATTCATTGGAGAGGTCATGTATCTCTTTTAGAATTTTTTCATATTATAGATATTAATTTTTTTAATATCATATAATTTATTTAATTTTTTACTCTATATTTATATATTTTTAATTAAAGGATAATTGAGAATAATAAATAATAAATTAATTTTCATTGTTAGCTTTTAACTCAACCAGTCTGATGGGTTAGCCTGAAACTCGAATATTTAAGGTTATGATTGCAAATTTGTAACCCAAAAAATTTCAATGCGATTAGCCCATAACTCGAGTATGATACACCGGAAACTCGATGGGTCGGCCGCTGGTGGACTCGCGAGTGGCGGCGGAGGAGGAGAGAAGAATCTCTCTAGCAGTGCATTGCTGGAATTGCCAATGGATATGTTCTAGGGCAATTTCTCTTGTTGTTACCACTATTTATCCTATGTAGGAAGGGAGCGGGAAGAAGTCGCGGTCAGTCGACGTGGCGACATTCAAGAATCAGGAAAGCAACTTCTCCACCGTTGCGCATAAGTCCCCCCCCCCCTCGACGATGGCACCGATTTGGGAGTGAAGTTAAGGGAATTGGGGTGGAAATATAGGGCAAGAATGAATAGTGAATTAGGGTAAATTTGAGGATTTTGTGGGTTAAAATCTGAGTAAGTATAATTTTAAACGCCAGTATACGCTCAACAACCACGTCAGCTGGAAAAAAAAAAGTTTAGTTCGTGGAAAAAAAATGGAAAATGGGAATAGTTTGTGACTTTTAGGGCAGTTTGCCCATATTTTAACACGTCAGTATACACTCAGCAAACATTCAACAACCACGGCAGCTGCACACATCAGGTTGCTTCATGGCTAGAAAATCTGTCATGGGAAAACGCGCAACCTGTTAACTTGGCAGTCACAGTTGTCGAAGATCATGGAGAAAAGTCAGAAAATGGAGTATTAATAATAGAACAAAATCAGGGATCATAGAGTGATCTCAAGGATTGCCTCAAATTTAATTTATTTCCCTTCCATAGTTTCCTTTTTATTCCTTGTACAGAAGTTTTGAAATCTCTATTTAAAGAGACTCACATCAGCAATAAGATCATCATTCAACACATCAAAAAAATATATTGCATACCTCTTTTCTTGCTTTTCCTTTATGGTATCAGCGCATAGGTTTTCCTAGGCCTGATTTTTTTTTCCGCCGCTCATTATCCGAGCAATGGGTGAAACACAGGGAACCATTGTTACAAATATGCTCTCTACACAACAACCTTCTCTCATTCCGATATACCAACATAACAACTCAATCTCTGTGAAACTTTCTGAAACCAATTACCTAGTTTGGCGACAACAAATCATGGCTACCGTAAGGGGATAAGGGCTCGAAGCCTTCCTCATCGGAGACCAACCCATACCGCCTCGTATGCTTCCAAAAGAAGGAACAATGCAACCTACTCTGAACCCAGATTTCATTCAATGGGATCGCCAGGACCAGCTGTTTGCCTCCTGGATCCAATTGTCTCTCACTGAGAGTACTATGGTTATGGTTGTAAGAATGAACTCCGCCCAAGAAATTTGGGAGGCTTTGGAATCGAGCTACTCGAACTAGTCGAGAGCCAAGATCATGCAGCACAAGTTGCAACTGCAAACAGTAAAAAAGGAATCCATCACAATGAAAGATTATCTAACCAAAGTAATGTCACTCTGTGATCTCCTAGGGGCATCCGGCTGTAGAGTTTCTGAGGAAGACCAGATCCTCCACATCCTAGGAGGGTTAGGGATAGAATATGATCCCGTGATGGTTGCTATAACCTCGAAAGGTGACATGTGGTCTGTACAAGAAGTCGGAGCTCTTTTGATGAGTTTCGAGTCCAGACTGGAGGTGACAAAACCTTCAACAATCAATACAGATGGTTCTCAGCCAGTAGCTCACCTTGCTCAAACTACTGGCCAACCCAGAGACAATGTGCCACACTACAAATATGGACAATATGACACCCATGGAGATGATGGAATGAGGGGTGGTTTACGCAGCAGTCGTGGTGGTCATGGAGGTTCCTAAGGACGCACGACTGGAAATAAAATCATCTGCCAGTTATGCCAGAAACCGGTCCACTCCGCGGATAAATGCTGGCACAGGTTTGAACAAAACTTTGCTCCTCAAGCGCCCCGTCCACAACAACAAAACATTCGCCAGTTGCAACAAACACACCAGCCCTCTGCGAACATTGCTCAAGCTAGAAGTGTTTATGCTCCAACTGAATATATCAGTGAGAGTGATGTCTCCTCCTGGTACCCAGACTCGGGCGCCACTAATCACGTTTCTAATTATTTCTCAACCTAGAACACCTCATCCGAATACCATGGAGGTAACCCTCTACAACTTGGTGATGGTCACTGATGGGGTACGTACTAAACAAGCCCAATAGCAGTGACGGCCCATCAGCCCAAAGCCCAAGGAAGAGTATCAGTTCGGCATTACCAAAGAGTTCGGCCCCAGCCTACAGCTCGGTAAAAGCCAACCAATCAGTTCGGCATTACCAAAGAGTTCGGCTCCAGCCTACAGCTCGGTAAAAGCCGACCAATCAAGCTCTACTCTCAGATCGGCAAAAGCTGCTCGGCAATAGTTCAGAAGTTCGGTCTCAGTATTCGACCGAACTGGGAGATAGTGGACTCATGCAGAACCTCCACGACCTCCACTACATGATCTATTTAGTGGTGTCAACTCATGCAGGATAGCGGACCAAACAAAGAGATAGTGGACCCATGCAGGATCTCATGACCTCCACGACATCCACTACTTAGTTAGTGGTGATGCAAGCCACGACCTAGTTAGTGGTGATGCAAGCCACGATCTTAGTTCAATGTATAAATAGAACTTAGATCAGATAGAAGAGGGCTTCTCTAGACATAAAATATCATATAGCAAGTCTGTATTTGTAAGCTGGAAAACCAGATCAAGCAATACAATCTTGCCCTCCTTTCTTCCCGTGGACGTAGATTTACCTCAGTAAATCGAACCACGTAATTCCTTGTGTCGTGATCTGTATTCATTACCTGCATTTACTACTATCAAAAATTCGCCCAACCATCACTGGCGCCGTCTGTGGGAAACAGAGAACCAAATTTGTGATAAAGCGAGTTTTTGATCCTCTTCCACCAAAAAAATGCATACCAGATCACGTAACACCCATAATACCGTTCGTGATAATCATGAGGAAGCTAGTCCAGCCCGCAGGTCTGGAAAACAGCCTCGGGAGAAATCTACTTCCAGTTCTCACGAAGAAGGAACAAGCCGCTCAAAGACTCATCGCACCGAGTCGTCCCAGCAGCCCGATTTGAACGAGGCTGTCAAATTGTTTTTGGCCGAGAAGCAGGAAGAGTTCTTAATCTTCCTGCAAAAGAGCCAAAAGCCGGAGACGAAAACGGTGGATTCTCCCTCCTCATCCAGACATGAAAGTCACTACCGCAGTAGTGCTGTGTCTTCCAGGAAGAAGAATCCTCAACCCCGACATGTTCCTGTTCCTCCTCGGCACCGGAATCACAGGAGAACTCCATCTCCTCCATACCGAAGAGATGTCGGGTTCGCCATGTACGGAGCCTTGAAGACTCCGTTCTCGGACGATATCACCCGAACTCCCTTGCCACAGAACTACCGAACTCCGTCGATGACTTATGACGGGTTAGTGGATCCTCATGATTTCTTGGGACGCTATCAGTATAACATGGCGAACCAGGGTCTCAATGAGGTCCATATGTGCAAGCTGTTTCCCGAGCTGCTTATCGGGAACGCAAGAAGGTGGTTCGATAGCCTCCCCCAAGGCAGCATTAGATCTTACCGAGATCTAATGGATGCTTTCCACAGGAGGTTCTTTCAGAAAGCGGAAGCCCGAATCACTTCGGCTCAGCTGCTTTCTATACGTCAAGGTCGCGACGAAAAGATCAGCGACTTTATGACGAGATTCCACCAGGAATGCCTACAAGTAGATGATCTCAATGATCTACTTGTCATTTCGGCATTCCAAAATGGAATCCTGCCCGGAGCTCTCTACAGAAAGCTCGTGGAATGCAGTCCGCAAACAGCTCAAGAGATGTGGGACATTGCGGACCAGTTCTCTCGTGCCGATGAGGCAGACCGTCGCAAACGGTCTTTAGACAGCTCATCCCGAGGAGACAGGAGGAAGCCCGATCATAGCGATCAGGGACATCCTCGCCGAACTCCTTTTGGCGATCAGGGACATCCTCGCCGAACTCCTTTTGAAAGGATTCAAAGGACTCCGGTGCAAGACCGATTGGGGCCACGTCTCAATCCTGAGAAGCCGCCCGCTCAGTTCGTACCATTGAACAAGTCGAGAGCGGAAATTTTCGAACTGCATTCCGATATGTTCGAAAAACCAAAGCGGATGACGAAATCGGCCGCGCGTCGACCTCAGGATCAATATTGCTCCTTCCATCAAGACCATGGTCACGATACCGAGGAGTGCCGACATTTGGCTGCAGGTATTGACGCTCTTGTGAAAGCAGGAACGTTAAAAAAATACCAAAGCAAGCAGCCGAAAAAGAACAAAAAGTAGAGAGGTGCAAACTGCGCTCCTCAGGATCTGAAAAAGCAACAGGACCCCGAAGACGATGACGAGCTGCAATATGATGGAGTAATCCTGACTATTGATGCTCTCCCTGCCGGGAAGACTAAATCGTCCCTGAAGTCAGAGCGCAGAGGCTCCAATCGAGAGGAGCCAACGCATAAAAGGCTGAAGCAGGACGAAGTGATTACATTTTCAGATGCAGATCCCGTCCCGGCCATCTCTCCTCATCAAGACGCTATTGTCATCCAAGCCGGAGTGGCAAACAAACTGATCCACAGAGTGTTTGTGGATACCGGAGCGTCAGTCAGCATTCTTTTGAAAGAATGTTTCGATAAATTAGAAGTGGATCCAGCTCGGCTCAGTCCGGCTCCACTTCCTCTGAAAAGTTTCGCCCAGGAGGACACCCGCCCTGAAGGTATTATCAGCCTTCCGATCACGGTGGGAAAAGCGCCTACAAGCTCCAGTACGATGATCGAGTTCTTTGTGGTAAAAGCTCGGTCCCCGTACAACATCATCTTGGGAAGAGACTGGCTCAACGCAGTTCGGGCCGTTTGCTCTACTTATCACCTCACCATCAAGATTCCCACTAAAGGTGGGATAGCGGTCATCCGAGGTGATCAAAAGAGAGCAAAAGAGTGTCTGCAGATTGCGCTTAAAAGTGCCGAGCAATCAGATCGGCATCATCAAGCATAGCAATCACAGCAGCCGGAGTCAGAGGCAAGCGAAATGACCGAAGTCATACCAGAGTCGAACTCAATGACCGTTCAGTTATACGAAGATGATCCATCCAGAACGGTCAAGATCGGTTTCGCGGGAACGCCCCTACTCCGGGAAAAGACCATCCAGCTCCTCAAGGAGTACAAAGATGTCTTTGCATGGTCTCCGTTGGACATGACCGGAGTGCCCCCTGAGGTAATCACTCATCGATTAAATATTGATCCTTCAGTCCGGCCAATAAAACAGAAGCAAAGACTCTTTGCGGCAGAAAGAAATCAAGTCATCCATGACGAAGTCCGCCAATTATTGAAAGCGGATGTATTATTCGAGGTGAAATATCCTTCTTGGGTGGCCAATCCTGTGATGATCAAGAAAAAAGAAGGAGGATGGCAGATGTGCATAGATTTTACCGATCTAAACAAGCACTGTCCTAAAGATTGCTATCCCCTTCCGAACATAGATAAAAAAGTAGAAGCTTTGATCGGCTTCGAAATTTTCTGTTTTCTTGATTTATACAAAGGCTACCACCAAGTTTTAATGGATGAGAATGATGCTTCAAAAACGGCTTTCATTACTGACTTCGGCATCTTTGCTTATAAAAAGATGCCATTCGGTTTAAAGAATGCCGGAGCCACATATCAAAGGATGGTAGATAAGCTTTTTCGGCATTTGATAGGAAAAGAGGTTGAAGTGTATGTCGACGACATAGTCGTCAAAAGCAGAAGCACTTCGGAGTACGAAGACAACCTCAAATCCACCCTCGACGTGCTCAAAAAAGCCAACCTCAAACTCAATCCCCAAAAATGTACCTTTTTGGTAGATTCGGGAAAGTTTCTGGGTTGTTGGGTTTCAAAGGACGGACTCAAGGCAAATCCCTCAAAAGTTCAAGTTGTTCAGAACATGGCGATGCCGAAGTCCATACATGATGTGCAAAGGCTAACTGGATGTCTAGCCGCACTGAATAGATTCCTTTCCCAAGCAGCCGAAAAGCAACTACCGTTCTTCAAAGTGTTGAAAAAGGCACCAAAGTTTGAGTGGGGAGCCGAGCAGAAAAAGGCTTTTGACGAGCTCAAAAGTTATTTAGCCAAGCTTCCAATTCTCTCTGCTCCAACAGATGCCGAAGTGATATTCTTATACTTAGCGGCATCAGATCAAACCATTAGCGCGGTGCTTGTACGAGAAGAAGGCCTAAAGCAGCTTCCCATCTACTTTACAAGCCGAGCATTAAGAGGTCCAGAAACAAGGTATCAACCTCTGGAAAAAATTGCTCTGGCGTTAGTAAATGCAGCAAGGAGACTGCGGCCATACTTCTATGCTCACAAGGTATGCGTCTTAACCGATCTGCCACTTCGGCAAGTTTTGACCAAGCCAGAAGCATCAGGCAGAATCGCCAAATGGGCCATAGAGTTGGGAGAACACTCAATAGAATATCTACCTCTGAAAGCCATCAAGGGACAAGCCTTGGCAGATTTTCTTGCAGAAGCAAAGTTCGATCAAGCAATCCCTGTTATTGCCGAACAGAAAAATCCTGCCAATGACGAACTAACACAGCCCCAAGAATCCGAAGTAGAACCGCCGGACTGCTGGAGTGGATTCGTAGATGGAGCTTCGAATAAGACGGGAAGTGGAGCTGGTATTCTACTTATCGCTCCCGACGGACACGAGGTAACTTATTCACTTCGGTTCTTATTCCCAACTACTAATAACGAAGCCGAATACGAAGCCCTCCTTGCCGGACTTCAATTAGCGCAAAGTCTATTTGTCAAATCTCTCAAAATCCATTGTGATTCACAAGTCATAGTGAATCACATGCTGGGTACAAGTGAAGCCCGAGATGAGAGGATGAAAAAATACTTGGACAAAGCGCAAAGCATTAGCCGAAGTTTCTCTTATTTTCGGATAATCCGCATTCCCAGAGCGGAAAACAGCCGAGCAGATACTTTAAGTAAGTTGGCCTCATATCCGAGCTCAAAGGTGGAGGAATTACTACACCGAAGCATTGATGAAGCTGAGGTACATTCAGTAACCAGCTCGCCGAACTGGATGACGCCGATCTTACAGTATCTAGATCAAGGACAACTGCCCGAGGATAAGAGAGAAGCTCGGAAAATCACATGCCGAGCACTTCGGTATGAACTTCATGAAGGAGTCCTATACAGAAAGTCCTACCTTCAACCGTTATTGCGATGTGTAGGACCAGAAGAGACGGACTACATCCTTAGAGAAGTTCATGAAGGATCTTGCGGTAGCCACATCGGAGCTAGAGCTTTAGCTAAAAAAGTTCTGAGATGGGGATATTATTGGCCAACTTTGGTACAAGAAGCAGTGCAGCTCGTCAAGACATGTACGAAGTGCCAAATTCATGCAAATATCCCAAGGATGCCGCAGACCAATCTATGTGCTATGCAAAGCCCTTGGCCTTTTATGCAATGGGGCATAGACATAGTAGGACCACTACCACAAGCTCCTCGGCAAATGAAATTCCTTATCGTTGCCGTGGATTACTTCACGAAGTGGGTGGAGGCTGAACCATTAGCTACGATAACGAGCTCGAAGGCATTGGATTTCGTCTGGAAGAACATAGTGTGCCGATTTGGCATACCCCACATCCTCATTTCGGATAATGGGACTCAGTTCACCGACAAGACATTCAAGAATTGGTGCCAAGAGCTGAATATTCAACAGCGGTTCACTTCGGTCTCCCACCCACAAGCAAACGGACAAACGGAGGTAACAAACCGTATCTTGGTGAAAGGGTTAAAAGCTCGGTTAGAACAAGCCAAAGGACAATGGGTAGAAAATCTCCCTCAAGTCCTATGGTCCTACCGAACTACACCCAAAACCTCCAACGGTGAAACTCCGTACAGTCTGGTGTACGGCACTGAAGCCGTGATTCCGGTTGAGATCGGCATACCCAGTCCCCGAACTCTTAATTTCTCAGCAGAAATGAATGATGACGGATTGAGAGCCGAACTAGATCTGGCCGAAGAAAGAAGAGAATTGGCCCGCATAAAAGCAGCCAAGTACAAGGAGCAAGTAGCCCGGTATTATAACCAAAGGGTGAAAAAGCTGCAATTTCAAGTGGGAGATCTCGTCTTGAGAAACAACGAAGTAAGCCGAGCAGAAAAGCTGGGCAAACTCGAACCCACATGGGAAGGTCCATATCGGGTGTCAGAAGTCCTCGGCAAAGGGTCTTACAAATTGACTCACATGTCAGGAGAACAAGTACCCCGAACATGGTACATTTCCAACCTCAAGAAGTTCCATTTGTAAGAGACAGTCCGGTCAGTCAGTCTTGTGTCTAGTTCGGTCCTAGGGGTATGTGCTTTCTTTGTTTTTTACTTGTTTTTTATGTTTGTCTATGTGCGTTTTGTTCGTCTATGTGCGTTTTGTCTGTCTATATGCGTGTCGTCTCTTACAAATGTTACTGAGGTATCTTGTTCTTCGAAGGCTGATCCCCTTTTTAGAACATATATAAGCCAACGATTGTGAGTCCAAGCTTCTAAGGAGGATACAAGACCACAATTCAGCTTAAGAAACAAGCAGTTCGTCTGAAACGAACTGCAACAAAGGGAAAGTCCGATCCACGCGATAAAACTCGCCGAACTAGGACAAGGGAAAGTCCGATCCGCGCGATAAAACTCGCCGAATTAGGACAAGGGAAAGTCCGATCCCCAAATTAGGACAAGGGAAAGTCCGATCCGAGCGATAAAACTCGCCAAATTAGGACACAAGCTTAGTCCGGTCAAAGAAATTTACTTCATAAGACCAAAGACGAGTCCGGTCAAAGAAATTTACTTCATAAGACCAAAGACGAGTCCGGTCAAAGAAGTTTATTTCATAAGACCGAGGACCAAGTCCGGTCAAAGAAGTTTACTTCATAAGACCAAAGACGAGTCCGGTCAAAGGAGCTTACTTCATAAGACCGAGGACGAGTCCGGTCAAAGAAGTTTACTTCATAAGACCGAGGACGAGCACGATGAAATTTTTTCGCTGAGCTGTAAATACGCAGTGATAGAAGCGAAATGAAGATTTCATTTATTAAAACTTGTTCGGCATACAACTCCGCTGCCCTACGAGAAGGCGTTACGCTATTACAAAGGACTATTCTACTGTCCCTGGTTGCTAAAGTTGAGCCATCTATTCACAAAATCCTCGTGAAGCCGAGTTCGGGCGTTCCGGGCAGCTGAAGAATAAGCAGGTCGACGAGATGCTCTGATCGACCTACCGCCTCTTCCTTGAGTCCGGGAAGTACTGGCACCTCGGCGGCGAAGAGTCTCTTCACGAAGCATTTGTTGATCTTGCTCACTCATAATCACAGCTCCTCTACGAACTTCAGTCCGTCCTTGTCTTGACGTTTCCGGTTGCTCCTGAGTCCGTTCTCGTCTTGACGTTTCCGGTTGCTCCTGAGTTCGTTGCTGATTTGGAGTAGGATTTTGAGCAAGTGGATCAGAGGTTTGAGCTGGAGTATGAGCATCTGTTGGCGGGAAATGCCTAAGGAATCTCTCGATTGAAGGACGCCGGGAAAGAACGATGTCGTACCGAGAAGCCCATCGCCGCAATGATTTCACAACTTGTTGGCAAGCCGAGCTCTCCAGCGCATTGTTCCTCCGGAGTACGTGATATTCCTCCCACAGTTCGTCAACTCGTTCCTGAACTTCAGAGATGGTCATTCCCCCGCGCCTGCTGATGAAATCCTCATATGCAGTCCTCTCAGCGACGGCAGTGTTCAGCTCGGCCTCCAGATCTTTCTTTTCGGACTCTAAGTCCTTATTGTCGGCCTCCAGCTTCACTAAACAAGCCAAGAGTTCGTCATTCTTCATCTGGTCAGCTATGGCTTTTTTCTCAGCTTCGTCTAAAGCGGAAGAGTACAGCCGCTTCCAGTGAAGTACCTCCAGCTCCTTAAAGAGTTAAGAATACAAAGCAGCTATGTCAGTTCGGCATTTCAGTTTACTGAGCAGGTAGTAAACCACAACAGGAGTAAAAGAGAGTACGAAAAGCTATACGAAGACACAAGTGCAGAAAGAAGAATTTTTTCATTCATAAGAAAAAAAATTTTACACAAGGAGGGCTTCAAGGCCATTTTACAAGAAGGAAGAAACTAAACTAAGAGAAGGGAGACGAAATCATACTTCGCCAGCTTCGTCTCCGGCTCCTCGGTGAGGTTCAGCTTCCTTCTCCTTGTCTGCCTCAGCTTCAGCCTCGGCCTCCCTGCTCCCCCCAGCCTGCTCGGTGCCCCCATCACCGATCAGCAGCACCTCTTGCTCGGCCTGCCTGTCTCCGGTCTGCTGATCAAGCTGCTCGGTCTCACCCTCTCCGTGGAAAATTGGAGCGGGTGAAACTGGCCCTAAGGAGGCAAAGATAGCCTCCATATTCTCGTCCCGGTCAGCTCGGCAACTACGAACTCGGTCAGCAGAAAGCAGGACCGAGGACGAAGCAAGCTCCTCAAGGAGCGGCAGACTCTGGAGACGAGCTGCTATCTCTCGGCCGTACAGCGGCAGAACGACTTCGGGCCCCTGCTCGGCATTATCGGTCATCAGTTTCAGCAGATCACCGACAAAGGCCGAAAATTGATTGCTCAGAAAGAGTTTCTCCGCGAAAGCACGGAGAACCTCCCCTTGGGCTACCACGGCGGCAGCATCCCTCCGTTTCGTCTGCTCTCGCTGGATGACGAGCTGGTTTTTGGCAAACTGGGCTTCATCCTGGGCCGAGATCCTAGCAGCTCTGGCCTTCTCAAAGTCTGCCTTAGCCTGTTCGGCCTGGTGACGAGCAGCCGCCAACTTCCTCTGCATCTCAGCATAATCGTTGGACGCTTTGGAGAGTTCAACGGCGACGAGCTTGGAGAGCATATCGTTCCTCTGAAAATGGAAAAAGGAAAAAGTCAACCGAGGGGCCACAAAAAATACAGGAAAAAAGCAAGGCCAGAAAATCAAGAAGACAATTCACCTCGGCGAAGTCCGTGGGCCATAAAAATGGCTCACAGATATGCTCCGAAGGAGGCGCCAAGACCACGTCTTTCTCTGGCGCTCTTGGGGGCTTCTGGGTCTTCCCCTTCCTACTTGCCGAAGTCGACTCCGGCTTCTTTGGATCCGAAGAGGTCTTTTGCCTCTTCGGATTCTTCTCGGCATCAGGCGCCGAGCTGGTAGACTTCTCTTTCTCCGGCTCCTTAAGCTCGGAGGATTTGCGGCTAATCTTATTCAGCATGTACACTGCCAAAAAGCAAGAAAGCAAAGTTAGTTTTCGCCACAAAAGCAGTAAGGCACAAAAAAGAATTCCTCACCCTCGGTCTCTTCATCCGAAGACGAGGAGTCGAACACGAAGTCGCCCTTGACGAGCTCAGACTCCAGGTACTGCTTCCTAATCATAGGAATCTTATTGAGCTCGCCCTCGAGCTCGTCCAACGGTTCTAACCGAGGATGAGGAATCACGGACTTCGGCCCTCTCCAAGGAAAGCCCGGAGCCGCTGTCCTATTATAAAAAAAGAAGCGATGTTGCCACTTTGGCCACTTGGTTTTGCAGAAGGCCCTAAAAGGCTGTAAAGGGATCAAGTAAAACCAAGATCCTTTTCTCTTAAACTGGAAAAAATTAAGGATTGCCCTCAGAGACAGATCCTTGTCTAGCCTACGCAGTTCGGCAGCAAAGGCCGATAAGTGCCTCCAAGAGTTCGGAGTCACCTGACCTAAAGGGAGTTGAAAAAAATCTAGCAGCTCTACAAAGGCAGGGGGAAGAGGGAAACGAAGCCCGCATTCCAAGCCGGCTTCATAAACGGTGGCGTAACCCTCCGGCGGCGAGTCAGCCCTATGAAGGTCGTCGGGAATCGCAACCTTCCCCCCAGGAAAAAAATATTTTTCGTGTAAGGATATCACAGTATCCTTACTCAAGATGCTGTGAAAATACTCTACGGTCTTCTCCCCGGATTCCTTCCGGCTAGAAGACCCCTTATCCCCTTTCCTACCGCTACCTGACTCAGAAGAAGAAGAAGAAGAAGACATGGTTCTTACTCTTTGAAAGTCTGAAAAAATTCTGAAGAAATTCTCGAAAGCGGAAGGAAATTTTTACGCAAAAGAGAGAGATTGCAGAAGAAGCAATAGCAAAAGTGTTCAACTGATGAAGAAAGGACGTATTTATCAGATTCGGAGAAGATTTCAAAATCATCGCACCGTTTCGAATCCCACCTTTTCAGGATTCAACGGCCGGATTTTACTGTCGCATTTAATGCAGTCACGCGCAAGGCACGTCCCCTGACGTCAGCCTCCCCCGTACCTTTATCCAGAATGCCGAAGTGACTCGCTTCGCCGAAGTGATTCACTTCGCTTTTCGGGGGGGGTAGTGATGGGGTACGTACTAAACAAGCCCAATAGCAGTGACGGCCCATCAGCCCAAAGCCCAAGGAAGAGTATCAGTTCGGCATTACCAAAGAGTTCGGCCCCAGCCTACAGCTCGGTAAAAGCCAACCAATCAGTTCGGCATTACCAAAGAGTTCGGCTCCAGCCTACAGCTCGGTAAAAGCCGACCAATCAAGCTCTACTCTCAGATCGGCAAAAGCTGCTCGGCAATAGTTCAGAAGTTCGGTCTCAGTATTCGACCGAACTGGGAGATAGTGGACTCATGCAGAACCTCCACGACCTCCACTACATGATCTATTTAGTGGTGTCAACTCATGCAGGATAGCGGACCAAACAAAGAGATAGTGGACCCATGCAGGATCTCATGACCTCCACGACATCCACTACTTAGTTAGTGGTGATGCAAGCCACGACCTAGTTAGTGGTGATGCAAGCCACGATCTTAGTTCAATGTATAAATAGAACTTAGATCAGATAGAAGAGGGCTTCTCTAGACATAAAATATCATATAGCAAGTCTGTATTTGTAAGCTGGAAAACCAGATCAAGCAATACAATCTTGCCCTCCTTTCTTCCCGTGGACGTAGATTTACCTCAGTAAATCGAACCACGTAATTCCTTGTGTCGTGATCTGTATTCATTACCTGCATTTACTACTATCAAAAATTCGCCCAACCATCAGTCACGATCTTGGTATTGCTCATGTGGGGCAATCAATACTTAAGTCCTCTTCATCTCCCCACAATTCCTTCTTGCTCAATAATCTCCTACATGTCCCCAAAGTTACCAAAAATTTGCTAAGTGTCTCACATTTTGCTCGTGATAACAATGTGTTTTTCGAATTTCATCTATCTTATTATTTTGTGAAGGATCAAATCTCCAAGGCCATACTCCTCAAATGTCATCTTGACAACAACCCTCTACAAGTTTTTGCTTCAAAAATCTCCCTCAAAGTCTCTCAAGCCTTCAAGTTCCCCTAAGAGTTCAAGCTTAACTCATGTTGTTTGTTCCTTAGCACAAGGCCATCAGCTTTTTCCGTTAATTCTGCTACATCTTTAGATCTTTGGTATAGAAGATTTGGCCACTGTGCTTTCAATATTGTAGAGAAGATTCTCAAAGAATGTAATATCCCCTTTCATTCAATGAATTCATCTTCATTATGTCATTCTTGCTGCTTGGCTAAGAGTCATCGCCTACCTTATGCCTCTTCTCAAACACAATACACAAAACCTTTTCAATTAGTTCACAGTGATATTTGGAGGCCTGCTCCAACCCACCACAATTCGCCTTATTCTGAGTATTGCAGTCACCATGGGATGGTCCATTACCCATTTGGATGTCAATAACGCTTTTCTCAACAGTGATCTTAAGGAAGACTTATACATGCGTCAGCCACCAGGATTTGAACAAGGCCCTCCTGGCCTCGTATGCAAACTAAACAAGACCTTTTATGGCCTGAAACAGGCTTCTCGTGCATGGTTCTCCACCATCACCAGCACCCTTCTTCGTCTCGGCTTCGTTCAATCTCGTGTTGACACTTCTCTCTTCCATCGGCGCACCAAATCCAATGTTACCTACCTGCTCCTTTATGTTGATGACATGCTGATCACAGGGAGTTCATCTGCTATTATCCGTCATGTTATTCAGCAACTCAATTCAAGCTTTTCCCTTAAAGATTTAGTGGAAGTCACCAATTGTCTAGGTATCGAAGTCTCTCGGACCTCTCAAGGATTGCACCTTAGCCAAGGTGCATACATCAAGGAATTATTGAATAAGGTTAAAATGCTTGACGCCAAGCCGTTCCCAACTCCCATGGCGTCTGACTGTAAGTTGAGTAAAGATAATGGAAACCCTACGGTGGATGGAAAATTGTATAGAAGTGTTGTAGGGGCTCTTCAGTATGCCACAATCACTCGGCCAGAACTTAGCTTCTCTGTGAACAAAGTGAGTCAGTTTATGGTCTGCCCTCTTGATGCACATTGGAAAGCTGTAAGGAGAATTCTACGTTACGTGGTAAATTTAGTGGATTATGGTCTTCATGTCAGAACAAGTGATTTTGGATTAACCGGTTTTTCGGATTCCGATTGGGCATCGGATGTGGATGATCGCCGATCAACTACTGGTTACTGTGTCTTCTTTGGTAGAAATTTGGTGTCATGGTGCTTGAAGAAGCAGAAGGTGGTATCACGGTCGAGTACTGAGGATGAATATAGATCACTTGCTCATGTTGTTGCAGAACTCTCGTGGGTGAGCTCCCTACTAAACGAACTCGGAATCAAGTCCAAGAAAAAGACAGTGGTGTGGGTAGACAACAGGAGCACAATTGCTCTTGCATCCAATCCAGTTCTTCATGCACGTGCCAAGCACATAGAGCTGGACCTCCACTTTGTAAGGGACAAAGTTGCTGGACAGGAAATCGACCTAATATATGTTCCTACTGCTGATCAAATAACCGATGTCCTGACGAAACCATTGAGCAACCAATTCTTCGTGAGGCTCCGAAACAAACTTGGGGTTTGTCCGTTGTCCTCCCTCGAATTGAGGGGAAGTGTTAACTTGGCAGTCACAGCTGTCGAAGATCATGGAGAAAAGAGAGTATCAATAATAGAACAAAATCAGGGATCATAGATGATCTCAGGGATTGCCTCAAATTTAATTTATTTCGCTTCCATGGTTTCCTTTTTTATTCCTTGTACAGACGTTCTGAAATCTCTATTTAAAGAGACTCACATCAGCAATAAGATCATCATTAAACACATCAAAAAAATATATTGCATACCTCTTTTCTTGCTTTTCCTTTACGACCGAATGTAAAGTTTATAACAATATACGCCCATTTTTTAGTTCGTGGAAATACCGGAATTTGGCAAAAGTTTATGACTTTTAAGGCAGTTTCCCATTATTTCAAATGGAGTACCGATTTTATAGTACTCCCTCCGCCCCATAGAAATAGGCATTTGAGATCGACACGGGTTTTAATGTACAATTGGTAAAGTAAGAGAGAAAGAGAAAAAATAGTTGAAATTGTATAGTGGATTGTGAGGCCCATAAATGATAAAGGAAAAAGAAGGAGAAAAAAGTTTCCATAAATAGTTTTAAGAGCATCCACAATGGCGGCTAGCGGACCGGCTAGCCGATTCCCGGCCCTAGCCGGTCCGCTCGCCGAACCATTGCAGGCGGCGAGCGGCAAATCGGCGAGCGCACGCCGATTTTCGGGCGCTGGCCGATGCGCTCGCCGATCGGCTGGCCGCCATTGCAGGCTCCCGATCGGCCAGCTCAATTTTTTTTAAATTTTCCGAAACACTATATATACGCGATATGTATGTCTATATTTCGATCTCAACTTTCAAATTATTGCAAATTAGTCCTTCAACTTTCGGAAATTACGTTTCCGGATGAATTTTCAGTACAACTTTAATGGAAATAAAAAATTTTCAAGCTGACCCCAGCCAGGGGCGCTGCCCCCGAACCCCCGTCTAATCATAACAAATTCAAATAAGTGTATACTCCGCACTTCCAACTTATTTGATGTCTCATTATGATCATATTGATCAATCAAGTTAATCCAATTACACTAAAATATCCAACAATTTGCACGACATTTTTATTCGCACCACTTGTTTTAATTAAAGAGTTGTGGGTGCAGAGGACTGCACGTCGTTAGACTTTTTTTGAATTAATGTACTTTTTAAAATTTTAATATTATTATTGAATTTTTCCGTATCTGTGTCGTAAATTTAATTCTGTATTTTGTGTGATTGTTAATTATTTGTGTTTATAATTTTGATTATTGTGGCTACCCTATTGTTTGTCCAATTACTTGTACTGATGATGTGGTAGGAGGAATTTTTAAGTGCTGATGATGTGGCAGGAGGAGATGTGGAATGAGGAGTTGTGGCTAGGCTATGGTAATTAGTTTTTTATTAGAACTAGACGGTAGGTCCCACCAATAGAGAATTCAATTTGTGTGTTAATTGAACAAGTTCTGACGAAAAAACAGCTCTTTATTTGAGTGTGCTGACGAAAAAGCCCTCGCTCTTCCATCTCAGTCTCCTCTGTCTGAATGTTCTTCTCTCTCCAAGTTCGATTTTTCCTCACTCTTTTGTCACACCCAAAACGATTTTTCCTTGAGTTCAAATTTCTCTATAGGCCGCTGGCCGTCCTCCTCCACCAAGTTCGAATCTATCTCTCGGCCCCTGGAGAGTCCCCGTGATTGATGTGGAAGGCGGCGCCTTCCCTTTGATAAGGGTTTTGTAGTCTGCACCGAGGATTGAAGCCACTTTTCTCAACCTCTATTCCGTCGGTGGTTGGGTGGGCCAGCGACGGCTCTATCAAGGAGTTCTTCAGACTCGCTGGCTGATGTTGAGATCAGGAACTTGATTTTTGAGCTTAGATCAAGCATGGACATCCTTTCTTCTCAGTATAACTTTCACAGTGTTATGGGTTTCCTTCTTCTCACTTTTTATTAATCAAATCAAGATCTTGAGCAATAAATTGGAGCATAAAAGAGAAGGGGAAGAACAAAAATAAAGACCTCCAAATCTTGTTTTTTTTCTTTTGTTTTCTGGGATTGAATTTTACGGAAAGTTGTGAAAAGGCAAAGGAAGAGATGAGTGGGAAAAGAGTGTTGAGAGCTCTATTTTACTACTGTGTTTTTAAAAATGGAGATTGTTGGGATTAAAGGTTGAAAAATGATGCATGGAAGCAAAGCTGCGGTTATTTCAGTCAAAGCAGTTGATGACCGTTGCTTAAGTCTCAAGATTTCAAGATTCTATTATGAATTCAGTTAGCATCTAGAAGCCGTTGTGATGCAATACTTGAAGTATAAAGAGGCAGTAGAGCGTGCATTATTCAGATTATTATTCAACACCAACACAAATTAGAAGTCGAGCTTCTTCTATAATCATACACATAGTTCATAGTCGAGTTTCTGAAGCTGTGTGTTCTTGTGAGTCTTGAGATTAGATTCATGTTGTAGCTCAATGCTGTGATTGTCATTGAGTGTGTGCGTTGTACAAGTGTTGATCAATAAACTCCGTTCTTTCTCTCCCGTGGACGTAGGCATCAAACGCCGAACCACGTAACCCCTGTGTTCTTCTTGCTATTGCTTTCTTTCTACTGACTATTGTTATTCAACTGTGATCTTCATTCTGGTGTCGATCATTGAAGTTGAAGTTTGGATCACCATTTCACAAATTGGCGCCGTTTGTGGGAAGTGGATTGGGCGATCAGCAAGAGAAGAGGTTTTAAGGGGTTTTCTTGAAGGAGATCTACTCTCTGGTTTTGTTCATCAAGTTCTCTGCGCACCTGGTATTCGACAGAATGTCCACTGCAAAGTTTGATCTGGAGAAATTCACGGGAGCAAATGATTTTGGCCTGTGGAGGCTAAAAATGAAAGCCGTGCTCATGCAGCAAGGCTTATGGGAGACATTAAAGAAGGAGACGGTTACTGAGGCAGAAAAGGCTGATCCCAAATACCAAGAACATCAGGATAAGGCCTATTCGACCTTGATCTTGAGCCTCAACGATCGTGTGTTGCGAGAAATCTCAAGAGAGGAAACTGCATCTGGTGTGTGGAAGAAATTGGAGTCTTTGTATATGCAGAAATCTCTCTCAAACATACTTCTCTTGAAGCAGCGGCTGTTTACTTTCAAATTTTCTGAGTCAAGAAGCATCAGTGAGCAGCTCGAGGAATTTGCAAAGTGTATAGATGACTTGGAGAACATCGATGAGATCATCAAAGATGAGGACAAAGCACTCATGCTCCTCAACTCCCTGCCTAAAAGCTTCGAGCAATTCAAGGATGCTATCCTTCTTGGAAGGGACTCCAAGGTGACCTATGAGGAGGTACACTCTGCTTTAAAATTGAAAGAATTTCAAAAGATTCCTTTAAGATCAAATGATCCAGCATCCGAGAGTCTCAATATCAAAGAGGACTCCAAGAAGTCAGTAAAGAAGAAGAATCAGAAGAAGCTCAAACCTTGGAAACAAAAGCCAATGCAAGAAAAGGAGTCAAGATCTTGCTATTATTGCAAGAAACCGGGCCATATCAAGAAAAATTGTTTTGCACTTCAAAAGAAGCAGCAGGATCAACAAAATACACAGAACACTGCAGATATGGTGGAAGAGGTCCAAGAAGCAGAAGCCTTGAATGTTGCAGATGAAAATATAAGAAATGTCTGGATCATAGATAGTGGATGTAGCTTCCACATGAGTTCTCACATTGAGTGGTTTGAGGACCTGCAAGAATCTGAGGGGGTTGTGCTGCTAGGGAATGATCAGGAATGCAAGATTGCAGGGATTGGAAGCATCAAGCTACGGATGGCAGATGGATCAGCTAGGGTGTTATCAGAGGTTAGATTCATTCCTAACATCAAAAGAAATTTGATTTCTCTGGGAGTGCTTGAACAAAGAGGGTATTCTTTTGTGTCTTCGAATGGAGTAATGAAGGTCATCAAGGACTCAAAAGTTGTTATCACTGCTTTGAGGAAAAGGAACCTATACTACATGCAAGCTCAAGTAATAAGTGGAGCAGCTAATGCAGTTACTAGTACAGATCTTGACTTATGGCACATGAGACTTGGACATGTATCAGAGGGTGGTTTAAAGACTCTTGTCAAGAAGGGTGTAATAAGCTCTGAAGTATCCACTGGTTTGAGGCATTGTGAGGAGTGCATCATGGGCAAGAGCAAGAAGCTTCCTTATGGTGTTGGGAAACACACATCAGAGCATCCTCTGGATTACTCACACAGCGATATATGGGGTCCCTCTCCAGTTGCAACAATAGGAGGATGCAGGTACTTCTTGACTTTCATAGATGACTTTTCTAGAAAGATATGGATTTATTTCATGAAGGAGAAGTCAGAAGCATTTCACAAATTCAGAGAGTGGTGCACCGAGGTTGAAGTTGAGAAGAATACATCTCTGAAATGTTTAAGGACAGATAATGGACTCGAGTATTTGTCCCATGATTTTGATAATTTCTGCAAGTTGAAGGGAATTAAAAGGCATAGGACGGTGCCTAACAATCCACAACAAAATGGAGTCTCAGAGAGGGCCAATCGCACAATATTGGAGAGAGTAAGATGTATGTTAGCAAGCTCTGGAATGCAGAAAAGGTTCTGGGGAGAGGCTGCTGCAACTGCAGTGCACTTATTGAATAAATGCCCCTCTGCAGCAATTGACATGGACACTCCGGACTTCAGATGGTATGGCTCACATGGTGATTATGCAAGGTTAAGACCATTCGGATGCAAAGCTTACTCCCATGTCAGAAGAAACAAGCTTGAAGCAAGAGCCATGAAGTGTGCTATGCTTGGTTATCAAAAGGGAGTAAAGGGTTATAGACTATGGTCTATGGAACCTGGGAACAACAGAGTTATAATCAGTAGAGATGTGACATTTAGGGAAAGAGAAATGCCATATATAGAGCTGAATAATCAGAGCAAGTCTGGAAAGAATGACAACTCAGTGGAGGTGGAGCTTCTTGAGGAAGTTGGTTCAGAATCTGATAGTGATGAGTCTGATCAGAATGCAGGGACTCAGATGAGATCAGAACCTCCACAAGATCAGCAAGCACAAGAG
The DNA here is from genome assembly GCF_004379255.2 of Salvia splendens. Classification (NCBI taxonomy): domain Eukaryota; kingdom Viridiplantae; phylum Streptophyta; class Magnoliopsida; order Lamiales; family Lamiaceae; genus Salvia; species Salvia splendens. Next base: position 17,105,040 of record NC_056040.1, on the reverse strand, counting down.
CTTAGGGATTATCAACTTGCAAGAGACAGGGAAAGAAGAGTCATTACTCCACCAGCAAGATACAGCAACTCCAGTCTGGTCTACTATGCTTTATGTGTGGCAGAAGAGATAGAATGCTCAGAACCACAGAACTACAAGGAAGCAATGCAAAGTAAAGAAAGGGCAAGATGGTTAAAGGCAATGAGAGAGGAAATGGAGTCACTGATCAAGAATATGACATGGATTCTAGTGGATAGGACCAAGTTCCAGAAATTGATGGGTTGCAAATGGATTTTCAAGAGGAAGGTTGAAGCTGCTTTTGGAAATAAGATCAGACATAAGGCTCGGCTTGTGGCTAAGGGTTATAATCAGAAGGAGGGTATAGACTATAATGAGGTATTTTCCCCTGTGGTGAAACACAGCTCAATCCGGATCTTAATGGCTGTTGTATGTCAAAAAAATTGGGAACTCCAACAAATGGATGTGAAGACAGCCTTTCTTCATGGAGAGTTGGAAGAGAGCATTTACATGGAGCAGCCGGAGGGTTTCATTGATCCGGGGAATGAGAACAAAGTCTGCCTATTGAAGAGAAGCCTCTATGGATTGAAACAAAGCAGCCGGCAATGGAACAAGAAGTTTGATGAACATATGATGAATATTGGGTTCTGTAAATCAGAATTTGATAGTTGTGTCTACATGAAGAGAAAGGATGGGAGAACTCTAGCATACCTGCTTCTCTATGTGGATGATATACTCATTGCAGGCTCAGATATGTGTGAGATTGATGAGGTTAAATCAGACTTGAGTGCACGTTTTGAGATGAAAGATTTGGGTGATGCCAAGAGGATGTTAGGGATGGATATAATCAGGGACAGAAAGAGGGGGACTCTATGGCTTACACAGCAAGATTATATCAGTAAGATCCTAAAGAAATTCCAGATGGCTGATTCAAGATCAGTCATGACTCCTCTGGGTCCACATTTCAAATTGAGTACAGATCAGAAGCCTAAGTCTGAAGCAGAAAGAAGATATATGAATAGCCTGCCATTTGCTAACATTGTGGGGAGCGTAATGTACACTATGGTGTGCACAAGACCTGATATAGCCTATGCAATCAGCTGTGTTAGTAGATATATGTCAGATCCTGGTAAGACTCATTGGCAAGCTCTTAAGTGGATAATGAGGTATCTGAAAGGAACTGAGAGTATGGGGATATTATATAAGAAAGGTTATGACTCATCAAGGCCAGCAGCTTTGGGATTTTGTGATTCGGATTTTGCCACAAATTATGACAATAGGAAATCGCAGACAGGGTATGTTTTTACACTCTATGGATCTACAATCTCATGGAAGTCTGGATTGCAATCAGTTGTGGCATTATCCACTATAGAGGCCGAGTACATTGCATTAGCTGAAGCGGTTAAAGAAAGCTTCTGGATAAAAGGAATATTAAATGACTTTGGAGTGCAGCAAAGGGCCATTACAGTGCATTGTGATAGCAGCAGTGCCATCAGTCTGTCAAAACATCAAGTATTTCATGAACGAAGTAAACACATTGATGTGAGGTTGCATTTTGTTAGAGATGAAGTGAACAAAGGGGAAGTGAAGATCCAGAAGATAGGGACTGATGACAACCCGGCTGACATGTTAACCAAAGTATTGCCAGTGTCCAAACATTCTCATTGTTTGGACTTGGTGGCTGTGATGCAGAGGTAAGAAGGGAGAGATGGAGAGGAAGGAGGACAGAGAATTGATCATTATTGTTCAACCTAGGTGGAGATTTGTTGGGATTAAAGGTTGAAAAATGATGCATGGAAGCAAAGCTGCGGTTATTTCAGTCAAAGCAGTTGATGACCGTTGCTTAAGTCTCAAGATTTCAAGATTCTATTATGAATTCAGTTAGCATCTAGAAGCCGTTGTGATGCAATACTTGAAGTATAAAGAGGCAGTAGAGCGTGCATTATTCAGATTATTATTCAACACCAACACAAATTAGAAGTCGAGCTTCTTCTATAATCATACACATAGTTCATACTCGAGTTTCTGAAGCTGTGTGTTCTTCTTGCTATTGCTTTCTTTCTACTGACTATTGTTATTCAACTGTGATCTTCATTCTGGTATCGATCATTGAAGTTGAAGTTTGGATCACCATTTCACAGAGATGGTGCAGAAAGAAAGAGAAGGGAAAATGCAGGGAAAAGGTGGATCGGTGGTGGAGAGATTTGGTGTATGTATGGTCTAATTCAGCAACATATATTTGAGGGTAAAATTGTAATCATGCATCTAGTTCTGGATTGCACATTCCAAAGCAGATATAAAAACCACCAAAATCGCAATATTTGAATTCGGTCATTTCAGCAATGAATAGTGCGGGCCTAGCTTTATTCTAGAGCAGTCAATAATTTAATCTGCCACACTGAACAGATGAAAATGCCCAGATTTAGAGCATCTCCAATGGTGGCGAGCAAGCCGGCTAGCCGATTTTCGGTGAACCATTGGAACCGCTCGCCGAACCATTGGAACCGGCGAGCGCCATTTCGGTAAAGAAATCGGCTAGCGCTGGCCGATTCGCGAGCGCTCGCCGCCATTGCAGGCTCAGGACCGGCGAGCGTTCGGCGAGCGAATTTAATTTAATTTTTTTTTTAATTTTTGAAACATTATATACACGCGATTTGCACGTTATTTTCATTCACACCACTTGTTTTAACGAGTACTCTCTCTATCTTAATTTTTGTACAAGATCAATAACGCGAAATGGAGAACAACAACGAAGGTACTCCAGTGACGAGCGAGTCTCAAACTCCCCTGGTACCCGTGGGAGGTGGATGGGGTCTGATGCCCGGGTACTAGAACATGTACCCGTGGCAGCAGATGATGCCCGGGATGGCACCCGGGGGGAGTATGTCGGGGGGTTTACCGGCTATGCCGGGGTGGGGTCCTGGGATACAGATGATGCCGAGAGGGGTACCGGCGACGCAGGGGACGCCGCGGAGGGGAAAAGGTCTATCGCCCCAGTTTTAATTTTTCGACTGATTCTTCGCACACATCGACCCCAACGGAGGCACAGTTCACGCAATATGAGACTTTCTCCTTAGAGGAGTTGGGGTTTGATCTTCTCGGTGTTCCGGAAACTCCAGTTCAAACGGGGGGCGTAGGGCGGGGTCGAGGCCCCGCAAAGAAGAAGGGCAAGGGGAAGGACAAAAGGGTCGGCCAGTCGTCGCAATCGGTTGAGGACGACCCCTCGGTGCGGAGGAAGTGGACGGACGCAGAGAACGTCGCGCTTTCCAAGGCGTGGGTGAGTGTCTGTGATGATCCTCTGACTTCAAACAAGCAGAGGATCGTCAACATGTGGGCCAAAATTACTGCAGCCTACATGAGATTTTGCCCGGAGGGGAGGCCGCGCATCGGGGAGGAGTGCCGGAAGGGGTGGGACCGAATCAGGGCTGGGGTCTCCCGATTTTCGGGCTTGTACGCCAATACCCTCCGCATGCAGAGCAGTGGCCAAACGGAGGATGACTGCAGGAGGATAGCGGAGAAAGCCTTCCCCCAGCCCGGGTTGTATAAGGAGTTCACCTACTGGAACTGCTACGAGGTGCTGAACGACTCCGAGAAGTTCCGGGCAGGTGTCGACGTTGGCTGGCCGAAGAAGCAACAACTGAACTATACCGGTGATTACAGCGGCAACAGCGGCGGTTCCCACGACCTCCCCGAGGATGCGGAGGAGCTCCCGTCCCCGCCATCGTTCGCTCGCCGAACTCGCCCGGTTGGTCAAAGACGGGCGCAACGGGAGGCGAGGGGGGGCGCCGGGGGTCCCAGGAGGTACAGTCGGCATCCCCCCTTGGCCAGTAGACAGAGGATCTCAAATTCTTCACGCGTCAACAAACGCGCGCTCAGATGGCCAAGACGTTAGCCGAATGGCGGACGGCGACGGACCCCGAGGAGAAGAGTTTTCTTCACGTAATGCTCGTGAGCGTGCGTGACGATTTGAAGACCGGGGGGGCACCGGGGGGTTCCGGCGGCGACGGTGGCGAGGGGGCGACGGAGACGAGGAGTGAGGCGGAGGTCGTGTTTTTTTTAAATAATGTAAATTTTTTTAAATTAATGTATTTTTTTAATGTAATTTTTTTAAAATTAATGTATTTTTTTATTGTACTTTTTTTTAATTTAAATAATATTATTGAATTTTCCCGTATCTGTGTCGTACATTTAATTCCATATTTTGTGTGATTGTCAATTATTTGTTTTATATAATTAGGGGTGATGTGGCTAGGCTATTGCTAGGCTATTTGCTTGTTCTGATGATGTGGCTGGAGGATTTTTAGTGCTGATGATGTGGCAGGTGGAGATTGTGGCTGGGCTATTGTTGGGCGAAAGCCACTGGAGATGCCCTTAGGGCCATTTCTTGACATAACCGGAAAGCGAACACGCCCTTAACATCGGACATCAACCACTCTAGTACTATTCACTCCGTCTACTAATATGTGTCTCATTTGACTTAACACGGATTTTAAAAAAAGTTGGTTGAAAAGGTTAGTAGTATGTGAATCCTATTTTTATATACTCCTTCCGTCCACCAAAAAATAAACATAATTGTGCATGTCACGGGTTTTAATATGAAATTGGTAAAATAAGACAAAGAGAGAATAGTAAGAGATGAGTAGTGTTAATAGATTGTAGGGTCTATATTATTAATATTACTAGTATTAAAATGTTTAAAACCTTCCATATTTAAAAAGTACTGTAGTCTAAATTTGGGGCACGGTCCAAAATGATAAACCTTATTTATTTTTTGTGGACGGATAAAGTGTTAGTTTTATAATAAAATATAAATGAAAATAAGTTAGTGAAATATGGGGTCCGATAACAAGCAGGACAATTAATATGGGGCGGGCCAAAATAGAAAACTAGGACGGGAGGGAGTACTATTTTCATCTTTCCTTCTGCTTTCCTACCTACTCCTCACAAACCGACAACACACATTTGGCACCACGGCCGCTACTTCATTTAAAATTGAGCACACAAGCTTTCAATTTAGTAGCGGTCCACAAATGGCCTCTGCGTATATACATTATTGAATAAGTTGGATGAATTTGCAAGTTACCAATGGAGGAAACAATGAAGGATTTGGAGGGGAAGAAAGTATGCGTGACTGGCACTTCAGGCTTTGTAGCTTCGTGGCTGGTGAAGCGCCTTCTTCTTTCAGGTTATCGAGTGATCGGCACCGTCAGAGATCCAGGTATACCTATTGATGAATCCGCGAATTTCTGATGTTTGTAAATGCTGGTAGAAGATAAAGACTACGACACAAAGAATTTACGTGGTTCGATTTACTGAAGTAAATCTACGTCCACGGGAAGAAGGGAGGGCAAGATTGTATTGCTTGATCTGGGATTACAGCTTACAACACAGACTTGCTATATGCTATTTTATCTCTAGAGAGCTTAACCTTTTTCTATCTGATCTAAGTTCTATTTATACATTGAACTAAGATCGTGGCTTGCCTCACCACTAAGTCGTGGATGTCGTGTAGGTCATGGCCTAAGATCGTGGATGTAGCGTAGGTCATGGCCTACGATCATGGCCTGAGTTGACACCACGTGGTAGTGGGTGTGTTGGAAGTTGTGGAAATCCTGTATGGGTCCACTAACTCCTTGTTCGGTCGAATACTGAGACCGAACTGCTTTGGTTGCCGATCTGAGAGTAGAGCTTGATGCCGACCTGAGAGCAGAGCTTGATTAGTTGGCTTTTACCGAGCTGTAGGCTGAGGCCGAACTCTTTGTTCGGTCGAATACTGAGACCGAACTGCTTTGGTTGCCGATCTGAGAGTAGAGCTTGATGCGTTGGCTTTTACCGAGCTGTAGGCTGAGGCCGAACTCTTTGGTAATGCCGAACTCATACTCTTCCTTGGGCTTTGGGCTGATGGGCCGTCATTGCTGTTGGGCTTGTTTAGTACGCACCCCATCACTACCCCCCCCGAAGGGCGAAGTGAATCACTTCGGCGAAGTGAGTCACTTCGGCATTCTGGATAAAGGCAAGGGGGAGGCTGATGTCAGGGGACGTGCCTTGCATTAAATGCGACAGTAAAATCCGGCCGTTGAATCCTGAAAAGGTGGGATTCGAAACGGTGCGACGATTTTGAAATATTCGCCGAATCTGATAAATACCTCCTTTCTTCATCATTGAAGCACTTTTGCGATTGCTTCTTCTGCACTCTCTCTTTTTTGCGAAAATTCTCTCTCCGCTTTCAAGAATTTCTTCAGACTTTCTTCACCTTCAAAAAGTAAGAAAAATGTCTTCTTCTTCTTCTTCGGAGTCGGGTAGCGGTAGGATAGGCGGTAAGGGGTCTTCTGGCCGGAAAGAGTCCGGGGAGAAGACCGTAGAGTATTTCCATAGTATTTTGAGTAAGGATACTGTGATATCCCTACCCGAAAAATACTTTTTTCCTGGGGGGAAGGCGGTGGTACCTGACGGTGATCATAGGGCTGACTCCCCGCCGGAGGGTTACGCCACCGTGTACGAGGCCTGCTTAGAATGCGGGCTTCGTTTCCCCCTCCCTTCTGCCTTTATAGATTTACTAGATTTTTTTCAGCTTCCTTTAGGCCAGGTGACTCCGAACTCTTGGAGGCACTTGTCGGCCTTCGCTGCCGAACTCCGTAAGTTAGGAAGGGATTTGTCTTTGAAGGCGATCCTTAAATTCTTTCAATTTAAGAGGAAGGGGTCTTGGTTTTACTTGATCCCTGTACAGCCCTTTAGGGCCTTTTGTAAAACGAAGTGGCCGAAGTGGCAAAACCGCTTCTTCTACTATGATAGGACCGCGGCTCCTAGTTTTCCCTGGAGAGGGCCGAAGTCCGTTATCCGTCATCCTCGGCCTGAACCGTTGGACGAGCTCGATGACGAGCTCAACAAGATTCCCATAGTTAGGAAACAATACACGGAGTCTGAGCTCGTCAAGGGCGACGTCGTGTTCGACATCTCGTCTTCGGACGAAGAGGCCGAGGGTGAGGATTTCTCTTTATCTTTATGCTCTACTGCTTTAACGAAGAAAACTAACCTGGCTTTCTTGCTTTTTGGCAGTGTACATGTTGAATAAGGCTATCCGAAAGTCCTCCGAGCTTGTGGAGCCGGAGAGGCAGAGAGCCCCTCGCTCGGCGTCTGAAGCCGAGAAGAATCCGAAGAGGCAAAAGACCTCTTCTTCGGATCCGAAAGAGCCGGAGCCGTGTTCGGCTAAAGGGAAGGGGAAATTTCATGAGTCCCCAAGAGTGCCGGGGAAAGACCTGGTCATCTCCGAGGTGGTTGCAGACATCCCGGAACACGTCCCTGAGCCTTTTCAATGGCCGACGAATTTTGTGGAGGTAAGCTTTTTGACTTGGCTTCTTTTCCACATTTTTTGATGGCCATTCTGTTGAGTTTTTTCCTTGTTCATCTTCAGAGAGCCAAGCTCGTCTCCGTGGAGCTCTCCAAAGCATCCCACGACTACGAGGAGATGCAGAAGAAGTTGCATCTTGCTCGTAGTCTGGCCGAACAGGCTGAGGCCAAATTTGAGAGGGCCCGAGCTGCTAGGATCTCGGCTCAGGATGAAGCCCGGTCAGCCAAAAACCAGCTCATCATCCTGCAAGAGCAGACGAAGCACCGGGAGGCTCAGAAGGAGGCTGCCGCCGTGGCTGCCCAGGGGGAGGCTCTCCGTGTTTACACGGAGAAACTCTTTTTGAGCAGCCAGTTCTCGGCCTTTGTCGGTAGTCTGGTAAGGCTAATTACCGATAAGGGCGAGCAGGGGGCCGACGTCGTGCTGCCTCTGTACAGCCGAGAGATAGCTGCTCGGCTTCAGAATCTGCCGCTCCTTGAGGAGCTCGCTTCATCCTCGGTCCTGCTTTCTGCAGACCGAGTCCGGAGTTGTCGAGCTGATCGGGACGAGAACCTGGAGGCTATCTTTGCCTCCGTGGGACCCGTTTCACCCGCTTCGACTTACAACGGAGAGGGTGAGGCCGAGCCGCTGGAGCTGGAGGCCGAAGTCGAGCGGGCCGGGCATCCGGAGAAGGAAGCCGATCAGGAGGCGGAGGCGAGGCCGGCAGGATGCGATGCCGAGGCTGAGGTAGCTCAGGAGAAAGAAGCTGAACCAGACCGAGGATCCGGAGACGAAGCTGGCGGAGTATGATTTCGTCTCCCTTCTCTTAGTCTAGTTTCTTCCTTGTAAAATGGCCTTGAAGCCCTCCTAGTGTAAAAAATTTTCCTTGTGAATGAAAAATTCTCTACACTTGTCTTCGTATAGCTTTTCGTACTCGCCTTTATTTGTATTTTACTATCTGCTCGGTACAGCTGCCGAACTAATATAGCTGCTTTGTACTCAAGGAGATGGAGATACTTCACTGGAAACGGCTGTACTCTTCGGCTTTAGACGAAGCTGAGAAAAGAGCTATAGCCGATCAGACGAAGAATGACGAGCTTCTGGCTCGTTTAGTGAAGCTGGAGGCCGATAATAAGGACTTAGAGTCCGATAAGAAGGATCTGGAGGCCGAGCTGAATACGACCATTGCTGAGAGGACTGCGTACGAGGATTACATCCGTGTGCGCGGGGGAGTGACCATATCAGATGTTCAGAGTCGAGTTGACGAACTGTGGGAGGAATATCATGTACTCCGGAGGAACAATGCGCTGGAGAGCTCGGCTTGCCAACAAGTTGTGAAATCATTACGGCGCTGGGCTTCTCGGTACGACATCATTCTTTCCCGGCGTCCCGCAATCGAGAGATTCCTTAGGCATTTCCCGCCAACAGATGCTCGCACTCCAGATCAAGCCTCTGGTTCCCTTGTTCAAAATCCTACTCCAAGTCAACAACGAACTCCGGAACAGCCGGAAACGTCAAGACGAGAACGGGCTCAGGAGCAACCGGAATCGTCAAGACAGGGACGGACTGAAATTCGCCGAGGAGTTGTGACTATGAGCGAGCAAGATCAGCAGATGCTTATTGCAGAGACTCTTCATCGCCGAGGGGTTAGAGCTTCTGGGGCTCGCGGAAGAGGTGTTGGGTCGAGGATAGCATCTCGTCGACCTGCTTATTCTTCATCTGCTCGGAACAACCGAACTCGGCTTCCAGAGGATTTTGCAGATAGGTGGCTTAACTTCAGCAACCCTGGACAGTAGAATAGTCCTTTGTAATAGCGTAACGCCATTTTGTAGGGTAGCTGAGTTGTATGCCGAACAAGATTTGAAAAATGAAATTTTGTTTTCGCTTCTAACACTGTATTTACAGCTTAGCGAAAAAATTTCATCGTACTTGTCCTCGGTCTTATGAAGTAAACTTCTTTGACCGGACTTGGTCCTTGGTCTTGTGAAGTAAACTTCTTTGACCGGACTCGTCTTTGGTCTGATGAAATAAACATCTTTGACCGGACTCGTCTTTGGTCTGATGAAATAAACATCTTTGACCGGACTTGGTTTGTGTTCTAATTTGGCGATTTTTGTCGCCGGGATCGAACTTTCCCTTGTCCTAATTCGGCGAGTTTTATCGCGTGGATCGGACTTTCCCAGTTAACCGAAGTGGTCTTATGCAGTAAACCTCTTTGACCAGACATGGTCGTCCCCGGTCTTATGAGGTAAACTTCTTTGACCGAACTTGGTCGTCCTAATTCGGCGAGGTTTATCGCGTGGATCGGACTTTCCCTTATTGCAGTTCGTTTCAGACGAAGTGCTTATTTCTTAAGCCGAATTGTGGTCTTGTATCTTCCTGAGAAGCTTGGACTCACAATCGTTGGCTTATTGCAGTTCGTTTCAGACGAAGTGCTTGTTAAGCTGAATTGTGGTCTTGTATCCTCCTTAGAAGCTTGGACTCACAATCGTTGGCTTATTGCAGTTCGTTTCAGACGGACTGCTTGTTAAGCTGAATTGTGGTCTTATATCCTCCTTAGAAGCTTGGACTCACAATAGTCTTTAATAATCAATCTAAAAAGGGGATCAGTCTTTAAAGAACGATATACCTTGGTACCATTTGTAAGAGACGACAAGCACATAGAGACAAAACACATAGAGAAAAAAATGAAAAAGATGAAGGAAAAAAACTTTAAACTTTTTATAAAACGACAAGTAAATGCTGGTAGAAGATAAAGACTACGACACAAAGAATTTACGTGGTTCGATTTACTGAAGTAAATCTACGTCCACGGGAAGAAGGGAGGGCAAGATTGTATTGCTTGATCTGGGATTACAGCTTACAACACAGACTTGCTATATGCTATTTTATCTCTAGAGAGCTTAACCTTTTTCTATCTGATCTAAGTTCTATTTATACATTGAACTAAGATCGTGGCTTGCCTCACCACTAAGTCGTGGATGTCGTGTAGGTCATGGCCTAAGATCGTGGATGTAGCGTAGGTCATGGCCTACGATCGTGGCCTGAGTTGACACCACGTGGTAGTGGGTGTGTTGGAAGTTGTGGAAATCCTGTATGGGTCCACTAACTCCTTGTTCGGTCGAATACTGAGACCGAACTGCTTTGGTTGCCGATCTGAGAGTAGAGCTTGATGCCGACCTGAGAGCAGAGCTTGATTAGTTGGCTTTTACCGAGCTGTAGGCTGAGGCCGAACTCTTTGTTCGGTCGAATACTGAGACCGAACTGCTTTGGTTGCCGATCTGAGAGTAGAGCTTGATGCGTTGGCTTTTACCGAGCTGTAGGCTGAGGCCGAACTCTTTGGTAATGCCGAACTCATACTCTTCCTTGGGCTTTGGGCTGATGGGCCGTCATTGCTGTTGGGCTTGTTTAGTACGCACCCCATCACCTATACATTTATATATGCGTAAAATTAATCAAATCAAATCATTAATGACCTGATGAATCGCAATTCGCAGATGACGAGAACAGAGTAGGCCATCTCCGAAGGCTGGAGGGAGCGCGAGAGAGACTGGAGCTAGTTCAGGCCGATCTGCTCAAGGAGGGAAGCTTCGACGACGCCGTTTTCGGATGCCAGGGCGTTTTCCATCTCGCCTCGCCCGTGCTCGGCACCCCTAAGTCCGATGTCAAGGCAAGGCCGCAGTAGCTAATCATAATTGAGCCTGTTAATTGAATTGAATTGAATCGAATTGAATTTAATCAGGTTGAGATACTGTGATACGTTTATTATTTATATATATTTCATATCTTCCATTATTATTTAGTTGCATTATTTAGTTAGATATTTAGGGAGTGCATATTTTTTCATATCTTTTGTCTTGCTCGTTAAGTTAGTATCCGTTATTATAAATAGTGGACATTGTTATTCATTTCATTCCTTCAAGAAATATCAAATTATCTTATTTTCCCAATTTTATCGTCTTCTTTAATTTTCTGCAAACCCTAGTTTTGGAGCTGATCCCAGGGAAGGCCCGTGACGTCCACCTTTATCCTTCCATCATCGATCTCTCGTCGACGTCGAAACTTAGGGGAGAACACCCTTAACAATTGGTGCTTTCATTGTCGTACTCATGGCTCGTTACACCACCGAGGATATCGTTTCCCTATGTGACCGGATGACGACTTTCTGCAATAGATTAAACATGAGATTGGACGCGATGGACGAACTTGAGCAGCCCGTATATCAACCCCCGCACCATCCGATCAGAGAGTTAGATCACCGGCCATCATATTCATATCCACAGGATAGGCGACTCCACCCACAACACCATCCCTACCAAGCCCGTCAGCCCACTTCCTGGGACCCGCCATGGCTGCGCCGGGAAACTATTATTTATATATCTTTCATATCTTGCATTATTATTTAGTTGCATTATTTAGTTAGATATTTAGGGAGTGCATATCTTTTTCATATCTTTTGTCTTGCTCGTTAAGTTAGTATCCACTATTATAAATAGTGGACTTTGTTATTCATTTCATTCATTCATTCAAGAAATATCAAATTATCTTATTTTCCTTTTATCGTGTTTTACTTTCTTTTGCAATCCTAAATCTTGGTTTGATCGATGGGCAAAGCTCCCACGACTACCGTTTATCGTGTTAAGGGAACTTCACCCTTAACAATTGGTGCTTTCATTGAGAGATCTCACCCCCAATTCCTATAGTCATGTCCTACAACTACGCCGCCCACCACCGTACACAACCACCGCCCAATGCGGAGTTTCCCTACTGGCTAGTGCAGCCACACAGCTTCCACAGCGCCGTCCAGCCATGGCAGCAGACGTACCAATTCGGTGTGCCCTTGTGGGAGGAACCAATGCTGCACAACCAGCCCCCACGCCCGAACACCCAACCTTGGCAGCAACCACCCGATCCACCGGCTTGGCAACTCAACCCACAGCCGCAACAGTCAGCTTCACAAGAGCAGGATTGTCAGTTGTTCGGAGGTCGTACGGAACCCGTGTGTTCCCTGCCGGCGGTAACGGACCCGGTGCTGTCGTCGGTCGTCGAATCAATGCCCCTGGACCAAATTAAAGTAATGTTCGAACATATGATGGCAGGTATGGCGAGATTGGAGTCGCGTATGGACGAGATTGACGGACAGCGGCACGCATACCACGAACAGCCATCCTACTGGCCGGTTACAGCTGCTGCCCTGCAGCCACCCTTCACCTACACCGATCCATATAGTCAGCCGCCGTCCTACACTGATCCCTATAGTCAGCCGCAGTACTACACCGATCCCCACACGCAGCTGAGTCCAACACCGCCCTCAACCGGCGGGCCGCCAACACCCCCACAACACTCACCGTCCAGCTGGTGTCCACCGACAGCCACGCCGCTGCCCACTGCTGTTATCCCGATCTCAACCCCTGCCAATGGGTTTGCTGAAATCCAACATTTGCCGCGTCCGCCGCAGCATGCCCAATTTCAGATTTTCGCTGAATCTATCTCTATTTCCAGTGACGTAGAGATGCCGATCATGGAAGAGGTTCGGACAGAAGATTTGCCTCCGATTGAGGTGATAGACGAGGAGGATGGCTCCATTGAGGATGGATTTGATTATTCCACCGAGAAGATTCTTGATTCTTCTACTGGTTTTTGTGGAGTTGAAAAGGCTGCGAAGGAGACGAAACCCAGTGATTTGGGTAATTCCATGAGGTACACCGCGTCAATGGAATTATTGAGTGATTCATCACATGTTAAGAATGTTGCAAATATGAATCATCGATTAACATCACTCGATGTCGATGCCCGTTTGATTCATCCGCAAAATGACACTCTATGCTTGAGCATTCATGGACGCATTCACAAGATTTTAGAACTGAATTATCATGTCCATAAGGGTCTTCCCTTTGTGATTTTTGATGGATATGATGCAGGGAGACGCTCAACTATTCGGTGTATGTTTGACCCAGGAGGATTCCTCGATGCTCATCGTTGCTTCATGGTTCCCACCTTGAGGACAAGGTGGATTTTAACCGCGGGGGAGTTGATACGTTTATTATTTATATATCTTTCATATCTTGCATTATTATTTAATTGCATTATTTAGTTAGATATTTATGGAGTGCATATTTTTTCATATCTTTAGTCTTGCTCGTTAAGTTAGTATCCACTATTATAAATAGTGGACATTGTTATTCATTTCATTCATTCAAGAAAAATATCAAATTATCTTATTTTTCCAATTTTATCGTCTTTTTTAATTTTCTGCAAACCCTAGTTTTGGAGCTGATCCCGAGGAAAGCCCGTGACGTCCACCTTTATCCTTCCGTCGTTGATCTCTCGTCGACGTTGAAACCTTGTTAGGGGAGAACACCCTTAACATACTGCAACCGGGATACTGCAACCGGCAATCGACGGGACGCTGAACGTGTTGCGCTTGTGCAAGCGGAATCCATCGCTGCGGCGCATGGTTCTGACGTCGTCGTCGTCGATGGTGCGGATCCGACCGGATCTCGACGGCGCGGCGCCTCTGGATGAGTCGTCGTGGAGCATCGAGGAGCTGTGCGAGAAGCTGCAGATCTGGTACACGTTGTCGAAAACGCTGGCAGAGAAGGCGGCATGGAGATTCTGCGAGTAGAACGACATCGATCTGGTGACGGTGATGCCATCGTTTGTGATCGGGCCGAGATTTCCCACTGCGTTGAGCTCCATGGCGAGTGATGTGGTTGGATTGCTGAAGGGGGTGAGGGAGAGATTCGAGTGGCATGGAAGGATGAGATATGTTCACATCGATGATGTTGCGTTGAGTCAAATTTTGGTCTATGAGAATCAAAGCGCACGAGACCGTTATCTCTGCAGCTCCACTGTCATCGGTTGATGAACTGGTCGCGATTCTCTCGTCGCGTTATCCGTCCCTACCAATTCCCAAACCGTATCTCTCAAATTTATGAGAACCTGCATTAAATTAATGGTTATTCATTGATTTCAGATTGCACAAACATGAGAGCATCCTTAACCCTGGCCCTAAACCCTAAGCCCGGATTCAGGCACAAGTCCCATCCACGTCATCATTCCCCTAAATTTGACTCCCAGGCCACAACTGCTCTAACCCTGCAGGCCCCAACCCGGGCCACAACTAATAAATGACACTATTCACAACTTTAATCTATTTTACTCGTAAAATTAAAAAAATGCTGGAAATTTAAAACACGGAAAAGTTGTTCTTCGATCGGAAATTGAAAATTACAACATAAAAATTTAAAAATACAAAAAAAACATTAAAACATAACGTCAATGTTGGAAAACGTTGGTGCGTGTCCAAATCTCTTCAATTAGATCGGCTTGGAGGCGAGTGTGTAGTTCGTCTTGGCGCATCGCAGCTGAACGGGCCATGACATTGCGTATGTCGGGAGGAAGGCCCTGCACGGGCGGGGCGGTGACAGTGTAGTCACTCCCGGTGCTGGAGAGCGGATCGTCGCTCCACAAAGTGACATTTTGTTCCTCGTCCTCAACGATCATGTTATGCATTATGATACATGCATACATGATGTCGGCGATTAGTGGACGCTGCCAACCACGGGCCGCCAACCACTGGCCGCTCCCTTCACAATAGCTCACCGTGCTTGGAGGACTCTGAATGCACGTTCCACATCTTTCCGAGCCACCTCTTGACTTTCAGCAAACAATGCCCTTCGACATGTGATAGTCTTCACGAACACGGGCCATCGAGGGTAGATCCCATCTGCCAGATAGTACCCCATACTATACCGACGGTGGTTGGCCGTGAACTTTAAGTTCGGCGCTCGCCCGGCACACAAGTCATTGAACAATGGAGACTCGTTCAACACATTGAGGTCGTTGTTCAACCCCACGACACCAAAGTAGGCATGTCAGATCCACAATTGTTGGTTGGCAACGGCCTCCAACATAATCGTGGGATGTGTGCCTTGTGCCCGCTAGTGTATTGTCCTTGTAATTGATGCATACTGATTGCTGAGAAATGTTGAAGAAACGAAGTGAAACAAGCTTACTGCTCCAAAGCTTCAGGAGCCGTAGGATCGGGCGTTCCATATTTGAGATTAAATCTCAGCCGTCGATTCAACTAGCCGTTGGATTGCAACAGAGTTTGAATAGTTTGTTTAGCTTTATGCAGTTATGTTTGTTGAGCTCTTTCTTTCGGTTTTCATATAAAATGTAAAAGGATTAGAGTCAGTTGTGGTTAATAGCTTGTTTTGATAGTTTCTCAAGAAAGCAATACAATTCTTTTCGCCTCAAAACGTGTTCATCTTTTCGATTGTGTTTCTCGACTAATTCCAACAAGTGGTGCCGTCCGTGGGAACTCCGGTAAGAGTATCGATCGAAATAGGATTAAGGCGAAGCAGAGATGGCTTCAAGATTCGAAGCAGAAAAGTTCACTGGCAAGAACGACTTCAGCCTATGGAGAATGAAGATGAACGCGATGTTGATCCAGCAAGGTTTGTCGGAGGCTTTGACGCCGGCGAGCAAGGCAGATGAAGACCAAGTGCTCGATGAAAAGGCCAAGGTGAAGCATGCAGAGATCTTTGCAAAGGCGCATAGCACGGTTGTGTTATGCCTCGGCGACAAAGTGTTGCGAGAAGTTGCAAAGGAGACAACTGCGGCTGGGATTCTTGAGAAGCTCGAGAACTTATACATGACTAAGTCCCTCGCGAATTGACTCTTTATGAAGCAGAGACTATACTCATATCGTTTCTCGGAAGAGAAGAACATAATTGAGCAGTTGGAGGACTTTGATAAGGCGGTAGATGATCTGGAAAACATTGATGTTTCAATCGGTGATGAAGACAAGGCTATATTGTTGTTAAATGCCCTACCAAAGTCCTATGACCAATTGAGGGATGCCATACTTTTTGGAAGGGAAGGTACGATCACATTTCTTGAAGTTCAGACCGCACTTAGAGCCAAAGAATTACACGAGAAAGGCAACAAGGTGGCAGAAATCATTCCAGAGAGCTTGAACATTAAGAAGTTCAAAACCAAAAGGAACTTCAAGAAAGGTGGTGAAGGCTCCAAGGCATCTTCAAGTGATCAAAAGGAGACACGATCTTGTCATTGGTGCAAGAAACCGGGTCACCTAAAGAAAGACTGTTTTGTTTGGAAGAAGAGGCAGGCTGCTGAGGCTGGACAGGGGAAAACACTACTGACTTCGTGGAAGAAAGGCAAAGAATTACACGAGAAAGGCAACACTACTGACTTCGTGGAAAAACACTACTGACTTCGTGGAAGGTACGATCACCTTTCTTGAAGTTCAGACCGCACTTAGAGCCAAAGAATTACACGAGAAAGGCAACAAGGTGGCAGAAATCATTCCAGAGAGCTTGAACGTTAAGAAGTTCAAAACCAAAAGGAACTTCAAGAAAGGTAGTGAAGGCTCCAAGGCATCTTCAAGTGATCAAAAGGAGACACGATCTTGTCATTGGTGCAAGAAACCGGGTCACCTAAAGAAAGACTGTTTTGCTTGGAAGAAGAGGCAGGCTGCTGAGGCTGGACAGGGGAAAAACACTACTGACTTCGTGGAAGAAAATGATGATTCTCCCGAGGTCTTGAATGTAATGGCGTATGAGGATGGTAGTTCTTGGATTCTTGATTCAGGATGTAGCTTTCACACATGCCCATGTGTGAAGTTCTTCACTGAGCTAAGAGAATCAACTGGCACGGTGGTGCTTGGAAACAATCAAGTGTGGCAAGTTGAGGGCATTGGAAATGTGAGACTCAGATTAGATGATGGCTCTGAAAAGGTATTAAGTGATGTTAGATTGATTCCAACAGTGAAAAGGAATCAGATATCACTAGGAATGCTTGATAAAAAAGGATGCAATTTTGAGTCTTCAGGGGGAGTGATGAAGATCAAAAGGGGCACTGCTGTGGTCATGCATGGGGAAAGAAAAAGGGAGTCTTTATTATCTTTGTGGAGCTGCAGTTAGAATCAATGAAGGCCAATTGAACAATGTTATATCAGACTCTGTAAAAACATGACACTTGAGAATGGGACATACAGCAGATGGAAGCATCAAGGAGTTGATCAAGAAAGGGGTGATCCATGGAGTGGACATCAAGACCAGCGAGCCATGTGAAGAGTGCATTCTTGGCAAATCTAAGAAACTCCCATATCCAAAAGGTAAACACTCTTCACAAGCACCCCTTGAATATGCTCATAGTGACTTATGGCGGCCTGCTCCTGTGAATTCAATTGGAGGAGGGAGATATTATATGACCATAATAGATTACTATTCCAGAAAGATGTGGCTGTATATTTTGAAAGAAAAATCAGAGGCTTTTGCTAGGTTCAAGGAATGGTGCATTATGGTTGAGAGAGAGAAGGGCAGTACATTGAAATGTCTAAGAACAGATAATGGACTTGAGTTCTTGTCCAATGAATTTGATAGATCTGCCAATAGAGAGGGATTAAAAGGCATAGAACGGTTCCCTTAAACCCCCAACAAAATGGGGTGGCAGAGAGAGCCAACCGAACTATTTTGGAAAGGGTCGGATGCATTTTACTCAGTTTTGGGATGGAGAAAAGGTTCTGGGCTGAGGCTGCTACCACTGCTGTCAAATTGATGAACAAGTGTCTTCTTCAGCAATTAAAGGTGATACTCCTGACTTCAAATGGTATGGCAGATATGGAGATTACTCAGACCTTAAGATTTTTGGCTGCCAAGCCTATGCTCATCTCAAGCAAAGTAAGCTGGATGCTAGAGCTTTGAAATGTGTGCTTCTGGGATACCAATCTGGTGTAAAGGGGTACAGACTTTGGTGCATTGAACCTAGAAATCACAAGATCCTTGTGAGCAGAGATGTAGTTTTCAATGAATCTGTGATGCCTCTCAACAAAGGACAAGATGGTGAAAAGTCTGTCATATCTAGGGAATATGCTGCCAGTTCTGAGGTGGAGCCAGATGTGTTAGTTCCAGGTGAAGCTGATGGAAGTGATGATGAGATCATACAGGGAAAATCAGATACAGACCCTGAAGATCTCAGCCAATATCAGTTGGCTCGAGATAGAGCCAGAAGGAAAAATGTCAAGGTTCCTGCCAGATATGCAGATTTAGAGATGGAGTTTGGGGAACCAGCTACCTACAAGGCTGCTATGGAATGCAAAAAGAGAAGTGAATGGATGAAATCTATGATAGATGAGATAGATTCTCTACTAAAGAATGGTACATGGGTGATGGTTGACAGAGTTGAGGGAAGAAGAGTTGTGAGCTGCAAGTGGATCTTCAAAAAGAAATTAGAATATGTTGATAATGTGAAGATCAGATACAAGGCTATGCTTGTAGCAAGGGGCTTCACACAGGAATATGGAGTTGATTACAGTGAAGTCTTCTCATCTGTGGTGAAGCACACCTCTATAAGAACTCTCTTGGTTGTGGTTGCAAAGCTAGACTGGGAACTGGAGCAGCTCGATGTTAAAACAACTTTTCTGCATGCGGATTTGGTAGAAACAATCTACATGCAGCAACCAGAGGGTTTTGCTAAAGCTGGAGATGAGAATAAGGCCTGTCTATTGAAGAAAAACATCTATGGCCTAAAGCAAGCTAGTAGGCAATGGCACATCAAGTTTGATGATCATATTCTGAGGAATGGCTTCACTAGATCAAAGTATGATGAATGCGTTTATATCAAAAAGAAAGAAGGTCTTGTGGTAGCTTACTTACTCATATATGTTGATGATATGCTAGTTGCTGGTTCTTGCAAGAAAGTGATTCAGGAAATAAAAGATGATCTAAGGTCTGCATTTAACATGAAGGATCTGGGAAATGCCAAGAGAATTTTGGGCATGAATATAGTCAGGAACCGATCTAAGAAGGAGATATGGTTAAATCAGTCAGACTATATATCAAGGCTGGTAAAAAGGTTCAAAATGCAAGACTCAAGGCCAACAGCAACCCCTCTGGCTCAGCACTTAAGGTTGTCTCTTGAGCAGAGGCCAAAAACTGAGCAAGAGAAGCTTGAAATGCAAAAAATCCCTTATGCTAATATTGTGGACAGTGTAATGTATGCAATGATAAGATAAAGGCCAGACGTGGCTCAAGCTATCAGTGTCACTAGCAGATTCATGAGTGATCATGGTAAAGAACACTGGCTAGCTCTGAAATGGATTCTGAAATACTTAAATGGAGCTGGGAATATTGGAATTCTGTTCAGAGGGAGTGAGGTGGTAAAGGGAGATGCATTGGTGGGATATTGTGACAGTGTCTATGTAGGGAACATTGATAATAGGAAGTCCCAATCAGGCTACATCTTCACCTTATATGGAGGTGCAGTGAGCTGGAAATCAAGCTTACAGAGTGTGGTTGCCTTGTCTACGACGGAGGCAGAATATATGGCTTTGACAGCAGCTGTGAAAGAATCATTTTGGCTCAAGGGGATAGCAGCAGATTTTGGTGTGGTCCAAGATGCAGTGGCTATTGGCTGTGACAATAACAACGCAATAAGCTTAGCCAAGAACCATATTTTCATGAAAGAAGCAAGCATATAGATGTGCGCTTGCACTTCATTAGAGAGGAAATAGAAAGAGGAAGGGTGAAAGTGTTCAAAGTAGACACTTTGGAGAATCCGGCCGATATGCTTACCAAGACATTGCCAAAGGAAAAGTTTGAGCTATGTTTGAAGTTGGTTGGAATGTGTAAGAAAGATTGACTACTCAGCAAATAGTATTCAAGGTGGAGGATTGTAATTGATGCATACTGATTGCTGAGAAATGTTGAAGAAACGAAGTGAAACAAGCTTACTGCTCCAAAGCTTCAGGAGCCGTAGGATCGGGCGCGCCATATCTGAGATTAAATCTCAGCCGTCGATTCAACTAGCCGTTGGATTGCAACAGAGTTTGAATAGTTTGTTTAGTTTATGCAGTTATGTTTGTTGAGCTCTTTCTTTCAGTTTTCATATAAAATGTGAAAGGATTAGAGTCAGTTGTGCTTAATAGCGTTTTGATAGTTTCTCAAGAAAGCAATACAATTCTTTTCGCCTCAAAACGTGTTCATCTTTTCGATTGTGTTTCTCGACTAATTCCAACAGTCCTCTCTAAGCCGTTGGACAATTCTTCCACTGCCAGTGCATACAGTTGATGTTGTCAAGCATCCCCAGGAAGCCGTGGGTCTGCTCGTGCAAGTTCACCAACTTCCTAACGTCGTCGGTCGTTGGCTTTCTCAAGTACGTATCCTTGAATGCTTCGATGACTGCCCGACAGAATTTAGCTAGGCAATCCCGTCCAGTATGCTCGCATACATGGAGATACTCATCGAACATATCTACTGTAGTTCCGTAAGCGAGTTGACGTATGGAAGACGTGCATTTCTGCAAAGTTGATATACTTTGCCGGCCCACAGCATCGGTGGTTTGGCAGAAATACGAGTCACGAGCTACAACAGCGTTGACAATGCGCAAGACCAAAGGCCTTCGCATCCGGAACCGGCGACGGAATATCTGATCACTCCATCACGGATCGCTAGAGAAATAATCTGTGAAAAGCCGCAAAGCAGCTTGTTCACGGTCTCGGTGAATATACATCCGGGTACGTGGTACCCGGACTTGTTGTTCGTTCCAAGCTTGAATAGCAGCTTGGTAGCGTTCGACTTCGTTGTTGATTTCTTCTTGGATTGCCGGTACCGTCTCTTCTAACATTCGGGACATTTGAGCATCGAATAATTTTTGACGATGTGGCATTTTTTCGAATTTTAGGAAGAGAAATGAAGTTGAATGAATATGAAAATGGATGGAGTGGTATTTATAAATAAATTTTCAAATTAAAAAAAAATTAAGTTGCGGCTCGGCCCGGCCCGAACACGAATTAACGCTGGGCCAGACCGCATTGCGGCCCGTCCTGAACCAATTAACCCTAGGTCGGGCCAGACCCCGGGAGCGTCCTCAGGCCGCAACTGCGGCCCCGGGACCGGCCCAGGCCGCATCTTCCTCTCCTCCAACGCAACGCCCAAGCCGGGACTCGCTCATTGCGGCCCGGCCCAAAGCGTTAAGGATGCTCTGAGAGGCCACATTATGCTTTGGACGTCTCGAAGCTGAAGGGATTGGGAATGACATTCAGATCTATTGAAGAAATGTTTGATGATTGTGTTGAGTCTTTAACCATGCAGGGTCTTCTCTCTCCATAGAGATATTAGTATCTACTTATATTCCTATCATGTGCTACGTACTTAATTAAATCAAATCATTATATAAATAAATTGACCTATAACGGTTCATAATTTTTAGTTTTTGTGATAAAAACTACTTGGGCCTCTTTCAATCATTTGGAATTTCCATCACAAATTGTAGACCCCATTAATCAAATTCTGTATCGTGAAATCATTTCAATTAATCATCTTATGGGATATTTCGGATTTGGATCTCATGCTGTGTTATTGTATCATGAAGTCATTTCAATTAATCATCTCATGGGATATTTCGGATTTGGATCCCCTTCTGTGGCTGATAGCACAACGGGGATGTTGTTACACCCATTCCATTATTTTAATTTAAAATTATAATATTAAAATATTAATATATTTTATTATATAATAATATATTGTATGTGCATATATTGGCATAGCCCCTGCTGGGCATAGCAGGGGATCCTTGCTCGGATATTTCCTAACTTGAACTTTCAAGCAAGTGGCGGATCCAGGATCCGGAAACGGAGAGGGCGGAATAAATAGTATTAGCTTGATTTTGCGCGTGCGTGGCTATTTTTTTTTGTTGTTCGGGGCGACGTTAGAGACAAATGGAGGGGGCGGACGTATAATTTTATGTCCAGATAAAAAGAAATTAGTCGCACGGAGGGGGCGATCACCCCCTCATGCCCCCTAGACCCACTAGTGTTTCAAGTCAACTGACACTCATCAAGTTAAATTATAGAGATCATTAAATGATCGATTTAAGTTCAATGAATTTTAAAGATTGAATTATTGAAAAAATAAAAAAAGTTTGGTAGTTCTCTATTTTAAAAATTCGTATTCTAAATTTTTAAAAAATAAATACGTATTTAATCCCGATTGTAATTATTCCCAAGATGTCCTAGTTCAATCAGTTATGCATATTATTGATGTAACAAACACATGTATTAATTTGATGATGTGACTAAATCTATGCTTCTGACATGCAATATTAAATGATGTCAATATGATTTATGAAATTTTAAAAATAAAAAAATAACTTGTCTTCCATCATTCATGCCAAACGCCAAAATCCTGGTTTTGAAGAAGTAATTGATGTCCCAAATTCAAGCTAAAACAAGTAATTTGATTAAGGTCTCCTCTAACAAGCCATGGAGCTAGTCGAATCATCGCTCTCCATGTGAAAATCCAATCTTCTTTTTGGATTATCGTCGTGCGAATTTGTTGCATCGTTCTTGCTTGAAACCCCTCACTTTGGTGCGTAACGATTACAACATTTGGCTTCTCCACTTTGCCGCCCAAGATTGTATAATAAGGGAGACGAGAGTTGAGGAAGATATGAGGTTTTTTCTAAAGAAAAAATATTTATTTTACCAAAACAATTACTTTTTGTATTTCAACATATGACGTCATTTAAATCAAGAATCGTTTCATCAAAGTAATGAATTATCATCAACCAAATCATTTGCAATTATCCCCAAATCAGGTCATATGCAATCGTTTAAGTCGACAACAATGTTAAGCATCATAGTTTCCTATACTAATTATCAAAATAGCGAGATAGATCATAATTTTACCAAACTAGATGATTTTTTCGGTAATACAACTCTTACAACTATTAAATTGAGTATTAAATTAGTAGAAATGCAGATGACCAAAATTTATTTAATTTAATATCGAGTACTACATGTATTTAAAAAAATTATTTCTTGTAATCGAATGGATTAAACAAGTGCAAAAATGTTTGAGAGTGATCTTCAAATTCATTGATTGGGAAACCATGGCATACAAACTTCAACAAGAGGGGAGGGGAAAAATACATGCAACATTGTGTGATTTGCAGTAAAAATATTGAATATTCAAGCTAGGGCGGATGGAATCACCTTCCGTGAAATAGCATATTTTGATTTTCAGTTGGAATTTTTTTAACTAACAAGTTTTCAGATCCAAATTTCCCAAGTCGTTGCAGTGGTGGACTTGGGGCAGTTGCGCGTCGTTTCTTCCGTTGGAAGCTATTGATTTTGTCGACAACCAACACAGAGAGAGGATTCAATTAATCGAGAATGAGGAGGTGCTCTTGCGACTACCGGTACCTCCTCCTCGTCGCCGTGCCGTTCATCTACATCCAGGTTTAACCCTACTTACTTGCATTTCGCTGCTTCATAATTTTCCCCCTCAATGAATTAAATATATTTCTGTAATACATCAATTAGAATTTCTTAATTGTGGGTGATCCTAATCGGACAGCCAGCATATATGGACTCGTGATATCGTTGAGCAAAATTATGGAATCTCATCTTTTTAGTGATTGACTTAGCTTATCATAACTGGATTTTCTTACTGATGGCTACTGCAGATGGAGTGAAGTTGTGATTTTGCTGTGCAACTATCTGAATTATGTTATGAATTGTCATGAGCCATTTTCTTCCTCAGCACATACAATCTGAATGATTTTGTTAATTCTGTTTTTCTCCTTTTCACTTTTTCGTTTTTGGCTGGGCTGATTATACTGGGAATGCCTTGTGATGCTTCTTTTGATAAAATGAGGGTCCTACTGACTGATTTATTTTCTTGATGTGCAGATGCGCCTTTTTGCCACACAATCAGAGTATGCGGATCGCCTAAATGATGCTGTATGTCACCTTCATTTTAATTCGGTGAATAAAATAGAGACTTAAGTATGTCTTATTAGATAGACACTCATGCTAACATTAACATATGTAAGCATTAACATATGTAACCTTCTATTACATTCTGGTTGTGGTCTGGCCACAGTATTAGTTTCTGGAACTTTTCAGCATTTTTTTTGTTTCGAGTAACTAAGCAAAGTTCAGAACTCTCAAATCCAAGTTCTGTCTGTATGGAGAACTTGAAAATGATTCTCCTAATTATACATCTCACTTTGCAAACAAGAAGTGTGTGATAAAAGCCTCATGATTTTCTTATTCCAGATCGAGGCAGAAAATCAGTGTACAAGACAGACACGATTACTGATTGATCAGATTAGCTCACAACAAGGACGACTTCTTTCTCTTGAAGGTGCACTATCATTCTACTTCAAATTTCGATGTGTGGAATCATCTCCTTTGATTTTTTTAGATGAGATTTTCTCAACCTAGAGGGGTTTAGTATCTCGTTTAAGACTGCAGTTTAAAGGATATCTTGCTGATTTTACTATTATGAGTTCTGAATTTCAGAAGAAAAGAAACGCCAAGATCTGGAGTGCAGCCAGTTGAGAGCTCTTGTTCAAGATCTGCAACGTATGTTTGTTTAACCATTCTTTTATCTCATAAGAAACTGTTTTCAATACTTTTATGCAA
This sequence comes from Salvia splendens, assembly GCF_004379255.2. NCBI lineage: Eukaryota > Viridiplantae > Streptophyta > Magnoliopsida > Lamiales > Lamiaceae > Salvia > Salvia splendens. The sequence continues at coordinate 17,080,261 of NC_056040.1, read as the reverse complement.
CAAGCTATTAATCATGTATCCTAGTGACCTAGTCCCTATTGCTCTTGGTATGACTAATTTGAAAAGTAGAGTACTCATACAGTCTTACATTACATGCAAGAAGAATAGACATAAAGACAATACTTCTCAATGTGGAACTTAGCAATTGCCTAGAACTACAATTGTTATTCAATTAAGGGCACTGGCAAGGCTACAATGAAAGACTCTTGGTACATAGAATGCTTGTTGATTACTAATTGCTAGGATTATAACACTAAGAGAATGCTGTTTTGCATACAAAAGTCCAGTACCCTCTTTTGTATTTGTTCCAGTTTTTTTTTTTTTTTAAATTTATTATTAATTTTTTTAATCTAAATTCATGTAGCACCACACGCATCACTTTGTGGCATTGTTTCTCTAGCAACTGATCCTTGTTGAAGTTTCACTTTGTCTTGCTAATGGGGTTACACAACTTACACTTACTAAAAATATGTCGCTGTTATTGTATGTGCGGTTTTTGCCTCTGGGAGTACATTTGTTATCATTATTTTACAACAATTAATCTATTTATGCTTCATATTTGTTTGCGCAAATGCTAGTTATTACACATTCGTCCCCTTTTCTTCTCTTCTTTTGTAGTCTATTTTTGCTGTGGGCTAAGCCTGTTTTCCCTGGTTGATGGCTGGATGTAGTATGATAATGACACTATCTCTGTTATACTGCAGGGAAGGGTGTTGAGAAACTGGTTGGTGATGTACAGGTTTGTTGAGTTGAATATATAATTTCTTGTCCCTCATGCTATCCCATTAACCTTTTCACTGAACATGCTCCTGAATGATCAGGCTCCAGTAGCAGCTGTCGTAGTTATGGCCTGTAACCGTGCTGATTACCTTGACAGGACTATTAAGTCAATTTTGACGTATGATTCATTTCGCTCCATTTTTTTGGTGCTCTAACTGCTAGCACTCAACTGACTGTATTTCTCATCCTTATAGGTACCAAAGTCCTGTTGCATCAAAATATCCCCTCTTCATATCACAGGTACCTAAAAATAACACTTTTAATCGTATTAGTACACATCATTTCTCATGTATTCAGTACATAATTCAGAATAAGGAGGTATAAATTGCATATAAATTATTCTTCTCTTTTTCATGTTGAGCAGGATGGGCCAGATCCAAAGGTTAAAAGTACAGCATTGAGTTATGATCACCTAACCTACATGCAGGTACTTGATTTCCATCTCATTTCGTCACAAACAGCATCATGCTTTACTAGCTGTGTTTGAAGCCAGCCAATTTCATAAGGCATTATCCAATTTTCCCCAACATTTGCATTTTAATTGAAACACATATACAATGGAAATCTAGCTATTTTTCCAAGACATCAATTACAAGATGGCCGGACTTAGTTATCTCAAGTCAAAGTCTGTCTTATTTACTGAACTATGATAACACTACCATAATACTCATATCTACAGCATCTGGATTATGAACCTGTGCATACAGAAAGACCTGGGGAGATGATAGCATACTACAAGATTGCACGTAAAGTTTTCAAATTTGTTGTTCATAATCATCTGTTATGTTTGAACAAATTGCTATTGCCTTAATACTTTAATCTATTGTCTTACAGGGCATTATAAGTGGGCACTAGATCAATTGTTCTACAAACATGAATTTAGCCGGGTGATCATCCTTGAAGGTGTCTATGAATTAATGTTTCCGATCCTTTCTAGTTTATTTGTTTTACTCTCTGAGCATATCTCAACATGCAGATGATATGGAAATTGCTCCTGATTTCTTTGACTTTTTTGAGGCTGGGGCTTCCCTCATGGACCGTGACAAGTGAGGTTTTTGGACTCTCATGATATCTGATCAGTATATAATTATGTTCATCTCCAGTTTCTGGCTAAAGCTGCATATTTGCAGGTCCATCATGGCAATTTCTTCATGGAATGACAATGGACAAAAACAGTTTGTACATGACCCTTGTAAGTTAGTTCCTTATAAAGATTCTTCAAAACTCCTAAGAAAATTGTCTGCGTACAAGTTAGTAGATTCCTTTGAACTTGGGTAGATAGAGTGAACTGGTGATGCAAAATCGAGAGTAATAGGGATGAAAAGATTGGTTGGACTTGGAATATACTCTCCAAACATCATGGTTGAGAAATATGATTGGAAATTCTAAATCTGAATATTGATTTAGCTGTTGAATGCCTAGAAGAATGACACTGATAAAAATCTAATAATAGTTCTTATTTCTGAACAAATCCTAATACGTATTTTGCCTACTTGACTCTTGTATTACCATGACTCTTTTGTATCACATCTATTTAATTTTTCCAAGTTGATAATTTACATCATGCACTCTGTGGATGGCAATAATTTTGTGCGATCCATTGCACGATTTTAGTGGTCTATCTACCCTAGGAGTTCATTTTCATATTCACATACCTCTTGCAGATGTGCTTTACCGCTCAGATTTTTTCCCTGGCCTTGGGTGGATGCTTACAAGATCCACATGGGATGAACTTTCTCCTAAATGGCCAAAGGCATATCCTTCAAGTGTTGTATTTGTATATTCATATTATTAAATACTAAATTGATATTTATAAATCTAAAAGTATGGTTTATTTACGTACTGCAATCTTGAGAATTTTCTTGACCAAAAATTACTTATTGGGATGATTGGCTGAGACTGCAAGAAAATCACAAAGGACGACAGTTCATTCGCCCAGAAGTATGCAGGACATATAATTTTGGAGAGCATGTACGTATTGAATCAATCTCCAGATTGCTTTATGAAATAAGTTTTAGTGTTTAAATCAAGTAGTGTGCTTGAAATTGTTTCCCTCAGAACGTGCATTCATGAGGATGTTTTTTCTCACAGGGTTCCAGTATGGGTCAGTTCTTCAAAAAATATCTCGAACCAATAAAATTGAATGACGTCCAGGTATGCAACTGTAGAACAGTAATATATAGATGTATGCGGAAAAGTAAATAGACATAGTAGAGAAGAGTAGTAGGTATAGATGTAGGTGTAGGTGTTGGTGTATTTGACTCAACACATGCCACATATATATAGTACAAGAGATTAAGCTAGGCTATGTCACATCACCGATGTGGGACAGAATACTAATATTCTTAACACTCCCCCTCAAGCTGGAACATCTATATTGGCCAGCTTGGTACAAAGTTCTCAAAAATGTTTTTCCTCAAACATCGGCAGCACTAGTAGTAGCCGAAACTATAGGGTAGTAGTAGTTGCAGCTGTTGCATAAGTAGACCTGCAAGGCAGAGTAGTAGTAGTTGTAGCAGAGTAGCAGCTATAGGGCAGTAGTAGCAGATGCAGAGCAGTAGTAGCTACTGTAGCAGAGTAGAAGATGCATGGTAGTTAGTGTCAGTTGTAGCAGAGTAGCAGCTGGACAGTAGTTGCAACTGTAGCAGATGCAGGTAGTAGTATCAGCTGTAGCAGAGTAGCAGCTGTAGGGCAGTTGTTGCAACTGTAGCAGTAGTAGCAGATGCAGGCATTGACAGTTGCAGCAGAGTAGCCACTGTAGAGCAGAAGTAGTAGATGCAGCGGCGTCAGAAACCCTAGTTTGGGCAGATAAGAGCAGTTGTGCAATATAGTAATGGTAGAAACCGAAATTTGGGCAGAGTAGAGCAGCAACACCGTAAACCCTAGTTTGGGCATAATAGCGCAGTAGAGCAGAACAAAACATAATTTCGGGTAGAGTACAGTAGTGACGGAAGTGCAGAGTGGGGATAGTAGAGCGGGCAGCGGCAGAAACCCTTATTTAGTTCCTTTTTTGTTTTGGAAACCCTAATTTTCTAGAGACGGATTCGAATCCGCTCTGATACCATGTAGAACAGTAAAATATAGAGGTATACGGAAAAGTAAATAGACATAGTAGAGAAGAGTAGTAGGTATAGATGTAGGTGTAGGTGTAGGTGTTGGTGTTGGTGTATTTGGTGTGTATTATTACTCAACACAGGCCACATATATATAGTACAAGAGACTAAGCTAGGCTATGTCACATCGCCGATGTGGGACAACAGAATACTAATATTCTTAACAACAACCATTTGGCCTTTATTCATCACCTCTTCTTGTGCTTGCCGTTTTCTGAAAACATCGCTTGTCATCTGTATGGAAGGTTGACTGGAAGTCAATGGACCTGAGCTACCTGGAGGAGGTAAATTCTTGTAGGATGATTGTGAAGTGTCATAACATACAGAAAATCAATTGCTTAGAATTATTCTAAATCTAAAAGCTTTTATAGGACAAGTATGTGGAGCACTTTGCTGATTTGGTAAAAAAAGCGACTCCTATTCAAGAAACCAATGCTTTTCTGAAGGCATCTAACATAAAAGGAGATGTCCGTATTTTGTACCGAGACCAGCAAAACTTTGAGCAGATTGCAAGTCAGTTTGGTATATTTGAAGAATGGAAGGTAATTGTTGTTATAGTGACTTGTGTCCCAATGCCTGGAGGGAATTCATCCTTTTCAATCTCCTGATGGTTTATTACATTATGCAGGATGGTGTCCCAAGAGCAGCATATAAAGGAGTAGTAGTTTTCAGGTATCAAACACCGAAACGTGTGTTCCTTGTCGGTCCAGATTCTTTAGGACAACTGGGAATCAGATAGACTCTCAGTGATGAGATGCATATTCATTCCAATAACTTGATGAGATTTTGACTGAACCATAGGTGGTTTTGCTTCTAGCAAGTTTTATACTGCATTTTGCCCCATGTATTATACTAATACAATTATAGTGATTTGTTTTAATTACTCGTAGCCCTATTGAAAACAGGAAGAAGAAGAAGAAGAAGAAGAAGAAGAAGAGGAGTTTTGTGAAATTTCAAGTATCCTTCTATATCATATTATCACAAATACAAACTCAAAATATTTTTGGGTGACGCAATTTGGTGTGGATTGAACCTTGGAACTAAGGTCTTAAGATTGACGAATCTCATTTCATATAGTATCTATTTAATATAGATAAGTCTACTGTCTACATAGGGTTTTATTTGACCAATTTGAAAGCATTGACTTTTCTTTATATACTCCATCCGTCTTATGTTACTTGCACTTTTCATTTTAGGCCGTAAATTTAAGATTAATTTTTTAGTGTAATTAAATTAAAATTTTAAGTGTAATGAGACATCACTTAATAAAGGAGCTCTTAACTTAAATTAACATATTAATTAAATACATTAATTCTAACTTAAACTATAAATAGTGTAAGGAGTTTGTGACGAGCTGAACAGTGCAAGTAATATGGGACGGAAGGAGTATAGCTCATATAACAAACTCAAGTTAATTTTGTATTATGAAGCATCCTCTCAAAAGTGGCAAAAGGGCTTCTCAAAATAGTGGAGTTTGGGGCCAAGAATGCACTGACAATTATAAAGAAACACTAGTACACTTTACATGATATTTCCAACAAATTTCTTAGATTACGTTTCTAGCATCTAAATCATTTAACTATTATTATTTCGATATCCTATTATACTAGTACGTATTTAACAAACCTTTCTCACAATACTAAAAATCTAAATTATACTATTTATATTAGAGAGAGAGAGTGTGTGTGACTGTGAGCATTGGGCATTGAAATTTCTACGTTAACGCTGTTTTTTGACTTGACTTTCGTTGTTCATATCCACATCGTTCTCTTAAATATTATTCCACTATACTGTAACTAAATTCCACGACTCTCCTCTCTCCTTCTCATAGCTTTTGTGATTAAAGGTCCACTTCTTTATTATAGAAGAAAACAGGTAGTGGGATCTGTCTTCGAAATTCTTAGTGAGTATTGTTAATTTGTTACACAACATTCATTTGTGCTTTAGTCAACACAGAGTAAGGAAAAGGATCATCAAACGAAAAAGGGAGCCTCTGTAACCAGGAAAATCACATCTACTGAAGAAGAAAAAGGCATAAGGGACGTGATGCGAGTGAGATAACTCCTAAACGATCGTCTGATTTTCGAGATAATTCAGTTTCTATACCTCACAATTCCAATTTTCGAGATCAAGCAGCATGGGAATTTGCTTCAGTTCTGCCTCCGTTGATCAAAGCCCGCCGCAATCTACCAACCAATTCAGCTCAGGTATCCCCCACACGATCTCGTTAATTTGATTTGTGTAATTATTGTTTATGATGAATGGACGATAAATTGTTTTTTTTTTTTTGCCGCAGTGGCGACGTCGGAGGCGACGACGAGGAGCACGATGACGTCTTCGAGCGGCGGCAGCAGCAGCACAATTTCCGCCGGAAGTTGCGGTGGGAGTTTTAGTCCGGCGGGGAAGATGCTTGCGCAGCCGAATTTGAGGGTTTTCACCTTGGCAGAACTCAAGGCGGCGACTCGGAATTTCAGAAGTGATTCAGTGCTTGGAGAAGGAGGTTTTGGGAAAGTTTACAAGGGGTGGCTCGAAGACAGAGCCACTGGCAAAACAACCATAATTGCTGTCAAAAAGTTGAATTCTGAAAGTATGCAAGGGTTTCAAGAGTGGCAGGTACAATTCAATTGAATTGCTTTCTCCTCTTATATGCTCAATTAGCTTAGCTTTAAGCCTTTAACTACATAGTATTATGATGGTGATTGAGATTGAAAATGGATGATGTGTGTGTGCAGTCTGAGGTGAACTTCCTTGGAAGACTTTCACATCCCAATCTGGTGAAGTTGTTGGGGTATGGTTTGGAGGACACAGAGCTGCTTCTTGTGTATGAATTTATGGCGAAAGGCAGCTTGGAGAACCATCTCTTTGGAAGTAATATTCTCTCTTGAATGCAATAATATAATTTAGTGATGAGTTTAATGGCTACTGATTTTATATATATGTATGTATCTTGGTTAGGGGGCGCGTCTGTGCAGCCGCTTCCATGGGACATTAGGCTCAAGATATTGATCGGAGCAGCTTGTGGTCTGGCCTTCCTGCACGCCTCTGATAGAAAAGTTATCTACAGGGACTTCAAGGCCTCAAACATATTGCTTGATGGAGTAAGCTCAACTTTTCAAAATATATTTCAAACATCTATCTCATTTTGATTCTGTATATATTAACCTTGAGTTATTGATCTTCACTCAGTCATACCATGCCAAGATATCTGACTTTGGCCTAGCAAAGAATGGTCCAACAGCTAGTAGATCCCATGTGACCACACAGGTTATGGGGACATATGGTTATGCAGCTCCGGAATATGTTGCCACTGGTAAACACCTGCCTACTTCTGCTTGTTGAATCAAAACCATTTGAAATGAAATGAGTTGGTTACAAATACTATTGCATTGCAGGGCACTTGTATGTGAAGAGCGATGTGTATTGTTATGGCGTGGTGTTGGTAGAAATGCTGACAGGGCTGCGCGCGCTTGACGCCAACCGGCCTTCTGGGCAACACAGCCTGGGTGATTGGATCAAGCCACATCTATCAGATAGGAGGAAGTTGAAGCGCATCATTGATGCCCGGCTAGAAGGCTATCCCAGCAAATCAGTACACCACGTAGCTCAGCTTGCCTTGCATTGCCTTGAAAGTGAGCCTAAAAACAGACCATCCATGCAGGAGATAGTTGAGAGACTGGAAAAAATCGGTTCTTCTAGTGAGAGGCCTAGAGAACGTAGAGCGCAGTCCGGCAGTCCTCATGCAGTGAGTCGCCGTGGCCATCAACCACTACAGCATCGTTCTCCACTTCATCCTAAACCAGAGGCCACAGAATCCTATCCTCTGCCACAGCGCTCATAAAAGTAACTATATAGTATATGTGTTCTGTGTGTTCTGTCATCTTCTTATTGTTTCTGTGATGGGTAAGAGTAGGCATAAGTGTGCCATTTTTGTGGTTGATGTAAAGTTGTGTAAAAAATGTTGAGATGTTCGTGCTATGTGTTCAAATGTATGCTATTTATACGTGGAGAGACTTGATTATGTTAAGGAGATTTAAAGAGATTTTAGCTATATATTACTTGATGGTTGTATTTGAAATTTCTCTAATTTTTAAAACTTTTATTTGTTTTTTTATCTCGTTTTACCGCAATGGATGCATTCAATCATTCATAACCTAATATCTCTTGTCAAATCCATCCATCCATCCATCGACAGATAAAGATAAAAGTGGAAATTATTGTAACTCAAGATAAAAATACAACACAATTTAATTGGTAAAATGTTTCTCTATACGCTAATTATATTCAAAGAATAAGAACCATTATTGATGTAAAAATAATGGTCCTTAAACTATTGAGCTTTAATTCTGAATAAGGCTAGCCAAACCCCCACCCAAAGCGCGTCCTTTTCTTTTTCTTCTAGGGACATTGGCCTTATAATAAATTTTGGTTTAATTTTGATATTTTCGGCGGATTTTAAAATTTATTTAAAATAATTTTGTATTTGTAATTTTACAATCTGATTCAAATAAAATATTTTCGGCAAAAATTTATTCTACATGAACATCTCTAAAATATTTACTCCCTCCGTCCACAAAAAATAGTTCCATTTGTGGATGATGCAAAAATTGATAAAGTAAAAGAGAGAGGGAGAAAAAAACAGGTGAAGTAAGAGAGAGAGGGTGAAAAGATGGATAAAGTATGAGAGAGGAGAAAAAATTGGTAAAATATGAGATACTATAAGCTTTTCACTTTTAGAAATGAGACTATTTTTTGTGTATATTCTAAAATGACAAAATGAGATTATTTTTCGTGAACGGATGAAATAGAATATTTTAGATTGCTTTTTAAGTTTATGTCAAAGAGGATAAAGTCACGTAAAAAGCCATATTAATTTACTCGGTGATAAAAATGTCGCATACCTTATAGAGTAATTCACTTGGCATAAAAAATAATAGTACACGAAACATAAAATTTGTACTAATATTATAGACTCATTTCAAAGTTCTTAAAATATAGAACTAGGCCAAAGCCATTTTAGGGCCAATATCACTTTTAATTTTATGTTTAAAATCAGAAAATAAAATTCTAAATCCAGTGTTCGTTTCTACCCAGTTCACACTTATGAAGCCCAAAATTGTGTAAAATTGAGTAAAATTAAGAGGAGGAAGAAGAAGAATTAGAAGAAGAAGAAGTTGAGCTGATCGAATTCTACGGTGGTTACTCCTCTCGTAAGATGAGAGGCGGTTTAACATCACCATCTCTTTCCGCGATCTTCCTTTTCCTCGTAAGTCCTATCTCTCTTAATTTATCCTGATTCAAATCTTATTGAGTACGCGCATGTATCCGATGTCAATGCTTTCCACGAGAATGTTGCTCTCTTCTGTTGATTCCTTATTGTCCAGTGCATTCAGATCGGACTAGTAATCTCACTACCACATTATTTGTTTGTGTGTGTGGTGGTGCCATACGGCAAGTACAAGGCCTTTGCTTCCTCAATCTATTCGAAAACCTCATTTCGCAGCTCTACTTCCTACTAATCTTTGATTACTTGTTTTTCCAATCCGGAATCCCCGTCAGTTGCTGCAATATGTTTCATCTATTAGCTATGATTAATTTATTCCCCGCTTACTTTAGCTTGATCGATGTGTATTTCTATTGTTTTAGTTTTAAGCTTCCGTTTTAAAGCGATTAGACTGATTTTTTGTGGGATATCAAGTATCTGTTTGAAGGAGTTTCAAGGAATTAATAGAACTATTTTGATCTCATATCACATATTAATACAGGGTATCAACATTGTCTTGTCAGTCAGAGCAGAGGTTTCACCTACGCTGTAAGAGTTTAAGCAGTTAGTATTGTTGCTTCTGTTATAACAAGATTCATCACATGGATCTATTGCACCTCATGTTTCCATCTTTATTATGATTTTCCAGTCGAAGAGAAAACAGACTATATGCCCCATTATATGACTGCCCAAACTGCATTGAAAGAAAGGTAATGATTTCATTCCCGAGCTGTCTAAGTAGTAATCTTCCTTAACATGAAATTTTGGTTGCCATTTGTTATTTGTGCCTTTCTACTTGTCCATGGATGAGAAACTAAGAACATTTGTTGATTTGATAGGATGCTCATACGTCTGAACAATTAGAATAATGCCTATATGTACAAGTGTCTTTACTCTCTAAGCCGATTATTTTGCTACTGAAAACTGAGTGTTTGATTTTATTGGAAAATCTATGCCAAAAAACTGATGCTTCATTTGCTTGCACCAAACAATGGCTTGGCAGGATCGAGGAAATATCAGTTCTACTGATCATCCTTGGAAGGTAAGACCTTTTTTTCTCTTTTTTAATGTAAGCAATTTGAATGTAATTAAGTTTGATTGATCATTTCATGCAGGATTTTGACATAATTGTAACATACAGCAACCCTTCTGGTGCTGTTCAAGTTAGGAGTGTTAGATCTAGAGACCTATCTTCTTCATGGGTATGGAGAAACCCTAGAAAGGAGAAACACAATAGAGTAAGGAGTTTGCTGGTGATTTTTATCCAGCTATATCTTCATTTTATGTTCTCTCAATTCAGTTCCCAGAAGTCCATTTTGATCCTGATTGTAGGTCACTGACCTCTCCACTAATTCTCGTAGATAGTACAGGACCCATTTCAAACTAAACTGAGCTATAGAAAAAATGGGGACAGTTGGAGTGACAATCACCAATTTCAAGGTGAAACCTCACAAGCACAAGCATACCCGGTGCATCCTGTGAAACTTAAGAGACAGGTGCAATTTCTATATATGCACTTACAGCTTATACATTGCTTTTGACGGTTTGATAAGTAATTTCTTCTCCTTCTTCAGATGCTACGAAGGGAAAGGAGGGAGAGGAGAACTGCAGATCTGATAAATCAAGACAGAGAGATAGAAAACCAAACGCAAGAAGAAGCCATTAAACGAGCTAGGGAGCTTGACACCAATATCAAGGGGAAATACAGCATATGGAGGAAAGAGTATGAAAATCCCAACGCTGACTCAACAGTAAAACTTATACGAGACCAGATCATAATGGCCAAGGCTTATGCAACAATTGCTATGGCTAAGAATGAGACTGTGCTTTATAATTCTCTGATTGAACAGTCCAGAGAAAGTCAACTTGCAATAGGAGAAGCAACAAATGATGTTGAACTTCATCCAAGGTTTTGTGACATCAAGTGTTTGTTGATAAAAATTTCAGGTGCTAGCTTCGATCTGATATACAATTTTTTTGCTCCTTTTTCTTTCTTGTCAGTGCTCTTGATCAAGCGAAAGCCATGGGACACATTCTAGCTACAGCAAAGGACCAGTTATATGATTGTGTTCTGATAGCAAGAAAGTTGAGAGTAATACTTCAATCTAGTGAGGCTAATGTCAATTCGTTCAAGAAGAAGAGCACATTTCTGATACAGCTTGCTGCAAAAACTGTTCCCAGACCATTGCATTGCATTCCCTTAGTTCTCACCACAGATTATCACCTAAGTAATTATGATAAAAAAGTTTTTCCTAACAAAGAAAAACTTGAAGATCCATCTTTGTACCATTATGCCATCTTTTCTGATAATGTACTTGCAACATCTGTGGTCGTGAACTCAACAACACTACACGCAAAAGAACCTGGAAGGCATGTGTTTCATATAGTCACAGATAAGCTGAACTTTGCAGCTATGAAAATGTGGTTTCTAGTTAATGCTCCTGCAGGTGCAACAATTGAAGTTAAGAATGTTGATGACTTCACTTGGCTGAATTCCTCATACTGTCCTGTCCTCCGTCAGCTTGAATCTGCACGGATGATAGAATACTATTTCAAGGCACATCAATCATCATCTCTCACTGGTGGTGCTGACAATCTCAAATATAGGAACCCAAAGTACTTGTCAATGCTTAATCATCTTAGATTTTACCTTCCTGAGGTTTACCCAAAGCTGGATAAGTTATTGTTCCTGGATGATGACATTGTTGTTCAGAAGGACCTGACACCTTTATGGTCTGTTAATCTGAATGGGATGGTGAATGGTGCTGTGGAAACCTGCAAAGAGAGCTTCCATAGGTTTGACAAGTATCTGAACTTTACAAATCCAAAGATAGCTGATAATTTTGATGCAAACGCTTGCGGCTGGGCATTTGGCATGAATATCTTTGATTTGATCGAATGGAGGAAACGTGACATTACTGGAATATATCATCACTGGCAAGAAATGGTATGGTTGCATCTCACTCTAACCTTTCCCTTTATGTGGTGCTTTTTTATTGTTAAATATGTTCAAATGTGTAGCTAAATTTTTGAAACTACTTTACTGGAAAGGGCCAATTTCTCCTTGTCACATTGTTCTCATTAAAATGAACTGGATGTGCACAGGATAGCATGCAATTTTCTACTGTCTAGTAGACCAGTACATGTATTCTTCTTTTTGTTTTTAGCAGAGTAATTTTAGGCTTCTACGTATCAAGGGTGAATGGAATTTTTCTTTTTGGTAGATCAGCAACTAGGAAATTCTTAGAATGCTTACATTTCAGTGATCCAGCATAAACCACATTACTAATCTAGTACAATCCCATAGGTAAGACTTTCCTTCAACAAACAACGTGGTAACATCATTGCCATCATTATCATCTTGATTGTGTCGTGCACTGTATTGACTTGGCCACAGGTGGTGATATCATAATAATGGTTGTAAATCCTTGAAACTCAATCATGTCCTAGCTCTTAGAGCAAAGGTGGTATACATAATCTGTACTTGGACCAAAAATGATGTATAGCATCTCATTTACTTGATTTATGTTTGATTACAGAATGAGGACAGGACTCTTTGGAAACTTGGGACGCTGCCACCGGGGCTGATAACTTTCTACAACTTGACCCACCCTCTGGATCGGAGCTGGCATGTTCTGGGGTTGGGCTATGACCCAGCTCTTAACCAGACAGAGATAGAGAATGCTGGTGTTGTACATTATAATGGAAACTATAAACCATGGTTGGATCTTGCCATAGCCAAGTACAGATCATACTGGTCCAAATATGTCATGTATGATAACTTCTATTTACAAGTGTGCAACCTGAATCAATAATGAGGGATGTTTATTTTTCGTCATGTATAAAATGGTTGGCTTAAGCTTTTCATGTTTTACTTGGTTGTGGTTGTCATTTCCTTTCCATAAGTTGCAATGTTGCTCCAAATGAGATGACTGGGATTCAGCATTTGTTTTCACCTACTACTAAACATCACACCCTCGACACAAAATGGTAGACTAGTTGATATAGCTGGGATCCTTTCTGGCTATATATATCAATGAATGGATGGTGACGGCAATACTGAGACTACTAGTTAAGACCAAGATTGAATAACCAATCTTTGCCAAACATGTTATAAGGAGGGTGTTTGGTACTCAAGATTGTCAAAAGGGCAACAAGCATGTGCTTTGTCCTCTCGACCTGTCTTGCCTGCGCCAAAAACAATGTTTAATCTGGGGAGAAGGTCGCGATCCGCCTAGATGAAGCTAATTTCCACTTTTCTCCCATTCTATATGTTGCAACACTTAGCCCAATGCCGCATTTGCCACACTGGCGCTCTCAACAGTTTGGCCCCTCTTCGGCACATGTATCCGACCCACTCTGCTGATTAAATGACATCTCTTGAATAGTCAATAAACCAGTCATTATAAAAGCATCGGCAGTGGGACGGATGTCCCGGCGAACATCCCGACGGACTTCCCAAAAACACCTCCTGCCACGTCATAAGGACATCCCACTGCACAATGGCGGACATCCCCAAGGACATCCACAATAATAAAAATTCACAAATTCGCCAAATTAAACAATTTACGGAATTAAAATTTCAACACGAATACGGACGGAGAAAGTGCAATGATAATCTCATTATATAAAAAAAGTTCATTTCAACAAAAAAAATACTAAACAAATTACATTATAAATATCAACGACGATCCCTCCGAGTCCATAACTCTTCAATTATATCGTTCTGGAGTTGAATATGGGCTTGTCGTTGGCCCATGTCGGCAAATGCACAGATCCGATCGGCCTCTTCATGGGGTATCCCCATACGTACATTAGCGGTGGTCACGCCGTGGCTTGAACCGGCAGCATCAACATCATCATTGGCCCAATCAGTCAGTGTTGGACCTTCATCTTCGACAATCATGTTATGCATAATAATACATGCGTACATGACATCAGCGATGCTGTTAATATACCACATCCGTGATGGACCCTTCACTGCCGCCCATCGAGCCTGGAGCATACTAAATGCCCGCTCCACATCCTTGTGCGCTGCCTCCTGACGACCTGCGAAATAGATCTTTTTCTCTTCTGTTGTGCATCTGATCGTCTTCACAAAGACGGGCCACATAGGGTATATTACATCCGCCAAATAATAGCCCATATTGTGTTGGTTGTCGTTGACGACGAAACAGACGACCGAACCAACGCCCATGCACTGCTCGTTGAAAAGGGGCGACTACTGGAGGACGTTGACGTCGTTGTTCGACACCGGCTACTCCAAAATACGCATGCCAAATCCACAGCCGGTATTCAGCTACCGCTTCAGGGATCATCGTGGGATTCTTGCCCTTGAAACCGGTAGTGTACAACCCTTTCCAGGCGGCGGGGCAGTTCTTCCACTCTCGATGCATACAATCTATGCTGCACAATATTCTCGGAAACCCGTGCTAACTCCTGTGCATATCCATTAGAGCCTGGCAATCTTCGGGGGTAGGCTTCCAAAGATACCTATCCCTGAATATCTCCCTAACGCCCTCACAAAAATACTGCAGACATTCGCGGGCAGTCGTCTCGCCGATGAGGAGGTACTCATCGAACATGTCGGTCGCACCTCCGTATGCCAGCTGCCTGATTGTGGCAGTGTACTTCTGTATGGGCGTGCGGCCGGGTTTACCAACCACATCCTCCCTCATCCTGAAATACTCGTAACGACGCTCTAAAGCATCCACGATACGCAGAAATAGCGAACAACGCATCCTAAAACGTCGCCGGAAAAGTTTCTTCCCAAACCGCGGCTCTGGAGCGAAGTAGTCCTCATACAACCGATAGGTCGAGGTACCGCCGGTTGCTGCTGCTGCTACAAGGCCGCTTGTATCAAGCGATTTATCTCCCTGAACGTAACGGCTCTCACCTCTTCGTTAATTCGCCGGCGCCAGTCATCAGCACCACCACCACTACCACCCGCACCACTACCACTACCACTAGCCATTTTGGATATACTAAAAGAAACGTAGAGAGAGAGAAACTCGTTAAAACAAGTGGTGCGAATGAAATGAAGTTCAACGAGCCGTATATATAGAGTTTTTTTTTAAATTAAAAATTGGGACGTCCGTCGTGGCATCGCAATGGCGGAAGGACGTCGTCGGAAAGCCGTGGAACTCCGCTGTCTGCAAGCGACGTCTGCGTCCGCCGGGTTGACGCCTAATGGCGGACGTCCGACGGGACGCCCACCGCTGCGGATGCTATAAGAGCATCCCCATCCATGCTTTTGCCAAAGAGCATGGAAGTTGGCCCGGACCCACTTTTATTCATTTTTTACTCTCTGCTATTTGGCAAGAGTACAACACCAACATCCATGCTCTTCCGCAAGGACATGCTCAATGGCCCACCATTCTATTATTCAATTTAAAAAAAATATTTTCACAATATTAAAATGCATTAAAAATACCCGGAATACTATTACAAATTACTAAAAAATTAAAAATTGCTTAATTAAAATCCTAAAAATTAAAAATTACATAATTAAAGTCCTAAAAATTAAAAATTAGATAATTAAATTCATAAAATTAAAAAAACTACTACTCGTGACTGAATTTCGCTCAAATGTGTTTGATTAGGTCTTCTTGTAGCTCAATGTGGGTTCTGGTATCGCGCATTGTGTGTCTTGTTTCGATTCTCTCGCGCATCGTCGTATGCATACCTCGGCGTGGGGGAGACCTCGCGGTTTAGGGTAAGCGTTGACCGCTTCAAGGATAACCGTTGGGCTGCCGCCTTGGTGGCCGCTTAAGTGTTGCCCCCTCCAAGCATTCGGGCAATTCTTCCACTTCCAATGCATGCAGTCAATGTTGTCAAGCATACCGGAAAAACCGTGGACTGTTTCGTGAAGATGAAGCAGCCGTTGACAATCTTCAGTGGTGGGTGCCTGATGGAATTCCTCACCTAAAGCAGAACGAACGCCGTCGTAAAAAATTTTGAGGCATAAGATTCCAATTGACTCACCCATAGGCAAATACTCGTCGAAGAGGTCAGCCGTTTGCTCAGTAGCAAGTTGTCGGAGGGGCACAAGTACACTTCTGCAACGCCGAGAGACTTTGCCGACCGGTTGCGTCTCTACATGATTGAAAATATTCAACACGGGCAGACAATGTGTTGACTATACGCATAAACAACCGTTTTGACATGCGAAAACGGACCCGGAAGTCATCTTTGGGAAATCGCGGCTAGTCGGAAAAATAGTCGGCAACGAGCCTGTCGTGGGCTCCCTCCCGGTCACGAGGGATGTAGCGGCGGCGATATAGGCTTCATAGGCGGCACGATATTGTTCATAGTATTCTTGTTCTTCGCGCTCCGCTTCCGCATTGATATCGTTGAAATCCATTTTTGAATTTAGAGATGGTTTGAGTGAGAGAGGAAAATGTAGATGAGTTGTATAAAAAAATATGAATGAGAGATAATTTGATGTGAACAATGGATAATGAATGTGTATATTTATAGACAATTTTGGGATTAAAAAAATTTAAAAAAAATTCAAAAAAACGGTAATAAAACGGCTATATTTTTGGATTTTAAGTTTTGGTACTCCCTCCGCCCCACAAAGATTGTCTCACTTTGACCTGGGCACGAGTTTTAAGAAATGTAATGAAAAGTGAGTTGAAAAGGTTAGTGGAATGTGAGTCATACTTTTATATATTAGTTTTTATAATAAAATGTGAGTAGCAATTAGTTAGTGGAATATGAGATCTACTACAAAAAAGGTCAAAGTGAAATGGGACAAACTTTGTGGGACGGACGGAAATGAAAAAATGAAACAATCTTTGTGGGACGGAGGGAGTATTATTTTCGATTTAAAAAAAAAATCCAACGGCTAAGCCGTTGGCGAATAAAAACGGGTCACGTCGCCCTGCTCAGCGGCACGGGCGTGCTCGATGCATCGAACAGCGTCGTGCCGTCGGCAACGCGGCACAGACGCTGTCCTCCGCATCGAGCACTGATGCGGATGCTCTAAAGATCTCACTAAGATTTGAATGCAATTTTTGTGCATATAATTTTCTTGTAATTTTTGTACTTTCGGATTGAATGCAATTTTTATGGGATGAATTATATTTTCAAATTCATATGTACTAAAATTTCTTCTTCAAGTTTTGATGTAATCTCTTATTGTTATCATTGTGTTAAGAGCATCCACATCCGTGCTCTTGGTAAAAGCACGGATGTGGGCCCGGATCCACTTTTACTCCCTGCTCTTAGGCAAGAGCACAACACCACATCCGTGCTCTTCCGCAAGGACATGCTCAAGGGTCCCACCATTCTATTATTCAATTTAAATAAAAACATTTCCATAATATTAAAATGCATTAAAAATACCCAAAATACTATTACTAATTACTAAAAAAATTAAAAATTACATAATTAAAATCCTAAAAATTAAAAATATCATAATTAAAGTCTTAAAAATTAAAAATTACATAATTTAAATCCTAAAATTAAAAATTATATAATTAAATTCATAAAATTAAAAAAACCCACTACTCGTGGCCGAATTTCGCTCAAATGGATGATGAATGTGTGTATTTATAGATGATTTTGGGATTAATGTTTTTTAAAAATATAAAAAAAAAATTTAAAAAAATGGTAATAAAATCTGTATATTTTCGGGAATCCGAAAATATATATATTTTTTAATTTTGATATTATTTTCGATTTTTTTAAAAAAAGAAAAAGAAAATGCCAACGGCCAATAGAAATGTGCCATGTCGCCCTGCTCGCTGGCACATACGTGCTTTTAGCTAAGAGCACGTCCGTGCCAGCGGCAAGAGTGCAGCGGCGGATAGGGGTGTCCTTGACAGCGTCACGGACGGACCCCTGCTCACCGCGGTGGATGCTTTGATTTTCGGTTGTTTCATTGTGAATTACACTTTCAATAGTATAATCTTTTTTTTAATCTTAATTTTAAATATTGATTTTATCGCAATTCTAATCTTAGTTTTTATTTAGAAAACTAATCGATCAAAGGTAAAAAGGTAAAACTGAAATGGGATGAAATTACCGTGCTTTATACAATCATACACTAGTACAAAGAAATTGGTACTAGCCTCAAATCGGCTACCATCTTCACACCGGAAAGAATTTGACGGAGATATAATCCAAGCCTCCACTTTCTGCTGCACCACTTTCTTCAATCATGCAGGAGGCACCGCCGCCGCCGATTACACATCAATTAATCAGGAATTCCCTCGAAGAATCACAGCCGTCGACTGTTACCCTGCTGGTTCGGCATCTCCCGGAGGCCATTCCCCACGACACTCTTACCCGCCTCTTTTCCCACTACGGCGCCTCCTCTGTCCGCCCCTTTTCTCATGGACGGTTAGTTATTCTCTTCACTTCACCATCAACTCTCTTAGGTTTTACTAATGGCTTCTATCGCAATTTTAAATTTCTTTGATTAGCTTGAAAACTTACTCTTTTAGCTTTTTATTTATTTTTCAACTCAAAACTGATGCTACATCCTGGCGTGTAGGGTGAAAAATTGCGCTTTTGTTGATTTTAAGGATGAATTCTCAGCATACCAAGCACAGAAGCAGCTACATGGGTATTTATTTCATTTATTCATAATCGTCAAGTCTTTGGGAGTGTTTGTGCTACTGCATTACTAATTTCATATGATTGATTCATAATGCCGATTGTGCCCTATTGCCTGAACGAGAATTGGTTGGACTCAGGTTGCGATTTCTCGGTAAAGTCATGTCTGTAGAGAGAGCTAATAAAGGTGAGTGGACTAAGCAACATGATAATGAAAGAGAGGTTAGGAAGGATGCTGCCTCTGTGGTGAAAGATGTTTCTTCCGGGAGTAGTACACTTGCTAGCGAACCAATTGCACAAAAACTTGGCATCGAATATCCATTTCCGCCCCATCTTGAGTATGTTTTACTCTCTTTGCTTAAATTGCTTTTTGTATTGATTCGGCACTCTTTCTTCAAGTTCTAGCTAAATTCTGTTTTCTTATTTTAGGACTAGTTAGTCTGCCTCTGTTTGCATGCCTCTAATTTCTGGAAGCTGTTTGGTTGCTTGAGTAGATTGATGCAGATGGAGTCTTTACTGAATATGTCATCCATGTTCTTTGTATCAACCTACTCACTAGTTCAAACAACCGATTTGTAATACAGATATGCATATCCACCACCTGATGGTAACATCCTCACAAACATTGTAAATGCTCTTATTGCAGTTCCACGATTTTACACCCAGGTTGGTGAACGTTGTGCCCCTTTACTCTTCTTCTTCTTCTTCTTCTTCTTCTTCTTCTTCTTCTTCTTCTTCTTCTTCTTCTTCTTCTTCTTACTCTCTCTCGCCACCAGATATTTGTAACATTTTCTTTTCTATATACTCCCATACTCCTACATACAGGTTTTACATTTGATGAACAAAATGAATATTCCCGCTCCATTCCGGAAGGCATTACCTACTCCACCTCTTCCAGAATTTCCATCAGCACCACCACCTCCTCCACCACCCATGGACTCTAACATGGAATATATGTCCAGTAGTGAGTCAGAAATGGAGTCTTCAGATGAGGTGATACTCTGGCTATTTCTTTTATCTTGTATGTTTGTGTTGTTACTACAAGGTCATAACTGCAAGTTCATGGTTTAGGAAGTCAGACAAGAGGCTAGACCTAAGCGAAAGCGTGCCAAGAAACAAGCAATTGTTGGACCTGCTGTTGACAAGGATGTGGCTCACGAGGCTGTTGGATTGAAACAAGTTGCATTAGTTCCGAAAGAGAAGCCCATAATAAAAAAGAAGAACCCTGTATTGCAGGTTGCAACTTGCAACCATTGATCTCTGGTATTATGTATTTGAGACTTATTTCCCATTGAAAGACTTGTAATATAGTGGTTTTAACATGCTTGCAGATAAGAATAGCACAAAAACAAAACCAACCTGAATTACAGGATAATGACTCTGCAAAGGAGTTGCAAGAACCAATCCCTGAATCTTCTGCTCGGGAAACTTTTGCAACTACAGAGGAACTAAATAATGGAAAATTGCCTCCAGAGGAAATCTTATCGCTCCCTAAATTTAAGGTATTATATAGCACTGCTTTATTACTTTCCTACTACAGTCTCTCTTCTCCGGAACTGTACAGGGAATCAAATCTATTTAAATGACGAATCCTAAAATCTAATAATCTATTAGAAAATGGCTACCTGAATGCAATATGCAAAGAACTTTTTATGTAATCGGGAAAATGGTTTGATTTGTTTGTGGAGACTGGAAAAGGACTGGGAGATTTAAGAGTAGAACAGGGTAAATGCAATCTCTGTGCTATTACTGCCAATGTGTTCATTAAATTGTCGATTTTTTCTCCTTTAAAGTAGGTTATATATGCTTGTGCTTACTACTAGTATTACCAATGTTTGTTCATTTGGTAGTTTAAATTGCATGTGGACGCGCACTAGCTTCATACTTGACATGTATTGACTCCAATGAACAGAATTATACTGCTGGTGATCCTACTCCTGTGCTGTACATCAAGAACTTGGCCAAAGATGTGGTCGTTGATGACTTCTACTTTATATTTGGTTAGTCCGTGTCCTTGCTCCTGTGTTTAGTTCTCTATAGCAGTGACACTATTCTGTTCACAACTGTATTCAAAATGTGAGAGATCAACTAACCCGGGCATTTATCTTGTTCAATGCTACCTTCCCCCTCAAGCAGTTACTGCAGTTTGAACTCACTATGCTATCTATATATTGGTAATAATGTTGCAGGGTCATTTTTCGGGAGCATTGATGCTGCCAAGTTCAATCTTGCTGTGAAGTTAATGCAGGTGAGACATATTAGTGCATACCATATGAGATCTCCCTCTGTGTTTACATGCATCTGAAGTGAAAATGGTTTTGTTTAGGAAGGAAGAATGAGGGGCCAAGCCTTCGTTACATTCCCAACAGTCGAGCTTGCTCGTAATGCCCTGGTATGTTTTCCATCAGTGCCCCCTTGTGTATTTGGTTTTACGAATACTGATATGAGTCATGACCTGGGGGTAAGTGCAGAGCGCAGTAAATGGTTACGTATTTAAAGGAAAGCCGGTGGTGATTCAATTTGGGAGGAGCCCTACCGCTGCTGCTAAACTCAACTAGTTTTCGTGTCTGGAATTGCAAAGGCCAAGAGATTTTGTAGTTGATAGTTTGAATTGAGCATAGTTTTTTGTTTCTAGCATATATCTATCTATATAGCAGATTGATTGTCTGCCATGAAAGTTTGGAGGTGCATATTTGTTGATCTGCTATACTCCCTCAATCTCCACTTTAATGCGTTGGTTTGTTTATGGATATGAACTAAGACTCCCTAAAGACAAAAAAGTGTTGAATACAAATTAATTAGACAGTCATGAAAATTCATGACCTAGGATGTTGGCCAACAGGCATGAGAAAGACATGGACATGTGGCACTCTTTCATTGGGCTCCACATAATTATGTGTGTAATTTTTAAATACACACATCAGTTAATTATTTATTTATAATAATAATACTATAAATTATGATTATCAAAATTCTTAAATTCTATTTCTGTACGCAGAGTCTCGTTTTGCTTTTGTATTACACATTTTAAATATTTCCTTTTTTTGTAGCTATACTTTCTATCATAATCTCATATTGCCATGATTGAGGTTCAAGTGGACGGAAAGATGTTTTATAGGGGATAATTACATGTTTCATAGAAAATGTTTCCTTTGTTTCAATTTAGTACAAAAAGTATTAAGTTTACATATTTCATACAAAAAGTTACTTAAGTGTTTTAAATTAATACATTCCTTTAAATATTTTAAACACAGTTAGTTAATTTATAATTTTGTCCAATTTATTATCATAATAAAAGAATAATTAGATATTTAATACAATTAATCACTCTAAAAAATAACATCAATTCATCCAGCAATTGATCGTGGTTTAAAAAAATTCCGTCTTTCAATATATATTCTATTTTTTATTGTATTCTTTGTAGAATACAATATAAAATAAGTCCATATTTCATCTTTACAAAATGACTAGTTTAAGCTTCAAACAGACAATAAGCAAATATTTAATTTTTCAAAAAAGATTCAATATTTTTTTATTTGTATTCTCCATTGTTACATGAGAACGCTGTGACAATAAAATGCAATTCGCTATTTTGATGGTGAAGATTGGTGATTTTTTATCTATGTGTTTTTATTTTATTTTTGTGAGTAATAAAAAGAACTGCGTTTGAAATAATTAATGGAAAGTTTTAATTTAAAACTTTTTGTACAATTCGCTAATTATTACTCCCCCCGTCCCGGATAATTTGTCCCATTTTCTCATTTCGGTACGTCCCACATAATTTGTCTAATTTCACTTTTACCATTTTTGGTAGTGGACCTCATATTCCACTAAATCATTCCTACTCACATTTTACTATAAAACTAATATATAAAAGTAGAACTCACATTCCACTAACTTTTTCAACTCACTTTTCATTACATTTCTTAAAACTCGTGCCCGGTCAAAGTGAGACGAATTATCCTGGACGGAGGGAGTATCTTGGTTAGGGGTGGGTCGGTACGGTATACCGTACCGACCGTGCCATACCGCATACCGTACCGGAAAGTACGGTATGACAAAATTCAATACCGATACCGTACCGAATTTTCGGTATACCGAAATTCCGGTATACCGGAAATTCGGTATGATATTTTTTGATACCGTTACCATACCGTTATTACGGTATACCGTAATAACGGTATGGTAACGGTAACGGTATACCGAAAAATAATTGGTTTCTTGATTTGTTCATTTACTAATTGGTTTCTCGATTGTTCATTATTTTTTGCTATCGGTAATTCGTCCATCACTCTATTCAATTTTATATTTTGGTTAGCATGTTATCAAGTATCATATTATATTTGTTGTTGCCGATGATGTTGATCTTTAAGTATCTTTTAATATATATTTATGGATTATTTTGATTACATATATTCAGAATTTTATCCCATAATCGTGGTTAATGATAAAATGAAGGTACTTATTGATTATTTTGGCTACTTAGACCAATAGTAGTAATAATTGGTCTTATAAATAAAATCTCCAAATAGATTTACAAGTGTAATGAAATAAAGATTCAATTTTTCCCCCTAGACTTTAATTTCAATCTATCATTATAAACATGCATACAAATTCTCAAAAATATTAACAAGGCACGGTCTTCCTTTGATATGAATAAATTTTTAAAATACTAGCAAATAATATTTTTTTAATGTGAAAATACTAAAATTCAACATATATCAAAATTTGGCTCATTTGTTGGTTATGATGAATATATTTTAAAGTTAAGGGTTTATGATTTAGGTTTCAAGGTTTGAGTTTTTAGTGTATAGGGTCGCTATATTGCAATGGAATGAATCTCGACTAGAAAGTGTCTCACCAGTGCAATATTAAATTATTGCAACGTAAACTTGCTCCTACAGTTATAACTCAACGGTTAATTCATATTTTCACAGATTTAAAATGCTTTTTAATTTTAAGTCTGATATTTAAATGTCAAGACAGTTTATTAAAATGTCAACACAAATATGTGTTGAAATTTTAATGTAATCGTATTGACATTTTTAAGAAAAGGTAGCATTTAAACACACTCTTGTGTCTATGTGGGGTTAATGTGATTGAAAAAGTATAATCCAAAGTAAGAGGATGTCGAATATTTTTTTGTTTATCATTTCACAACTTTTATTTCGCAAAATGAAATAAATATGAAGAAATTAAAATGACCCGTGCATCGCACGGGCGCGACACTAGTTAGTAATTTAAATTGGACATTTATTTCTCTTTAAAAATTAAGAATGACTGATCAGTATCCTATTTATTCATCCTTCAATTTAAGTAGTATATAAAATAAGATAACATACAATGAATTAAACACTAATTAAACGATTTGATTCATTTTCAGCTGCACATATTTTTAATTGACATTTTATGAAGTGGGACGAAGAATAAAACAAAATTTTTAATTACTTTGTATATTTGGAATATGACATTACACAAAGAATCATATACTAAATGGTGTGAGTTAATACAAATTCTTTCAAATGTGCTATGTTGAAACATATTCCCGATATCGTATTTCCAATCTTCTTTCGGTGTTATGTGCTATTGTGTTTATTATATTTAATAGGATGAGTTGATAAAAAAATAATTCAGGTTAATTTTGAATTTGTTTGAATAAATTATCATTTGAATGTTTAATTTTATTGTATTAATTGATGTATTAATTTTTTTAATATAATATATATATATATTATATATATGGAGATGATCAAAATAAGTATGTGTTTAAATCCAGAAATGCAGACCAAATCTTGGCCCTAGGATTAGATGATCTAATGGTCAATAATTAACCAAAAACACGGAAGGTCATAATTAAGCAATTTTAGGTCATATTATAATATTTGGGTTTAATGCCCTATATAGGGAGATGATCAAAATAAGTATGTGTTTAAATCCAGAAATGCAGACCAAATCTTGGCCATAGGATTAGATGATCTAATGGTCAATAATTAACCAAAAACACGGAAGGTCATAATTAAGCAATTTTAGGCCATATTATAATATTTGGGTTTAATGTCATGCTAAGATCGTTTTAGGTCATGCTTTGTTAGCATGACCTAAAAATTACCTAATTATGACCTAAAAGTGACCTAATTATGATATTGTTCTGCGTTTCTGTATTTAAATCTAGTTTTGCATAGATCAAAACCCTATATATATATATAATAATCTATCGGTATACCGGTATACCACGGTATACCGGTATACCACGGTATAGAAAAATTGATACCGTTACCGTACCGAAACACTGCGGTACGGTATCATACCGTACCGGAAACTGCGGTATACTGAAAATTGGTATTTTCTGTATTTTTTCGGTACGGTAAGTCCGGTATTAAGGTATTTCGGTATACCGTGGATTCGGTATACCACAGTATAGAAAAATTGATACCGTTACCGTACCGAAACACTGCGGTACGGTATCATACCGTACCGGAAACTGCGGTATACTGAAAAATCGGTATTTTCGGTATTTTTCCGGTACGGGAAGTCCGGTATTACGGTATTTTGGTATACCGTGGATTCGGTATACCGCGGTATAGAAAAATTGATACCGTTACAGTACCGAAACACTGCGGTACGGTATCATACCGTACCGGAAACTGCGGTATACTAAAAAATCGGTATTTTCGGTATTTTTCCGATACGGTAAGTCCGGTATTACGGTATTTCGGTATAATTTCCCACCCCTAATCTTGGTTGCTAGTTCCCTTTTTTTTGTTGCAAATTTGGCTCTTTATTTGTTTGATAAAGTAGGAGTGTGCAGGCCGCAGTTGAGTGAGTGAGTGAGAGCAGAGCAATGGAACAAGCAAAAATGGTGGCCAAAGCTCTCCTCCGAAACTCCGACAATCCGAAGCTGGCATGGCTTCTCTTCAAGCGCACTCTCGACTTCTCCTTTTCCCATCACACATTCTCTCTCATCGTCCCAATTCTTATCCGCGCCCACATGTTCTCTCAACTCGACTCTCTCCACCACCATCTCCTCCTCTTCCCAACGCCGCCGCATCATGCTTTGTACTCCGTCGTCAAGATGTTGGCCGAGGCTGGCCGACTTCACCAAGCCTTTTCTCAATTTCAATCTCTTCGCGCCCGTTTGTCCACGCCACCGCCCTCAATTGTTCTCTACAATTTGTTAATTCGAACTTCTATCCAAGAAAATTGCCCTAATTTTGTGTCCTGGCTTTATAAAGATATAATATTTTCCAAGGTGAAGCTCCAGACTTATACTTTTAATCTCTTGATTGGCGCCTTGTGCGACGCGGGTCGTTTGGAGGATGCCTGCCACTTGTTTGACAAAATGCGTGACAAAGGTTGTCTGCCTAATGAGTACACTTTTGGAATTTTGGCACGTGGTTATTGCTGCGATGGGCTGGTTGATAAAGGTTTGGAGCTTCTGGATTTGATGAGGACGATGGGTTTGGTCCCAACTGCAGTTATATACAACACTCTCATTGCAGGGATGTGTAAAGAAGGTAAAGATGACGAAGCTGAGAGATTGGTGGAGAGGATGACAGAGGATGGTCTGTCTCCAAATGTTGTTACCTTTAACACAAGGATATCTTCTCTATGCAAAGCTGGGAAGATCTTGGAAGCGTCCAGGATATTCAGGGATATGCAAACGAGTGAGTTGGAATTGCCGAAGCCCAATGCTGTGACTCATAACATAATGTTGGATGGCTTCTACCGGGAAACGATGTTAGCAGAAGCAGAAGCTCTAGTTATATCTATGAAAAGAGATACTATTTTCTTGAGTGTGAAGAGTTATAACATATGGCTGTTGGGCTTGGTGAGCAACGGAAAACTGTTTGAGGCTCAAGCAGTTCTAAAAGAAATGGTTGATGATGGAGTTCAACCAAATGCGCACTCTTACAACATTTTGATTAACAGCTTATGTAAAAGTGGCATGCTTGCAGATGCAAGGAGAGTTGTTAGTTTGATGATAACTGGGGGTGTTTCCCCTGATGTAACTACTTATAGTGCATTGCTCCAGGGGTATTGCAGGAAAGGGAAGAATGTCGAGGCCAATAAAATTCTGAATGAGATGACTAGAGCTGGATGTGTGCCAAATGCTTACACTTACAATATACTGCTACACAGTTTGTGGAGAGAAGGAAGAACAGAAGAAGCGGAGAGGTTAATGCAGAAGATGAATGAACAAGAGGATGGATTAGATACTGTGAGCTGCAACATTGTGATTGATGGTTTGTGTAGAAGTGGGAATGTTGATAAAGCAGTTGAAATTGTGAGTGAAATGTGGACTCATGGAAGTGCTGCTCTTGGTAACTTGGGAAACTCATACATAGGCCTAGTAGATGAAAATAGGAAGAAATGCTTGCCTGACTTGATTACATATTCGACAATCATAAATGGATTGTGCAGCGACGGACGGCTAGATGAAGCTAAAAAGAAGTTTACAGAGATGTTGGGGAGAAACTTATATCCTGATTCAGTTGTCTATGATATTTTTTTATTTAACTTATGCAAGAGAGGCAAGATATCATCTGCATTTCAGGTTCTCAAAGACATGGAGAGAAAAGGTTGCAACAAGACCTTGCGAACTTACAATTGCCTATTATTTGGGCTTGGTGTTACAAATCAAATATATGAAATGTTTGGCCAGTTGAATGAGATGAAGGAGAGAGGCGTTTCTCCTAATGTTAGCACTTACAATATTATCCTTCATTCTCTGTGTGAAGGACAAAGAAGCGAAGAAGCTGCTTTCATATTAGATGAGATGCTGCAGAAAGGAGTAACACCTAATTTGAATTCTTACAAATTGTTAATCAAAACCTTCTGCAGGACTGGGGAGTTCAGACCAGCACAGGATGTGTTTGAGATTGCAATCAGTGTATGTGGTCACAAGGAAGTACTTTATACTTTGATGTTCAATGAGTTGCTTCTTGGAGGGGAAATCTTGGAAGCTAAGCAATTATTTGAGGCTTCAATAGAAAGATGCTTTGATTTGAGCAGTTTTTCTTACAAAGATATCATTGACAAACTGTGCATCAATGAGAATTTTGATCATGCCTATGATATTCTTAAGAAAATGGTGCAGCGGGGTTGTAGTTTTGATCCTGCACTTTTCATGCCTGTGATTGATTATTTACTCTGCAAGGGAAATAAACATGAGGCTAATGAACTGACAGAAAGAATGCTTGCAATGGGTTCTGATGTTGAGGTTAAAAATACGGTTAAAAAAGATGACAAACAGTTAAATCATGGCAAAAAACATAAAGACATTGGCAGTGATTGGGAAACTATTCTGCACAGGTATGAATGTCAAAGTAGCCTTCTAACTTCTACGTGTACTCTACTCTGGAGTTCCTTCTATTATTACTCAGCTCTTGGTGGCGTCACTTACTGTTTTCATATTTGACTGTATGATTTATGCGAATAGGGAAAAATGTTAGTTATAGTTATGAGTATACTACCAGGCATGTCGCCGAATGATGCTTACATTCAGTATCTGTTACATTTTTTTGTGGCATCTCCGTCATTTCTTCTACCTTTTTTTTGACAGAGATGAAGGAAGTACAATGGCCTTGAAAACTCTGAAGCGAGTGCAGAAAGGCTGGGGTCACAGTAACTTATCACTAGCCCATAAGAATGACTTTCTTGATGATTTGGATGCTCCTTTTTAAATGTCTTGATACTTGAGATCTGTTATTATTAATCTTGGCTGAACCACAATCGACCATAGAGATGGCCACCATACACTTTTCCCCAATTGCCTCTGCTTGTGGCTTTTTTAACCAGGTATAATCATAGTGGATATTGCATATTGAATTGCATATCTAAGTAGCAAGGGTTTTATTTTGTTCTCTTTACTCAAAAGTAAGTTGGTTTTTCTCTGCTAATAGAAAGTGAATGGAGCAGCTCAAGTTTACTGCAGTTTGAAATCCATGAACTTGCTTTATGTATCTAAAATATTACATTCAGAAACGAATAAGTTATGGATGGTTGATTCATTATCTTGCCTCACGGTCATGAAATTTTATTAAGAGGGCTTAAGAACCTCAATCACATTGTGATGGTATCTAATTTAAAGGGACTTCTCTACAGCACGTGATGATAGTAGAGACTATTGTCTGGAACAGGACAATCATTTTCAGGGGACGATCATTAACCAGCCGTGGTGTTTTAGAGAAGATGACGGATGTCTTAACAAATGCCTTAATATTCATTTGAGGAAATGTTTGCAAATTTTGACATTGTTCGTGCAAAACTTGAAACAGCCTAGAGAGCCATCTTTGCATCAAGCAAGCTTCATCATCGAAAGATCTCCTTCTCCAATATGTAAGTAGGAAGGTAAGCTTGTTGTTTGGAATGGAATCCTGCTGTGGTCCTTCTCTACTTGGGCGGTCCAGCATGACCACCATTCTTCCGTCTCTTCTTAAGCTGTAAAAAAGTAAAAAGATGTTGACAGTTTGATGATGTATCTAATTAAGATAAAAGCAAGGTCCTATTATATGCCAGATTTTTGTTTCTATATTTGATACCAAAGTTGGCCTGTGTTCCCAGAAGCATATATCACTTCGGTATTACTTTGGGTAGTATATATCTTGTTTTTTGGATAACATGGGCTAGTATTTTATGCCTTTTAAAAGTAACATGGAAAGGATAAATAACAGAATTTGCAGAGGCTTCAAATAAATCCATGAGAAACTCTTTGTACATATTATGGTACAGAAGTATCAATTGCACTGCTTAAAAAAGAACCAGAAGGAAATATTGTACGAAGAAACAGTCATGTAACTCTGAGAGATAGTGAATATCTAGCATCACTATCTCACTTAACTAGTCTACAGAATACTAGATGGCCATGAAATAGTTGCCATTCTGTATGCATTCCTACTATTACAGCCTGTTACACCCATCCTTGGTTCTCGTCTCTTATTCATGGTAAGAAAAACTTCAGAAGGGGCCATTACTACCAAATGAGCTTCCAAGACTAGGATGATAATATGCTTGATTTAGAGAGAGTCTAATTGTTCCGCTCTTCAACAATGTGTGTATATCTTTACATTCTTCAAGATCAGCATCGCAGGTTAAGAGCACCCATTCAGAGTCGTCATCCAAATATTTCAGATCAACTCTACTTCCATTGTCAAGGTTGAAACGCCTCAACACCTCTTGCTGCAACTCTCTGAATCCCCAGTGTGGTTGCAGAGTGAGACGAATCTTCTCGTCACCCAAAGAAGCTTTTACTCTAAAATATCCTACCTCTTGAACCTTGCTGCTAGTTTTTGGTACAGGTGGAGCCTCATTTGAGGCATGGTCACTGAAAATCTTCTGGCTGTATGATCGAACAAGAAGCTTTGAGTCCTCTTGGCTCAACTGATGCAATTCTGCATCACTCCATGCTCTTTTCAGCATCCCTTCATTTTGTTCTGCTGATAAAGCATCACCACTGCTGGAGCCGTTGACTGGGAAAGACGACTGCTTCACCCCAGTAGAACAGCAGTAACTTGAACTGGAACTGTGGCTGCCAGAGGAAGTAGTTCCAGGGCTTAAAGTACCCTCGGGTTGATTGTTTACTTGTTGCAGCTCGCCACCCACTGTAGATGTTGGCAAGTGGCTCGTTTCTGGTGCATTTGGAGAGCTGAGTTCTGGAAAGTTGTTGTAGAACGAACTTAGCTGAATGGAACCCTCGGTGCCCTGGACCGAGTCAATCACAAGTTGAAGTTTCCTCAATGAGTGGCCAACTTTCTTGATCTTACGAGAAGGCCATCGGGTAATCCCATGCTGCCTGCATATCCTTTTCAAGGTAGTTGGGCACACTGCATCATCATTATAAAAAACTTTAGTGAGATTGAACAGATTTTGAAGTTTATGATGATGCATAATTATTAGAAATTGCTAGTAAATCATACCTCCAATGTTCTTGGCAGCATCTTTTAGACTCCCAGCAAAATATTGCCTAAGTACTTGCAAACTAATAGTCTTCTCAGTCTTTGTCCTTCTCTTTTCTGTGTTTGTTTTAGCACCAGCTGGAAGAGGTCTGCTCGTAATGAAGAAACTACCACTGCCATCTTTGGATCCCGAGTCCTGCTGATGGTGTTGGTCGTGCTCCAGAAAAGCTGGCGCTTGATGGAACTCTACACCCGGCTTATCCCATTGGGTTGTCACAATGAACTCTCCTGGTTCCTCCTTCTCATAACCCAAAGCAACAGCAACTCCTTTGCCCTTGTGCTGGGGCTCCATCATTTGTGTAATCCAGGGTGAAGGTGCTTCTTTCGAGGGAATATCTTCCAACCTTGGCCGTTTTCCATCGGATAGAGTGCTGCTTGTTTCTCTATCCAATGTTTCCCGGGCTAGCTCCTGATCTGTTACTACACGTAAGCTTTGGCAAGTTCGTTCCACTACAGATGATAATGAGTCGAGCATCTTTCTCTGATCTTCTGGTCCTTTGCAGTTTATGGGCAAGAAGAACTCCAGAACAAAATCAGCATCCCTCGTGTATGTACTCCTGAGCCGTATTGCTACAGCAGCATGCAAATTAAACACCCGGGCGTGATGCGCTAGGGGATATTCTGTTTTGCTAAGCTCTGTGATGTTCGAGGAGAAACATGGCTGATTTGTCAGGAAAGCTTTCCCAGCAATGCCTTCACCTTTGAGTAAGTGATACTCAGAGCAGGCCTCATGGAAGCCTGCAACCTCTTGATCAGCAACATAGCAGGCAGAGTCCAGTGTCGACACACAATGTGTGTAGTTCTCGTCTGAGTGCCGGCAACCTCCTTTTCCTTGTTGAATGCACGGAGCCCATGTCTGTGCCAATGGCAGCTTATGTGTGTCGCATACACATCTCAGCACATTCCCGATCTCCATCAGCACAAATTGGTACGACTCCTGATATGATCACTGATTCTCTATTAGTAATGCATTTCAAATCTAGATGATTGTTTCTAATTTTAAAAACTGGAAAATAGTTCTTCTAATACCTCCATATTGGGTGGACCTTGTTCCAATATATCAGAACTCTTTAAATCAACAGCCTGCCAGAAGAACAGAGAGCAGATTTATTATTATGAATGGTAGATAGGTTCGAAATCATACTTGACACAATTTACATGGTTTCTTGTTTGAACAGATAATAGAAACACAAACTGGAAGGAAGAGATATCAATGCATCAGCACCTCTAGAGCTTTGCAGACAGTCTCAATATCAGGGCGGCAGTTGACCTTGCGACTGGTTGTGACGATTTCAACCACCCCCAAGCACTTGCCACTACCGCGTTCAAAAACTGGAAGTGCGAGTGATCCTCTAACATCACACTTCTGAGCATGACTCTTCCGGGGGTACTCCTCTCGTTTAAAGAACTGAACATCCGGAGTCCAATCAGGAAGCTTCTTCAAGAAGACGCGACCAGGCAACCCAGCGGGCTCCTTGGAGTCCTCATCTGCTGGAAAGTGATAGGTCCGGGAAGCATCCCTATATTCTGCAAGGTTTTTGCTGTTGGGATTGAGTGAGAATGGCTGGTTATTAGTTGTGAGGACTTGCTTGCCTCCTCTCTTAACAGGAACCCAGATTTGAACGAGGACATCACTCTCTCTTATAGATTTCTTGAGGTGATCGACTGCCTGCACCAGTTTCTTCTTCACGGAGACAGACCGGATTCGGTTCCTGGTTGGCGCCACCCACAGCCTCTTGCTCACTTGAGTTTCTTCAAACAGGAAATCAGTGGATTGGCCCAAGGAAACCGAAGGGATGGGGGCTCGATTTCCAGACAAGTCATCCATTCCTGGGAAAGTAAAAGATGGGATGCTTGGTTTTTCAGTTTCTTTCAAGAAAGTAGTAACTGGATTTGTGTTGAAAATAGTGTCTGAAGAAGGGAAGAAGAAAGAAGGGTTCAAATCAGTAGGAGCAGTGGGGCAGGGCTGCCAGAAGTTGGATTCATCAGTAGTCTCTAACCAGAATCCATCATACAAGAGATCATCCATGACAGAGAAATCAAGATTGGTGGTATCTGACAAAGTTTCAACCATGGTCTTAGGCTTGAAGGAACCATCATCTCCCATGATATGTCGTCCTCAATCCTCCATACCAGGAGAAGAAGCTTCTAGAACAGTCCGAAGATTCACGAGCCGAAACAGAGAAGCAGGTTGAATATGCAGAACAAGAAGAGGAACTTCCAAGAAGGATTTCTTTCCCTATTCATCCAAAAACCAACCAGCCCCACGGCCACAAACACCATCAGTAAAAAGTTGTTTGCAACTGCAAACAGAAATGCATTTCAGAGGGCAGCAGCACCTAATTATTTGTACTTATTCATGAGATATGCTTATGCAGAGCAATGAAAAGATGAAATCTTGTTCTTGAAAAGCTCAAAAAGTTGAATCTTTTGAGTTGTAAACGGAGCTATGATGCGAATATAAGCAAATAAAGGAAAAAGATCAAGAACCCACGTTGATTTGAAGAAGCAGCAGAGAAAAGCAAGCAATATGAAGGAGATGAAAATATATAACAAAAGAAAAAGATATACACTCACAGTGACTGTGTGAAGATGTTGAGCAAGAGGAGAAAGATGATTGAAATAATGATTTTGTGGTCTATGGATGAAGAAACATATGTCTGTGTGCTGTAGTATCCTCAAAAAAGAAACTTTCTGCCAAATCTCTCTTTCTTGGCTGAGTTTCTTGTTTTAGCTCAAACAAAAGAAGCCAAAATGCTATGAGAGGTCAGCCGAATGTGGGGAAGAATCTCTTTTATGCAAATGCTACGCCCTTGGATTGGACCCCACGATTACGACTCCCCCCCCCTCTCTCTCTAGGATTATTACCACCAATTTAGAGATGCCCACCGGTTCCGGTTCCGGTTCCGGCGGTTAACTGCCGAACCGGAACCGGAACCGTGTCAATTTTTTCGAACCGGAACCGTCGCATTTGGAACCGCGGTCCGGTTCCGGTTCAAGATTTTTCGAACCGGAACCGTCACCGAACCGCCGGTTCCGAACGGTTCAGAACCTCCGGTTAACCGGCGGTTTCACGGTTCCGGTGAGAAAACCGAGGCGGCAGCGGGGGCAGCTTTTTCAGCCGGTTTTGTCGACCAAAACCGGCGGTTTTTGGACTGGAAACCGGCGGTTTTCGGTTCCGGTGCGCAACACGAGGTAGACGGTTTGTTGACCGAACCGGCGGTTTTGGCGGTGAAATCGGCGGTTCCTACGGTTTTCCGTCAAAACCGCCGGTTTTCCGAAATTCAATTTTTTTTAATTTTGATTTAGAATTCAAATTCAACTATTATTCCCCATTTCATGTTTTTTTTATTTACGTTCTAACGACACTTGTAAATTATATTACATTGTTGTATGTTGTATACTTGTATATGTATTGTAAATTATAATGTATCGTTGTCCGTTACAACTCAAATTCAATAAAATTAATATCATTTTCACCTTATTCGTCTTATTTCAATTTAAATTATCCATTGTCTTGTTCCAATTTATTGTATAAGTCCAAATTTCAAATTACGTAGCAAAAAAAATCGAACCGTGAAACCGCCGGTTTTTAAACCGGAACCGTGTAAACCGTCCGAAAATCGGCGGTTCCAAACCGGAACCGGAACCGCTGGTTTTCGAACCGGAACCGGAACCGTGAAATAGCCTCACGGTCCGGTTCCGGTTCCGAATTCCTATAAACCGGAACCGGCGGTTCCGAATCGGAACCGCCGGTTTTAGAACCGTGGGCAACACTAACCACCATTGACACAGAACTGAGCTCTTCTCCTCTCCTCATTTACTAAGTACTATATGTCTAATTTATCATTTTTTTCTATGATTTGATGACTTCTTTTCAATGTCACAGTGTTTAAAATTTATAAATTACTCAATAATTATTTGATAAAAGTATTAAAAAAGTGTGACATAAATTGTTAAAAAGGATCAAACATTGTGAGATTTTCTCGACTTTATTCATAAAAGTGGGCAAGGAACATTTAATGTTGCTCTAAAAGGACCAAGAATATTATGGCAAAATAATATTTGTTGGAGTCAGTTGCACCAAGAATTAAAATGTCAGTTGCACCAAGAATTAGTTCATTTTACATCTTGAAATATTTGTAAAAAATGAAAAGGAATTTCTCCAGAGTGAATGGAACAGTGAAAAAGGAATATTCTTACCCTCAGCTTATAATCATGACCAAGTCACTTGCATTGACTTTCAGATTCTCAATCCAAATTTGAAGTTTGAACTCATGATTTGGTATTCATCCACATACACAACACTATTTATCTTTTTTCTAAATTTAATTTTCATACTAGCACTATTTTAGTTCTGCTACAAAAGTTTACAGTAGTGATGTAAGCCTGCAACTTGTTATTCTTTAAATATGTATCAACATATCATCATCTTACACCACACATATGAAAAGATTCTACTATTTTTTTATTTATTTGTTTATATTTGTTGATCCATCGACCATCCACATTTGTGGTCCCCTCAATTCCTCTTGGTCATCTAATCTAATTCTACTTGCAAAATGGAGTATTGTATAACCACAAGTATAAGATTCATCTGCATGTATTTTATAGGCATATTATAGAACATAAGAATAGTATATCACTTTAGTTAGATAAGCAAATTGAGAAAATGTATTCCTTTCTTTTTCCTTTTTTTACAATATTAGTAATTCATAAGTCCAACTATACATTTTCTTGGACTCCTTATCAAGTGACAATGAACTCGAACCGGCCTCACGCATTAGACATATTATTATTGGTTAGACCAACAAACGTGCCATATTTAAACTGTTTAAAATTAACATACTTGCATATGCAAAAACTAGTTTTTCGAGATGGTCCTCTGTAAATCCGGGAGGGTCGGATGCATATCCGCTTATGCGCTTACGTTGTTAATTAGTTGTACGCAACCCTAACCTTCCACTAATCTCGGCCCTTCCATCACTAATCAATTGTATTATATGACTAAACTAAAAAACATGACGCAAAAACATGATTTTAAATTATGATATAAACACACCCATGAATCTGAATTCACCATTTTGTTGAGTTCCACCAATCATATGGAATCTCTTGGGTTTAAATTGGCTCTCAAAATCGTGGAGGGCCAAGGCCTTTATTCACATTCTTGAAAATCTTGATCAACTCGCCGCATCTCATCTTTAACTTGCCCCTACACTTAATTAATCCATTTTTCTATCACTGCATTGTATATATTCTAATAGCTTTGGTTAAACAAAGATTATGTATTTAAAAATGAGTAATTAATGTGGCGTAGTGGGATCCTAGTGAGTCCAGTCCATGATTCCATTAATTCACCAACAAAATCAAATTAAACACACTTAGATCGAGATTAATTAGATGGAAAAGAGAGAGAGGGTTCTGCAGTGGTTGTGCCCAATCAAGCAGGCCCACACATGTTGCCTAAGGGGAAACACCAAACCCTAATACGTCATTAATCACTAATTAACAATATTTAATCACTAATCCACCCCACCTTCACTCTCACCATTTCGTCACCACCTTTTTATATTTAATACATCCACCCACCCTATTACGCTAAATAATGGAGTACTATATAAAAACAATAATTTGCTAGGAGTATTTCTATAAAAGTTAAATTTCTACATATTTTAATGATATACGAGTATTTTAGATATCTGCAACCTTAGAAAAAAAATAATAGGCGAACAGCTCTTTTGAGCAAATTATTGATTAAAATAATGAAAGGAGTGATAAAAGTAAAAGCAAGAGGGCATGGGTACTAAAAAAATAAAAATGGAGTGGTAATGGAAAGTACAAGACAAGAGAGAAAAGTAAGCTTATATAATTGGAAGGTTAGCAATATTAAAACAAGTTGGATTAGTCATTGATAATGATGCACACCATTACTAATTACTATTAAGGCCAACCCATTTTTTAAGTTTGTCATTGTTTGACCTCATCTTGGTTAGGGTTAGTTTGCCACTCTCTTTCATGTGCTTATGTCAGAGTTCAGCTATATACATATATTTATACTCTCATAAAAATTAAAATAGCACATTTTAATGTCACACTAATTTTAATGTGTAATTAATAAAATAGAAGAAATAGAAGAAAAAAATAATTAAAATATTATTAGTGAAGAATGAGACAAAAAATGTGGAGTACCCAAAAGGCCAAATCAGAAAATAGTATCAATTTTTGTGGAAGAATCAAAATGATAAAAATAGACTTTTTTATGTGACAAACATGGTATATATATATATATATGCATATGAATATATGTTCTGTATATATTTTGTGGATATATATTAGATTCCACTTATTAGATTTGAAATTGAAACCCAAGTTGTACTTCCACTTGGTATCTGGTATTGGATCCTTGTCAACAACAATCACCCAATTGTATCTGCTTTCTGATGTCATCATCATCCTACTATTTTAATTTTTATTTTGATTTTATGTACATGCTAAATGTCACATTTCCTTTTTAATTTGTCCCACAAAAAATGTCATATATTTTTTTTAGAAAAAATTCTCTCTCACATTAATATAAATATATTATTTTCTCTTTTCACTTAACATGTAAAACAACACATCCGAAAATCATGCGTCAATCCCCAAATATGACATCTACTATGGGATGAAGGGAGTACCATTTTGGGGTATTGTATGTAACGTAGACTTTACATAATTGATCACTTCTTCTGCACTAAATTAATATAAGCAGAGGACTAAGGCGTGTGTGGAATATCTGTTTTATACTAGCTAGTCCTTTTCTCATCGTACGTGTTCATCTTTTTATTAATTTAATTTTCTTTATTATGTATTTTTGTGTGTGTATTTACAGTATATCAAAGCACATAACGTGCATTAGTGAATAGTGATATGTCAAAGTTTTACACTAATATTTTAAATTTAGTTTCTTTTTGATCAGCTAATCTGACCGAAAACTTAACAGTTGCTTTTCTCTTTCCTCCATAATCCATTTAATTATTCACATTCACCATTTTCTATCTATTTTTAATTTCTTATTTCTCTTTCTCTTTATTTCTAAACATAGGATAGTTTGACTATTGTATTCAATATGCAATATCAAACTAACAAACTATTCAATATGCATAATTCACTATCAAGATTTTCTGGATGAAAGCATCACAGCAACTATTGTCTGAATGTGAAGAAATTGGTTAATTATATTGTAATCCATATTTAAATTTTTATTGATAGTTCATCGTTTCGTAGCCTTTATTAACATTGATCTGAACCCAAGGTGAGTGAAGGACAAGAGTGGAAGAAACAATTTCAAACTCCATTATACACCTATTAATCATATTCCATATAATTAAATGCTCTTCGAAAATATAACACGACATCAATATATTAAAGCATATACTCCATCTTGCAAAAATAAAATAATACTATGATTCATTGACAAATAGTAAGAAGCTACAAGTATAATTCAAACAAAATGAGTAACTTGCGAATTTAATTTAAGGAAAAACAAGTCAAATCATGATTTTTATATACTCATTGCAAATACAGAATGAACCTAAATCAAAATTCAACCGTACAATTAAAAACAAACATATCCACTAAAATAAAATACAAAAAAAAAAGTTTTTACTCTACTTACTAATTAAAACTGTTAATAATAAAATAAAACAAAACAAGGAACGTACTAGTTCTGTATTACTATACAATCTAGTGCTAATATTCGCTATCACTGACATACGAATACCATACTTGTTAATAAAATTGGAACATGTCATATAACACAAAAATGAAACAAACAAACTAAACCAAACCAAACCAAACTTTTGTGTCTGATATTTGAGAAAATAAAGCATGATAAGCCGTACATCTTTGACATTCCAACTTTGTCAATATATAACCATTTTATGAATATATTTGTTTAGTCATTATTGAATTAGGCTTTCTGATAATTTGTGAGAGAGAATCAGTGTATATGACCGGATTCCAAGTGATTATATGTTGAATATAAATACTAAATGTATATGTCATTGATGCAAGATGATGGTGATCATCGTCACTAGCAATTGGATTAAACTAAAATCCAAGGATAGTAAACGTTTTAGGTGATAATCTGGACGTATATGTCAATTTAATAAAGTCAAAAATCAAATATTTAGACGGTGGAGATGATGACGATGATAATGATAATCTTCACTATTAAACTAATATTCCCACATGTAAAGTCAATTATTAGATACTTTCGTGGATAGAGATCCAATATTGATATGAATATCTGGAATAATTGCTTTGGTATATACATTGAAGATTCTTGCCCACATTTTATATCACAAAATTGACCACCAATTAAACAGAGCCATTCAAGCTTATCTGATGTGGTTACAAGTATCATCCAAATCACAAACACATATATATAATATAATATTAAAAAATATAAAATGCTGTTGAACGAGCCCTACAACTTGATTCCTTTGCATACCAAAATTATTAACTATTTTTTATAAATATTAATGCGACTTTAATAAATAGGACTTGTGGCCTCCTCATGCCTAGCTAAGCTATGTCAAATTGTCAATTGAATAATAAAAACAATTAAACGATGTGCTAGGCAATAAGTCAGCTAGTAATTATACTTCCAAAAATAAGAAGCAAAGAAAACACACACATAAAGATATATAATACTTAGTATAAGTATATTATAGGAATTTGATTTTGGGTGGATGTTGACATCACATATTATTGACAAGTTCCAATCTTCTTTTTTATGAGATGAACATTTCACAGTAGGTACAATTTTGGTCCCAGGAATTTGGAGCATTTAGACAGCTAAATACACAAAATTTGTTTATTTGTAAGCATAATAGACAATGGGAACTAGGAGAGTGCTATTCATGTAGCAAGTAGCTAAATCTATATGAAGCACCTCCAAATGCAAGAGTGCTCCTCATTGCACTTTCTGTACTAAGATATATACATACTACAGATCTACAACCACATCATTTTGTATCGGTATTAGTAAAAGAGAGCAGACCTTGCTTTGGTTGGCAAATTTTCACTTGTGTAACTGCTCTGGTAGATTAGAGGGTGTACAGACATTCTTTCTATATTTACCAAAGACATCAGCGAACTGAACTCGTTGCATCTCTTTTGCTGAAGCACAAAAAAGTAAATAAATTGTATGTCAGTACTCTTTACCTTCCACCTAATTGTGGTTCTGAAGACAAAGAGAACCCACAACTAAAATTTTCATATTGCATCCAATTGGATGACATAGATAAGAAAGCACAAGCATAAGGAATCTGCACTTCAAATACAGATACAGTGATGCAGAAAACATCCATGAGATTCTAGGTCGGGCAGGAAGATGTTAAAGTAATTTGCTGTCTTTCATGATTTTGGTATCAGTAGCATATTATATTATACAATATCATAGATCCTTATAGATCTGGTAATATGGATCCACGTTATTCTGATGTTTCACAAATATCAAATTCATTTATTGAAAAAAATAACCCCATTGCAGGTAGGGGATCCTATACTAATATTTTTTTAATACAGAATCTGGCTGCATGCAGTGTTACTGGTTAAAGATGGAAGCAAGAGATATCATAGAACACATTTCCCTCAGGAGAATCCTTAAGCTAACTGTCATCCCATGCAAGGCCGCTGCCTCCTGACTAAAGATGAAAGCCAGAGACATATCTTTAGCAGATAAAGAAGAATATCAAATTCATTTATTGAAAAAAAAATTAGCACCATTGCATGTAGGGGATCCTACACTAATATTTGTTGAATACAGAATCTGGCTGCATGCAGTGTTGCTGGTTAAAGATGAAAGCAAGAGATATATCATAGAACACATTTCCCTCAGAATCAAAACAAAGTACTATCAAGTTATACTAAAAGCAAAGTAAGAATTTTCCATGCAACATATGGTTACCTTCCTCCAACGAAAGCTTAATTGATCGTTTCTCAAGTTCCAACGCATGTCTGCTAAGCTCAACATAAGAAAGCGATCGAAGCACTGGAAAATTTGG
The DNA here is from genome assembly GCF_004379255.2 of Salvia splendens. Classification (NCBI taxonomy): domain Eukaryota; kingdom Viridiplantae; phylum Streptophyta; class Magnoliopsida; order Lamiales; family Lamiaceae; genus Salvia; species Salvia splendens. The sequence goes on along the minus strand of NC_056040.1, from coordinate 17,039,535 downwards.
ACTAGGAAGTCAGTACTCAAAATATTAAGTAATGTATAGATTGCAGATATTACAATACGCAGGGACATACTCTGAACATATTCATACTGATCTGATTGATCCAACATTTTCAAAAAACTCTGCAAGCGGTTATATTGTTCTTCCCAGAGATTGACACTCACCATTGCAGGTTCTTTTGGAGAAGGTTTTTCACAGTTAAAATCAACGTGTTTAATAATCTCTGGTGATGATATATTACCAGATACTCCAAGAGAAGGAGAAACTGAACGTCTTGTAGATGAGAAACTTGGGGAAGAAGCCCTAGGAAGTGGTGCAGCATCTGATACACATATCATGGGCTCATTCTTCCCTGTGAACTGTTGAGTTGCATCATCCTGGTTAACAGATTTCTTAGTATCAGAACAATTGTCAGCATTAAGTTGAGTATCACAAAGATTGCTCTTTGCTATTTCTAGTTCAGGTTTTCTGCGAACATAGACAATGTGCGCGCCTCCACCATTACTTTTCAGAGGGCTTGGTATAGGCCTTTTGGTTCCAGAAATCTTAACAGCTTCATCAACACTTTCACTGGTCTCCACAGGGAACTGGCTTCCAATAGATTTAGACACGGCCATGGGGCTCTCATTACGGGAACCCAGCAATTCTGTCCTCTTTGCGGCTGTTGAGATGGAGAGTTGCTTATCAGAATTTGACAGACCAGATTCAGCGTGAGCAAGCCCGTATTCAGTAAATGTAGAATCTTTTGTTTGTTGAACCATCAGAATCCCAATCTTATACAGTATATTAAATGAAATCCTGATACATGAAGTCACATTGGAAAGAATTAGGAATAAAGAACTCGTCTATTAGAAAAGGAAATGATACAAACCACCAGCTAGACATATAGTATGCAGGTCATCAGAAGTTGGAACCAGAAACAGAACGTTGGTTCGCCTCCCCTCAGTGCATTATAGTGAAGATTCACAAGGAAGAAAAGTTTGTGGATACTCTAGCTAAAGGAGTAAGGTTGGATACAACTACTTATTATTCTCAATACCCAAATAGTTAAACCAATAAAATTCAACATAGAATAGCGATATACCTTCAAGTACTGAAATAAATATTAAGCATAGAAGCAATCGAAGTTAGTCTTTCCACAAATCATATCTACCATATAGCACCTAAGTTGAAAAGGCTCAGTGAAAAACACAACGTGATAATGGAAAAAAGCATTCGGGCCTTCTTTTCTGAAATTCATTACAAAATATTCCATCTTTCTTCTTCCACGAAATAAAATACGAGTACTACCATTCATGCTTAACATATACACCCAATTGAACTGAAACTCCATAACCATTCCAAAGCATTTGTAGCACATTGCATCAATAGCTTAACCTAAAATGGAAGACATTACACGAGGCAATCAATTCGATCAAACCTAATTTTACCCCCAATAAAACACAATTTGAAGAGAATCAAACTACAGGAAAGGAATAGCAACAACACCACTACGGCACCACCAACCACTCCTCCAACTTTAAAATCGTAGCAAATTAAACGTCAATCCCAGCAGAAAAACAAGGGTTCGAAGCACATATAACAAAATGCAAAAGAAATAAAACTTAATTCGGAAGGGAGGCGATGAAATTCTTACACCCAAACGAAAATTCAGCTGCCGATCACAAGGAGCGTAAGAGCTGCGTTGCGCAAGTTATTGAGAAATTTGAAGATGCGAAGCCGATAATAAGATTGCAAATACTAATCGTACTACTTCAGGCTGACGGCATAGCCCCTGCGTAGCCACAGATTCATCTTCACACACACAAAAATAGAGAGAAGAGAGAGAAATCCAGCGCAGGTAGTTTTAGAAATAAAAAATACTAAAAAAATATTAAATAAATAAAGCAGGTTCGAGGACAAGTGTTGAATGAGCGAAATCACTGCATCAGTTTTCAGGTTTCATTCTCGTTTTAATTGAACTCTAGCACGTTTTATTCATAATATCGAGTGATTACATTGTTAATTTACATCAAAATTGAATACATCTACCACTTAGAAATCATTCGTAAATTGGTAGAGTAAAAATTTGTGTTAAATAAGAAAAAAATTGGGTACAAAGTGATCTAAACGACGTTGTTTGGACCTTCATGCTCCAAACAAAATCAAATGCAGGAGATAGGAAATAAAGAAATATAGCACACAAGACTTCTACAAACATAAACTTCAATGTTATAAATAAAATAAGGGAAAGGAAGTGTTTAGACAGTGATGGGGAAGGGGAAGTAATACAAGATGTCAAGACGAACATAATTCTTTAAGTATGTACACAGGCACAAATCAATATACTACTATGATGGTAGAAATCTCCCATCCCATTCCCATGGCGAGAGAGCATTAAAGCCCCAACACAAACTGAGTTGTATTTTATTCTCACGCTCAATTGCTCATGTGGTCTCATGTAAATATGCCTGTAACCAAACTCGACTAGTTTTTTTTTTCACTTTCCTTTGCGTCCAAAAAATTGTACACAATTCGCCACACTATTGCCCGAGGTTTCCTAGAAGTCGTTCAACAGCTGCGTGAACGTTTCCTGAGGTGGCGCGGAGTGCTCTGATGTTCTCTTGAGTGTCGAAGAAACCCATCTCTTGGAGTTGTGATAGCTGAGTTGCATACAGTTCTTCTGGGGGCACTGTGGAACAAGAAACATTTTACATTATTATCACAGAGGTCAGGGAAGAAGAATGTGACGTATCAGATCAAAGTTCAGAGAGTTCAACCGTCAGGGGCATTAGGAACAGTGAAGCCTCCAGCTCCTAGTCCACCAAACATATTCATCAGCATGTCCAAACCCATATTGTTTTGTGGTCCTGCATCCATAAATAAAGAGACAAACAAGGTTGTGGCATTGGAATGCTTTAATTCTACACACAGAGTGATACAGAAGTGATAACTGAGTTTAGATCCAATTAAAGGATTAGCTTGCTTTCATACCTCTATTTTGATTAGTCTGGTCTCCTTCCCTGCAAAAGGGAATTCAATAGGTTATAATAATACCTTATAAACGCATGAGTAGAGCTAATAACCAAGCATATTATAGATGGTGTTCAGTAGTTGGGTTGTGACATATTTTTAGACAACTTTCACTAGCTGATTAATTTGACTTTCTTCAGTAAGAACAAGAACAGTTCAAAATTATAAGAGGGCAAGAATGCAATGTAACCACATTCCCAACAAAATTCAAGCTAACTTCTTAAATGTGGATGTCTTGCATCAAAGGGAAAAAGTTTTTTCTGACTCACGGAGTTGACTGCTGCCGAGTAAGTTGTTGCTGCAAAGCCATCATTTGCTGAAAATAACGAACAAGAGCATAGATTATCATCATAGTTAAAAGAAGGAAGTATATAATCAAAATTTATACTATAACTAATCCAAAAAGTAATGTTCCACAAGCCAAGTGTAGGGATTGAAATTGAACAATGAACTAACACTTTAGCAACCATAAACAATCAATATCAAGGAGAAATGGAGGTTAGCCATCCGCTTAAATTGAGTAAAATTTACAAATGAAACAACCAGGTTTATTACTTAATATATTCACAACCAGAGTAGTTAATAGCATTTTAAGGTACTTGGGTCGTGCGGACTGTACATCAATCACATGGCAAGTATAATTGATTAGCCATAATATTTTACATAATGCAACCCATTGACTTATTAGATATATAATAAGCAAACATATTTTTTACATTAATGATTCGAATATCAGATACCAAATTTTGTGTGCATATATGCATGCATGTGTCATTATGCAAGAAGACATATCCGAAGTCTGAATCCCTTGCTGCATATAAAGTTTACCATTATCTTATTTTAATATAAGCATAATTAGATCATAATGCTCCCACACTTATCATTTTCGATCAACTATACCAAAAACAAGAAATTCATAAGAGCAGATACTCCTGAATTTTCATGGTCCCATGGTACCGTCAAGTACTAACACACCCACTCCCCATATTATAACGATAAACTAGCCAAGAAAAGGCCATACCATACTACAAAGAACTTGAGTGCAAAAATAATACGGATCATGGACATACCTGCATCATATCAGACGAAGTCAACTGTCGAAGAAGTTCTGGGTTTTGCATCATTTCTCTCAATTGAGGGTTCATGTCAAGCATGCTGCGTAGTTGAGGGTTCATGCCCATAATCTGCAATAAAATTGTAATTCCAGTCAAAATATACCCATGATAAGATTGCTTAATCAGTGTTCTGCAACTGTTGTAGTACTTGTTCCATGTACTGAGGGTTGGAAAGCAAGCTCTGCATCATCTGTGACACAGCCGGATTTTGCAACAACTGACTGTATGCAGCAGGATCACCCAAGCCTGTACTCCCTAAATCAGGAAGTCCAAGTCCTCCCAGTCCGGTAGTTGGAGGTGGCCTCGCATCGCCAGTTGGATTAGTTCTGGTAGCATTCAATGTTTGAGAACCTCCTAAAACAAAAGATTCAGAAACTCAGGTAGACGCCATCAGTAATACATATTTATATATGTAGATACTAACCAGTACAAGAATATCAAGATACATATGTAAAGGGATTTGATACCGGAAGAAGATATGATTAGTTAAACTAATCAAGCCAAAAAGTAGCAAATGAGACTTTTTTTTCTGGCAAGGTGGTGGTGTCCAAATAGACTAATAAGAAAACTAAGAACCTAAGGAATTCAAGGAGTAAGGGATTGAGATAAAATGCAGAAATAAATTACTCCCTCCTATTCTTATCAAGTGTCATCTTGAAGCATGAATCCTTTTGCAGATAGATTGAAGTTTTAGATATTGCTTACAAAATACTGTCAAGTAATCAACCAAGGCCTTAACAAATTATCGAAGTCTATCTTACCAGTATTGCTCCATGGATTAGGAAGTGGGTTAGCATTTGGAACAGCTGTTCCTGTTTCAGTTGCAGTTGTTGAATTAGCTCCATCTCTAGTTTGTATGCCCCCTTGGTTCCCCAGGAGTGCAGCAAATGGATTCGATCCAGCATCAGTCGCAGCATTACCACCTATGGTTGTAGCATTCAGGAAGGGTTCTTGTACATTTTCATACATGCGCCTAAGCATGTTGAATCCCTCAGGAGATGATTCAATGTTGCTCATTGCCCTGTCAGTGTTTCTCATCATTTCGCGCATTAGCTCAGGGTTCCTTGCTGCTTCTAATGTTTGCCGAAGGACACTAGGATCATTCAGAATGTGAGCAAGTTCGGGGTTCCGATCAATTATCTCACGCATTTGAGGGTTACTCATAATTAGGCTGCGCATAATCTCAGGGTTGTTCATCAAGCTCTGAATGGCAGGCATGTTCATTATGTCCCTCATCATGTTAGGATTCTGAGTTAGTTGTTGCTGCACCTGTTCAAATTCTGGAAGTCCAGCTCCAAATAATCCACCAGATGCCCCTCCAGTACCACCTAGTCCACCTAAGCCAAGCCCTGGAAATAAGGATGCACCCGTACCAGCCAACCCAGTACCCCCAGGATTCGGACCACCACCTTGTGTGGCAGCAGGAGTAGTGGTGGTGTTCCCAGGACCAGTAGGAACCGGAGCAGGAGAAGGTGCAGCAGCTGGTGCAGAACCACGAACCATGTGAATAGTGTGATCTGCCTGCAAACCTATTCAAGAGTAGGAACATCCCATACTTAGAAGGCAGGTGAAAAGCTTCATCAAGTAATAATATGCCATGTGAAAATGTGGTATCATTTAGAAGTCTAACAGGTGCCTCTATAAAGAATGTTAAGCAGTAGATGCAATGGTCCTAAAAAGACTATAGGATCTGAGTGCAAATATAGACATTATTGAGAGGGTATATTCCTTAAGGACAGTTAGGTGAAACACAAAAAATATGCTATAATTAATCTGGGTATAATAGAGCTCCTCATGCCAATGCAATCCTCCTGACATTCGCGTTTAAGTTTAACTAACAATATCCTATTTTCAGGTGCCTCTGACATTCGTGCTAACCGCAATTCACAGTAACCCCTTCCATTGCTTCCACGTGTTAGTTTACCATCAACTAAGCCAGCAATACCTTATTATTTTCCATTATTATCTTACCCAATATACTGATTTTTCCTTTGAGCTAATTTTTTTCAATAATTGTAGTTGTCGTTTCCTTAATTACTCTACCAGACAGAGTTTCATTTTCTACAGATGCATTCAGCATTCAATTGACAGAATTTACCCAGATTGAACATAAACAATAGCTCAGAAACTGAATCAACATAGCCAACCGCACCACAAGCAAATATATCACACAAAACCAATCATCCATATAGTTGTTTATTCAAACAACAAACACATCAGACCGCCCAAAAATATTAAAATTAAAGCTAGCAGAATTCAACGGGGAGTAGTATACCATAGCTGACTAGGGTTTGGTCATCCTTCAAGATCCGGCCCTTGTAGATCAACCGCTGTTGATCAGCTGGCACATCGCAATTCTGCGCCAAAACACCTTTGAATTCCGCCACCGTCGATTCGAGGTTCGTTTTCACCGAAAATTTAGAGCCGTTTGAGCATCGGATGTTTACGTTCACCTCCTCAATCGCCGCAACCCCCGTGCTGGAGTCCGCCTCAGCAGCCATTTTCTGCGGTGAAATTTATTCTCGTCGTCGATGAAATCAATCAAAAACCCTAACACTAAATCGAAACCAATCGGAGCCTGGAGTCGTCTCTTGTGTTGAAATGCAGGAAGTAATTAATAGAGAAAGCGAAGTAAATAGGATTTGGAGAATATATAAAATAAAATAAACAGATTACGAGAAAAGGACAAGTTGCGGAAATGGGGTGAAAATCGAGATAACAGAAGTACAGGGATCAAATTGAGATTTGATGGAGCGTTTTTATTACCGCTTTGGTTTGGTGAACGAAAGCGCGTTTCTGCTAAGTATTAAAACGTTGTGCAATTGCACTCGGTAATTTAGACCAGCCCAATAATGCAAAGAAAAAACATGAAAAGTGCTGATTTGTAAATAGTTTTTCAAGCATATACTTTGATTTTCGCCCAAGAAACGATTAAAAATTTTTTTATTCAAATTTACCATTGATTGAAAAATTGTCAACTGGATATGGAACAACTTGAATACAAGGGAATGCATCTTTAAATCATTTTGTTATTTTATACATACTACATATTTTATATGAGAATTATTTATACAAATATTATTTTACAGACTTAAATCTAAGAATAAATAAATTAAGTCTTATGCAATGTAATTTATAATTTGATTGTACTAATTATAAATTTTTAAACTATTAAAATTCAAATGAATATATAAAAACTAATTAATCTTAAATACTGTACATTATTTGCAAATCACATTAGAGATTTGTTCTTAGCTTGATTTGCTTCTTTCAGATTATTTTATTTGCATGAAAATCCACAATGAATTGTTAAAAAAAGAAAGAAATTATTTTTTTTTGGAAAAAGGGAAAAGGCCTTTTCCGAGAATCAATTTTAGGATTATTGAGGGAGAAGAACCAAAAGCAGGAATGGAGAATCGGGCAATTCTGCGAGAGTGGTTCGATCGAGTTGACTCGCAGAAAACAGGAAATATAACTGCTGCTAAGCTAAAGGTTTAGTTCTAATTCAAGTAATTAGCTATAATGAGGCGGAAGCAGTAATATTTGGAGAAATTTTGGGGTATTGATTTTTTCTTACATTTTGTTGATGATCAGAGCGCTTTGGCCGTCGGAAACCTTCAATTCTCTCTATCAGTTGTTCAGCAAATGATCAGGTGTGATGTTAGCTTATTTAGGCAGGTCTAAAATGAATTGGAAATTTTGACATTGTGTGCTGTGCAATTTAGGATGTATGATTTCGACAGTAATGGAACTATGAGCTTTGAAGGTTTGTTCTTCTCCCTTAATCATCACATAGTTATTGCATTTGTTTTGCAAGATTGTAAAATTGTATTCACATTTTGTGAGAATGGACAGTGTCTAACATTACACTGTTGGTTTTCCAGAATTTTTTGAACTCAACAAGTTCCTTCTGAAGGTCAGTGCATTCTACATAACAAGTTCCTCTTTTTTCTTCCAAGTTTTTAGAGCCCTCAATCATTTGTGTGATTATATTTTATGCTAAAGAATAAGGAAAAACTGCAACTTTATTTGCAACTTGATTAAGGCATTTGGTCTGGAGAGACTAGTTGAAGACATTAGGGAACTAGAGAAGTAGGATCTTTTTGTTGCTGTGAATCTTCAACAACGCGTGTCATGAAGTCATTTACCCGTATTCATGCTTCTTAGTGATGATTTATGTTAAAAAGATGTGGAATCACATCGTTATTACATCAATGTTGAGATAGAGGAATAATGAGGCCTTCTGTTCATTTTAAATATGCAAAGAAAGCTTTTACCAAGAAAAAAGATTAATCTTATGCTCATTATGTAACTAGCTCGTGTTTGCTTTTCTTGCAGGTTCAACAGGAATTTTCAAGTTTAGAAAGGTGAGTTGTTGTTACATTTAATTTAGACTGTGCAGTTTTTTCTAGTAGAATGACATTGTTTTATGAGTATTGATTTGGAATAGTAGCTCTTGCATAGATTCCACTTGGTTTAGTTTGCTTGATATCCTGAAGAGAAGTAAATAGCTTTAGATGTATGTGCGATCAATATTAACTTTGTATGCTTCTGAGTGAAACCTTCAAAATTGATTGATACCCTTCTGCATTTCTTGTAGATGTACAGAGCTATGATTAAATTTTAATTTTTCACTGACCTGCTGTTGCTGGCTATGATTGAAATAGTCTCATAGTGATATATTGATTTTTGTATCAGATTATTTGAGGAGGTTTTGATACACTTCATGCGACATTTTCTGTTTTCTGTATGTTTTAAGCAGCACTTATAAAACACTTCACTGTGAGTCAGCACCTAAAAGTATGTGTCTGACTAAGGAGAATCATATAATCCTCCGTTTAATTGTTTGCCTCTGTTGTTGGTTGTGATTACTGTGGTTATAGCGGGCAAAAACTAGGTAATTTATGCTATTTTCTCTTTTTGTTGGAGTAGGGGGCGTGGATTTCTTGTTCCGGATGAAGCCTACGAGGTATGTAAACATCAATTAGTTGTGAACTTTTAGCTATTGCTGTTTCAAGACGCTCACTTAGGGACTTCTGTTGATACATTTTGTTATACTCTCTTATAACTCCAGGCATTGGTGAAAATTGGTTTTTCTCTCGACTCCCCTGCTTTTTACACTGTTTGTGAGGTAAAGATGCGAAGTAGATTAAACATATGCTGCAGTTTACATAACTTACAATAAGTTGATAGAGATTACTTATTCTTTTTTAATTATTTCAGAGTTTTGATCAAACGAAGAGTGGCAAACTCAAACTTGACGATTTCATATCTCTTTGTATATTTGTACAGTCAGCCAGGTAAACAGAGCTGAGAAGCACCGGTCATAGTTTTTCATCATTTTGATCATTATTATTAACAACTACCTACTAGTATCTGTGCCGTATGAATGACTCAGTTGAGTATTAGTATCTATTATCTGTGCCATTGATTCATGCTGTTTCACTTTCACTCCCTCTTAAGTTGAAGAAGTCGTTAAAATTTCCAGTTTTTATCTGTTAGGCCGAGTTTGAAAACAGCAAGTGCTGTTTGTGGTAACACTCAGAGCATCATTGAGATGTTTTTTTTATGTGTTTTCAGGAACCTGTTTAATTCGTTTGATACGAGCAAGCAAGGGAGGGTGACTCTCGATTTCAACCAATTCGTTTACTGCAGTAAGTATTGAAACTCTATATTTGCTACCTCTCGAGAACTGTCTGCCCTAAGATAGCTTTGATAATCAACGTGCTCATATCTTGTCCCTTTTGTTTCTGTCACAGCTTCAAATTGCAGAATATGATGAGACCCCTCAATCTTATCTGATGAGTAAGGTTATTTTAATTGAATCGTGTGCTGTAAACATATCCCATGTTTATTTTTGTATGAAATGCCTTGCACGGACTCGATGTATATTCATAGAAAGATTCGAATCTTAGTAACAAACCTTGGAGTTCATCTGCAACAAAGAGTTCAATTTGAATCACACTAACGCCTTTAGTTGGCTGGTCAGGGGGAATGTATTTGCACTGTGCATGCTGACGACGTCTGAATAAAATCTGCAGCAACACCGGCATATGGAACTAAATGGATCCACACAACTAACTAATTCTAAAATATTATTGAATAATGAATGAAGAGCTAAGATGGGGCCTTTCTTCCTCCTTGCTTATCCACAAAAGTCCATCTTCAAGGTTGTAATTTTCGGCAATATCAGATCGAAAATGGATAAAGAAAACAATGTGGGCCTACCCTAACTGGTTGGTACAGTAGAGTGGTTGAGCTTGTAATTGAGCTTGAACCTCATCGTTGTTGGTTTATTCAAAACGCACCCTTGTGACGACGACATGACTCGTCACCAGGAAAAATGTAAAAAAAAAGAAAAAACATGGGGAGAGGAGAGACAAGGAAGTGAGAGTGCATGTGAAGACGCGTCATCTTTGTCCACTCCCCAAAACGCGTGGCCCAACTGCCTTCAATTCCATCCATTACTACTTTACTACATGCCCCTTCTCTTCCCTTTTTTTGTAGTTATTTATTTTTTTTACCCGCGAAAAAAACAAAGAGAGAAATAACCCCAAACTTCCCCCTTAAATTCCGCAATCAAATAAAGTAAATAAAGAAACAAAAAATCTTGAAGCACTGCCCTGCACTAATAAAGTGGACAATCATGGCTTTTTTGCATTGGAAATTCTACTAGCAAGAGCAAGTGGTTGGTGCTAAATATTCCTTCATTCTTTCTTTCTTTAGAGAGAGAGAGAGAGAGGCCATGGAGTGGCGGGCGGTGATGGAGGGAGAAGGAAGCAAGAATGAGGACAAAAACGGCGTTATCTTGGAGGGTGGAAATGGTGTTGAGCTAGTGACAGAAATGGTGGAGATGATACAGAAAGTTGGGACATATACTGACTTCAGAAAAACACAGGGGAAAGAGTGTGTCAACCTGGTGAGGAGGTTGAAGCTGCTGACGCCGCTGCTCGAAGAGATAAGGGAGCTTCATACCTCCATTTCCGGTGAGGCATTCGATCACTTGCTTGATTTGAACAAGGCGTTGTTGGCTTCAAAGAAGTTGCTCAAGACCTGCAAATCCGGCTGCAAGATTTTTCTTGTTAAGACCCCTCCATCTCTTCTTCTCTTACTATCTTTCTCTCTCTTCTCTGAATTTGATCTGTGTTGCTTTCTAGGCCCTGGAGAGCGAGGCGGTGATGAGCAGATTTCATCAAGTATACGACAAGATTAACCAGGCGCTCAACGGCGTACCTTATGAGAAGCTTGGCATCTCTGAAGAGGTTAAAGAGCAGGTAATTCTCTTTTCCATCTAGTCTGCGATGAATCCTTCTCGTCGCTTGAACTCAAGAAACCAGTTCCATATGTTATCTATGGTGCAAGGAGAATAATATATTGTTCATCTCAGGCAGAGCTAATGCATATGCAACTCAAAAGAGCCAAAAGGAGGACAGAGACGCAAGATATGGAGCTGGCGATGGACATGATGGTCGTTTTCACAAGAAACGACGAGCGCAATGCAGATGATGCTATAATAGAAAGATTGGCAAAGAAGCTGGAGCTGCACACCGCTGCAGAGCTCGCAGCAGAAAGCGTGGCTGTGAAGAAGCTCGTGAAGGCCAAAGGAAAGAATGCCACTCATCAAGTTGTAGAGCTTCTGGAAAAATTCAAGCAGATTTCTGGAGTTGATGAAAACAGTGTTCTTGATGAGCCGAGCAAATCTTTGTTAATACCACATGAATTTCTCTGTCCAATCAGTTTGGAAATCATGGCAGATCCTGTAATAATTGCCACTGGACAGGTAATCCCATGCTCAATTTCTTTGAAAGAATATCAATGTTTTTACTTAAATATCGGATTCATTTTCCTGCTGCCATTTGTGCAGACATATGAACGAGAAAGCATACAGAAGTGGCTGAATTCGGGTCACAGAACGTGCCCAAAGACGGGGCAGAAGTTGAATCACTCGACAGTTGCTCCCAACTTTGCCCTCCGTAATCTTATCCAACAATGGTGCAAGAAGAACAACTACGACTTGCCCAAGAAGGAAGTCTGTGATGACCCTGATATAGCGTCATCTCCACTTGCTGAGGAGATATCTTCGTTGATCCAGAATCTGTATTCGTCATATGTAGACGTGCAGAGAGATGCAATTATCAGGATACGCATGCTGTCTAAAGAGTCTCCAGACAGTAGGATCTTGATTGCCAATAGTGGTGGGATTCCCCCATTGGTTTGTCTCTTATCATGCGCGGATTCTGAAACACAGCAACACATCGTCACTGCTCTGTTGAACCTATCACTGGATGAGGCGAACAAACGGCTTATATCTAGAGAAGGAGCCATACCTGCGATTATCAAAATCTTGAGAAATGGAACAGAAGAGGCTAAGGAGAATTCCGCAGCAGCATTGTTCAGTTTGTCGATCCTTGAAGAGAACAAAGTTCTAGTCGGCTGCTCCAATGGAATCCTGCCTCTCGTAGATCTCCTTCGGACTGGGACGAACAGAGGGAAAAAGGATGCTGCAACTGCACTTTTTAGCTTGGTGCTAAATCAAGGTAATAGATCAAGGGCAGTCAAGGCAGGTATCATACCGCCATTGCTGCATCTGCTTGAGGACAAGACTTTGGATATGATTGATGAAGCCCTATCGATTTTATTGCTTATCGCTTCACAAGCTGAAGGAAGGAACGAGATTGGACGTCTGTCCTTTGTGCGGACACTGGTGGAAATAGTACGAGATGGGACTCCAAAAAACAAGGAATGTGCCACAGCTGTGATACTCGAGTTAGGATCCCACAACTCATCTTGTCTTCTAGCAGCACTGCAATACGGTGTTTACGACCATTTGATAGAGATTACAAGATCTGGAACAACAAGAGCACAGAGAAAAGCAAATTCACTTTTGCATCTGATGAAGAAGAATGAACACATACCTCACATTCCCAGAAAATAGAGGTTCTTGTTAGTTTCATCCTGTCGCAAATGCCTTGTTTTTTTGACACAAACGTGTCCTCTGAAAATGAAGTATTGATGAATACAAAACAATTATTTTCAGAAGAAGATGAAACTCAGAAAAAAGGTTCATGTTTCATTTCAATAACTGATAATGTATACAACTCATAGCAAATTGCTTTATTAACTTAAACGAGAGTAGTTCTCAAATTGACATTCTAATAAGTTCCAATCCAATTCCTCTTAAATGGAGTATTTCAAGATCAATAATGGAAGATGGAAGTCATCATCTATACTAATCTACGGAGTTCTGCGGTGTCAAGAGCAAACTGTCGGTGCTGTGAGAGAACAGAGGAGAGTCGGACAGCCTCTACTCTTGAGACTAAGTCATTTCCCTCGCTCCTTCCATCTTCCTTAGCTGCATTCATGATCGTCTGCAAAATCTGCAGTGGATCACCATGACTGACGATTAGCACCGTGCACCTACCACAGAGAAAAAACCATGCTCATGTTAACAATTCAAGGATACTATACACAAGTAATCAGAAACTTTCTTACTCTTAAAGAACTACTATGAAGGTGCAGTAAGATGAGAAAAAGTGATGAATACCCTTCGAACTCTGACTCCATCAGTGCCAATGCGCTCGTGAGCCTGGTGGCAACATCTGCAACACTTTCTCCACCTTCCAGCTGCAAAAAGGGATCTTTGGCGTCCAAGGCCCAAGTTTCTGAGTACTGCAAAACAAATAAAAAGTTGTTCGTTTAACTCATATAACTCATTAGCTTCATGGAAACTGGAAGAGAAACACACTAGTACTGGAATCAGCTCTGAAATTGTATTTATGTGTGTTACAACTAACCAAGACAATTTCTTACTTTATCATGAGACTTCAGCTCGAATGAAGAACCAAAGAAGCGTTCTCGTAAATCATGTACTACCTGTACAACAAATAGATTGAATAACAGTAGGACCTTTAGGGGCGAAAATATATGAAAGAGAAACAAGAATTCCTACCACAAAATTCCTATGTCCAGAAGGGAATACTAACAAAGTTACACCCTACAGCATAAGATCAACGTTCTAAAGCTAATAATCAGTCAAGAGTAAAAACTAAAAACCTCACACCATAAGGCCGCAAAGAAGAAGACAGATACAAAGAAAGCAAAGCACTATAGAGGCATGTGATTCTGCAAATTCAAACCCTAAAAAATGATTTTGTTAAACCTCTTCTATTGTTTCCATAAAAATTGGCTTTTTTCCTACAATAAACCTTTAAACTATATTATCAAGATAAAGCTTGAGAATCAAATAAAATCAATCAGCAACTTCACAAAGCAAGCATATATCCACATTGTGTGAAACACACTTCAATTTCAAGAATTTCTGCAACAATATTTCCCCTCATGAAATCAGGGGCAAATTCCACATGGATCAGGTTCTTCCCAGCAGTTGAAACAATAAACTCACCTTGCACTGTGGTGGTTCAAGTGGAATATCTAAAACAGAAGCAGCCACTTTTGCGGTGTGAGTAGTCCTAGAGAATGGTGAATAGCAGATGCAGACATTTTCCAGGCCGATATTGTTTTCTCTCAGTTCCTGCATCGACAATAGAGGCGTTACAACCGGAAAAGGACCCATCATTCCTCTTGAGATAGTATATTGCATATCAAAAACATCATAACTATCGCCAATTAATACACAGCTAAAAACAAACTAAAGGCTCAAGTTAACTGAGATACTTTATCCCTAATTTGCCAAGTAAAGGATGACAGAATTCAAAATAAAAACATCTGCCCAGAAACTAAAGACAAGGTCACTAAGTTAGTAAATTACCAGTTGTTTGTTCGGGAATACACCTACAAATTACAGAATCACACCTAGAACACATCTCAATACATTGAGGATGCACCTACTAGGAAGATTATGCTGTTGTAGAGATGAACATAAATATTCTAGCTTGATTTTACATTATAGTGCATCACATAATGATTAAGCCAGACAGAAGTAACAAAATAGTGACAACTACAGCAACAAAATAGAAATGAATAATTCTGTGATTATTAACACAAAATCAAACAAAATTGAACGACACAAAATGGAAAGGATTCCTGAATGAATAGATTAAGATGTAATGCCTTGAGGAATAATTCTCCAGCTACACGAGCCTGTTCAACTCCATCGGAAGCCAGTTGATAGTCTTCGAGAACTCCATTTTCCTGCCACACACACACATAATCAGATAAATACACGACTAATTCACGAACCAGAGATGAAACAATGACACCGGTTTGATTTGGAATGCTTTTGCCGTGCCTAAGAATCCAATAGCTGTTTCTTAGAAACGATTGGTACCCACTCCCCATCAGCGCTCTCTCTCTCTCTCTCTCTCTCTCTCTCTCTCTCTCCCTCTCTCCCTATCTCTCTCTCTATAATTGCTGCCGGAGTTTGGTTGAGTTTATTGTGGATGCAGTTTTGGAGCATTGAATTATTTATTTATTTCGGTTAAATACTTGTTTTATCAGTAATACTTTTATTGTGAAACTGAATTTGTACCAGAATATGTGAATAAATAATTAGGGAGTATTAGCGAAAGAGAGACAAAGCCCAGTATATGATGGGCCTGCTAAACCCACAGTACAACTTCCGATGTGAGACGTACAACTTACTCCCTAAGCAAAAACATTGACACAAAATTCAGATCTCTCTCTCCAAGCTGCGAAAATACACAAAAATTACTCAGCAGAAATGGCGCTAAATCTCCGGCAGAAGCAGACCGGTAAATCTTCTGTTCGTTCAACTGTCCTCCAATTCCCGATTTCAATTTGCTTAATCTCCTTTGCTAAATTTTGGCAGAGTGCATCATTAAGATGCTGAATCTGAACCAGGCTGTGGGCATCGTCGGCGGAACGGCGAACGAGGAGGTCTACAAGATCCTGATCTACGACAGATTCTGCCAGGATATACTCTCTCCATTAATCCACGTTAAGGATTTGCGGAAGCACGGAATCACGCTATATTTCCTCGTCGATAAGGATCGGAATCCCGTCCTCGACGTCCCCGCCGTCTACTTCCTCCAGCCGATACCACAGAACGTGCAGCGGATCGTCGCCGACGCATCCAGAGCGCTTTATGACTCCTTCCACCTTAACTTCTCCTCCTCCATACCCCGCCCGCTCCTCGAAGACCTCGCAACCGGTATTTTCTTTCACATTTCTATTCGATTTCATTTTTAAGCTGTATTAACTGTTAGGTTATTTGAAATTTTTTGTTATGAAAATGTGAATTTTGTCCTTTGATGTGGTAGGTCTATGAATTAGTTGATCTGATTAAGTGCAGCTGATCTCGTTCTGTTTATAGTGATAAATGTAGCCAGTTAATTTCATTTTATATCTCCATTAAGAGATCTTGGTAGTTGGTTGGGTGGAAATCCTAGTTCACATTGCTTGATCTGGCTTGGATTCGAAGGAAGGGCTGATTTAATTTGCCTTTCTTTTTATGCGGTTTAAGGAACAATGAATTCCGATTCGATTCATAGGATCTCCAAGGTGCATGATCAGTATCTGGAATTCGTGACTCTGGAAGATAACTTGTTCTCACTTGCCAATAAGAATTGCTATGTTCAGTTGAACGATCCATCTGCTGGAGATAAAGAGATTGAGGAAATTATTGAAAAGATTGTTGGAGGATTATTCTGTGTTTTGGCGACCCTTGCAGTTGTGCCCGTTATTAGGTGTCCTCGTGGAGGCCCAGCTGAGATGGTAGCATCCTTGCTGGATCAGAGATTGCGTGACCATTTGCTGGCAAAGAACAATTTGTTTACCGAGGGTGGCAACTTTGCCAGCTCGTTTCAGAGACCGATTTTGTGTCTCTTTGACAGGAATTTTGAGCTGTCCGTGGCTATACAACACGACTTTAGGTATAAGCCACTTGTTCATGATGTGCTTGGTTTAAGGTTAAATAGGTTGAATGTGAAAGTAGAGAAAGGTGGGATGAAATCGTATGAATTGGATCGCACTGACCCATTTTGGACATCAAATGGGTCACTGGAGTTTCCTAGAGTTGCTGAGGAAATTGATGCACAGTTGAACAAGTACAAAAAAGATGTCGAAGAGGTGAATAGGAGGACTGGCGGTGACGAAGCTCAGTTTGATGGGACAGATCTAGTTGGCAACACAAAGCATCTCATGAATGCAGTTAATTCTCTGCCTGAATTGACTGAGAGGAAGCAAGTAATTGATAAGCATACTAACATCGCTACTGCATTGTTGGGTGAGATTAAGGGGAGGACTCTTAATGAATTTGCAGAGAAGGAGAGCGAAATGATGGTCAGGGGTGGGATTGATCGTAACGAGCTTCTTGGTGTGCTCAAGGGAAAAGGGGACAAAATGGACAAGTTACGATTTGCTATCATGTTTCTTATTTCAACAGAAACCATCCCTCCGTCAGAAATTGAGGCAGTGGAAACGGCACTTAGGGAGGCTGAGGTTGATACAAGCGCATTTCAGTATGTGAAGAAGATAAAATCATTGAATGTCTCCCTGGCATCAGCTAATTCTGCAAGCAGGGGCAACATTGTTGATTGGGCAGAAAAACTCTATGGGCAGTCAATCGGTGCTGTAACTGCTGGCATGAAAAACTTGCTGTCCAATGATCATCAATTGGCTCTAACCCGAACAGTTGATGCATTAATGGAGGGAAAACCCAACCCTGACATTGACTCGTATCTTATCTTTGATCCCCGCGCCCCGAAATCATCCATGGGCTCAAGTGGCAGCCAGATGAAAGGACCGTTTAAAGAAGCTATAGCATTCATGGTTGGTGGTGGAAATTATGTGGAGTACATGAGCTTGCAAGAGCTCGTTCATCGCCAGCAACCTCCAAAGCATGTCATCTACGGGACCACCGAGATCCTCACAGGAGACGAGTTTGTGGAGCAGCTTGCAGTGCTAGGGCGAAAAATGGGTTTAGGAAGTGTTCCACCTAGCGCTGGCAGCTCAAATAGGTAAATGTGTATGAACACCATACATTTTTGCAGCGATTGTTTCTTTAAATGGATATATAATGCTTGAAGATATGCATTCGACTTGATTGATGAATCTGTGGAAATTGCTTACACTTGACTATACTGCTGTGTTGTTTAAGCTTGTGTATCAATGTTTAATTCTTGTTATTAGGTTATCATGTTGTTTTACTTTTACCTTATTCTCTTCATAGTTTGTTGCATATGGACTTGCGTCTTGTATCAAATTATTTCTCTTTTTTTTCTCTCTCAGTTGCTTCTCGTCGGTGTTGCTCATTTTTGTTTAAAAATCCAAATGTCGAATTTCTAATTAGCGCCTGACAGTATTTTATTTTTCAATAAAATCCATACTTTGTTTAGGAGAATCAAAAGTCTCATCACTCGTGCTGACGTGCAATTCCAATTATCATTGCATAGTAAATGCAAAGGGGATGGGGATGGGGATGGGGATGTGGATGATGGATATATAGGCATATATATAGTATATAGACGTAGGCATATTAGTTGATTGAATTGAAAACTTTGTTCATTACAAATTTACAACTGAATTTTGACTTTTGCTAATGAAATGAAATTACAAATTACGAGAACAATAATATATAGAATAAATTGATTGAATGGCCATAAAAATAAGGCAGACATTACACTGTCTAATCATTTTTCCTTGCAAGAGCATCCATGACTGATACCCTTTCGTCATGCCAATTGTTCTTACGTCATCATTTACCTCTTTTTTTTTGTGTTAGACCACAACTCTTACAATGGTGTCCTCTTGTAATGCTGGTGCACACCTCCACCCACCCCACCCCACACCCTCCAGCATCGTGGGAGTGAGCGCGCAACGGGCAAATTCCCTCGCTCGAGCCCATGTCGTGGCTCCTCCTCCATAAATGATGTTGTTGATGCTCTAAAGATTTAAAAACAACACAATATAATAAAGAACCTCACCGCGGATGAGATAAGAGCTTAAAAATTGGCCCTCAAGTGACAAAACACACTAAAGAGCATTAGCAATGGGGTGCCCTAAGGCGCGCCACGTCAGCAGTTTTATCCTCCTACCTCCCCACCTGCAGTGGGGCGCCCTAAGGCGCGCCCTATGGCGCGCCACATCATCATTTTATTGTTTTGTTTAATTAATTTAACTGTTTTCAAATAACAAGTAACGAGTAAATAAAAAACGGTCTAAATAACAAACGGCGAAGTTTTAATAAAAAAAAGTTACATCATTGAACTAATAAAAAAAAAACTAAGTCGGACCAATTCCCAACTTCCGACGCAGCTCATCGAGTAACGCCCGGAGATATTCGGCTTCGTCGGGGTCGGTACACTTCTTGAGGGCCCTGTGCGTCTGCAACATCGTCCTTGCCATCGACGCTGTTGCTAACGACTCAAACGCGGTGGCCGTCTGGGTCGGGAGCTCTACCGGGACCGGAGCTTGGGTTGCAGCGGTCGACGATGAGGTCGCGGTCGCCTTCCCCTTGGCCTTCGCAGCCTTGACGCTGGGAGGACGCCAGAAGGACACCGGTGTGCCGAAACTCCCTTCATCCACGTACGTCCGGTTGAGGTCAACCGGGTGACTGCCGCTGCCGCTGCTCGTGTAGTCACCAACTTCGGTGACCTTCGTCCTCTTCGGCGCACCAGTGTGCAGAATTCCACCTTGGAACTTCTGCTTCTCCCTCAAGAGCGCCCAGATGGCCTCGTGCTTGAAATCGCCGAACATCGACCGGTACGACAATATCGCTTTAGTGCGCACGTCGCTCGCGCTCTCGCCGCTCACCTGTGACCGCGTGAACTTCTCGAACTCCGCCGCGTATAAGTTTACTTGCTTCTTGACTTGATCCCAGTGCTTGCAGAGTTGCTCACGCTTGCGCTTGTACGCGGTCGGCGGCTTGACCGAATTGTAGAGGTCCGCGATGCATTCCCAGTACGCGATCTGTCGCTGGTTGTTCGCGAATATCGGATCTTCCGATATATCTACCCAACACCAGGCCAAAGTGAGAGTTTCGTCGTCGTTGTAGTTCGTACGGCCGGGGGCGTACTCATCGCAATCACCTGGAGGCGGCAACTTCTGCGCCCACTGTCGGTTCCGCTTCTTTCTGGCTGGGGCGGAAGCGGTCGTGGTGGGGTCGAGATCGGCCGCTGCGGTTGGGCGGTGCGGAGACAGCTCCATGTCAGACAACTCATACGATTCCGTACTGAAATCGGGATCGTAATGGGTGTTAGTGTCGAACGAACGATAATCGTCGGGTTCTGTACCCGGCCAATGCGCCCCTGCGCTAAACGTAGGACTATTGGGGCTTGAATCCATTTCGTAGTAATTATGTAAATGTAAGTTTCAAAAATGAAATCGTGTGAAATGAAATGTTACAAATGAACGGTATTTATAAAAAAATGAAACCATGTGCCATCGTCCGCGGTCGATCGTCCGCGACCTCCACAATGGGGCGGACGATGGCGCGGACGATGGCCATCGTCCGCGCTATCCTTCGCGACCAAAGTATAGGGCGCGACTATCGTCCGCGCCCTATGGCGCGCACCCGCAATGGGTGCGGACGATGGATGGCGCGGACGATGCGCGCCATCGGGCGTGCCATCGTCCGCCCATTGCGGATGCTCTAAGATGTGATTCTTGTTTCTAATAGCCAAATACTTTTACATATTGTTGAAAATTGATTTAGAAAATTGATGTGTAATTTTAGGTTTGTTACAATAAGATAATATAGCACTCAAGTTCAATTAATTAACCCAAATATTACCACTTCATTGCAAGATTACAACTTCGTGTGTAGTAACTTAATGTGTCGAACCACAGGGAAGGTAAAGATTATTTAAACTTAAAAGCAAACAAAAACATGTACAGATTTGATTTTTGATTTTGAAAGTTTGTGACAAAATATAGCTATAAATTAACTAGAGAAAGTCTTTTCAAACGGGAAAATATGCCACTCCAAGTTGCTCACTAGATTTGTATTGTTCTACACCTTTAACAGGGAAACATATGAAAGGATCAAAACATCAACCTAATCACATACACTGAACATGTACACGATAAGTAGTTCACAATTAGCTGAACACATAACCTATGAACCAATTTTCAATGTATATAAACTCCTGCGGAAGCGCGGGAGAAATAAATATCTACTATAATCACCCACTTAATCCACTATTAAACCATCCTTTGAACAATTCTAATTCAATAGCATACCAACAATCAATCATTCCTAAACTATGTTAAAGAGACAATAGCAAAGGAAATAACAACACTACATTATTAGCCAAAAACATAGTGTATAAACATTAAGCACATTGTTGGTAACAAATCACATGAATTCAATGGTGTAGAAACATCCATACAAAGCCTAGATTACAACTTGGAGCGACATAGAGAGTTTAGCCTAAACACATGGTGGAATTTGCAATAAAAACCGTAAGAATCATGCTCTCTTTGAGTGGAATTGGGATTCGGAGTCGGATCGTTGGAATATTGGCCGGAATTTCTTCCTTCTCTTCTTCCTCCTCTCTTTCTCTCTTTTCCTCTCTCTGTTTTTCGTCTGTCCAGCACCGTGTTGTCCCCTTTCTCCCCAATTTCTCTTCATTTTTTTAATTCTTCAACTGCCGAGAAGAAACTGCCAAATTGCAATTTGAATTCCAAAACGCCCGACCGGGCGAAATTAGAAGAGAAAATCGCCCGACCGGGCAAACTGATTCTGGATGCCTCGCGGAAAACACCCGACCGGGTGATTTATTGGTGCACAACTCACCCGGTCGGGTGATATGCTCTGGACTCCGCATGCAATAAAAATTGCACCCGGCCGGGTGGAATTAGTAGGCTTAAAAATACACCCGATCGGGTGCCTCCTTTTGAGAGCTTTCTGGGCAGTCCATCCGGGCTTCATTCCTACACCAAAAAACATACTTTTGCAAGCAACAAACTATATAAATCATGTAAAGTTAGGGAAATAAAAATGTTCAATTTGATTCGCATCAAAAATCATTTGAGTTATAGATGCAATTGAACTTATCAATGGTAGAATTCTATTAAAACATAGTGAAGCACCAAACATCGCCACTTATAATAGAATACCTTCTATTGCCCTTTAAGTATGATCGATTGGACCAATACAATAGAGGGTGTTTGGTTTGCAAGATTGTATCAGAGATTAAATTTGTTGTGTGTTAGTTCATGAGATTCAACTCCACAATTCAATCCTAGATGGATAATTATGGGATAATTAGTCATAGCTAACCCCATATGACTAAAATAATCTCACAACTCAATCCTAGATTATATCTTGGTATTATTTTATCGTGCAAACCGAACACCACCTAGTAGTATTAGAATTAAAATGTCTCTAATAACTTTACTACCTTAAATTCAAAAGGGGCCCAACAAATATAATAGAAAACTTCAGGGGTAGATTGCAAAAAGCGAGAATAGTCTGCGTTTCGATGCGTTAGAGCACCCGCAACGCGGGCATTCCCGTTTCATTCATTCGGAACGAAACCGTAGCGGAACGCGTTACAGCGCTGCGTTTCGTCGCGGTTCCGTTCCCATGCCGTCCCGGGTGCCGTCGGCACGAGACGCTGCACGGTCTGTGCCGCCACGCGCCGAGGAGACGTGGCGGCCTCCCATTCGACGCGTGACGCCCACTCGCTGCCCCGCGAGTGGGCGTCGTCACGGTGACGCAATAATTCATTTTTTTTAAAAAAAATTCGAATTTAATAAAAAAAAAAAATTTTGCAACGGTATTGTTACCGTTTTTTTTTGCCGTTATTTATTTATTTATTTTTTTAATTTATTTACTCTATAAATACTCATATTTCATACTCATTTGGTTCGACCCTGAATCCCCCGGAAGCTCAACCGCAAGTAGTCCGCCTCGAAGTGGAGCGCATCCGTCTATACAAGAACGGTTATCTATTCGTGCAAGGACACGCGACTCTAGCGCACACACCCAACTCCAACATGATCTAATTGAGCACATTTGGGCAAACTTTGGCGGATGAAATTATTAAAATTGTGTACTTTTATTTTTTTAGGATTTTAATTGTATGCTTTTTATTTTTTTAAGTTTAAGTTGTAACTTTGTTTTAATGTTGTGTGTTTTTTAATAAAGTGTGTTTGTTTTTTATTAAAATGTGTTTGTTTTAATTGAATTGGGTTGGAAATAAAAATAAAAAATGAAATTGAATGAATAGTAATTTAAGGAACGGTTAAGGAACAGAGGATTGCAGGTTCCGTTCCTTAGTTAAGGAATGGAGTAAAAAAGTACAGTGGAGCCCGCAAATAGTAGTTTAAGGAACGGTATAGGAACAACGTTGTGGATGGCTTTATTCCTTTTACGTTTACCCGCTATTCATACTTCACTTTTCCATGAAACTCCATCACCACCTGAAATTGAATCACATCTCATTTCCGAAAAAAAACTAACCATCCCACCCTAATTCCTCTCTCCATCTCCGATCGATCACCATGTCTCGCCGCACGCTCCTGATCGTCAGGAATCTCCTCTCCGCCCGATTCCCCACGCGATCCATCACCTACATGCCCAGCCCCGGCGACGGATCTCCCCGCCCCGTCACTCTGATCCCCGGAGACGGCATCGGCCCGCTCGTGACCGACGCGGTCGAACAGGTCATGGAGGCGATGCACGCTCCCGTCTATTTCGAGAGGTATGACGTGCGAGGCGACATGAAGAACGTGCCTCCGGAGGTGCTCGAATCGATTAAGAAGAATAAGGTGTGCCTGAAAGGAGGATTGAGGACTCCCGTGGGCGGAGGAGTGAGCTCTCTGAATATGATTTTGAGGAAGGAGCTCGATCTCTATGCCTCGCTCGTCCACTGCTTTAATCTGCCCGGGCTCCCCACGCGCCACGATAATGTAGATATTGTCGTGATCCGGGAGAACACTGAGGGCGAGTACGCCGGTCTTGAGCATGAGGTTATTCCCGGTGTGGTTGAAAGCCTTAAGGTATTTATGTCCTTCGCATTTTTGTGTGTGTTGGCTCTGTGCACCTTTTCACTGTGGAATTATTGTGTAGAGTTTGGGGAAGTTCATTTAGCTAACGGAATGCATGGAATAATTGTGAAATTAGAGGACCTAATTTTTTAGTTTGTGAATCGTGTAGTTAGCCCCGATATTAATCATTATTATGCAACTCTCCAAAGAGAAAAAGGTTGAGTAACTGGATGTTCTTATATGTACTAGACGACTGAGTTTCAGGGTAGGAATTAGAATAATGTAAAAAGGCAGTCATCTAACTGATCATATAGTCTTAGGATCGATGTTGATTTTTGAGAATTGAAAGTGAACTATACCAGATATGAAGTTGTGGTTTGAGACTTGAATAAAGTATTTAACCACAGAGCTTGGATTATGTTGTTTAGAGCTTAATCTTATCTGTCCTCTTGAATTTTTCCAAAATATTTATTTTCCTTGTGCATTATTACAGTAGTATTTTATAAAATTGGATCAAGAGCAAGCATAATTGTTGGTAACTAGGTGATAACAAAGTTCTGTTCAGAACGGATTGCAAAATATGCTTTCGAGTATGCCTATCTCAACAACCGGAAGAAAGTGACAGCTGTGCACAAAGCTAATATCATGAAGCTTGCTGATGGTCTATTTTTAGAATCTTGTCGCGAAGTTGCTAGCAAATATCCTAGTATTCATTACAATGAGATGATCGTGGATAACTGCTCAATGCAACTTGTTTCCAAGCCAGAGCAATTTGATGTGATGGTAAGTGAGGGTAAAGTAATTAGGTTATGTTCCTCTTCCCTTTCAATATGAGGTGCATGTGAGTTATCTCTGTTGGCCTTAAAACATATACCGCCTTGAACTCATTACTGAGAAAATTTACATTTTCAGGTAACTCCAAACCTTTATGGGAATCTGGTTGCAAATACAGCTGCTGGTATAGCAGGTGGTACTGGTTTCATGCCTGGAGGTATGTGTCGTAAATAAACTCGAGACACTCTTTTCCCAACGAAGGACTTTATTCACTGAGAATTCACTTTTTTTCTGATGAGAATGCAGCTATTATAGTGGAGTCATTGTGTCTTTCCATGCTGTTTAACATATGACAAATCTGGCTGTGATTTCAGGGAATGTGGGTGCGGATCATGCGATTTTCGAGCAAGGTGCTTCTGCAGGTAATGTGGGTAATGACAAATTACTGGTGCAAAAGAAGGCTAATCCGGTGGCTCTACTTCTTTCATCGGCTATGATGCTGAGACACCTGCAGTTTCCTTCATTTGCGGACCGATTGGAGACTGCAGTGAAGCGCGTAATAGAAGAAGGTAAATGTCGAACCAAAGATCTTGGAGGAAACTGTACCACCCAGGAAGTTGTGGATGCTGTCCTTGCAAATCTGGAGTGACTCCAGATTTCTTATAGTGATTTTGATTTACATATTTCATAGTTAGAGTTTCATTGTTCCAAGGCTAATAATGATAAGAGGATCTTCTCAATTGATAGGGCAAAAGTAGAAATTTTGCATTTGGTAGAGCTGTTTGATATCCCAATAATGAAATTATCATTTGCTTTTGTGTTCCTTTGATGCTAACTGGTGAATGTAGCCCACAATTGGTAGTTGCTCTATCCACAAATCACAACCCTCATCTCTAACTTGATCACACACCACTTCATCTCAACATCCAAATTGTATGTTCTAATTAAATTGTAATTAATAATACAAATATCATTAAAATAAAATATTTACATCATTAAAGGCAAAAAAATTACATAATTAAAAATCATAACCAACTTATGGGGGCGTGACTTTGGTGTAGACTTCAACAACACATTATACAACCCCCCTTCGTGTGCCATCTCAAGTGTTGACCGGAATCGCTCTCATTTATTCCCATTTGTGTTTCACCGTCTTTTATCCAATCGAAGTAGAGCCACCTCCCCGTTGTTGGTGGAGTATTGGTCTCCGACGATGTGTTTGGTTGGGCTTCTTCTTCGCCACCGACCAATATTTCGAATGGAGAACTTCTCTCAAGTCTTGACACACTTAAAAAGCTTGTAGCTATCTTCGTCATAGATGGACATGGCAAATCAGTTTGCCTTCTTCTTCTCAACTAATTCGCCATTCTTTCCTCAAGTGTTGTAGATGCAAAAAAAAATTTAACATTTTCAAGTTGACTCATTCGAATGGGATTGGATTATCTTATTTGTGGGCGAGAAAGTTGGAGAAAAAAAGGAAAAATCGATTTTATAAAAAAAATTTAAAAATTACTAATATTAATAGACTGAAATGAAGCTCACTCGGACGTCCACATGTGGGCTGCACACTCCATTCTAGCTGGCTGTGGCAAGCGGCCCGCTAGCTTTCCCTCTCCCCCACGAGATAATGTTCCATTCCGCTATCCCCTGCAACGCAGCTCATGGCTATGTCAGGACGAGCGAGCAAGCCTGCGTTGCCGATGCCCTTAGACAAGTTGTGTTGATTTTAAATCTGAGACACTGTGTGATCTTTTGACCATTAAGAAGAAAGCAGAAAACCTAAATTGCATCCACTTGATTAATAAATTGTAAATTTCAGTGTTGCACCACCCTCCAAACAAAGCTCCTGCAGATTGTTCTTCCATGGCTCCAAAGGGCTACAGATTTCTCAAACATCCTCCACTTCTTGAATTCTCATCAAACAAGCTGAAAGTTGAACAAAATTTCAAAAATTTGCAACCAACAGCCACAGCCATTCCATTGAAAATTTTGAACCAACCACACTTGCATACTGATTCATCAAGCTACACCACCACAAGTGAAAATTCACTAGCCAAAACCTACCTTGACTTTGTTAAGATCGCTGTGGAGGAACCACCACGGGCCACTACGTTGTGACAATCTGAAAAGAAGGATATACAAATGAATCAAATTCAACAAAATGAGTGTTGCGATGGGAGAGAAAGGTAGTACCGTTATACTTGGTTCGATTGACAAGAGAAGACGCAAGATGAGTGTCTACTTTACCTGATGAATCCAGCTGCTGTTCTTAGTGCCATTAAGAGAGTCAGACCAAACCAAACACCGGGAAGACCAACAAGCTTAGGAGCATATAGCAAAACCACACAAGATATTGCACCAGACCCCATCTATGATTGAATATTTGATCATATCAAATCAATGCTTTATGTTGTTACTAAGATGATCAATCATGTAACAGAACACCTTATAAAGTTACCATTGAGATTGCAGCGAAACGGAAATCCGAGACACCATAGTAGAGACCATCAAGTATAAAAGCTAGAGCATTTACAGGTTGGCTGGCACAGACAAACTGCATCATTACATGAAACCAAGTTAGGAATATTATCGGTAATAAAACAAAACCAACTCGTAGTGCATACTCACCAGGACACCAGTTCTAACGATCCTCAAGACCTCAGCATCATTGGTAAATATCGGAGCCAATGAACTAAAAGAAAAACCTAGTATCAAAGCCAAGGAAATGCCAGTAACAAGACCAATCTGGAACACAAAAAGCCAATGTCACAAAACAAAATTAAACAATAACCTCATTCAGAATAGAATGCAGCAGAATACATTAGCTGTAAGTACCTACCTTTAATACGAACTGAGTGACATCCTTCACGTTAGCATAATCTTTTTTGGATATGTAACTGGCGACCAAGGCCTGTCGAAAGCCAAAATTTGTGACTAACGAAGTAATCAACATAAGCCCATGAAAAGAAAATGCAGGAAAATGGAAAGAGAGGATCACCTGAGCTGCTGCTCCAAGTGCATCAGTAAGTAGTGATACAGCAAGCCAAACTTGGGTGCAAATTTGATGGGCAGACATAGCTACGGGCCCCAGGCGAGCCGCCATGGATGTACCCAGTGTCATCGTGAGAAGAACAGCAAGAGTCCTCCCAATTAGAAAACCACCTAGCCCCCTAAACTTGTCAGATACCAATAAACTCCAATACACTATGGTGGTGTTCGATTTCCAAATAAAATAATACCAAGATACAATCTAGGATTGAGTTGTGAGATTATTTTAGTCATAGGGGGTTAGCTATGACTAATTATCCCATGATTATCCATCTAGGATTGAGTTGTGGGGTTGAATCTCATGAACCAAACACACTACAAATTTAATCCCGGATACAATCTTGCAAACCGAACACCCTATGTCAATAAGAAACATGAAAGTAAGAGTAGCAGAAGAAAAACAAGCTTACCCGATTTCAGATAATTACCAAACTGCAGTTCGCCAAGCTTTGGAGGCAATAATACCGCCCTCTTGTTAAGACACCATACCATCGAGAAGGTGACAATGTATCTGCCACAATGAATGGGTCATTAAAACAGAACAATTGAGAAAAAGTAGAACCTACTATCTAAGTTTAATGAAATCCAGGGAGAAGCATACTGAGAGATAACGGTGGAAATTGCAGCTCCATTGACACCTAACTGAAAATAATACATAAACAGAGGAAAGAGGAGTATAGCTGTAAAATTTCCAAATCCTGCACAGGCCAAAGTTGCATCGTTTTTCAGGAAAAAAAACATAACCGTGTCTAAGTATGATATATCAGACGTGAATTAGATAACATAAACGGGTCATTGAATTGCTTGGTCAGAAATTCAACAAAATTAATAAAACCGAAAACTTACCTAAACAATATACAGGTGTCGTTGTATCCTTGAAGCCGCGAAAAATGCCTTGAAGGGCCAAAGAAACAACAAAGGCAGGAGCACCTAGGGCCCTCAGGATAAGAAACCGCTGTGCATGAGCACGCATTGAAGAAGCCTGCAGCGACAATAAAGAGCAACTTTGGAGCTGCCATGAACGGAAATGGTTCACAATAAGGCAAACAGAAAAAGAAGCCTACCGGTGATATGCCCATCAAACTGAGAAGAGGTCCAGATCCCAAAACAAGTGCCGTAGCTTCAAAGATACCAATGCCAACAGCTAAAAACAGAGCAGTTGACACTGAAGATAGCTGCAGCTTTTCTACTGCATTATTGGTAGAGGGTTTGCCTGCATTCTTTGCAATGTCTTCAGCCACGAAAGAAGTAGAAACACTGAGGAGGGGAATATTGAAAAGCTTCGAGATTATGTTGAAGAGTGAGATGGAGACTCCAGCAGAACCCAACTCCACAGCACCTGAAGACAAGCTATGTGTGAGGGGAAAAACGATAATTTTCATCATATCCTTAAAAGAGTAAAGGCATTAACAGTTTGACAAATAGGAAAGAAAAGGGAAAGAAGAAATCTGTTTTTCCAAAAGTAATTTGTTAAACTTCTCTTCGTTACATGAAGAAAAATTCGAGCAACTATAGCAATAACTAGCAACGGAGTAAGGTGCAAAGAAACCAATTCCAAAAGAAAACTAGTCCATCTTACCCAAACGGCCAATATAGGCAGTCTCCAACAGTTGCACAATTGGATCAATCGCCTGCCCACCAATTGCTGGTAACGACAACATCACAAGCTCGCGCCTAACATTGCTTGCAGCGTTATCAGTAGGAGCTTCTCTCTTCTCACTTATTTGAGAAGAGACAGCCCCATTCAAGTCACTGCAAACAAAAAGAATCTATATAAACTGACTATTTAGCACCAGAAGCTACCTCACCAACGCATACATCAGACATGCCATCTGAACTACAAGAAACACACATAACACAGCAGCAAACAAAGATCATCAAGAAAGCACTCCTATGGCATAAAAAACACTAATTCTCCTCTCCATCACAATTTTAGCTCAAAAGCATCAAACACATTGCAAAAAGCTCATCTTTTTCCAAACAAGCATGAAGCATTAAACAAAAAGATAGTCATACCTAGGCCCTCCATTTGAGTCTAGGGAGTGGGATTCTTGTTTAAGAGCAACAGTCTCCTCCACGTCATCAGACTCCACATTGCAATCCGGCCTCAACTGACAATTCAGTCTTGGGAAAATCTCCCTTCGTCGAACAATTGGAGATGGCAGCAACAATTTTGACCCAAAGCTTCTTCTTTTTCCCACCCAACACCGAAACCCTTTCGAGCTTACCGCCAAAGAATACAATTTGTTGGTTTCCTTCGGTAAGCCGCAAGAAAACGCAGTGCCAGCAGCGAGCTGCGCGGCCGCCATATCCGGGCCTCTACACTCCTCTCACAATGCAATCGATTCTGACAAAAAGGGAAAACGGCGGAGTGAGAGACGACATGAGAAACAACTAATCCCATATGTATCCCGAGTTTGCGATATTTCCAAAATCAAAGGGAGGTGACAAATGGAAAGATAATGAAACAATAAAAGGCGGTTCTTCTCTCACCTTTGCTATCGGTAACTGCAGTGTCAAGAAAATAAATGTTTTTTAGCAAGCCAAGAAATTTTTGAGGTGGCTTAAATTATTCGATTGAGTCCGAGGTAGTATATCGAATCGAAACCACGCCGACAATTATAGTTTTGATGGGCTATCGTCTATCGAATACGAGCCATTTTTGTCCATATCACCGCCATTTGCTTTCGATTAGAATGCAAAAATTCTATCTTGATTTTTCTCAATACCTTTTTTTTTTCTTACTATCCGTAGTACTATCCTTTTAATTTACTCCCTCAGTTTTTTTAAAATAGCAACTATTTCAATTTTAAACTTTTTTTCTTAAAAATAGAAACTTTAGAATATTTCTATTTTAGAACATGTAGCTCACAATCCACTAAGAGCATCCGCAATAGCGGATTTCCCGTGGAACGTCCGACCGGCGTGCCGGATGTCCGCGTGGGACGTCTGCAATTAGGCATGGGAGGGACGGATGCGGACGTCCGCTGATCCACGGCTTTCCGACGATGTCCGTCGGGACGTCCGCCATTGCTGTGCCACGACGGACGTCCCGATTTTTTTATTTTTTTTAACTATGTATTTTTTTAAATAATTATGTATTTTTTTACTATTTAAATAAAAGCGTTGCATTTTCCCCGTATTCGTGTCGAAATTTTAATTCCGTAAACTACATATTTGTGAATTTTTATTCTTGTGGACGTCCGTCGGGATGTCCTTATGACGTGGCAGTGCAGTGGAAAGTCCTTATGACGTGGGAGGAAGTG
Organism: Salvia splendens; assembly: GCF_004379255.2. Taxonomy (NCBI): domain Eukaryota; kingdom Viridiplantae; phylum Streptophyta; class Magnoliopsida; order Lamiales; family Lamiaceae; genus Salvia; species Salvia splendens. Next base: position 17,008,409 of record NC_056040.1, on the reverse strand, counting down.
TTTTTGGGAAGTCCACTAGGACATCCGCACCATTGCGGATGCTCTAACTCAACTTTCACTACTTTTTCTCTCCCTCTCTCTTACTTTTTCTCTTCCCCTCTCTTACTTTACTCATTTTTCTTTTCTTCTCTCTTACTTTACCAATTTTTCTCACTTACTGTCGCACCCCAACTCCTATGACGTATATTCTTATATATCCAAAACCAAAATTTGAAACAATGAAGCTATGCGTCAAATACGTGAACCACACATATCACATAAATTCAAAAACCAACATTAATCATAAATAATTTCATATTCATATGCATATGCCTCTATGTTTTTTTTATTATGTGACGGGTCAAGCCTGGTATCTGCCCAGGATTTTCCATTGTATACGACCCGTAGGTCCCTTTTATTTATTTGACATTTCTACGAAGACCCCTCTTTGTATTGACCTTTCCACGAAGGCCCCTCTTGACATTCATTTGTCATACTTCCCAATCCATGTAGGTTGCGATGGATAGTAGGATTCGAATTGATTTAAGCATAGCAACAGGTGAGAAGGTCTCATCATAATCGATGCCCATAATCGATACCCTCTCTTTGGGTATAACCCTTTACCACTAATCTAGCTTTACACAATTTCACCTTCCCATCAGGACCTCGTTTACGTTTGAATACCCACTTGCTTCCAATGGCAATGCAGCCTTCGGGTAGGTTCTCAAGGTCATAAACGTCTTTATCCTCCGTTGATTGTAGTTCGGAATCCATCGCCTCAATCCAGTTGAGACCATCCAAATTATTTATTGCTTCTTTGTAGTTCCAGGGATCAAGTTCTGGATGGCCGGAAACTGAGTCTGAGGACTCTCCCAGTCCAATCCACCTTTTAGGTTCTTTTGAAACCCTCCCACTACGACGAGACTCTACAATCACAGAAGTAGAAGTCGTAACACTTGGTGCAATATTTTCTTGTGGAGTTTTCTCTTGTGTAATTGGAACGTTATCATCTCTCATTTCATCAAGAGTGATTATACTTCGGGGTTTCTGATTCTTTATATATTTCTCTTCTAAGAACTTTGCATTTGTGATCACAAACACTTTGTTGTCTTGAGGACTATAGAATTCATAGCCTTTTGTTCCTTTGGCATATCCCACAAATAAGCATACCTCAGTACGAGGATCCAATTTACTTGGATCTTTAACTAGCACATGCGCTGGACAACCCCATATCTTAAGATGTTCTAGGTTGGACTTACGTCCAGTCCACAACTCATGAGGTGTCTTAGGTGCTGATTTTGTAGGTAAGTTATTGTAGGTATAACACGTTGTTTCTAGCGCAAAGCCCCAAAGGAATTTTGGAAACTGAGCATAACACATCATTGATCGAACCATTTCAAGAAATGTTTGATTTCTCCGCTCTAATACCAATTGTTGGGGTTTGCACATCGAAAATTGCAAATTAAATAAATCCACAAAAGAATCTATTTAGGAGATTATGTGGATCGATTCAATTTCATGCTACAACATATAGAGACATGCTATTGCGCAATTAATCACATAATTTAGAATTAAATTATGATGTTGAATACTTACAATTATGATTCTCCAAAGAATCGAAGTGGCTTGCTACTTCTCCACGTGTAGATCTGGAAGCTTGATTGTGATTGCAAGACCAAGGATCTTCTAACCTATGACCCAACTCTAGATCTAAATTCATTGTGGGATGAATCTCTTAGAAATAATAAGGATCTTGAAGGGGAAGACAAGAATGCCAAGAACATAAAAAGAGGAATTTCGAATTCCTCTATTAGAGAGAGAGGGCCGAAAATTCCAAGTATGGAGGCTAGGGTTTCACTTCTTATGTTGTGTGTATTTGTCACACCTTCTTCATCCCTATTTATAGAGTTTGTGATGGGCTAGGTTAGAGATCTATGGGGCTTGAATTGGGCCTCCCCTATTGGACCTTCTTTACTAATTAAATTATAACTCATGATTCAATATAAGGCCAATGGAATATTTCTTGTGCCACTATAGAAGAAATACTGACCGCCCATCCAATCCGTGATTACAAGCAATCCGGGTTAACCTCTTTAATATATTATTTCCCGTGTCTAAAACTTTCTATATCCATTAATTATTTTGTAGTCTGCTATGGACTTTAAATTAATTAATACTATTTTATTTCCAAGAGTTTGTCTAGTACGAGATGTATTTATTAAAATAATATACTTTGCTTTTCTAATTATTCTTGGATTAAATTCAAACCGGTCGGGTTTCCGAATAATAGAACTTCTCTCGAACACCTCTTTGGGATATAGTCAAACCGCGCAGGCACACGATTCAATGTAATAATAAAACTCACACCATACTAGTTATTAATTACTACTATCCAAGATATCAAGAATATTGGGTTGCGAAAAACCCGCACCATTTGATAAGTCAAAGCAACATATGATTAAATAACGTGTGTCATATATTATTACAAAGATTAAGGAATATTAAATCTCCAATATATCGTCTTTCAGTAGATAGCAATAAAGACGTGTCTATACTTTAGATCATTTCAATGCTATACCACACCAGTGTCACTAGTCATTCTCAAGGTAAAGGACGACTTTCGGATGGACACTGCAACCTTTCGCGATAGCTAGCCAAAGCCTATCTAGGTTGTGAAAAAATTTTACTTCTACAAGGTTCCGGCTGGGCCACCTACTGTGATGACCTGTTCCACGACCTAGCCTTCAATGTAGAAGACTTAGACTGATTTTACTTTCCGATGTTCTAATTATATAATTAAATACATATAATTAAAGACGGTCAATACCCATTAAAGTAAAATACACAGCATTACACAACATGAAGAAAACATTTATTATTCTCATTAAATAAGGAGAGTTTACAATATACAAGCAATTTATCAAATCTATAATAAACTCGAAAAATGTTTTTTAGCATATATGTTCCAACATAAAATTGGTAAAACACCCATATAAAATAAACTCAGAAATCAACATTTATCTGTTTCATATTTCAAAACATTTTGAATTGTACCAAGACTCTCTCACCACTCTATATGTTATGCATTGGTCTACATGCAAAATGACGAGGAGAAGAAGGTTGCTATAATGCGCCAGCCGCCAACCCTGATAACACGTGGAGTTTCTAAAACTCATATCAACCAAAACATCAGCGATATCTTTGCCTGAAAAATATTAGTGGTTTATATGAGCCACAACTTAGTGTATATAAATTTCACCTTTAATTTCACGTCACAAAAATATCAAGCATATTCTTTAACTAATATATATATATATATATATATATATGGTTGCGTTAGTGTGCTAACTAATTTACAGTAATAACTAATAACTTTCAATTCTGTATATTAAGATTATCAACACAAAGATATAAATATATCAATACAACATGTAAATTTAAATATCAACACAAAGACATAGGTTTATCAACACAAGAAGATTGATAAATTTATGTCTTTGTCTTGATATTTGTAACATATAAAATTGATATTAGTTATTAATTATCCCTAAACCCTAAACCCTAAACCCTGAAAATGATCAATACAAAAATTGATTTCAATACAAAATCGAGACCAAATCCTGACCATGAGATTTGTCAATCTAATGATCAATAATTTAATAAAAACACAGAGGGTCAGTATAAAGTAGTTTTAGGTAATATTATAAAATTCGGGTTTGAGGTCATGTTAAGATCATTTTATGTCATCATTACTACAATGACGTAAAAATAAGTTTATGATGGCTTAAAAATGACCTTTATATGCTTGATTCTGCATTTTTGTATTAAGAATGAGCTTTTCATAGATTAAAACTATATATATATATATAGGTTAGTAATCAAGATATAACTAATCTTAAGTGTATAACTAGAGAACAAATCTCAGCCACACATCTTAATACTCCAAATTAATCCTATGGCTTAAATAAACTTTCAGATTTTTATGAAAAAAAACTTGTCCAAGGGCATTTTGGGAATTCAATACATCAATGTGAATTCATGAATAACATATAATCATCGTGAAATCCATGCGCCGCGCTAGCTGTCTCTGTGGCGGAGCTGCCGCAGGCTCCGCCCACTCCGACGCCTTCTTAGACGGCTCCGGTGGCTGCACCTCCGCCGTCGGTGGTGATCTCGTCGACTTCTTTGGCTCCGGCGCTGTATGCATCGTCCGTCGGTGGCTGTACCTCTACGTCGGACTCACCGGGATCAGCGTCGGCGGGAAATCTCTGAGGATCCAGCGCGGCGCGTTTGCGATTGGGCTAAGCCGACAACCAATCCGATCACCAAACCAGCTACGAAGGACATGTGGAAGAAAATGAGCTAGCTCAGCAGCGTCTGATTTATGAATTCGAAGCTGGTAGTGAGAGAGTGAGTAATGTGGATGGGGACTTGATTCTGACTGTCTTCAACGTTTTCTGATTTAATGGCGGATTATAGTTTGGGATTAGTGATTTTTCTGTAGGCTTTCCGCTTCTAATTCTGCCGTTGCAATCATGCTAAGGCAAGAAGTTAAAACAAGGGGCAAATCATTTATTTCCACATGCCTAGTTTTCAACCTGAAGTTTCGAAGTTCTGGTCTTATTTTCTCCTTTAAATATTAAATCCACAACTATTTGTCTATTGAGCAATCAATAGGCCGAACATTTTTAAATTATTTATAATTGTGGAAAATAGTGTTTAGCAATCAATCGGCCGAACTTTGCAATTCTCTTAAATTAGTAGACTTTCTTGGTTTATTATTTTTTAATTGTAAAGAAGGAAATACTAATAATTGTTATTTACAAAACACATCACTCTGAGCATGATTTTACTTCACTGTTGTTTACAAAACACATCACTCTTAGCATGATTTTACTTCACTCTTGTTTACAAAACACATCACTCTTATTCTGATTTTACTTCACTCTTGTTCACAAAACACTTCACTCTTGTTCAGAAAACACTTCACTCTTGTTCACAAAACACTTCACTCTTGTTCAGAAAACACTTCACTCTTGTTCACAAAACACATCACTCTTATTCTGATTTTACTTCACTCTTGTTCACAAAACACTTCACTCTTGTTCAGAAAACACTTCACTCTTGTTCACAAAACACATCACTCTTATTCTGATTTTACTTCACTCTTGTTCACAAAACACATCACTCTTATTCTGATTTTACTTCACTCTTGTTCACAAAACACATCACTCTTATTCTGATTTTACTTCACTCTTGTTCACAAAACACTTCACTCTTGTTCAGAAAACACTTCACTCTTGTTTACAAAACACATCACTCTTATTCCGATTTTACTTCACTATTGTTTACAAAACAAATCACTCTTTTACTTCACTCTTATTTACAAAACACATCACTCTTATTGTTAATTTACTTCACTCTTGTTTACAAAACACGTCACTCTTATTGTGATTTTACTTCACTTTTGTTTACAAAACACATCACTCTTATTCTAATTTTACTTCACTCTTGTTTACAAAACACATCACTGTTATTCTGATTTATTTCACTCTTGTTTACAAATTACATCACTCTTATTCTTATTTTACTTCACTCTTGTTTACAAAACACAAAGAACAACACATAAATATGAAGTGATCTAATTCCAAACTCAAGCACCATCAAGATTCAAGAAATCAAATTCTCATAATAGTAGTGATCAAAAATATATGCCAGTGCAGCAAACACAAAATTGAAGCAAATTAAGTGCATTATTTAGCAACAATTATCCAAAACTGAAACTCTAATCAACAAAAATCAATGATTTCTGTGAGCATGGAAGTAGAATATGACAGCAGCAGCAGTGGCAATGGCTGTGACCATCCACCTCCTTCCACCGCCGATCTCCCTAATCACCATCTCCTTCTCATCAAAGCACATCTGCATTTCCTACTCCGCCAAATCTTCCGATTCTAATTTCTCCACAATCCTTTCCAAAACCTGGATTCGCTCATCTCTAGCATCCAATTCCACCATCAGCGACGCCTTTTTCCTCCAATTCAGCGTCCGATTCCTGCAGAACGTGACGACGGCGACGCCAACATCGACGAGAAGGTTGAATCGCGCGAATTTTGCAGAAGAGAGAAGAAAAGGTTGAATCGCACAATGAGGTTGAATCTCCTGCCGCCGCTGCGACAACGGCGGGTACAAGGCGGTGATGAGGATGGAGAAGAGAAGAAGAGGAGATGAATTCTAATTTGCCGACGTATCCTATTTTTGGATATGCAATGACCATTATACCCCTGCCTTGTTATTATGGAGTAAATTTGTGATTGAGGGAACTAATTTCCTCTTAAATTCGAAAATTAATACTAGCCCTTGATTTTCTTGATCTTGTGGCTATGATTTGTTCTCTAGTTATTTGGTTAAGGGGCATTTGCCATAGATCACTACTCTATATATATATATATATATATATATATATATATATATATATATAATTAGAAACAATAAATATCATAAACAATTTCACATCCATATGCCTTTATGATCATTTTTAATATTATGTGACTAATCAAGCCTGGTATCTGCCCGGGATTTTCATTGTATACGATCCGTAGGTCCCTTATATTTATTTGACCTTTCCACGAAGGCCCCTCTTTGCTCTTTATATTGACCTTTCCACGAAGGTCCCTCTTTGCTTTTTTGCTTTGACCCAAGGTCTATTATCATTGTATATGACCCGTAAGTCTATTGTCATTGTATATCTCAGATCCAGAGCAAGACAATCACATATCCTCTTTAATTCCATGATTCGAATAATTCAAATACTATACATCAAATATATCCATTGCACCAATTACATATCCATATATTCCATCAATAACTCTAATACTATAGATAAACATATCCATTGCACCAATCACATATACACATCATATTACACCATCAATATCAAGTAACACGCAACCATTTCAGGCTCACATCATATAATTCAAATATTCACTTCAATTTAACACATAGCAATCAATTACATTAGATATGTAAAATTAAAAGTGTGATTTATACCTACCTAATTATGACAGGGTGATCTAATCCAATTCCTTGATTCCTTAAGCTCATCTACAATCTTTAATCCAAAATAATGTTCCTCTCTCTCTTCCTGATTTATTTTTGCTCTCGTTTTCTCTTCTGATATTTTTAATCTATCCTCCAGATTCTCCAATTTGCAACATATAGTTTATTCACAAGATATGGCTATCAATTGGAGTAAGAAGTCAACCTACTTAGTGTGAAAAACTTCTATTATTTTTTACCAAAATATTTATAAGATTGACACTTTAACTGCTTGATTTTAATACGTGTCCGTAGCACCACTATATAGTATAATGTCATTGCATGGAAAATATTATGCTATAGTTTAAAATTATCCATTCATTAATAATAATATTTTTATAGCACCCTCATTTCCTCTCTATTTAGCACCCTCATTTCCTCTCTATTAGATATACATGCTATTGATTTTCAAAGCAAGGTATATAAATGTTTAACTTATTTCCATAACAGTTTCGATTCCTTTTATTTTTACACATTATGTTCTAATATCTTTAAATCACCAAACACACACACACACACACACAATATATATACGTAAATAAATGTGAAATATGTTATTAGTTTAATTAATATATAAGTTTAAATATATATTGTATGTGTAATGTGTTTGTATATATATACCTATATGCTTAGCTATATTCAATCATTATCAACATTATAAAATATTTCATACCCCATTTAAAATATCTACACATTAACAATTTATATTCAAATATGTAAAAAAATATTATATGATTCTGGACAGGGATGTTACACTTACTTTACCAATTGTGCATTAAAACTCGTGCCGTTTGAAATGTTTCGATTTTTTTAATACGGAGGGAGTATTTCTTACAACATCTTTTCCACATAAAAAAAAGTAGAAAAAACCACATTTTCTCATGAAAAGAGAAGCATAAAATATCACTACTAGTAGTATTCATATATAAAAGAATTAACCTCACATTACAACAATACACATTGAATTTATTCCAATTCTTTTTTTTTCAATTAAATTTTGGATACATAAAGCAATAATTGCAACAACTTATTATAAAAAAAAATACACAAACAACAAAGCGTAAATGAAAATCACAAAGTCTCCAATCATTAAGCTCATTGCAGGCAAAGAGGAGCTGCACCAAAGGATGATGTTGCTTAGCAACAAGTTGTATACTTGTGTATACCTAATACACGAAATGCAACTATATAATGAAGCAACGAGTGATAAACTGTGCTGAATCTTGAAATCGCTATTGAACATAGCTTCAGTTAATCCCATGAAGCTAGAAAGCGTGTTGGACTTAACAAAAGCATAACTAAGGTGCAATTGAAATTCCACAAAGAATTTAAGCAGATGATCAGCAATTTCATAAATTTTCTCCAGACATGTCCACTGGGATATTAGAGCTTGCAAATCTGAAAACCAACACACCAAGTACAACCTAAAAACCACAAATAGAAAAAGCAAGTTCAAAAGGAACACTTGTTAAACCAAAAAACCACCAACAAAGGGAACATATACATTTTTTTAATAAAACCGCCCTTTGTGGGCGGGGTTAGGCAGACCCCCAACCAGTAAATAAAATCAAAAAGTAATGTTCCAAAAACATGATCTTAGCCCAAAAGTGACAAAGATCTAAACAAGAACATGAAGAAGCAGAGTAGAGGTCCCACAAGCCGGGATCCTCCATTCTATCAAGTGGGAAAAAAAGGACTAAAAACACTAAAGGGGAAACGAAAAAAGACCAAAGCCAACCACCAGAAGAGCTAGATCAACCCACATCTCTACGTCGGAAGCGTAAGTTAGGATATCCCAGCTGGTCCATCCGAACTAACGCCTTCAGGTACCGAGGCGCAGAGATTGGATCAAAATATGTAAGGGTAGGGGTCTGGACCCCCCTACCTGCCAGAAAATCAGCAGTCCGGTTTCCTTCTCTGTAGATGTGTGAGAATCGAATATGCCGCTGAGCTGTCATGCTCCGGATCAAAGCCATATGGTGTCTAAAATCCGCGGAGCCAAAGTGTCTAGATGACAACAACCTAACCAGAGCCTCTGAGTCCAGCTCTATCCAAATGTGAGTAGAAAGCTCCATAGCCATCTCCAAACCCCGAATCAGAGCCAAAAGCTCCGCTTCAAAGCTCGATGATGCAGTTATCAGAGCACAAAAAGCCCGCAGAAGGCCTCCATCAGAACCACGAACCAATCCTCCATCCCCCGCCGCCAGTATCGATGTAGAGAAGGCACCGTCTGTGTTCAGCTTCACTCAAGGTGCCTCAGGGGGATGCCATAGGACCATGAGCGACCGCAGAACACGCTGTCTGGGGGAGAGAGACATGAATTCAACCGACGGCGAGCATCCCCTCCAATGAGTCGAGGTGATCCTGCCGGCCAGAACTAGCACATGCAGATGATGAGTGACCTGCCAAATAACATGTGAATGAAGAAAAGGACGACCGCCATGCTTGCAGCCGTTCCTCTCCGTCCAAAGAAACCAAGCAATCAAACAAGGAACAAGAAAACTAATATGCATGGCGGGAGCCCTCTGGAAAGAGGACCTCCGCCAGTGACCTAGTCTAAGTGCAATATCGGGGCTCGTGTGAATGATTTGCTACATACCTTATGTGAGCACTACTCCCGTTTGACGCATGTTTAACGTTGTTCGTTTCGGTTTATATATTTAGTTTGATTCTAATACATTGAAAAATGTTATTGAAGTTTTTAATATCACAAAATTCATAAAAATCAAAGCTCGATTTGCTCGTTTTCTCTATAATTTCAAATAAATTAATAAACGACTAAATCGAGCTTTGATTTTTATGAACTTTGTGAAATTAAAAACTTCAATAACATTTTTTAATGTATTAGAATCAAACTAAATATATAAATCGAAACGAACAACGTTAAACGTGCGTCAAACGGGAGTGGTGCTCACATAAGGAGCTCACATAAGGTATGTAGCATATCATTTCTCATACATCCACAGTAAAGTTGAAGAGCCACAACTCACCAAGTAACGATGTCAATCGGGTTAGCCCAACCGGTTGGTTACGTGTTAATCGAGCGCAAGCTAAGCTGATTGTATTTTTATCGGGTTGTAAATATTCAACCCTAACCCTAAAGATTAGGATTTCGGGCTAGCCTAAAGGCTAATCGGGATAAAATTAACATATAAACAATCTAATACATAACATGAAAATTAGTCATATTTATAGGATAATTTTGTGATTGTTAAACTCAAACATGATTAAATTCTAATTTAAGATTTGTATAGATAAATAAAATTATAAATATATTTTGAGAAATTTAAAAACATATTTTAGAAATTGAAATATTTCTTATAATGAATTTGACCTTATTATTTATTTATGTATCTATTATTATATTAAAAAAAACTGACATGCATGTGTATCAGTGTATTTAATACTCTCTTCATCCCACTATAAGCGATACATTTATTTCTGCACTTGTTTTAGAAAAATGATACTATCTTCCCACAATAGGAGTCCACGCTTGACTTGACGTGAGTTTTAAGAAATGTAAAAGAAAGTGAATTGAAAAAGTTAATGCAGTATGGGTCCAACTTTTATATACTACTTCCATTCAAAGTATGAACATTTGGTTCGGTACGGGTTTAAATGTATAATTGGTAGAGTAAGTTAGGCATGCTCAAGGTTCAGGAACCGCCGGTTACTGTTCCAGAAAAATCTCTAACTGGAACCGAACCTTGAACGTATTTCGCGGTCACGGTTCCAGTTTGAAAACCACCGATCTTCCAGCAGTTTCAGTTCGGTTTCACGGTTTTGGTTCCAGATTTTTTGAACTTGAATCGGCCCGCGGTTCAAAATGTCACGGTTTTGGTTCCATTTTAATTTCACAAATCCGGTTTGGAACCGTAACCGGTGGTTCCGGTTTCACAGTTAACCGCTGGTTCACTAAACCTTGAGCATCTCAAGTAAGTAGTGTTAGGTGATGGTGGGCTCCACATTATTAGTAGTGTAGTGTAATTGTATAAGTTGTAAATAAAATAATGTGTAGGGATAATGTGTTGTATAACTATTTCAAAATTAAAAAGTTCATACATTTCAGGGATGGACTAATAAGAAAATAGTTCATACTTTCAAGGCCAGAAGGAGTATTAGTTTTATAATGAAATATGAGTGGGATGAGTTAGTGGAAAGTGAGGCATACTTATCATTTATAGTAAGGTGAAAGTGGACTCTTAATGTGCGAAGGACTAACATGGCAAAAAGTGGATTATTATTGTGTGACGGATGTAGTAATAAAAATAAAATTTTCTTGTCATTGTTTTTTATTTATTTATAAGTTCTGAAAAATTTCTGTTAGGTTATAATAAAAACCAAGTTTTGGCTTTGTAGATTCAAATTTTGAATATTATTGATTAGTTCATATTTATGTTCTCTTAAATTTGAATTTTCAGATCAGTTCTGAGATTACACAAAATAGGATCCAAATACGAATGTATATCCTTAATAATTTTGAGATTCTGAGACTAATATTTATGCAACATTCATCTTGAGAAATGATTTCACCTAGTAATTTAAAAATCGTGTATATAAGTGTTTCATTTACAAGTGAAGTTTGTCTGCCTTGCAAATCAGTTTTATCAATCGATTCCAACTACTGAGATTACAATTTACATAATACATTCTTATCGACAGTTCGACAAAATTATTGAAAGTAATTAAATTATGTGTGAAGCTCGATTCCCTTTGGATCGCCATAAAAACACTGGAATTTATATTAACAACTCGGAACTTTGAATAATACTTAATGTAAATAAAATTAAGAGACATGTACTATTCCCATGATGTCTGACCATGAGAATATAGTTAATGACATCTAACGGTAGATTCAAATAAACAAATCATTTGAGTGAAATGCGAGCTCCCCGAATTTAATGATTCCATATATTTCGAAAATAAAATAAGTATTACTCATTTTATACACACATAACGTTTATAAAATATTCAATCGTATAGAAAAAAAAAACTAAAACAACGTAGGTTTGAAGAATGAATTTTGTCGCCTATAAAATATCGTTTTAAGTTTTGGACCTAATTTAACTTTCAAGATTTCTATAGCTTTCCACCATATATTTTTTTATTTTTTGAGCAGCCAATATATTTCTCAAAAATTTCGCACATGATAAACTATGACTGAATTCTTATCTACAAGAATAAATTCAACAAAAATTAATACTCCCAATGAAATTACGACGAAGGGATTACATTTTTTATCTCTTCATAATAGCAGATAAGAAGAGAGTTAAAAATTCAAGAATGTAAGAGTCTCAAAATAGCAAATAAATATAATTTCTTTGTACATTGAAAACCAACCATGTTTATCACTTCATTTATCGTGGAATAGTTCTATCCAATTTTGTCAATACCAAAACCATACTACACCAAAAGTATTTTTATAGTAGAATGTAACTTTCTGTTTGAGCATTTCAAAATTTCAAATACATTAAATATACCTTAATTCGAGGATTAAACAAATCTATGCTACGAATGGTCCACGCTATGCGTATATCAATAATTTTGTAAAAAAATATTGTTACCTAAATCAATGTTAATATTTATTCACTTATTAAAAATGGCGTGATTGGATCAAAAACGACTGCTTCTTTGTAAGCGAGACATTTTCTGCAAGTAGCTCAACGTAACCCTTAGATTTCTGACATGATTATATTAATCTAATCAATTTATAATCCCACCATTTTTCTCAACTAACTAATCCATTAAATTTGAAGTTTGAACCCAACAAAGAATCATTTTTAAATTCTAATTATGATTTAATCAACTATAATGACAGCTTATCAAACATCTAGTCAACAAAACCTAATTTACAATAAATCCAGATAGTTTTTTGTGGGGGAGGGGGGCCTAAGCTACAACCTGTTTAATCAGCTGCACCATTTTATTAATAACAACCTACCTAATATAATCTATATTATTAAAAAAAATAGAAAGAAAATAACAAACTAACTTTCTGATTCAAAAATCAAAATCATGGAAATTTTGCTCTCTCGTCTCAATAACGTCTGGGATAGGTTTAACTTAAAATGAAAGGAAAACAAAAAGGAAAAAGCTCAATTGGGATTTGTTAGAACTTAGAATTGAGATTAGATTCCTAAATTTGTCATTTTACTTGGATGGTCGGTAATTCAATTACTTCACATTTATCTTCCCAAAATAATGATTATATGAGACAAAAAATTTTATTTGGTAGCAAATGTTATTAAAATGCTACATTAGATCGGTGAATCCTAAGCAATTAAATTATTAATACGGATTTTAATCTAGGAAATTAGTTTAACAAAAGTTGCAGGCCAGAGAATCACGTGATATTGACATATTTATTGGGTTCAGAATTCAGATATTTCGTTTAAATAATATCATTAATTATGTATTTTTCATTTAAATCTATCTATTTATATGCAACCACACATGTTATTCGATCGGGTCCATATTCTAAATCCTATTTTCAATATTGTATTAATTTACCTTTTCCAATTATAATTGTAGAAATGGTCGAGTTTACGTGATAAAAAAATTTTGGCGACTTGACCGATTTTAGATATCAATAATTCAAATACTTGTATAATTTAGGGGACCAAATCCAAAAAAAAAAAAAAATTAACAACCAAATGTTTTCTTCACAACCATTTCCTATTTAATAGTGAAATCACGTGAAAACCAAATCCGGTCATGGCAACGCCGAATCATAGTTGAGGTCAATTTTTATGAGATATTGGAATTTGATTTATTTCATATTTTCATATGTGACGATGAATATCCAATTAAACTTAGTTGGTTAATCATAAATTACAATATAAATGCAATGATTTAATCATAAATTAGTACTAGTATAAACGGGAATGCAAGTTTAGTAGACATTTTAATGGTAGAAAAATAGGTATAGAAAAAAATATTTTAACGACCACAAAAAGTGGGGCCAAATTGCAAATATTAAAAAAGAAGAAAACATCTTGACAATGTCGTTGCTGCGGGAGAAGAAACACAAGGCGAAACTCTTGCGATTTTTGAAGTTGGTTGTGCTGTTGTTGAAGCAGATCAGAAATCCTCCGCATTTCCTCACCACACCAAAACCTCCTTGATTCAATCTCCTCTCTCTCTCTCTCTCTATTGCACACGACGACATGAGCATGATGAAGAAAAAGCCTCACAGAGATGAGCTGATCGGCCTTCAGATTCTACACGGCCTCGTATTCCGCCACCACAGCCGTCGCCGCCGTTTTCCTCTCTTCTCCGCTCTCTCCGGCTGCCTCCTCCTCCTCTTCGCCGTCGTCTTGTTCCTCTCACCTCCGGTCTCCGACCATACCGGCCACCACCGCCGCCTCATTCTCGATACATCGGTAATTTTAGGAGATTTTTTTTGAACCTTTTTTAATTTGTTCATTTTATATTTCAGCTGAATTTGTTTTTTGTTTCGTCGTGAAGTTCAATAACAGAGTCGGAATCCACATAAATGCTGAGAAAGAGAACGTTTTCCGCGTTCCGGTGAGTTTGTCGATATTAATTACAATCATTTTTGTTCTCTCTCTCTATCTCTCTCATCGAGTTGATGAAACTGTAGAGGAGTGGAGGAATCATAGGGCGCGATGTGTGGACTTCAAATCAATCGAATTTATTTTGCGGGTGCAGCAATGCGAGCAACGACTTTCGACGTAATCTCCCATCCCTCATAAATATATCTGTTTTCCACAATAGCAGCCGATTTCATCTCGTCGCCAAAATTTATGATAAACTTTCCTTTTCAAACACATTTAGTCTAATATCAATCACGTTTCCAATTAAAGTTTTCGTCGAGCCTGCTTTCCATTTAAGCTTGTTATCAATGCCCTGGTTTCTGTATTTGGCTATGTAGAATATCAGATTTCTGGTTTAAATTGGGGAAATGTTATCTATTTCGTTTTGTAATTAATAATGCTTGGTAGCTGCAGCGATGAAAACTGAACCTCGTAGATATCTGTTGATCGCAACCAGCGGAGGCTTAAATCAGCAGAGAACAGGGGTAATTTATGTCTTTTGTTTCCACCTTTTGCTTTAATTATTCACAAACCGCAGCATTTGTATCATTTTCATAGAGTATGATGAGAGAGATATCGAAAAGGAGATTCATGTTAATTTCTACTCAATTTAGGCATCAGTTTGCCTCCCTTTCTCCTATGCATTGTTTGATTGTCTGATCTCAATTTTTGTGGTGACAGATAGTAGATGCTGTTGTTGCAGCATACATCTTGAACGCGACCCTCGTTGTTCCTAAGCTGGATCAGAAGTCATTCTGGAAGGATGCAAGGTCTGTTAAGCATCATAGCCATCATCGTTGCTTGAAAATCATGCTATCGGGACTAATTTAGATAATGATGTTTGTTTTTTGAAGCAACTTCTCTGAGATCTTCAATGTTGGCTGGTTCATCAAGTATCTCGCCAAAGATGTTAAAATTGTAGCACAGCTTCCAGAAACAGCAGGGAGAATCATAACCACCCGTTCTCCGAGGAAGTGCAATAAGAAATGCTATGAGACGCGAATCGTCCCCATTTATCAAAGGAAGCGAGTAGGTGTTTGTTTCTTCACCATGTTTACGAGTTTTAGTGTCTCAATTTCTCAGAGACTGAAGAGTGTGGATAAAATGCTTTGTTTTGGGTGTCACCAGGTGCAGGCAGTTCAGCTTACAAAGTTCGATTACAGGCTCTCAAATCGGCTTGATATGGATCTGCAGAAACTAAGATGCCGTGTTAACTACCATGCCTTGAGATTCACTTCTCCCATTCAAGATATGGGTATGAAGTTGTCCCAAAGGATGAGAGCGAAAAGCAACCATTACGTCGCGTTGCACTTGAGGTATATATAGCATATCCAATGCGTTCCTATCATTAAGTTTGTATTAATCTACTATAGAGTCTCTTTACCTGTCAAACAATGCTGCAGATATGAACCTGATATGCTAGCCTTCTCCGGGTGCTACTATGGGGGTGGAGTGAAAGAGACTAAAGAGCTAGCTTCAATACGAAAGAGGTGGAAAACGCTGCATGTAAGTCTAGTCTAGCCTCCTTGTACAATCTTGTATGAAATGTCACTGATATGAACTGGCCTTAATAGACAAAGAATCCCGAGAAGGAACGAAGGCATGGGAAATGCCCTCTAACTCCTGAGGAAGTCGGGCTGATGCTCAGGGCGTTAGGCTTTGGCAATGATGTTCATATATATGTAGCATCAGGAGAAGTATACGGAGGTGAGGAAACACTGGCGCCTCTCAAAGCCCTCTTCCCCAACATCCACACTAAAGAGACTCTTGCTAGCAAAGAGGAGCTTGCTGAGTTCCAGTCCTATTCTTCACGAATGGCTGCGTTGGATTTCATTGTTTGTGACGAGAGCGATGTTTTTGTCGCCAACAACAATGGAAACATGGCAAAGATTCTTGCTGGGAAGAGGTAAATAACTAGTATCAAACTCTTATGTTTTTATTTTTAAAAATGTGGCCTCATGACAAAATGGAGACATATATTGTTGTAGGAGATACTCTGGTCACAAGCCAACAATTAGGCCTAATGCCAAGAAGCTCTACCGGCTGTTCAATGATCGACACAACATGACATGGAACGACTTCGCCTCACATATTCGGACATCCCAAGTTGGGTTCATGGGAGAGCCAAATGAGGTGAAGCCAGGGCGGGGCGAGTTCCACGAACACCCTTTACCCTGCATATGTCAGAAACGTGGGGATTCAGCAAGAAACGGGGTGGATAGAAACAACGAATCAAACGAGGAAGATGAGGAGCAAGATCTGTTTGAAACAGAATATGCAGAGGAAGATAGAGTGGTGCCTAACAGGAGAGATTCTGGCTTAAGAAGCAGTGATCAGCCAGAATTAGATGAGATTCTATCAGAGTAGATGTAGTGTAGATATATAATATATAGCAATTGATCAACAACAAATTTTGGTCTTGATTAGACAGTGAAATCAAGCATAAATATGTGACTAGGTAGGGCAGCAACAACTTTGTACATAGAACATTTTTTGAAAAAGAATGAAGATTTTTCTTTTCTTCTTTATTACTATTAAGTTGATAGATTTTGGATTGTATAATTAGCTACCCAAAGTTATTATGCACCTCAAGCAGCATTTTCGCGATACTATTTTTGAAGGGTAAATTATATAGAAACTATGTTAAAGTCGATAATGATTCTAGCTCGTCTATATAAGAATGAACAACCTTTCTCCTTTTAAGGGGTGAGTGGTTCATTTCTAATATGGTATCGAGCAGACCTTTTAAGGGTGAGTGGTCCATTTCTAACTCATTTATATATGGTTTTTTAAGAGATGATGATGATTCTAGCTCATCTATATAAGGTCTTTTAAGGCGTAAGTGGTTCATTTATAATATGATATCAGAGCAAGCCCAAGTAGATGATGTGTTTTATCTCTTTTATCTCTTCTTTTGCCTACCAACGTAATGGAAGTCTGATATGTCATTTCGGTCTACACGTGAGTGACCAATTTCTAATATTTTTAGTTCTTTTATGATGGATAAAAGTTGGATTACAAAATTGAGAAACACAATTAGCCGATAGTCACAGCCCTATTCAAGCTCTAAATATGAATGGGAAATAATTTCACAAATATTTGGATTGTAAAATATATTTTTTTGAATTTAGAAAAGGGAAAATGATAGAATATCCAAATCATCATGATTTGAAATAGTCAGATTTTTTTTATACTCTCATTTTCAAAAGTCGAAAAATAGATATAAATGTTTAGTAGTAGTATTTTTTAATTTATTTCCTGTGTCATTTGTTTAACTTAATCGATACATTAATTTAGCTCCATATTTTGTATTTTTATGTTTTGAATAATAAAAAAAGGTAAAATAGAAAGAATGATGTTTTTTTTACTACTAGCACTAATACACTAACATGTAATGGCCTAAAAAATGTCGGAGTATATCAAAATCAAAATAGACTTTAGGGCAAATTCCTCTTCCCTAAGTAAAGTTATCTGTTTTTCCTTTTCCGTATTCCGCGACACATATATCACCATAAAACCCTAATTGAAACCCTCCTTCATTTTCCCATTTCTCCCACACATCAAAATTGAATCTGCAAACATTGTTGATTTTGCAGATTATCATGGCCACCCGAAAGCTCGCCAGAGATTTGTTCTTGTCGAGGCGTGTTATTCTTCATCGGCAGCTATTATTACCTCAACAGGTGTGTGCTCTTATTTGTGTTTGTTGTTGCCTCTCCGTCGCAATTGCCGTATTGAATTGGGGCAATTCATGTAGGTTTCGAGGCCTCCAAACGCCTACCTTTTTAGGCGCGACTTCGGCGTGTTTAATGAGTTCTCTAAGAAGATTAAAGGGGAAGTTGAAAAGTAATTTTCTCTTCACTCATGATTCTTTGAATTGCTTCATGACATGTTGGTTTAATTCGGTTTTTGTATGGTCGTGGATTTGTGATAGTATCAGTTTTTCATATGTTTTCCGCTGAATGCAGCTGTTTTATTTAACACTTTAGTTATACAGGTATTTAATTCATTTTCCCCTTGTAGTGATACCATTTTTGATTTAAATGCTTCTATAGGTTTGTAACTATCAAACGATATATTGAACTTCACAAGCTGCATGACTAAGCTTAACAATTTGGGATTAGTGTTGTACTCCACAATTTTTTGGTTGACAGATTTCATCAGCTGAAAGGTTTTGAATGAGAGAGATTTGAACTCTTTAAAGCTAAAATTACTTAAGGGAAACAGTTAAAGCTTACTGGCTCTGCCTCTTGAAATTAGTTTGGTTTCTTTGTTTTTACCTAGAAATCAGGAGTTGCAGAAATCTATTAAGGAAATGAAAGAGAAAGCTGAAGAATTCAAAGGTGTAACTGAGAATCTGCAAATGAGGTAGTGTTACTACATGTTTGCCTTCTTTGGCGGTTGGGTTTTTAATTTTGCTATATAGAGGCTGAGACATACCCTTGTATGTCAAGGCTGGCAGAAACTACAACTGGGGGCTGAGATGGTGAAATGGCGAAATGCAGAACGAAGCAGACTACTGAGCAGCTGCTGAAGCATGTAGATGGTGTATTGACGGAGGCTGAAGTGAAGGCTAAGAAGGTATAAATATTACTATGGCTGTTCAGAAGCGTCAAATCCCAAAGTAGCATAGCAAGCATGGAAATTGACTTCTTCGAACTATTTCTGGGGTGTGCAAATATCATTGCCGTTATTTAACTAAAAATTGGAACCATGTTTGGTTATTCTTGTTAGATTGCCCCTGCATTCCCGGGATACTTATTTCTACCCCTTGTCTTCATTTTGGTTCTTACATTCTGTATTAATAGCTCTCCCTACTTACCCATGCAAAATAACTGATAGGTAAAGGAGAATATGTCTATGATTTCATCTGTATGGGTGTTATTGAGTGTGGTTAGGCAACTCCGGAAGCGGTTACTAATTTATTAGTTAAACTTATTAATTATTATCATGTTCTTACTCCCCCCACATAATTAAGTTCATGAATCTGTGGTTAAGTACAATTTTCTTTTGGAATAAATTGGCGACTGCAAGTATTATTGGCAGTTTTTTTCTTTAGTGGAAAGTTTGTTATTCATCTTTTCTACCTCATGCTATAATTGATTGCGTAAGAAACTCTGCACATTTTATATGCGTATTTGATATTCATCTTTTCTTGAAGGTTTATGCTGATGTAGAAGAAAAGATTTCAACTGCAAAAGAGGAGGTGTGTGATAATGGCATTGTACTTTTTATAAACAGTGAATGAGCAACATATACAAATTCATCAATTTTTTTATTCAGGTAAAAGAAAAACTTGATTTTGGAAAGCAAAAGCCTACAGGAGAAGATGGAAGTGCATCTAGTGGAAACACAGATGAGAAAGATGGAACAAATGCTTCATCTGGTGAAGAAAAGCAACAAGGGTCTGAATCTGGGGATGGTGCAGAGTCCCTATTTGACAGGGTCAAATCTGGTGTCTCCTCAATGTCTCCCAAGATGTCATCAGCATTCCACAAGATGAAAGAAGCAAAACCTGTTGACTTGGTAAAGAAGGGCTATGACATTGTGAAGGATGAATTAAAAGGCAATCCCAATAGGAGAAAGCGTCTTGGATATGATGCTTCTTCGACTCCCACTCCCTCGGCAAAAATTGAAAAAAGTACACGTACTGATATTGTTGTGGTCCCTACAAAGCAATCTGCATGGAGTAAGAAATGGGACGCATTCAAGAATAAGGTCATTTGCTATGCTTGTTCATTTTTGCTAATAATATTCACTCGTGGTATACCATATCCTAATGATACTTTCTAATTCCTCAGATGCGAGGCAATCCTGTATTTAAGCGTGTCAGTGGGTTTAGTGAACCTGTCATTGAGAAGAGTCAGGAGGTATTTTGGAGCTTGAAACAGACAAACTCCCCCTGCATATGAAATATTTTCTTCGGAAGATTTTAGTTTGTAACTATCTAATCTTGTTGCTTAATTTGCAGATTGCTGAAGATATGCGTGAGAGATGGGAGACTAGTGATCATCCAGTAGTTCACAAAATCCAAGAGTATGTCTGTCATTATTTGTAGTGCTTGTGGCAATATCAGCCATTGCAAAACTGACAATCCTCATTGCTCTATTTCAGTATTAGTGAAACTGTTCTTGGAGAATCAGATGCTGCCATGTCATTCAAAGAGATTCGACGCAGGGATCCGTAAGACTATATTCCTCATTTTGTGCTTTTGCTGAAAAAGAAAATTATTACTGAAATGCCTTCTTCTGTTAGGACTTTTTCCTTACCTGAGTTTGTGACTGAGGTTCAAGAAGCGGTCAGACCAGTTCTCAATGCTTATTTCAAGGTAAGTCTTGATACTGCTCAGATATAGAGTTGATTGTATATAGATTGGGGCGCTTATAATATTTTATTGTAATTTTGTTTGGAAAATTTGTTGTCATATAGACTTCTCTACCATGATAACCATTTGAGCAATATGTTGGTGGATTTTTCTTCTTCACCATGATGTAATTTGTGTGCATTGATATCCAGGGGGATGCAAAAGTTTTGGAAAAGTATTGTAGCTCCCATGTAATTGAGAGGTGTAAAGCAGAGCATCAAGCTTTGCAAACCCAAGGAATTTTTTTTGATAACAAGGTGAATCCCATTCTTAATCACTGAGTTTTTCCACCTTTCCTAATATATGGTGGAGTAGCAATAATTTTTTTTCATACAGATTTTACATGTATCAGTATGGTGGAGTAGTAATCTTTTTTTTTTCCATACAGATTTTACATGTATCAGATGCTGAAGTTCGAGAGACCAAAATGATGGGAGATTCTCCCATTATCATTGTAGCAGTAAGAACTCATATTTTTACTTATACCCCCCTATAAACACCATTTACTCATTGTGATCTTATTTTGTTGTTAATGGATAATCTCGTGGATGAGCTCCCTGTGAACTATGATGTTTTTGTATCTAATCACATACTGGTTTCCATATTGTCACAGTTCCAAACGCAGCAGGTCTACTGTGTTCGTGATAGACAAGGCGTAATAACTGAAGGTGGCCAGGTAAGATCTGCAGTTCTCATATACTCTTTTTTTTACTTGCATCACATCTGCATTTTGACAAATATAAGATGATTAAAATGATGTGTGCTACTGAACCAGTAGAAGAAACACTTATTTTGTTAGCAGGAGATAACAGCCATTGCACTATGCTTGTGTTATCACTTTATTCCTTTTTCTATACCTCACACACAATCTTCATTGTAATGTTGTTGGTTGCTATTTCATATTTTTGACATCATCGATTAAAAATCCAGGATACAATCCAC
This sequence comes from Salvia splendens, assembly GCF_004379255.2. NCBI lineage: Eukaryota > Viridiplantae > Streptophyta > Magnoliopsida > Lamiales > Lamiaceae > Salvia > Salvia splendens. Next base: position 16,986,470 of record NC_056040.1, on the reverse strand, counting down.
ACCGTATATTATGCTTGGGCTATGCAGCAGTTGGACCCGGAAGAAGCGGGAGAGGGTGCTCCTTACTCGACCTGGAAGCTTAGAGAAATGCAGCAACTAGGTGTCCGGGCACTCATCTGATTCTTTCTTCACCTTCGAGAAGAACTTTCTTCTCCTCTCGTGCTCAGCTCTTAGAGGCAACTTCTGTCAACTGCGATAGGAAAGCTTATAAAAGCTAAATGTTGGCGGAATTTATAACACACTTATTTTTCCTCAAAAGATGCTCATAATTTTGTCCAATGGATTTTCCATAACCATTAGCAAATAAATTTTCAATTGATTGGCTCTTTCTATTTAGTGTACTGATATGTCTAGCAAAACAAATGATCACATATTCTAAATTCTGTGTATTTACTAGTACTTTTTTTGTTCGCGATTAAGTGACGTAGTTATACATAGACAATTCATCTAGGGGTAAAATTTTATAAATAACTAGATGAGTTATCTATCTTACTAAACGCTCGGGTTTGAATAGGTATAAAAATAAAAATATTTCGCACGATGAAATAAGTTTGTTACCTGCTGAGTTGGACTGGACGGGTGCTCAACCGTAATCCAAACTTGCCGACGTGGCAACTTTGAGTTCAATCTCTCATCTCTCCTTTTCTGTGTCTGGATACAATCAAAGCAGACGCAGAGAGAGTCGCCTCACCTTTCACCATGGTCTCCACTCTCCATACTCAGCTATCCGCCCCTCTCAAGCATCACCTCCCCTCCCACGCCTCACTCTCATGGCGCCGCAATTTATCATCCGACGCCATTGCCTCTACCTCCTCTTCCACCTTAACCACTAAAGGTATATCTTCAACTCTAATTCCACTATCGCACCTCAATTATTGTCAATTTTGCCCTAATTCGATCTCTGATGCATTAGGTAGGGGCAACGCGGCCGTGATTACTTGCAACGCACAGGCTGCGCCGGCGGCGGTGAATTTGGCCCCCGGGACGCCGGTCAGGCCGACGAGCATACTGGTTGTGGGCGCCACGGGCACACTGGGAAGGCAGGTTGTGAGGAGAGCTCTAGATGAAGGCTATGATGTTCGCTGCCTAGTCCGCCCTCGCCCCGCCCCTGCTGACTTCCTCCGCGATTGGGGCGCAACTGTCGTCAATGTAATCCTCTCTCGACCTCCTCCTACTCCTCCTGATTCATTTTTTGCAAATTAGCATGTCTTCTGTTGTGAACTGTGTTAGCTTTCCTTGTGCAATTAAATTAGCATATAGTATCTGTGATTTCCTGCTGTTAAGTGTGTGTTTTTTTACATTATTGAACAGATTAAGGTTTATTGTGTGATATGCTGTGCTATGGAAGTGTATTTGCTCCATGGAGTTTTGAATTAGACTTTTAAATAAGGGAAGAAAATGTCTTAACTTCAGAGAAAATGGTGAGAAAACCAACGAAAGGTTAGGTTTGTTGGATGTTAAAAAATATGACAAATTGAATAGAGTTTTTTGAGCAGGCAGATTTGAGCAAACCTGAGACGATACCGGCGACACTGGTTGGGGTACATACAGTTATTGACTGTGCTACAGGACGTCCGGAGGAGCCCATAAAAACCGTAAGATCATTGCTAACTTTACAGTAATAGAATGGATATCTGCTCATGGTCGCTAAGTTAGTTAAACTTGTTCCTTTTAGGTAGATTGGGAAGGAAAAGTTGCTCTTATTCAATGTGCAAAGGCCATGGGAATCCAGAAATTCATCTTCTTTTCCATCCACAACTGTGACAAGCATCCTGAGGTTCCACTTATGGAGATCAAGTATTGCACAGAGAAGTTTCTTCGTGATTCAGGCTTAAACCACGTAGTTATACGACTGTGTGGTTTCATGCAGGTGGATGCCTTCACTTATATGATAATTTTTTGTCCCTTTACTTTCTCTTGTTGCAATGCAACTTGATTGACTAAGTGAAATTATTATGAAGCAGATCTTTTTCTTTTTTCTTTTTTTTAAGAAAGCTATCTTTAACACTTGAATACACATACTTGAATTGTTACTCTTACTAGGCAATATATTTTCTGCAGTATAAAATTTGTGATCGATTTAGAAATTCTTGTTTGATGATTTTGTGGCAACACTTTTATGCCATGCTATCATTTACTTATGGTGTGAATGGTGGTTCCCCTCTGTCAGGGCCTGATCGGACAATATGCAGTACCCATACTCGAAGAGAAATCTGTTTGGGGCACTGATGCGCCTACAAGAATCGCATACATGGATACCCAAGTAATTATTGTAGTGAACTTGTTTTAATATACAAATTGCTAGAGTTCTAATGATCGTTGTATTTTGAGCAGGATATCGCTCGACTAACATTTATAGCTCTGCGCAATGAGAGCATCAACGGAAAGCTTCTTACATTTGCTGGACCTCGTGCATGGACAACCCAAGAGGTAGACCATATTATAAATCCATTAAGGTTAAGGAAACACATTTTAAACTATGGTTGCGCCTTATGGTGGAAAAATCAAATTTAACATGAACTTGTTGGTCTCAGGTGATAACCTTGTGTGAGAGGCTTGCTGGTCAAGATGCAAATGTTACCACTGTACCAGTCTCAGTTCTGAGATTCACTCGTCAGCTAACTCGCCTATTTGAATGGACCAGTGATGTTGCTGATAGATTGGCATTCTCAGAGGTAAGACCTTTCCTTGTTCTCCATCCATACCACGAAGTACTTTCGAACTTGACACGAATTCTCCATTGTCTTTGATGGCTTGTGTAGGTTCTGACCAGTGACACAGTCTTCTCTGCCCCAATGACCGACACGTACCAACTTCTCGGAGTGGATGCAAAGGACATTAGCTCACTAGAGAAATATCTGCAGGATTACTTCACCAACATTTTGAAGAAGCTGAAAGACATCAAAGCACAGTCTAAGCAAACTGACATCTTCTTTTGAGACAGTGTAAAAGATAAGATTTCTTGTTTTCGTGTATAAGTATTTGTATATGTGTCATATTTTTGTATTCACGTAGAAATACATGGTATATAATGATTTCTGGAGAATGCCTATTTTTCTCATTAAGTAAATAGGAGTAGCTTTCTTTTGTAGGCTTGTATCCTGCGACTCGTGCTTCGATCTGGTGTTTTATTTCTTGAAAGTTTTTCAAAATCTGAAATATAAATCATAAAAGATGAAATTTTCGCAATTAACTCATCCTTCCCTATTCCGGCGAGAATTACGCCCTAATGTGACAAACGGTTTAAAACACGTGGATAAAATGACGTTGGACAAAACTACAATATCTAATTAAGTTTGAAACAAAGTTTTGTTCATGTGTTTTAAACCCACATCAGCGCATAATTTGCTTAAAAAGAAAAGTATGAGATAATTTCTTCTTCCGTGATTTAATTTTCAGATTTTGCAATGGGCCTGAGTTCTAAAACAGAGATCCATCTTTTTTTTCTCACCTTAGTATAACTAAGTATATATTCTATTAACTATATAGATTTATTTGGGCTCTTGAATTTGAAATATGGTCAAACCATGGTGATCTTATCCCAATTGAATCCACCCATAAACAAAAAAAAAAGAGTCCAGGAACCACAAAGAATTGTAGATCGTTATCTTAGGTGGGGTTTGGTTTCCTAGATAAAATAATATCAAAATATAATCTATGATTGAGATGTGAGATAATCTTGCAAACCGAACATCTCGTTAGATGACAAAAATATTTGGTTAATGTCTGTATCATACTGAAAAACCTTTTTCTATTTTGAGGCCGCCTAGTTGCTTGACTTACTCTCTTATTTCCCAACTATTTTGAGGGCTTTGAATACTAACAAATACAATTCATTTGTATTTCACAGTCACCTTTAGTGTTATATGATGTGGGTAATAAAATGATGATAAATTTAGCTTTTTGTAAGGAATGGACTAAAACGAGTAAAATTAGCAGCAAAAGGAATCTAAAATCGGGTCAAAAGTCTGAAGTGGGAGGTAGGCCTATGCTAATAAAACTGGACCCATTACAGAGTTGTGTGACCCATTAATAACTACTACTACTACTACTCCTCTTTTTATGCACTCATTTTTTCTTATTTAATTATTATCTCATCATCAATTCGTATAATAATAATAGCAATAATAATAGTGACTTTTTTCAATTAGAGACTAGAGGATTGTCATTCGTACAGTGTATGATCTGATGAGGGAAAATATAAAATAAATCAAGATGTAGGAGTGGATGGAACCCTCTTTATTTTAATAGAAGCTAGAAAAGTAAATTAATAATTATTGCTAGTTTAGTCAAGCAAATTTATTGTATCGGAAATATATTTTTTTATTTTTCTCTGTATCTACTAATTAAAAAATTATAATAATCGTGTTTCATGATTCATGACATAATCCATTATTAATGTATGTTCATTTTTATTTGAAAGAATGTATGCAATATGTAGCACCGGTGAGATATCAATTCGCAAGAGTGATAATAATGTCTCATTTAATCTACAAATCCAATTGAGGAAAGTGGTTGAGGAAAGAACCATATTAATATTGTGATGGCCTGAAATTGGGTCGAATTCTATACAAAGGGCAAAAGAAGAAATATGTTTATATTATTGAAACTAAGTTTTCAGCAACTCCAATCAACAATTAAGTATAATTAAAACCATTATCGCTTAATATGTCAATCAAGGTCTACCAATTGGGCCATACTAACAATTTTAATACCTACTTTATGTTATCGTATATAGGTACATAAATAGTAGGCTTCTCATTTAAATTTAGTAATTTGAAATTTCTCGTTGACTCCAGACCATTAATTTACAATTGAACTATAAAATTATTGCGATTTTTTTTTTAACTTGTTGCAATTGTTTCATAATACTAGTAAAAAAATGAAATCATTATGGCAAAATAGAATATGATAGTCCTATGACAATAGTCAATAAAACCACATCGCCTTTGTCTTTGATACATTGCCATATTTTAATTAACACTCAAAATATAATGATGTCGTTTTGTTGCTATATCATAATTTTTCTTAAAAATTTCAATTTTGATAATTATAAATATGTAAAATAGAAAATTTGTAATTTTATATTTTAGTTTCAAAAGTGATTAGATTGACTAGAGTCAACCATAAATTATGATTTTAATGACAAATATCCCTAAATACAAAGGGAAAGTGAACATTAATGATTTATTCCAATGGTCCTTACAATTTAAAGTTATGTGATTGACATGAAAATTATGATTAAACGGATAATTGTCCCTGAATAGAAAGAGTGAATGAACATTAATGATTTATTCCGATAATCCTTGCTCATGTATTAAACGCTCGACTATTTAAAGGGAATTTACATTTATGAGAAATAATCTTTTTTACCACTCCCTCTATAAAAAAAAAGACCAGAAAAGAAAAATGTTTATTGTTTTTCACTGATATTTTGTCGTGTGGGTAGAAAAAAGATACTGATGGGACTACTGGTTGGTTGTAATATCTTTTTTTAACTTCTTCAAAATTTTCATTATACACATATAGACATATGATAATAGGAATTGAATCAATCGATACTCTTTTTTCTTAAACGATGGGAGGAATAGACAAATTATTCTAAGTTATGTCATTTTCTATCAACTGTCTTATCCTTGCAAGTGCAAAATACTCACTACGCATTAAGTTTTATTTCTTTTTCATAATACATGAAAATTATTGAATGCAATTTATGCCTTGTGCAAAAGTGCAATCATCTTCTCTCGGCCAAACATTGCACCTTCAAATTTCATGAAAATATTTATGATTGTATGCTTTTCCTTGTTTTTAGTAAATAGTAGTAGTATCATACTTTAACATTTAAAATATTGATATTTCATAATTATGTTATACATATCTCATTTTATGGTCCAACTAGAAGGCCGAAAAAATATTAAGGCATGGACCAATCAATGAGCAACCCATTTTTTGGTAATAGGAACATCAAATTTTAAAATTGGTGGATTCGAATTTGAAAATCTTTGACTTCAAGCATTAATCTAATGGAATACTATTGAGGTAGTACTGTGAAAATTAATGTTGATATTAACCAGGATCGATTTGGCATTTGCTTCAATCAAGTGTTAGACAAATAAATGAATAGTTGGAATAAATGAATAATGAAGATGGAATGGCCTAATTAATGAACCACTTCATTTTAAGCGTCACATTGTGTTGTTTGTTTGATGTATATACACATTCAATAAGTTCAACTCTTATATTTTCATCTCTATATAAGTATTAACATTATTTTATCTCCAATTGGGCTCATAAAACTCATACATATATTGATTATATTCTCGAATTCTAATTAACTTGATTAGCCTGCGAATAGTATAAGTTAACCAAACAAATAATAATACTACTAGTAAATAAAATTTGATGCGACCTAATCAATCTAGTCTCTCCTAATAAGGTAGGGTTCGATTTTCAAGATAAAATAATACCAAGATATTCCCTCCGTTTCACCATAGTTGAGGCGAAACTTTTCGGCACGAAGTTTAAGAAAGGAATGTTGAGTGTGTTGAATAAATAGATAAAATAAGTAAGAGAGAAAAAAAGGTGGAGAGAATAAAGTGGAGAGTGAATAAAGTAGAGAGAAAAAAAAGGTGAAGAGAATAAAGTAAGAAAGAGAATATAATTACTATATATGGAAATGACTCAACTATGAAGAGAAAATGACTCAACTATGAAGAAAAAATTACTATATATGGAAATGACTCAACTATGAAAAAAGTAAGAGAAAGTAAAGTAAGAAAGAGAAAATGACTCAACTATGAAGAAACAGAGGGAGTACAATTTAGGATTGAGTTGTGAGATTATTTTAGTCATAGGAGGCTAGCTATGACTAACTATCCCATGATTATTCATCTAGGATTGAGTTGTGGGGTTGAATCTCATGAACCAAACACACTACAAATTTAATATCGAATACAATCTTAGGGGAGTTCGGTTGGCAAGATTAAATCTCATGATTAAATATGTATCATGTTTGGTTCATAAGATTGAACCCTTCAACTTAATCCTAGATGGATAGTCACATGATAATTAGTCATAGCCTCCCCCCTCCAACTAAAATAATCCCACAACTTAATCCTAGATGGATAGTCTCATGATATTAGTCATGGCTACCGAACACCACCTAAGTGTATAAGTTATTCGTGTTTTTTCACACAGATTTAATAAATACTGTAAACAGCTATAACTACTTACAACAACACATAGTTAGATAGGACACATTAGTAAATAATTAAAAAAAGCCTAGTAGATATAGAAAATTTCAAGATACTATATTATACTCCATTTTAAAAAAATGGAGTATAATATAAAAAGCACATATTAAGAGCATCTCCAATGGCGGACGTCCGGTCGGACATCTGCGACGGGCGACCGGGACGTCCGCCATTGTGGCGTGGAAGGTAGGATACGGACGTCCCGTAAGGACGTCGGATGTCCTCGGACGTGCGGGCGACGGGCGAGCGGACGTCCGCCATTGTGGTGTGGGTCGGACGTCCGCGTCGGACGTTCGGTATTAATTTTTTTTATAAAAAAACTCTATATATATGACTCGTTGCAATTCATTTCATTCACACCACTTGTGTTAACAAGTTTCTCTCTTCTTTTACTACAAATTTCATTTCTACTTAATGGAGAACGACAGAACCTCCCCCGGCACGAGCGAGTCGCTGACTCCGACGTTTCCCGCCGAACTGGAGGGAAACTCTAGCGGAAATGCGACAATGCTTCCGGCAATGTCGGGGATGGGTGGAATGGGTAGGATGGGTGGTATGGGTGGGATGGGTGGTATGATGTCCCCTTACTTCGGTATGTACAATTGGATGGGTGGTATGATGCCCAGGGCAGCGGTGATGGGGGGCATGACCCCAAATATGATGGGGATGGGGACGGGGGCATGACCCCAAATATGATGGGGATGGGTGGGATGATGCCGGAGATGATGCAGACCATGCCTGGTGGAGGGGGTGGCAGGGGCCCTGAACCACTAGCGGACGATGTCTATCGCCCGGTTATCGATATGCTGTCTACTGATACCCCCTCCAGTTTTGTTCCGGAGACTCAGTTCACCGGCGTGGAAACTTTCTCCTTTGAGGAGTTGGGGCTATCTCCAATCAGGGAGACTCCCGATGATGTGGGGACAGCGGCAAGGGGCAGGGGCAAGGACAAGGGGAAAGCCACGGGCTCTTCCTCGCGAACGGTGGCTGATGAGGAGACGGGAAAGCGGACGGTCTGGAGCGTGTGGGAAAACGTCGCGCTTTCGAAGGCTTGGGTTTCAATAGTCGAGGATCCCTATGTGGGTGCTAACCAGCATATTGACAGACTGTGGCATCGCGTCGCTGAAGCCTACCTCACACACAAACCGACTGGGGCGAAGAGTCGAGTTCCCGAACAATGCCGGAAACAGTGGGAGCGGTTGAGGCCTAAGCTTAGTCGATTTGCCGGCCTCTACCAAAACAATCTCCGCCAGGCAACCAGCGGTATGTCCGAGGAGGATGTGAAGAACCGTGCCCTTGCGCAGTACCCCGACAGATCTTTGAAGTTCAAAGATTTCGATCAGTGGGAGTCCTATCTCGTGGTGAAGGATTCCCAAAAGTTTTGTGGGGGTATCGAATCGGACTGGCAGAAGCGGACGAAGATCAACGCTTCCGGTGAATACAGCAGCAGTGCTGGTTCGCATGAGCTCCCAGAAGCCGAGGAAGTGTCCCCGCTACCTCAATCAGACTCCCGCCGGCGTCGTCGCCCGATTGGGCAAAAGGCTGCGCAGCGGAAGGCTAGGGAAAGCAGCAGCGGGTCGTTCGAGGTCCAATCGGAGGACCCTGCTCCCCTAGAAGAGTACGACCGTCTCGCCCGCGCGCAGATAACGACTAGCTTGGTCCGGACCATGCATAGGTGGCATAGCACGACAGATCCTGTGTACAAAAGGATGTTGAAGGATGTCATCAATGGATGTCGGCGCGATTTGGGCATGCCACCCATTGGGGATGATGGCGCCGAGATTAGCGGCGGGGACGACGGGGGCGGCACGGGCGACGGCGAGGGCGGCACGGACGACGAGGAGTGAGCTGAGTCAAAAATTTTATTATGTAATTTTTTCTTTTTTATTATGTAATTTTTTTTCTTTTTTTATGTAATTTTTTTTAATGAAGCATTAGCAATTTTCCCGTATTCCGTGTCAAAATTATAATTCCGTTACTTATATTTGTGAATTTGTGATTTTTTTTATTGCGGGAAGTCTCAGTGGGAAGGGCGATGGGAAGGGCGGATTGTGAAGGGGATGTCCTAGTGACGTGGCAGTGGGATGGGAAGTCCTAGTGACGTGGCAGAAGGTGTTTTTGGGAAGTCCTAGTGGATGTCCGAGTGGGACATCCGCCCACTGGAGATGCTCTAAGACCAAAATGATTACGTGTTGAATTCGTTTATCTACATTTTCAAAACAGTAAGATTTGTAGCAATTTTAGAGATAAATGTCTAAAAAAATTTATTTTTGAAAAAAAATTAAACAAAGCATTTTCTGTTTCATTTCCGCCATAATATTTTAATCATTTTATTTGGATAGACAGTGATATGTTTTCTTTTATTAAAAACTCATGTATATTCCTAGATGAAAACATTTCTTTGAATATACTTTTTTGGAGTAAATCAAACGGGTTTATTATTAGTGGTGCGACTCATGATATGTTTTTACCTTTTCTTGAAATGACTAGTAAAATTATATTTTTATGAGTGTGAGATAACTAAATCATACACTTTATCATTCTAGCTGGCATTTTAAGACTGTTGTTTTAGGCAGACAACGTTTTCCCCTAATCTAATCAGAGATAATTGATAAAAAAAAATTCGTGATTTTAGGTAATACATATACTCCTATTTAATTATGATTTCTTTGCGAACATAATTCAATATCTCACATGTTAAATTCATCAAGGACTTAATTTAAATTTTTTTAGTAACTAACAGCAGGCAGAGCCTGAAAACAAACTAAACTACCGAATACAAGAAACGCTTATTCTATCATGCAACAGCCAACTACGGGCTCTATAGGGATTGTTTCTAACACATGCATTCCTCTTCGAAACCTATAAGCATAATGTGATATAAAGTCAGTAGCAAAATTCTCTTCTCTGTGCACATGTTGTACCACCACTGAATCAAAATCCTTCAATAACTCTTGTACCTTGTGCACAATTGTCCGACAACAGATGGATACCTCAAGGAGCCCCATAATCATAGAAACCCCGACAAAACTATCACTCTCTACCTCCAACTTCCGAAAGCCAAAAGTTTTTGCGACCTGTAACCCATAATACATACACCAAATTTCTGCAGTTAAAATGGAACAAACTCCAATATTGGTAGCAAACCCACCTTTCCAACTTCCTGTAGTGTCGCGGAAAAGTCCACCCCCAAAAGCACAACCCGAGCTCCCTTCCAAAGACGCATCTGTATTTAATTTGATAGAATCAAGTGAAGGGGGCGCCAACGTACCAAACTTGGCTTCCTATTCACTCCAACTCCTATACACTCTACCGATTTAGCTCCTTCCACATTCCAGACCATGGTCGTAATCCGTGCCATAACACTTATTGGACTCAATTTGACCCAATTTGACCCCTTAAAAATGAAGTCCTATTTGTTCTTTTTAATCCATAATCTTAATCCTTTTCTACACACATTCATATATAATCTTAATTCGCATCTGTTCTTTTTTGCAGTAGTATACTAAAATTATGGTTATAATGAATAAGATATATACATATAATTTAAAATTTCCCATTTAATAATAATTTCATCTCAAACAAATTCACGATCCTGAGAATAATTACTCCATATAATTCAAACTCAATCGACTAGCAAACATGTAAGTTTGAGTATTCAGCTGGATAGCTATTAGTCAAATTAGTTTTTTTTTATTTTTTTTCACTTGAAACAAATCGAATTTCTTACTATCAAACCAAATCAATCTCAGACGATGATCTATTCAAGCCAGCATGCATATGGACATAGTTAACAGAATTATGAAAATAATTAGAAGATACGTAATAGGCCTTTATTCCTATCAGATTGCGAGCACCGTTGTTTGTAGTAAAGATTGAAGAAAACAATAGCAAAACCTAGTTGAAGTTCTAGGTAAAACAGGGTCCTTCGAGAATTGAAACTTTATTTCATATATCTCGATGATTTTGACTCTCTAATGGATCCTATTATTTATAGAATCACAACCCTGCTTGATTCGACTCTACGATTCGGGAAAGAATCAAGAAGAAAACCCGAAAAGATTTAGTAAATAAATCCTAATTGTAAAAGGTCCGATGAAAGGAAATAAAAAGCAAAATAAGGAAAAGAAAACAAGGAAAAACAATTAATTAATATCTATCTAATAAAGCTCATAATCAGCGAGGTGTTTTGGCATGCCCGCGTTGCGCTTCGGTCGTCCCGATCCTTCGGTCACGGGCTGCTCCTCCTCATCGTTTGATTTGTCGACTTCTTCATCTTCTACTTCTGTTCCCAGTGGCTCTTCTTCATCTTCTACGTCTGTATGGGGTGGCTGGTGCAGGCCCCTATCAACTCTCCCCTCCATAACAACGTCCTTGTCCTCAAGGACAAGATTCGGGAAATGCTTCAACAACTCAAGCTTCGACTCCCATGTAGGCTTCGTTGAATCAGAGGACCATAAAACCAGCCACTGGCATTGCAGAATGCCGTCGACCAGTGCAGTACGCTCCCTAATTGCTTTGATCGGAGTATCAAGCGGTTGGCTTCGGCGGAAGCGCTCTGGCAATTGCTGAAATGCCGAATCTGACAGAGAAGGGACAAATGGTTTCAACAATGAGACATGGAAGACGTTATGAATTCGACTACCAATCGGCAACTGTAGTCGATATGCCACCTTTCCTATCCTCTCCAAAACCTCATAAGGACCATAATAGCGTCGACCCAATTTTGCAGATAGAGGACGACCTACCGAAACCTGGCGATAGGGTTGAAGACGTAGTAGCACACGATCACCCACTTGAAATTCCACGTTTTTTCGGTGTTTATTAGCCGTGTCCGCCATGCGACGCTGGGCCAAAGCCAAGTTATGCTTGAGCAGATTCAATAGAGCTGTCCGCTCGCCCAACGTGGCAGCCACCAGCGGATTCTTGGCAGGCATAGCTGGAGTGCCGAATATGTTGGGAGGTTCTCGACCATATAGAGCTTTAAAAGGTGACATCCCAATACTGACATTAACACTACAGTTCATAGCCAATTCTGCCCAAGGCAAGAACTCAAACCATTTTCTCGGTTGCTCAAATGTAAAGGCCCTCAAATATTGCTCCAAAGAACGATTGGTAACCTCGGACTGCCCATCTGTTTGAGGGTGGTAAGCGGTCGTAAATTGTAACTTCGACCCACTAAGTGTCATCAGCTGTATCCAAAAATCACTCATAAAAATCGAGTCACGGTCAGACAGTAGTTTATCGGGAAAGCCATGCAACTTTACCACCGTATGCACAAACAATTTTGCCACCTTTGGTGCGTCAAAACCAGTCGGCAAAGCTCCAAAATGAGCATACTTAGACAATCGATCGACAACTACCATGATTGCCGTATAACCATGCGAGGGGGGAAGACCAACTATGAAGTCCATGGACGCTGCAGCCCAAACCGAATCTGGAATAGGAAGTGGTTGAAGTAAACCGGATGGCTTGTCGGTGACATACTTCGTCGCCTGGCAGATTGCACAAGCTGCTACATAGCGGCGAATATCAGACCGCATTCCTGGCCAATAGAATGAAGCTGCAACCCGTGCAAAAGTGCGCTTCTCGCCTGGGTGGCCTGCCATCTTGGCATCGTGCAGCTCCCGCAAAATATCGAGACGAACTGAAGAGTCCCTACTGATGTACAGCCTGTGCTTGAAGTAAAGAAACCCATCTGCAATAGAGATATGAGCCGGCGCCGAATTTGTAGAAACAGCAGAATGAAGCTGTATCAAATCCGGAAGTGATTGATTCTCTGTCCGAATAGTCTCGATAAGCACGGGCAAAGGTCGAGCATACAAGGTTAGTAGTGATGCTCCGTCGTCCACACTGTCCGGATTCCTGCGTGACAATGCGTCTGCGACTCGGTTTGATGCCCCAGATTTATACTCAATCCGAAATTTAAATCCCATCAACTTTCGGACATAAAATTGTTGATCAGGCGTTTGAATTACCTGTGAGAGCAAATCTTTCAGACTTCGTTGATCACTGCGGATCACAAACTCTCTACCCAAAAGGTATTGTCGCCATTTTTGTACCGATTCGACAATAGCATATAACTCCTTATGATAAGTTGAAGCCATCCGTCTTTTAGGTCCGATCTTCTTGCTAAAGTAGGCCAATGGGTGATTATTTTGGAGAAGGACCGCACCGATCCCAAAATCAGAGGCATCTGTTTCTATTGTAAATGGAAGATCAAAGTCTGGCAAGTGTAACACTGGAGCATCGGTCATTGCCGTCTTAAGAGCCAAAAAACTAGCCTGAGCTGTCGTCGACCACGAAAAACCTTCCTTTTTCAGTAGATCCGTTAGGGGAGAAGCAATAAGAGAATAATCTTTGACAAACCGTCTATAGTAACCAGTCAAGCCCAAGAAACCCCGTAATTGCTTAACTGTCGTCGGCGTAGGCCAAGCTGTCATCGCCTCTATTTTCGTAGGGTCCGCCCGAAGCTCTCCCGCAGATATGATGTGCCCTAGATAATCAATGGTATCCACCCCAAACGAGCACTTAGAAAGCTTAATGTAGAAACAATTAAGACGAAGCACGTGTAAAACTTGTTCAAGATGAGTAGTGTGGTCATCCATAGAACTGCTATACACCAAAATGTCATCAAAGAATACGATGACAAACCGACGAAGGAAGGGGCGAAAGATGCTATTCATGGCGGCCTGGAACGTAGACGGGGCGTTGGTCAATCCAAACGGCATCACTAGAAACTCAAAGTGGCCATCATGCGTCCTAAAGGCCGTCTTATGAACATCTGATATATGCATGCGAATTTGGTGATAGCCAGAGCGAAGATCAAGTTTTGAGAACACACGAGCCTTGTTGAGTTCATCGAAAAGCTCCTCTGCAGTCGGAATAGGAAAATGATCTGGGGTAGTAGCTGCGTTCAACGCCCTATAATCCACACAAAAACGAAACGTGCCATCTTTCTTGCGGACGAGGAGGACCGGAGAAGAGAACGGGCTAGTACTGGGTTGAATCACCCCCTGCGTTAACATCTCTTTTACCTGACGCTCTATTTCCGCCTTTTGAAAATAAGGGTACCTATAAGGCTTCACATTAATAGGTCGGGCCCCTTCCGGAAGGTGTATCTTGTGATCCCACTGCCTCGGAGGAGGAAGCGTCGTCGGGATTGAGAAAACTGTCCCAAAATTATCCAAGACCGCCTGTACGCGAGCATCAGGTGGTGGTGTCATTGTGGCTGTTATGGACGACGAATTGTCGAGCCCCGATGAAACCAACTCGAACAATTCACACTCTGGCTCATGACCTATAAGGGAAAACAAATTATTGTATGAAATCTGTTTAGGATTCGCACCGTCTCCCTGTAGAAAAATAGGTTTCTCTTCCCAATCAAACTTCATTGTCAAATTCCGATAATTCTTTGTGACATCCCCTAATTCCTGAAGCCATTGAACACCCAATATAACATCAGGTCCTTTAACTTGGAGAATAAATAAGTCTATGTCGAAAGTGTTGCCTTGCAATGAAATAGGAGTCTTTAAACAAGCATAAGAACAACGCAACGATTCGCCGTTTCCAACAAAAACTCGAAATGGAGAGATCTCATGAACGGGGAGACTTAGCTTTTCTGCGACGGCAGGCTTGATAAAGTTATGGGTACTGCCACCGTCAATCAGTACAGTCACGACATAGCCATCTATCTGACCCTTCAATCGAATAGCACGGGGACGAATATTGGGACTGATGACATGTATGCTGGAGACATCCCCAGTGATTACCATATTTTCACATTCCTCTTCTCTCGGCTCGTCATCATCGAACTCTGGTACCTCCTCATCATCCTCCACACCAATAAGGGCATAGAATTTCCTGTTGCAGACATGTTCCCGAGTGAACTTCTCTGGGCAATAGTAGCAGAGTCCCCTGCGTGCTCTATCTGCCCGTTCAGTCGCAGTCAAGCGGACCACTGGATATGGTTTGCGATTATTGTCTGTTGCGGCCGTCGGCGGGGAAGTTGTGGTCAGCGCCGGCGTGTTGGTGTGACGGGGTCTGGAGTCCCGGTCTGCCCATGTGGAGCGGGTGACCGGCGACGCAGCAGCTGCCCGGTTTCGGGCGGCAAACCTATGAGCAATGGCGAAAGCCTCATTAAGTGATCCTGGTCTCGTGGTTAAAAGTTCTTGTTTAATATTTTCCTGTAACCCAGCGATAAACAATGAAACGAGAGTGTCATCATCCACGTTTGATACCTTCTGCATAATCTCCTCAAATTCCGACTGATATGCAACCACAGAAGACGTTTGGCGTAACGTCGCGAGACAACCCACATGATCAACATAAAGATCTGGATCAAAACGATGCTTAACTGCCAACAGAAATTCGTCCCACCCTTTATTCGAGCAATTATCTTCCCAATAGGACAACCAACTCGATGCAGGATGATCGAATAAATAGGAAGTCAGATAAATACGATCCTCAAGCGGTGTATAGTGATGGTTATAGTATCTCTGAATCTTGCGAATCCAATCCTGAGCGTGTTCACCATTAAATCTGGGAGCCTCCGGTTTGACTCGCGGGAGCGGCTCTGTGTCGGTGCCTGATGGTGGTGCAGTCAGGGATTGCGGAATACGCCAACGTTTAGCGTTAGCGGTGGTCGTGCTCGGCAGTGGCGAACCGGTGTGTGTCGACTGAGACGCTGCGATCAGGAAGGCCAAGCTATCCTCTATCTTCTTGGTTCGGACATCGTGACGTCGAGTAAAGGACTCTAGGTCAAATTGCAGGTGGGCCAACTTCTTGTCTTGGCCTGTAAGTAACGCTCTAGATGCGTAAATCTCCTCCGTCAGCTCCTCGTTTGTTAACGGAGGCGGCGGGTTGTCGTCCTCAGATGGCGGCTTTGATGTAGAAGACATCTTTGGCAAAGGAAAAAAAAAAAAAACGGCGATGAAGGAAGAGAATTCAAAGAAAGCACCAATTAATAGGCCTTTATTCCTATCAGATTGCGAGCACCGTTGTTTGTAGTAAAGATTGAAGAAAACAATAGCAAAACCTAGTTGAAGTTCTAGGTAAAACAGGGTCCTTCGAGAATTGAAACTTTATTTCATATATCTCGATGATTTTGACTCTCTAATGGATCCTATTATTTATAGAATCACAACCCTGCTTGATTCGACTCTACGATTCGGGAAAGAATCAAGAAGAAAACCCGAAAAGATTTAGTAAATAAATCCTAATTGTAAAAGGTCCGATGAAAGGAAATAAAAAGCAAAATAAGGAAAAGAAAACAAGGAAAAACAATTAATTAATATCTATCTAATAAAGCTCATAATCAGCGAGGTGTTTTGGCATGCCCGCGTTGCGCTTCGGTCGTCCCGATCCTTCGGTCACGGGCTGCTCCTCCTCATCGTTTGATTTGTCGACTTCTTCATCTTCTACTTCTGTTCCCAGTGGCTCTTCTTCATCTTCTACGTCTGTATGGGGTGGCTGGTGCAGGCCCCTATCAATACGTGTCACAAAATGGACAAATTTATAATTAGACGTCATAAGGTATCAATAGTAATCTAGAGTTTTTGGAGAAACATGTGGATTCCTATGCACAGGTGATGCCTTTGGAGTAACCAATCCACTACCAGCAACACTAAAATAAACACAAACATTTATTTTAGGTAAAAGTAGGATAGGGTAGATGTATACAGTGGCGGATCCAGGAATCAAAAATCGTGGGATCGAACCGATCAAGATTATAAATATAATATTTTAATAAATATCTCTAAACAAAAATACGTAAAAATATAAATACCACAATCTTATGCTATGCGAGATAGTTGGCTTCTTCGAGTATCCATTTTCTGAAAACGACTCAAAATCCTTTCATTGGGAATAGTTGCAAACACCTCATTCTCGCTATATACCGTCAAACTGTCGTTCAACCAGTCATCTCCCATCCTATTTCTCAGCTCTGACTTCACAAATTTCATTGCAGAAAACACTCTTTCAACGGATGATGTAGCTACTAGTAAAAGTAAGACCAATTTTATCAATCGATAAACCAATTGAAAAATCTTATCTTTCATCGTTTCAACCATCTTCTTTGAAAGAGTTCCCAAATCTTCAACATCTGAAAAACGTGTATCTCTTCTTACATCACTCACGAAACTTTGAAGTTGTTTAGTTAACAAGTTAAGCTCCATGGATGAAAAGTCTTCCGGATAAAGGGTGGCAAGATGAACAAGTTTATCGACATTGAAATTGGAGAAATGATTTCTTGGATCAAGACATGCCATACACTCGAGTAGGTCTGTGCTGGACTCAGAAAAACGATTCCTCATTTCTTGACTAATTAAATCAACAACCTGATTGTGAAAAAAAATTATGTTAGGAGTTAATATCAAAGTTTAAATAAACAAGAATATTAGTTATCAAAAATACCAGATAAAAAATTTCAACATGATAATAATGATAGTTTGTAATACTTTGTCCATCATTCTTCATACGAATTCTTCTTGGAACAATTTTATCCATGTTAGGAACATCAATTTCATTTGCCCGGCAAAATTCTTCCACTTCTTGCAAGAAATCATCCCATCCAGATTCTCGAAATGCTTGCAAGTCCTCTTTCACAGTCACTATCAAATTTATTGTATTCAAAATATTTTGATCTCTGTATTGCAGCGCACAAGATAGTGGATCAATCATACCCAACAAATGTTTCAGCAACATCATGAGAAACACAAAATCAAAGCTTTCCATCTTTTGAAGCAACCCTTTAGATTTGCCACTTGTTTCTTGATCAACCCCATCTTCGAATACAGTTTCAAGTACTATGACTATCGAGGGCCACATAGATGCAAGACGAGTTAAAGTAAGATAATGAGATCCACATCGAGTGTCACCCGGTCTAAGCAAAGAAGTTTCTTGATTTAGACCTTTACCTGAAGTGATTTCCCCTTTCTCAATCCTTTCAACCATTCTTTCATATTCAATTTATCGGAGTTTATCTGCCCTTTTGCAAGAAGATCCACATACTGTAACAATCAGGCTAACATATCCGAAAAAATCAGAAACATGTCGATTTGCCTTACATACCGCCACACATACCAATTGAAGCTGATGGGCAAAACAATGGACATACCATGCCGATGGATTTTCTTTTAAAATAAGTGCTTTAAGTCCATTAAATTCACCCCTCATATTTGAAGCCCCATCATATCCCTGACCCCTCAATCTTGACAAAGATAATTCCATCTTAGAAAATACAAAATCAATTGCCATTTTCAAGCATCTTGATGAAGTCTCTTTAACATGAACTAAGGCTAAAAATCTTTCTATTATCTCTCCATTTTTTTTTCACGTATCTAACAACAATAGCCATTTGCTCCTTCACCGAGCAATCTCGAGACTCATCAACCATTATGGAAAATAATCCATCACCAAGTTCCTTCATTATTTCAAGTGTAGTTTCAACTGCACACGCATTAACGATATCTTTTTGAACTGATGGAGCAATCATTTGATTATTTCCGGGAGCATTCTTCAATACAACTTGACCAACTTCATCATTCCTTAAACTATACCAATATAATAACTCCAGAAAGTTGCCCCTATTTGAAGAAGTTGATGTCTCATCATGTCCTCTAAAAGCCAAACCTTGATTCAAAAGGAATCGAATAACATCAAGAGTTGCAGTCAAACGAATCCTATATTCCTTCTCTTGTTTTGAACCAACTCTACTAACGATATAAGGCACACTCTGCTTTTGATTTACAAAATTTTCATATTCAATTCTAGCTTTGTGGTGTGCACTACCCGTTGATCCAACATGAGCTGTAAATCTTTCATTAGCCTTCTTCCAATTAGAGAAACCACCACCAACAAATGCTTCATCTCCTGGAGCTAAATAACCACGCTTGAAAAGAAAACACCAAAAACAATACGCAGCATCTGTTGTCGTACTATATTCAAGCCAAATATAATCTTTATACCAAACATCCCTAAAACCTCTCTTATCTTTCCCATATGTTTTTTTGGAAAGTCATGGCCTTTTGGTTGGCAAGGACCTTTGGCAACATATTCTCTACGAATTCGATCACGAATATTCACATCAAAACTATCTATAGGGTCTCGTAATCCGGGGTCGGCTTTGATTTTCTCTTTATCAATTTCAATCTCGTCCTGATTATTTTCAACTGCCACATTATTTCCCAATTGTTGTGGTTCTTGCTCAACATTAGCACTAGAAGAACCGATAGAAACTCGAGGTCTTTTATTAAGATATTTATCCATTAACCTAAAAAAAAGTAACATAAATTTAGAATTTATATTTAGTGCTAACTGCTACTTAAATGTTAAATGTAAAAACTGAAAAAAAAAAACAAATAATAGTATTACTAACTTAAACTTGAATTATGATTTATTGATTTTACCTACCTCGAATCCTTGATACAATGAATAATTGATTGTCAAATTGCCAATTGCTAAAATATTCTTTCAAACTTCTTGCACAAGACTTGTGAAATTTCTTCTCTGCAGAAATCAGAATCGGCGTGTAAGTGTTAAAACGTGAACTACTGTCTACTCCTATTTTAATAGGTTAAAATGTGGTCTACTCATATTAGAATTGGGTCAATTAAAAGTGGGTTCAATTCTAGAATTAATGAGTAAAACGAAGCCCAAATTGTAAAGCCCAATTGTAAAAGCAGGCAGCCGAAATTAGCAATCTTTCTTCCTTCTTCTCTGCAAAAAACAGCGACGCTGGGCAGCAGGGCAGGAGACCTTCTTCTCTGCAAAATCGGCGACGCGGGGCAGGAGATTGGCGGCGTGGGGTCGGCGGCTGAGGGAGGGCATTATCCGGCGATTCTCCGGGGACAGCGGTAGGGTCGGCCGACCCCCCCGACCCCACCTAGATCCGCCGATGGATGTATAGTCATTTGATTAGGGCCTCCTAAAACGATTTATTAAATTCATCGAGCTGTTTCAAAGAATTAAACGGCCAATTATTAATGGAATTCCGGTCGGCTCTCTGTGAAATACTCATTTGGCAGAGGGCTTCCAAATACTCCCTCCGTCCCCGATTAAGAGTCTCTCTTTTCCATTTCGGTCCGTCCCTGATTAAGAGTCACTCTTCCTATACTATATTTGAACATCAAAAATACCCTAAAAGTCAAAGAGGTTCCACATTTCACTACCTCAATCCATTTATTACACCACACATTCAAACACTTCCTTAAAACCAGTGCCCGGTCAAAGAGTGACTCCTAATTAGGGACGGAGGGAGTACATCGCAAGCTGAACCGATACTGACAAATAATCAACCCGCAATGAATCTTGATGGTATAGTAGCGCTATAAACAACCCAATATCGAATATTGGTAGTAATATCCGCAAAAAAACATCACTATTAAATTTACATGCACTATTTTTAACTTAAATATCACTCTAAACTTTAAATTATATTCATTTTAGTACAAAAAATGATGCGAACTTTATGAACTATTTATTTAAATTCTAAGTTATTGTCTATATACCAAAAATATCGGTATCACACTCGTCTAGATTGTTACCGATGCATTTTATTAGTAGTACAAATTGATTATCTGTCCTAGGTAGTGTACCACTACCTTGTACAGTATTGTTTCAAGTACTATATACTATTTAAAGTTGTGATAAATTAAAGGCGAGAATAATTCATTCTCTTATAGTATCATTATAAATCATTAGAATTGAAGTACTAACAATAAAAAATCTGTGGCATTGTATATACATGTACTAGTTTGGAGAGTGGGGTCCAGAGGTGTGAAAGAGTTTAAAATACACATGTACTAGTTTGGAGAGTGGGGTGCAGAGGTGTGAAAGAGTTTAAAATAAAAAAAAGAGGGAACGACATCAAAAGTTCCTAATTTTTCCGTTTGTGACACTGCAGGTCCCTAACAAAAAAAATATTGTCAGATGACCTTAACGTTAAACATAATCACAAATCATATTTTTTTAGCCACTTTTCGGATAAAAATGCCCAAATGGCTTGAAGGGCATTTTTGGCAATCCCTAAATTCGCTGACATATGAATTCTGTCACATTTATGTCAGCAACTTCTTATGTGATATCCTAATAAGTTCTGATACTTCATACGTGATTAAAGTTTTGTCAATATTTGTACACAAAAAAAACTTCTTATATTCCTCTATTTCTAGTTAGTGGTAACAATATACTAGTTATATCATATAGGAAATTCATTGAGAAACAACAAAAATATGGAAAAGTGAAGTTATTTATGAAATAAAATCTGAATCAATAATACTCAGAATCAAAAATATTTCATATTTAATTAAATGATAAGTATTATTTTCTTGAAACACTGACATTTAAAATATTTTTCATTATATATCATCGAACTAATTTGTTAATGTACGCCTAACTTTAAGATGATTTTATATTTATTAATATTTTATTAAGAATTTTAATGTAGCTCAAACTGAAATTTTTAACATCATATGAATATTCAATCTCTATATATAAATTTGCATAGTTTCTTGTCATTTATGATAAAATTGAAACATGAGTAATATTTTGAAAATATTCAAGCATGTGACATTAGCTATTTAATCCTTGTAGATTTTTTTTATTAATAATAGTATCTGAAATTAAGACAATGTAAATTTATAAATTAATACTGCAAAATTGGTATACTATCATAATAAATAAAATCGATCGATAAATCAAGGTAAAAAACAAATAAAAATTAGTAGAAATTAGAAAACATAGAAAAATACCTGAAAATTAGTTTTATAAGGAAGAAAGGGTCTCATTTTATTATATTTTATATTAGTTAATGCAGATAATGATAAATATGTATATTATAAAAAAAATAGAAAGTGTAAATAATGATCAAATTTTAATTACGTATGAAGTACTATAATTTATTATAAAATTACATAAGAAGTTGCTGACAAAAATGTGGCAGAAATCACATGTCAACATAATAATAGAGTGACAAAAATGTCCTTTTAGGGCCTGAGGGTATTTTTGTCCGAAAAAATATGATTCGTGATTATATTTAACGTTAGGGCCCTCTGGCGCTATTTTTTTTTTGTTAGGGACCTGCAGTGTCACCGACCGAAAAGTTAGGAATTTTTGATGTAGTTCACTCACAAAATAATTGATGGAAAAGGTGCACCCATCTGACGGTGTTGTAGCAAATTGGACATACTTCATTTGTAAATTCAAGAGAGAGAGAAACATGAAATAAGGTGAAACTTTTGATCAACAGAGATTTGCTGGTGTTCAAGATCTCCCCAGGCCACCCATGCATTTCTCTCATATAGGAGTAGTATTTAATATTTTGGTTCCTGCAATTTGATTTGTGAAAACTGTAGTACTTCAAACATATAGGAAAAAAAAGTAGAGAAATGAATGATCCACACATAGATTATTCCTAGAAAACCACAAACAAAAAATAAGGTATGGTATTCTTCCCCACATGTTTATCTTTTGAGAAAAAGTGACACATAACATGCAAATAAAACAAACAGAGAAAAAGGAGATAAATGAGAAGAGATCTCACAACTCACAACCCCAGAATTAATATAATTAAAGTGTATATACGAACACACACACATATATAAATTGAGTGTGTGCATGTATACTTAATTACTATACAAAATAAATACTTTTAAAAAATGGAATGTTGGATAGAAGCCAAAAGGGAGATTTGTTCCCGGGAAACATGGATGGGAAATTGTGCAGTACAATTGGAATTTTAAAAGTGATTTCATTCTCCCACCCCATCACTCTCCCTACAATTAATTTAATTTCGATTAAATAAATAGTGCTATTGTTGACTCAATTTTTTCTACTAACTTTCTTGTTGTATATGCAACAGCTAATCTTTTATTGTGTGTAGAGAAAAGTTCAATTTCTGAGTTTTGATTTGAAAAAACTACACCGTGTACTTTCACTTTCAATTATAGCAAAAATTTAAATCTTAACATAATATTAAAAGTGTCAATGGTGACTTCGGTTTATAACAAAATGAACTTTCTAATACTGGAATTTACACTTACTTATAGCAATATTATGACTTTATGTTTGAATTACTCATTTACTTATAATAGCAAAGTAAACTATATTAACATAAATAAAATAATTATGAAATTTATCTTGTGTTAAGCTTATCACGAAATTAAAATACAAATTCAATTCACGATTTATTTTTTGTTTAACAAATCTCAAAAATTTTAGCATTGCATTTTTTTTTTCAAATTCTCCACTTCAACTAATTTAATAATGTAATACAGTAAAGTTTTACTATAATTAAAATAATTATTAAATATCCTATATAATTTTGAAATTGACCGATGGAGCGCCGCCAATTTTAATTTTTACCCACCAAAGTTTAGAATTGCAGAAATTAGCCCAACCCCCCAACCCAAGTGTGTACGTAGTTGACTAATTAAATTCTTTATATATATTAATCCTAGTTCATTGATCTAAAGCATTTGGAATGAGTTTGAAGAAGAAGATATTACTACTACATAGTATTTTATTATGTAGCTGAAAGAGTGAAGAGGGAATTTAAGAGAAGTGACATCAATTTACAATTATTGGGATCACAATAAAATCCAAAGCACCTGCTGTCAGCTTCCAACTTGGCTTGTGCATGTCACTTGAATTCTCTCTCCATCTTCCCATCATGGAGAGAAAAAGGCCTTATATATCTATCTATAAATGTATTCCTACTAGTATACACCACTAACTATATATACTATACTATATTATTAAAGGCACTAGTCATTTTTTGAATAAATTAATAGTGTGATTCTTCTTGAACGTAGGATGCATGTGTAGATTGGAATTGTAAAGATTCCAAATTGGATACTTAAATCTGCAGTTCTATACCATTATTAAGGTTAATTTTTCTTGTAAATTTAATATGGTTTTTACTGATGAAAATGTTGTTTGTTGTCAGAAACGCATGTGGTAAACTCTGTGCCGCCATGAGCTAAATATTGATCGCTTTTTTTCATTAATTAAATATTCTAGAGCTATTTATTTGTGTAAATAAAACTTTACTAGGAGATTCCATTCCATTTGCTGCGTCGCACCAAACACAAGATCTAAAAAAAGTAAAAAAAAGGATAGTTCTTTTAATATTATTAAAAAATTTATGTTTGTATATGACAGTCAAACCACTCAATTCAAAAACCAATTCTGTATATAAAATGAATTTAATTATATGGAGATTTAGTTATGCTTTTGGTTTTTATCTTTATATGAAATCATCTTTTTTCTTTGCCTCCCACCATAATTCTATAAAACCACTCTAGTAAGTATCAATTAATTAATTCAACTATATTCCACTTTTAACTATCTAACTTTGCAAATTCTTGTTGGCTAAAGCTGCTAACTTCACTAAAACTATTTGACAACCACTTATTAATAATTTCTGCCAAGCTTAGAGTTAAATATAACGAGATTAAGAGATATTTATCTAATTTTCTCAATATCTTAAGAATCAAGTTACTTTTATTATTTATATTGACCGTTGAAGTATGAATGAGCTATGTAAATAAGAAAAACTCATTTCAATTTATTCTCTAACCAAACAAAAATTTTGATTATTTACTTAATTAAGTTACTCTTTTACTCCTTTATTTTAACTTTAATCCTTTTGTCACGTGCAGTCACAACTGTGGTTAGAATGGGAATATTCAAAATCAGAGCATTTCCAAAATAAATAAAAAAATTGAAACCATATTTTTTGAAGAGGACAATGCCAACCATAGTGGGATTCCAATCATACCACCTCAAGAAATCTTCTTTTTTCTTTTCTATTTTATTTTCGCTTTTATGGTAGTATGTTGGAAAGTTTTTCATAATTATCTGTAGTTCCTATTCTTGCTCATATCTTCTCTTTTTCTAATCTCGATTAATTATTGGTTATAATAGTACAAACAAAAAAGTACCACTAAGAGACACCTAGGGGTGGGTTGGATCACAACAAAAATTTGTCACCTTACAACGTCGTACTAATGAGGCCCAATAAACATGTAAGGGCATCCACAACAGAACGGGAGGAAGTACTATACTAAGTGCACACACTCTATTCGACTACATTGTAACTGAAGAAACATTGAATGCTTACACACGGATACATGTAAATGCTCTTACAAGCACGACATTCGTGTGTGGCCTCCTTGGCGTTTGCACACGCTAAGATTGTGTGCCTAGACTACACCCTAGTCATTCATTTTTAAACAAATCGATGAAAATCAATTTAATACTAAGTATAAAAGCAATTTCTCCCTTATCTTCCTATCTTGTTGTTGAATTAACAGTAAATTATTTTTTTAATCATGTCCACGTCTATAAATATTTCCCCTCTACCCTGCTTAATTCATACCACAATTTCAATTCGATCTCTAATTTCTTTCCAATTTCTTTCTATATTTCAATCGTTTTATATTTTCAAAATTCTATTCATTTAATTAATAGGACTCTTGAAATAATGAATAATGTTGAAATCTCCAAAGACGGTTGCTTGCTCATTGTTAGAGTTGTCAACATTATTCACTAATCCAAGAGTCCTACTCGTTGAGCAAGCATCATTAAAGATACTCGGCATAAGTTTATGTAATTTTACTTTAATTATGTACTAGTAATTTTTTAAAAATTTATATTTTTTTAATTATTCATGGATGAATTTAATCAAAATATATAATTGATTATTATATGAAATAAGATTAGTTATATGAAATAAGAAATATATTTAAAAAATGAATAATATAGGTAAAAATCTGTATAGTAAGTTTATAGGCGCTAACTTATGATACCAGAAAAAGTAAGTGTGTGATATTTAATCGTCAATAAATAGTGTAAGTGAAATGCTCCTTAATACGAAGTACTTCTAATATGTAGAGTCCAAATTATTAATGATATTGAATCATCAATGACAATGAATAGTGTAAGTGAAGTACTCCTATTACTTAATAGTTAATACTTTTTAAAAATGTAGAGGTCACACAAATACTAATTTATTACTCCATATCTATATGACTTCTCTAAGTAGGTATATATCACAAAAAAAGTGTGGAAAAGTATTATGTGAGACCGATTCTCGAATCAAAATTTATAAAATGGGTCAAAATGTAGACCATAATCGATTTTGACCCTCCTTTTCAACCAAGATATAAGTTTTGATCTAATTATCAACCAGTGGTATGAATTTTGACAAGGTTTTTTGTAACTTGTATTATGGCGTCTGATTAGTCAAAAATTAATCAGATGATTCAAAACTCTTTACATTCTGATTAATTCCAAAATGTAAACACGAGACTATATTATAAATACATTATGTTTCACGTATGCATATTATGCATTTCAACAACATATTTTCACATTATGGATATTATGATAAATTCAAATTGCACGTAGCTATAATAATTTCTAGACATGTCAACACACACCAAAGAACACGTTTCTTTGTCACCTATGAGTCAATTGCAGCATTCAAATACCACCCATTAACTCCTTCGTTAAAATAATTAATTATTTTCGATTGCTTTGTACAAAGAAAGTTAAGAGTATTTAAAGATTTTGTTCATATATATGTGATTGATTGCGCTATAACTCATATTTATGGTGGCATTGACTGAGGATCCTTGCACATAAAAGTTCGTATTAAATATTTCAATACTAATATTCTTAATTTCGAAGATCAATACATATGTAATTATAAATATTATTAAATACAATGTTCAAGAATCATGACTCATTTGCTCTCATTCTTACCTACCTAGCCATTCATTCCTTTTGCATTTTGGCTCATGCAATCAACAAAGGAGCATCATGCAAAAATTATTCATGTTCGGTAAATTTTTGGTATAGTGACAAATAAATCAGCTCAAAATTTCATCTTTAAATGAGTTGAGATTGGTGGTCACCTCCCTCCACTTCTCACCAAAAAAGACAATTAGTTAGGACTATATAATAAATTAATGTTTAAAACTTTATAAAATAATCTTAATTTCAGTTAGGTTACATTATTTCATTATTGCCAAAAGTTGATTTAATTATATCGTGCACATCTCCATTAAAATAGTGATTGAGACACGAGAGTCAAATAATCTTTTCGTGTTATTCAATTGTTATGTAAACTCTAAGTTAGAGACATTCCCAAACGAGGTATTTCGTTAATATTTTATGCTCTGAGACAATTATGCAAACTAACTTAATATAGTTGTGTGAGGTAACAAGTACCTAAAATAACATACTAACATAAAATAATAGTGATGATGCTTGTCTCAAATTATTAATGTTTAGTTTGCACGAATACATGTAATAACGTGGCAATTAAATAACAATAATATTGGCAAAGAACAACAAATTAATTGCATACTAGTATATTAATTAAATTGTCGAGCCAGTAAACCAATGTTTATAAATTACAATGCGAGCTATAAGCAAATTTAGTTTAGTTTAAATAAATCAAATACAATCAAATTGCAATAAGTCCTTGAATGGAAATAAAGAGGAAAGTGAAGGCCAAAATGGGAATAAAAGAATCATGATGTTTTCAATTCAAAGTTTCAACGGTGAAGGCTACACGAGTCAACTCATAAATCGTCCAATTTCCCCTTAATTTCCAATGACTAATCTTTTTCGGTAAGTAACAGCCCACTAATGACTACAAATCGCTATTCTTCTCCAAAAGTGAAAAAGAAACAAATTTTAATATAATCACAAATTATTTGACTGAATATTCATTTTCTGAGTGTTGTTTGGAACTTTCAAAGAATATTAAATTTGTCTACGCGTGGTGAAATATTTTAATATAATCACAAATTATTAGACATTTTATAGTAAATTTTTAATATAATCACAAATTATTAGACATTTTATAGACTAATTTACTATTGTCTTCCAAAGAATATTAAAAGCATATTAAATTTAATTTTTATGCGGCGAAGTTTAGTTCAATCATCCATAAAGCTAAATCTTATTCTGAGAGATCTTTCTAGATATCTCTAGATATCTCGTTTCCGACAAAAAAACTCAAAATAGAATCATATTTATGTGACAATTTTATCAAATATTACTAGTGTTAAAGTTCCTATTAATCATCCATAGAGTTAAAATCTTATTCAAGAAATCTCTAGATATCACATCTCGAAAAATTTAAACTAGAATCATAGAAAAACATTTTTCTCATTATTGACAAATTTATTTTACTACTTATGTGTATAATATAATCAATCTGTTATTGAAACAAAAATAAGTAGACACAAAACAAGCAGTAAAAATTGGTATATTTCCAATAAAATATATAATTATAGTCCTTTTAACTTTGACACTATCTTTCCACACCGACGTTCATCCTCTTCTCTCTCTCTCTCTCTCTCTCTCTCTCTCTCCACCTCCTTCTCTCTCTCTACTCTGCCGCTATCCGACGACAATCTCTCTGCTGGCAAAACCAAGAAAGAAATTAAATTATTAAGCTAATGAAGAAAAGATTCCTTCCCTTTCCCCTTTTCCCCCAACCCTAAATTTCTCCCTCATCAACCATGCTTTAATCAAAATCACCTGATTTTACCTCCAATTTCTCCTTTTTTTTAGTCTCAAATCCACTCACCAATCCATGGGCTGCGCCACCTCCAAGCCCGACGATTCTCCGGCGGTGCTTCTATGCCGGGAGCGCTGCAGCTTCCTCGACGAAGCCGTACGGCAGCGTTTCGCCTTCGCCGAGGCTCACATGGCTTATCTCCACTCCCTCAAGGAGGTCGGCGTCTCTCTCGACCGCTTCTTCAGTCAGGATCTCGACGCCTCCTTCCACTCCCCGCCCTCGCCGGTTCTCAACCTCCCGGCGCACAGAAAGGGGGATTCTCCCTCCGCCTCGCCGCCGGATAAAATTCACCACCACCTCCCTTCCCGCTCCGACTCCGGCTCCCATCTGCACTTCCATTCCGACGATTCGGAGGACGAAGACGACGGCGGCGGCGGCGGTCGCGGTTCCGACTTGGACTCGCTGCATCACCATGACGTCATCTCGCCGCCGCACCACCTCCACCAGCAGCAGGAGCAGCTCCCCTACGGCGCCAGAGGCTATTTCCCGGGCTATGAGAATCTCAATCTGAATATCCCCAACGGCGGCGGTGGCTTTATGAATGTGAATTACATGAAGAAGCATACGGCGCCGTCTGTGGTGTACACGCAGCGCCCGATGAATCCGGAAACTATGTATATGGGTGAATCTTCTTCCTCATACTATCCCAATCCTAATTATTCTATCAATCACAACTCAAACACTTCTTATCCTATGTATAATTACAATAATGGCTATTCCAATTATGGCGGCGGAGGTGGTTATTTTGACGGTTCTTCGCCGCCGGCGCCCTACGGAGGCGGCGGATATTCGTCGCAGCAGTCGGTGGCTTCGACTTCTAAAGCGCCCCCAGCGCCCCCTTCACCGCCGAGTTCATCTGCTTGGGATTTCTTGAACCCTTTTGAGAGCTATGACAAGTTTTATCCGCCTTACACTCCCAGCCGTGACTCGAGGGAGGTGAGGGAAGAGGAGGGGATTCCGGATTTGGAAGATGAAGAAGATGAGGTTGTGAAAGAAGTTCACGGCGATCAGAAATATGCGGATAGTGGGAGGAGCAGTTACTCCAAGCCAGGGGCATCGGAGGAAGAAGCAAGAGGTGTAAATGAAGCAGAATTGCATTACAGAGCGAGGCCTAGTGTTGGGATGGAGAGTGATGCGGTCGAGTATGAGGTGCATATGGTGGATAAGAAGGTTGTTGATGCCGAAGAGAGGGCGAAAGATCGGGGCAATGCTGCTGGGTTTAAGCCGCGTGGATTCAAAGGGGATTCAGAAGTTTTGAAGGAGATCCAAGCCCAGTTTGAGCGGGCTTCGGAATCTGGGAATGAGCTAGCAAAATTTCTTGAAGTTGGGAAGCTTCCGTATAAGCGGAAACATGGTGGCAATCATGGTAAAAATCTGATCTTTTTGTGTGTGATTGGTTTCTCGATTTGTTTCTAAATGCTGCTGCTCTGTACTTTGCTAGAAGAAAGCATTTATGGAGTAGTTAGTTTTCCCCCATTTCCTGCTTTTCTTGGTCAAATTATCTAGCTGTATATGCTTTCTCTGAATGGAATTTTGTTATAATTTTGATTTTGATTTTTATTTGTATGGTGTGTCCAGTCTCTTCCAAGATACTGCATCTGCCAATGGTTTCTTCGCAACCTTCGACGTCACAAAGCTCTGATAGTGCTGATCCTGCTCTTTTGGAGATCAATCAAGAACTGGAGCTTCGGTCCAAAAACCTTTCTTCTACTTTACATAAGCTATATCTTTGGGAGAAAAAACTGTATGAAGAAGTTAAGGTAATCACAGTGTGCTGTATTATTTTCCTTAATTTCCCCAGCTATTATATCTTCTTTTTAGTCCTATTGGAGCAATTGTGGTTGCTATATTATGCATGGTTGCTGATTGGTGGTTTGTGGAGTGTGGTCCCCCTGCACATTTTCCAAGAATGCATTCAAGGAATTAGATGGTCCTTTGTATACATTTAATTCCACATCCATATTTTATGTTAGGCAATAAGGATCATGACCCTCATTGCAAATAGCATTATAACTCTTCAATTATTATTGATCTGATTTTGTATGTTAATTTTTTGGCCCTTACCTAGTACAACTAGTACATAGAAGTTCCACCTATATAGTTTGGTGTAGTATTTGCTAATTGATGGAACTTCAGAGCAAAAAGAATTTATATGGATTTGGGTCTGCATGTAACTAGCTCCCTGGTGTTGTTTTCTTCTTATTTAATTGTATTTATTGTGCAACTGAAGATGTGGATTTTCAGGCTTAATTCATTTGATCGAGACCTTTTTTTATTCGAAGAAAACTAGTTATTTGTTGTAGAGTGATTACACTTTATCAGGGGACAACTTATCTTAATTATTCTTTGTAGTTATGACCCATTTTCATCAAAGCAATTGCAACTTATCATTTGGATGAAATTGATATTAATGATAAGGTCTCCCTCTCATAGATCTGTATATTCATTTCCAGGTTGAGGAAAGAATGAGGCTTCTTCATGAGCAGAAATCTAAAAAACTGAAGCGTTTGGATGAAAAAGGTGCTGAGACTCACAAAATTGATGTGACGAGGAAGTTGGTTAGAGATCTATCCACAAAAATCAGGATTGGAATTCAGGTCGTTGATAAGATCTCAGTGAAGATAAATACCGTGAGGGATGAGGAATTGTGGCCACAGCTAAATGAATTCATTCAAGGGTATGTCAATGTTGATATGTTCTTTGTGAACAGCTCATCCTTATCTTGTAGCACTGTGGTTCTGCATCATTATAATTCTATGATTGTTTGTTTGTTAATTCTAAATTTGTATTGGGAGCTTGATGATTATGATTAGTTGAGAATTTCTACCTCTTTAATTTTGCGAACTTTTGTTACTTGTTCTGGTGAGCGTCTGGCTGGGGTTCACATCATCATTCCTTCCTGCTATTATTGATTAACGACCTTAATTGCCTAAAAATATATGTTGAATATCATCTTAAAATATTATCATCTTGATGGCGTCTTGTCTAAATTTTACAGGTTGACTAGAATGTGGAAGTCGATGCTCGAGTGTCATCATAGTCAACGTCAAGCAATTGGAGAAGCCAAGCGATTAGATGCCATTGCATTTCGAAAGCACTTTAGTGATACTCATTTTGAAGCCACAAAACAGCTTCAACATGATGTAATTAATTGGACTCTAAGGTTCTCTTATTGGGTAACTGCACAAAAGGGTTTTGTCCGAGCATTGAATAACTGGCTTATGAAGTGTCTCCTCTATGTTCCTGAAGAAACGGCTGATGGGGTAGTCCCATTCTCTCCCGGTAGGATTGGCGCCCCTCCAGTGTTCGTGGTCTGCAATCAATGGTGGCAGTCTTTGGAAAGAATTTCTGAAACAGAAGTGATTGGTTCCATGCGAGACTTTGCCTCGACAGTCCTTCATCTATGGGACCAGGATAAGGCAGAAATGCGTCAGAGGATGTTGGCGAACAAGGACGAGAGGAAGGTTAAGAGCCTCGATAAAGAGGATCAGAAGATACAAAAGGAGATTCAGGCTTTAGAAAAAAGGATGGTGGTAATGTCCGCAGATGACAACGGTGTGCCACTAGCTGGACATGCCGTATATCAAAGTGAGACTACTAAAGGAGGGAGTCTGCAGGCAAGTCTGCAGCATGTACTTGAGGCAATGGAGAGGTTCACTGGCAACTCTCTTAAGGTGTATGAAGAGATACTGCAAAGAATCGAGGAGGACCATCTGGCCCGGGAGCAGGAAAAGGCTTCTTAATGTGGCTGATTTTTCTGATTAATGACCATCCATGGAGAGAGATCAATGGGATTGGGAGGTATTTTCAATTTTTCTTTCTTTTCCGTTGGCCTTCTTCTCTTTATGTCATCAAGTTTGAGGGAGGACTGCGTAAGAGCCTGCTGCTATTGCATTTTGATGATTGATTATTGCAACGAAGGAGAGTAAAGGCCAATGCAGACAAGTGCTCATCTTGCTGTTGAATGATCTCAAGTGCGTTGTCGTATTGATTGACACTTGGTTGCTGGATGGGTATGATGCAGTCATCTCTCGATGAATGGAGAGGGGAGGCGAGGCGAGGCAACACACCGTGATTGGGGAAGAGAAGCCTTACTTTTCTGGGCTTTGTATTCCATTGGCATATATGCAGCAGAAGTCATCTCAGACACTAGTCATGTACAAACAGTAGGTTGCATGTATTAGTAGTTTTCTCATCCATATTTTGTACAGGAATTCTTTACCTATTTATCTTTTATTATTCAAACTCTGATCTTGATGAGCAAAATGAATTCTATTCTTTGTCCCAAAAATAAGAAAAAAAAAGTCTAATTAGCTGCATCATGTTGGCCATTTCACATCTTGTTGCTCTAGCTTTTTCAGCTCTCTTTTGGAACGTATAGGCTGCTGGATTTCGCTAGTTTTCACCTTCCCATCTTGTCATCCCTACTTTGTCCACTCAGTCGTCTCGGAGTGGACATTGTGCTGAAGTCGTTTCTCACGGAGAGAAACAATTTCACCAAAAAACATCGTGATTTCATTCTCACCAAGAGCCGATTTCGGGATAATTACATGTTTTATACAAAATGTTTCACATTTGTTTCAATTTAGTACAAAAAGTATTAAGTTTACGTATTTCATACAAAAAGTTTACCTAGTGTTTTAAATTAATGCATTCCGTCAAGTCCGACTAACACTGTTAATTCTACTTACATCATACATACAAAATGTTTCACAAATGTTTCAAATTAGTACAAAATGTTTTAATTTTATATGAATCATATCATTAGTGTTTTAAGTTAATACATTTCGTTAAATATTTTAAACATGGTTAGTTAGTTTTGTAATCTGTCCAACTTATCAACATAATAGGAATAATAATTAGAGATTTAATACAATTAATCACTCCAAAAAAAAATAACAGTCAATATCATTTCTTCTAGCAATTGCTCGTGGTTTAAAAAAGTTTGTCTCTCAATATTCTACCTTTTTATTGTATTCTTTATAGAACATATATAAAATAAGTCCATATTTCATCTTCACAAAATGGTAAATTTAGCTTCGAACAATCAATAAGTATTTTTAACTTTTATGAAAAAGAGTCGATATTCTTTTGGTTTTATTCTCCATTATTACGTTAGAAAGCTTCGAACAATAAAATGCAATTCGCTAATTTGATGGAAAAGAGTGGTGATTTATTTTTTTTATGTATTTTCATTTTTTTGAGTAATAAAAGTAATATTATTTGAAATAATTAATGTATAATTTAAAATTTTTTGTACGAATGTGAAACATTGGTGAAACTTTTTGTATGTATGATGTAATTGGAATTAACGGTGTTAGTAGGAAATTGACGGATGTATAGTTTTGAAACACTAGGTAAACTTTATGTACGGAATTCGTAAACTTAATACTTTTTGTACTAAATTGAAACAAATGTGAAACACTTTGTATGAAACATGTAATTACCCCGCCGATTTCACTAAAACAATTGTAATTTCATCTTTGTAAGGTAGAGAGATCAAGGTTTGATCTGTAATCTGTAGTCTATGAAAATTAAGTTAATGGAATGAGATTAATCATCTAATTGTTAATTAAACAGCTACTGGTGTAGTCAAAGTTTATGAGGCGGGCGTGATGATGATTAGTAGCAAGAAAAGCCATTTATTTCGAATATATGCCTCCCAATCAACTTGATATTAAAATCTTCATGTGAATGTAATCAATAATTAGACCTAATCCTAACTACAATTACAATCACAATCACAATCACAATCAATCCACCCACCCCAATCATAAACAAACAGATTATAGGCATCATTTTTTCTACTCCAAAAAGTCCTTTTCTTATAGCCTTTTGATTGGCTTTATTAGATTCTTGAGATGTCCATAACATCCTAATTTTTGACTTTGGATTTTTCTTTCGTTTTAACTCGTGATTTTAATGTATGTGTTTCGTGTATATTGTCGAAACATGGGTACGAATGATTATAGGACATGTTTGTTGTTATTATTTTTAAACGTATGCCTTTCAATTTTTTACAGCGTTAAAATGATGAAAATATATTTGTTGAATTCTTTTTTGACTAATGATAGTCATTTTCAAACAATAAATTTCAATCTTATATAATGAAAGACAATTGTATATTGTCATTTATATGGGATCCACCACTTAAACAAAGTACTACGTAGTATTTATTATTTTATACCACTGATAAATATTCAAACACGTTATATAAAATTTATGCGAAATTTACCTGAGCTAATAAGCACTGTCCATGCATACAAATTTTTACATATTAGTAATTGGTATCTAGACATTTTAAAAACAACTACATAGAGTACCTTTAATTTATTTATACTACATATAAGTGTCGTTTTATTTATTTTCTTTTTAATCATAATTTAGTAATTAGTATGTATAGATTTTACTTATTGAATGTTAGGATTATTTTTGTATTAAATATTTAGAATTAATTTCTTAGAGTAATGATTTGAAAGAATACTCTCTCCGCCCAATAATATATAGACTCTCTGTGGATAATGGTACGAATTTTTATGTACAATTTATAAAGTAATAGAGATACTATAAAATAGTTGAAGTAATGTGTATAATAGTATGATGTATATAAGTTATGAGTTATTGGAATTTTTTTAATAAATGGACATGCATGAATTTGATGGGATCGAACAAAAATGACAAAAAAATTATTTTTATTAGATGGAAATAACTGAAGTAATGTGTATAAGATGGAGTAATGTATAAAAGTAACGAGTGGCGGAATTTTTTTTTTTGGTCATAAATGGAGTAAGTTCATGGGATTAGACAAAAATGGGTGAAAAGAAATTATTTTTATGCTATGGAAGAAGTAATACTACTATCTCATTTAGCTAGTAATTACAAAAAACGGAATTCAAATTGATAACAAAACCGCCAAGATTCATATAAGAGAAATAGAGAGAATATGGTATAATTGGAGCAATTGACAAAAATTTCATAACTAATAGTAGTAATATTCTACTTCGACATTAACCAACGCTTATTTTATCAATTAGCAAATTCTGCAGTTGAAAACAAGAAATTGGTCTTAAATTTTCCTCATCTTCTGTACCGACTTTCCAATCACCGCCACGTGTCGATTACGATAAGAGACCGACTAATTTACCACTAATTAGATGCCTTTTTCCTATTCTTGATTTCCCACTAATTTACAAGGTTAAGAATCACGAAAATCAGTGCTTAAATACCACCTAATCAATCAATGCTTGTTGCTTGAAGCTTAATCACCCCAGGTGCCAAGTTGATTAATTGCAAACAATGTGTTTACTGCATGTAAATAAAGGAAATGGGCAGTGATTGAGCTCGATTACGAGAAAAAAGATCCCACCTTAGCCTTTTCACTGTTCCTTCTACACCCTCCAGACTGTTTCCCTCTCTCTATAATACTTTACTCGTGTCCAAGTTGCAATCTTGAAACTTGAAAGTTGAACAAAAGTAGGTTTGGTGAGAGAGAGAGAGAGAAAGAGAAAGAGAGGTTCTTGATTATGGGCTGCTGTGTTTCAAAATTCCCACCAACGGAGACGCACCCGGAAAAGGAGAAGCTCCAAAATCAGGGGGCGGTGCAGCTTGTAGGTGGTGGTAGAGCGCCGCCGCCGTCTGCCTCCGCCGCCGCAGCTGGCGGCGGGGCGGAGACCGGAGTCACCTCCTCTGGGGTTCCTTCTTTTTGCGAGTTTTCATTTGCAGACCTCAAAGCTGCCACGAATAACTTCAGCCCAGATTTTATTGTCTCAGAGAGCGGTGAAAAAGCCCCTAATGTTGTCTACAAAGGCCGCCTGCAAAACCGCCGGTGGATCGCCGTCAAGAGGTTTCCGAAGCTGTCTTGGCCTGACCCCAAACAGTTTGCGGTATATATGTACATAAAGTTTTGATCTTTGTATGATGGGATGCGTGTATTTGTGTTTTGTTTATAGTGGGCATGTGTTGTTTGTCATCAGTGGATTAATTCTCATACTATGGTGTTTGCAAGATTTGATATTTGGTGGAATTTTGTTGTGTTTGTAGGAGGAGGCATGGGGGGTTGGGAAGTTGAGGCACAGGAGGCTGGCAAATTTGATTGGGTATTGCTGTGATGGTGATGAGAGGTTGTTGATTGCTGAGTTCATGCCCAACGACACTCTTGCCAAGCATTTATTCCACTGTATGTATTTGAATTTTGGTGTGTGTCTGTTTAGAAGTTGTTTCCCTTTGCTGAAATGATTTGAATGCTGCAATTGATTGTTGGATTGAGTCTCTTTTGTTTCTTGTATGCTTGCATTTTCTTTGGAATCTATCTGGATGAGTTCTTGACTCGTAAAATTGCTGATTAATGTGATCTTCTGTGCCTGCTTGTGTGTTTTATGTTACACAATAAATGGGGAAAATTGATTCTTCTCTTCTTCAAATTCGACAGGGGAAAGGCAGACCATTGAATGGGCAATGCGCTTGAGAGTTGCACTTTATATAGCTGAAGCCTTGGAATATTGCTGCACGGAGGGCCGTCCGTTGTATCATGATCTCAATGCTTACAGGGTTCTCTTTGATGAGGTGATTCTACAAATATTTTTTGTTTGCATTGATGCCAGTTATGTTTCTGTTTGAGTGTTATAATTATCGAAATTTGCCTCATGTTTGCAGGATGGCGATCCTCGGATTTCATGTTTCGGGCTGATGAAAAACAGCCGAGATGGGAAGAGTTATAGCACAAACCTTGCCTACACTCCCCCTGAATATTTGAAAAACGGTAACCTTTTTCAAG
Source organism: Salvia splendens (assembly GCF_004379255.2). NCBI lineage: Eukaryota > Viridiplantae > Streptophyta > Magnoliopsida > Lamiales > Lamiaceae > Salvia > Salvia splendens. The sequence continues at coordinate 16,948,843 of NC_056040.1, read as the reverse complement.
CTTGAAAGAATGTTATGTGTGGACGAGGACATAACTTGTTTCACGTGATTAGATGTGAATTTATTGAGCTTTCTGGTTGCATGTGCATATGGACACATGCGCTGCTTGTTTTCTTGCTTGCTAATTTTAGGTATCTTTTTGTGCCAGCTTCTTGACTCGAATAGATGAGAGTGTGACTACTGAAATGCAAAGACAAAAGATTTAACATATAAATGTACTTGAAAAGTTTTGCTTGATATATCACTCTCATAATCAGTCATGTGATTCTTCGTAGTCAACAGTTGCACAAGGTAGTACGACTAGTACTACTATTTAGTGAGAACCGAGGGCCTACATTAGCAATGGCCTTTTAAGTTGTTGATGACATCTCATTAGTTCTGGGAATTCTGTCTAAACGAATGTCACCTTTTAGCCTACGAACAAGTTCGATCATTTTTCAATCCAAACGTCGCACTATCAAGCTTGGACTTTTAAGAAATATTCTAGGGTTAAGCCTCTAAGCTTAGACTCAGTTATTTTATTTTTTCTTTGTTTCATTTCGTCTTTTGAATGGACCGAATTATCACTTAATTACCTGTTATATGTGTATTGTAGGAAGGGTTACCCCTGAAAGCGTTATCTTCAGCTTCGGTACTGTCCTCTTGGATCTACTGAGTGGAAAACACATACCTCCAAGTCATGTTCGTTTCTATCATCATCGTAACATCTTTTTTTTTTTAATTTCTTATCTGTTTCATTTCATCTTTGTCCAATGATTCGCGTCCTAGCATATGCCTAGTTGAAGTGTTGTTACCTGCTAGATGTGCTAATGTCGACAATATACGTACTCTATGTCATCTCTTCGATCACTATGGACTTTTTTATTCAAGTAATGAAAATCATATGCAATGTTCCTATTCTGCTGTAGGTGAGTTGATATACGTAATCCCAATCTTTGTGTTCCTGTTTGCTCGTGATGGAAATCTTTCGTTCCCTATTATGGCTAATCGCTTTATAGAGCCTCTCCGAATTTAGTGATGGTTATGAAAGTTCAAATGTGATATTGTATAAGCTTGTTTGCTATGCTCCATATGCAGGCTCTTGATATGATACGAGGTAAAAACATCATACTGTTGATGGATTCTCATCTGGAGGGGAAGTTCTCGACTGAGGAAGCAACTATCGTTGTTGGCCTCGCCTCTCAGTGTTTACAATACGAACCTAGGGAGAGACCTAATATAAAGGATCTCGTTGCTACTCTTTCTCCGCTCCAGCCTAAATCAGATGTAAGCATCTGAAACTACTGTCTCGTATCAAATGAATCTTGTTTTATTATGCTTTCTGTGAACTCGATTAAATTGTATTTCAGGTGCCATCTTGTGTCATGCTTGGGATCTCTAAACACGAAGAGAGCCCCCCAACACCGCAGCGCCCACTTTCACCTATGGGCGAGGCATGTTCTCGACTGGACCTGACAGCTATACACCAAATCTTGGTGACCACACACTACCGGGATGATGAGGGAACGAATGAGGTAATCTTGAATTGTAGCTCACCAGCGCCTGCATTTTTGTCGAACTTTTAGCATTTCTCTTATGGCTTAATCTTCCTTCGACTTCCAGTTGTCGTTCCAAGAATGGACACAGCAGATGAGAGATATGCTCGATGCCAGAAAGCGTGGGGATTTCGCGTTCCGCGACAAGGACTTCAAGACCGCTGTCGACTGCTACTCTCAGGTTCAATCCCCACTTCATTGACGATACATATAATTGCGTATTTGAATGATTGCATGATCGAACAAGCTCGATTTTATCTGAGCACGTTTGTTTTTTCCGTATACACAGTTCATAGAAGTGGGCACGATGGTTTCTCCAACTGTATACGCTCGTCGTAGTCTGTGTTATCTGATGAACGACCAGCCTGATGTGGCTCTCCGAGACGCAATGCAAGCGCAGATCGTGTATCCGGACTGGCCGACTGCCTTCTACATGCAGTCGGTTGCCCTCGCGAAACTCGACATGCATCAGGATGCTGCAGACATGCTCAAGGATGCAACTGGATTGGAAGAGAAGAGGCAGAAAGGAGGAAGACCCTCTTAACAATTTCACACCTTTTTGATCTTTCCTAAGTTTGTAAATTTTTTTGGTTCAGAAAAAATTCTAGCTTTTCTTGCTGAAATCAACAATGTATGTAATGTACAACATCTTCTTTTTACCTTAACAAGAGATTCATTCATTTCCAGATTTCTGTTGATTTATACTCCCTCCGTCGTACAAACAAGAATATGCACTCTTCTTTTTAGTCCGTCCTATAAGAATATGCACTTTCTAAATTTGGAAAGTCTTTTTCTCTCCATTGAGGTGAGATCTCCACTAACACTTTTCTCTCTACCTTTTTCTTACTTTACAAATTTTATATTAAAATTTGGGCCGAACCCAAAGTGCATATTTTTTAGAGACGGAAGGAGAAGTATCTATGAAACTTCTCAAATCTCAAAACAATGATTTAGGCCACATCAGGGCATTGCATAGCTTTTGTCTACAAAATATAGTCATATTTACGTAGACTTATGTTTTAATACACAATAAATAAAGTGTAAATACAAGTATAGTAAAAGAGGGGAAAATGGTAGTAGTAAGAAATTATCTTTACTACTAACTTCATTAATAGTTATCGAATAACGGAAGTTAGACGTGTTTAAATTTTGGAAAATTATAATTTAGAGCTATGATTTAGTTTTTTGTTTGTTTTCTTGTATTTTCTTCGTCTTAAATTTTTACTTTATGCTTATTTTATTTAGTCATTAGAGATCACTTTTATGTTTCAGGAGACAACATTCAAAACATATAGCACATATTATTTTATTTGGTATGACGACATTCAATATGTGTGGTCCGCATTTTATTTATGAACATGTAACACTTAATAATTGTTTTGAGTTTATCAAAATTAAATATGTGGTGAGACAATTATTCTCCTAGGCGAATGAAGATTGACGGATAATGCTTTGATGCTATATGTTCACTTGCTTCAATATTTTTTTATTTTCAAACTAATTTTAGGCATAACATTTTTGTTATTTTTATATTCTAAACCGCTTATGATACTTACTACTACTTTGTCGGTAAAAAGAAGCATCTAGTTTTTCTTTCTGGGTGAATAAATAAATGATAGTTTTGTTGCCATGCTGTAGTATCTTGGTATTTTTCCAAGATGGATGAATGAATGAATAAATACTTTAAAGGAACTTTGCCATATATATACGTGCTACTATAGTTGCGAACAAATTTAGACATTTGAATTTAATGTTATTTGAATGAGTCAAATGACATTTAAGAATACGTTAAAAGGGAAAAACATGAATAATATTAAAATCGTTATCATAGTCACGACGAGTCATAAAAAGGGCCCCTTTTGAAGTAGACGTCTTCGTGAAAGACTTTCCAAGTACAGTGATTTTTTCTCCTATATTATTATTATATATGTGGCTGTCTGATTCCTGTCTATTATTCCAATTTTAACTTATATAAGTATGTTGATATTGTTGTGTTTTAAAGTTTACAGCAAACAAGATCTTTATAAAATGTTCATAGTACAAGATATTAGAATGTCATAATTATAGTAAATATTTAAAAATTAAAACTAACAATTACTTGTAAATTAAATAAAGTTAATATTCAAAGCTTAACGAAAGACTAGAACTTTTGAAATCGAATTAAATAGTACTAGTATAAGTGAGTAGCTGTAGTTCAAAGTTCCATGGGGTATTACCTTTACCTAGGAGTAAATTTGTTGAATTCAAATTCAATACTATATTATAGTCAAGATTATTTTCTTTGATCTGAAGCAGGGTTTGTTTGAGCTAAGAATTCATGCATTTTTGTTCCTTTCCTTGCATAGTATGATTCAATGTTAATGTGAAACAATGTAAACATATGAAAGGAGTTTCCTTACAAGGTTGGAGATATGTGTATTCCTAGTATGACCTGTTCTATCGTTGATCATTTTCTATTGACTCATGAAGTTCATCTTATGAGTATATGAATCCCAATATTTTTTGAATTAAGAAAATATTAATGTAAGTTAAAATGGATGATCACATTAAATTTTTCATCCCCAAAAGAAAATTGTTTATCTAAATTATTGTTATGGAGAATTTTAAAAGTTTAAGATATGGTAAATAAGATATTATAAGGAGTGGTTCAATTGCGAGCTAGTATCTTAAAATGAGAGAGCTAGTATCTTAAAATGAGAACTTATAAGTTGAAAGCACAAAAGATATCAGTACTGATATGTTTTGTGTTGCAGATTGATTGTACTGCGAAGTGATAAATTTTGAAGTTCTCATTTTAAGATAATTCAAACATTTTCATTTATTATATACTCTTTCCATCCCTAATAATTTGGTACTATTTGATCTGGCATGAGTTCAAGAAATGTAATTAAAAGTGAGTTGAAAAATTAGTGGTATGTGAGTCATATTTTTATATAGTATATTCCCTCCGTTCTATAGTAATAGAATCATTTTGCCATTTTGGTACGTTTCATAGTAATAGTCATTTTCCTTTTTAGTAAAAGTTAACACATTTTTCCACACCCTACTTTACTCTCTCTTCATCTCTCTACCTTTTTCATTTTCCACTTTATTCTCCCTTTACTTAACTCACCTAACACAATTTTTCTTAATCTACGTGTTGAAAAGAAATGTCTCTATTATTATGGAACATAGAGAGTATTATTTAGTAATAAAATGTGAGTGTGAATGAATTAGTGGAACGTGCGGTTCATTAATAAAAATAATAAAAATGAAAGAAGGTAAATTATTGGGAAAAATGAAAATAGAAATAAAAGATTAATTTTTAAGGGAAGGGAATGAGTGAGTAGATACAAACATAGGAAAGGGATGGTAATTTAGTAGCGATGCCGATAATCATGATCTTGCTGCAATGAGCCTGAGTTCGAATCTCACTGCTGTCGTGTAGTTGCTTCCATCTCTCAGGCACAAGTGTGAGGCCTTGAGAGATGGGCTTCTGGCAGCCAGTGGGTTAAGGCCTCCCCCTTAACGGGCTACTGCGTACCCTGATTGAACCCCCTCACATGATATCGGGCCGGAGTGTGGGGGCCATCAAGGCGACGGAATCGCCTTTTTGCTGCAATGATCTAAACTCCAATTACAAAAGCCGCGTAATAAATGTGGAGTCTTTTGTCTGTTATTCACAAAGATATACATGTATGGCCCACAAAGATTAGAGTTTAGTGACTTGAGTCCATTATAATATTTTTGTAAGAGCACCCGCAACGCGTGCCGTTGCGGTGCCTTATTTCGTTCCGGAGGAACGGAACCGCGGCGGCACGCGTTGCAGCCGCCCGTGTCGTCGCCATTCCGTGCCGTGCCGGGTGCCGTTCCCGCGAGACGCGGCACGACACGTTCCGCCACGCGCCGAGGCGACGTGGCAGCCTCCCATTCGACGCGTGACGCCCACTCGCTGCCCCGCGAGTGGGCGTCGTCACGGTGACGCAATAATTCGATTTTTTTTTTTAAAAAAAAATCGAATTTAATAAAAAATAATAATTTTTTGCAACGGTATTGTTACCGTTTTTTTTGCCGTTTTTTATTTATTTATTTATTTATTTTTAATTTATTTACTCTATAAATACTTCTATTTCATACTCATTTCACTCACAAACACACATCTATTCCTCTCAAATCCTCTCTATTTCCACCCCAATTTTCATCTCAAATCAACTCTGTTTTTCTTCTGCCAAATTTAATCAAACTAATGGATCCTTTTGAACAAATGCGTCAAATATTAGAACAATCACTTGAAGAAGATCGACGACGGGAGGCGGAAGAAGCCGCGCCGCCCCAACGACGCTCCCGTACGTACATCCATCGTAACCGGGAGGAAGCCGCCGCAAGGTTAGTACGCGACTACTTCTGCGATAACCCGGTTTGGGGAGATACGTACTTCCGTCGCCGTTTCCGCATGAGGAAACCGTTATTTCTCCACATCGCCAATACTTTGGCAGCCCGGGAAGAGTTCTTCCAGGAAGGGTTTGACGCGGTCAACCGTCCCAGCCACACGACGCTGTAGAAATGTACTGCAGCAATCCGCCAGCTTGCGACTGGACAAACGGCCGACATGTTCGACGAATACCTCCACATCGGAGACAACACTGGGCGAATGTGCTTGCTCAAATTCTGCAAAGGCGTCCGGGCAGCCTTCACCGACGAATTTCTCCGGAGGCCAAGCACGACCGATTGTCAGTTCCTGCTCGACCTTCACGAAACAGTGCACGGATTCCCCGGGATGCTCGGCAGCGTCGATTGCATGCACTGGCAATGGAAGAATTGCCCGGTGGCGTGGAAGGGGTCCTACACGAGCGGCCACAAAGGCACCAACCCAACCGTTATACTCGAGGCCGTTGCCGACTACCGCCTTTGGATCTGGCACGCGTACTTCGGGGTTCCCGGGTCGAACAACGACGTAAACGTGCTCCACCAGTCCGACCTCTTGACCGAAGTTTTGGATGGTAAAGCGCCGGCCATCAACTTCGTCGCCAACAACCGGCTTTATAAAATGGAGTACTATCTCGCCGATGGCATCTACCCGAAGTGGCCTACCTTCGTGAAGACGTCCAGTGGGTCTGCGAACCCAAAGCAGGCTCTTTTTGCGCAGAAGCAGGAGGCCGCTCGCAAGGATGTGGAGAGGGCGTTCGGGGTTCTCCAAGCGCGCTTCAACATCATCAAAGCCCCGGCTCGTACGTGGTTCATGGAGAACATGGTCGACATCATGTATACGTGCATAATCTTGCACAACATGATTGTCCAAGACGAAGGACCCGAGGCGGGAAATTGGTTCGACCCCGAATCCCCCGGAAGCTCAACCGCAAGTAGTCCGCCTCGAAGTGGAGCGCATCCGTCTATACAAGAACGGTTATCTATTCGTGCAAGGACACGCGACTCTAGCGCACACACCCAACTCCAACAGGATCTAATTGAGCACATTTGGGCAAACTTTGGCGGATGAAATTATTAAAATTATGTACTTTTATTTTTTTAGGATTTTAATTGTGTGTTTTTTATTTTTTTAAGTTTAAGTTGTAACTTTGTTTTAATGTTGTGTGTTTTTTAATAAAGTGTGTTTGTTTTTTTTATTAAAGTGTGTTTGTTTTAATTGAATTGAGTTGGAAATAAAAATAAAAAATGAAATTGAATGAATAGTAATTTAAGGAACGGTTAAGGAACAGAGGGTTGCAGGTTCCGTTCCTTAGTTAAGGAATGGAGTAAAAAAGTACAGTGGGCCCGCAAATAGTAGTTTAAGGAACGGTTTAGGAACGGTATATGAATAGCGTTGTGGATGGCCTAAAGATATAAAATAAAATTGATGTGTTTGTTTGGCTATATAAATAAAGCATACTTGGAAGTGTTTTTGTGTGAGTGCGCAATGCAAGAAACATGCATCCACACACACAGAAAGCTTAATCATAATGGCATCAGCAGTGGGGCGGCCTATGGCGCGCCCTATGGCGCGCCACGTCATCAGTTTTATCCTCCTACCTCTCCACCTGTAGTGGGGCGCCACGTCATCAGTTTTGTGTGATGTGATCGGTTTGTTGAATATATACAACTACCATCCCAAAGAATTACCATCCCAAATAAAACAAACAATGGCTCTTCACCATGGCCGCTCTCTTAGTTTCCCATCTTCATCACATCCCCCCTTTCACATCACATCCGGTTTGAGATCTTCAGAAGCAACATGTTCATCGCTCTCATCATTCAACGGCAGAATAAATGTCCTAAGGAACTTGTATGAGAGCATTCATGATTTGCTTCTTTTGTCTCACATTCAACAGACCGTGTCTGAGGAATGTGTTGACGATTTCATCCGGCTATTGGATGCTTGCAGCTCAGTTAGAGATCTAATCTCACTTGCAAAGCAAGACATCAGAGATCTTCTATCGGCTGTAAGGAGAAAGGATGTTCAAGGCGTCAACGCCTACCTTGCTTCTAGAAAGAAGTCAAAGAAAATGATCCAAAAATCTTTGAAGAACTTGAGACGTAGCGCCTCAGCCACTTCCAAGCATGCTTCCATGTTAAAAGATGCAGAGTGTGTTGCCATTTCCATGCTCGAGTCTCTGTTATTGTATGCATTGGGAGCAAAGGTGCACGATAGCAAGAGAACCCTGCTGTCAAAGCTGATGCACTCCAAGAAAGTATCAGATGTCGAGAATGAGTTCAACAAGGTGGAATCGTTCTTGCAACTGAACAAAGAAAACGAGCTCGTGAATCACATAAAAGAGATGGATTCAGACATTCAAGTTGTTGAAGAGGATCTGGAATCAATCTTCAGGCAGTTGGTCAAAGCCAGAGTTTCCCTTCTCAATATTCTCAACAACTAGACTCATAATGAGATCAACAGTTTTGTGTAGATTAGAAGATAGAATGATATACTTGTATATTTCCTTGATCATCAATGAACTAAAGATTACCACAACATGGCTTGTGTTTTTATTTCATTCTTTCACTTGGTTACCATCTTCTACTTATATTTCTCCATGAAACAATCATAAGTATTATTTCCTAATATTATTATACCAATGGTGATATTTTCATGATTTATGCCTTCCTTTCACCTTCCTGCCCATATGGAAATGATTGGTACAGTCGAAAACAATGAGAAGTCTTGAAGATAATGATATTTCTGAGACGTTGATCAGGTCCATAAAACTTGGGATGTTTGATCAGGTCAAGAAAACATGTATCCTATCTGTCTAGCTAAGGTCAAGAAATATCGAATGGGTTTAAAACTTTAAGGTCAGCTCGCATCTTCTTCGGGACTATCATCTCTTAAGGTTGTATGAACTAAGTTTTACCTTCCTCTGTTGTTACTATATAGGATAAATGGACTGGGAGGCAGCTACCCAGATTGAAAATCGAGACAGCAAGTGTGATAATGGAAGATCACCATTTTTCATTAGTGTGAAGATTGTCTCGTTATTACTTTCCATGTTTAAGGATTTATTTCCTGGTTTAGTTTTAAGTTGATTTAAGTAGGAGTCCTAAATTTAGGACGGTATCAACCGTAGGCCTCTTTTGAAGAAGGCCACTTGTCTCAGGCATATTCGGTGGATTGTTTTTCTTTTTGAGTGTTCATCCCAATTCTCATCTTTTGTTTTCCTCTTTTCTCTTCATTTATGTGTTCAACTGCTTCCTTTACTCCATATGAAAATGAAAGTGGCTTGGGCAACATCAGGAGAAAGGGGAGCTTTCAGCAGACCTCCTTTCCGGGGCTCCTCTAAACGCATGAAATACTCTGACGAGCAAACTAAGTCTATAGGCAGAGATCTGAAGAGAGGAAGATTTCTGAAGCCCTCTTGAAGTCCTTCAGAGATTACTGATCAGATCCAAAAAATATGTATCCTTTGTGTCCACCTCAGTTAGCTCACATGCCTTCTCTTAGCTCCTCTAAACGGTTCGAAAATTCTAGGAAGAGCTCTGAAGTGAAGAAAATCTCTAAGCCCTCAGAGGCTGATGGAAAATGAAACATGAATTTATGGACTTATTTGCTGGAGTGAATCTGTCTTGGAAGGATTCTGTTGAACTTATTTCCTTACCTTGATAAATTCTCTCTCTCTTCTTCAACTTAACTTACTCAGTTTTCTACTCGGACCATAAATCAGCTCTTTTTTGGCCTAAAAAACTCCAGTATTTCCACAATTCATATTTTCTCAGATATTCTTGACAAATGAGACGCAAGCTAAGACAACTACCGTGTTGTTTTCAACTCCAAAAGGTGAAAAACTGCCATTTTCTCCTCTTGTAATCAATATGCAAAACAGGCCTATAAACTGAACCAATAAATTTCTGCAGTCATTTGCCTACAAATGGTTGTATATATACAGATGGAGGGACAATATATTTTTGTAGAACCAAAAATATAGGTATTGAAGAAGATTCACGATTGTTCCGGCTATGTCTACGCGTTGTTTCCCACCATCATAACTAACACATTATAATTGATCCCTTATCTTCATGTGATTGCACATGAAAATGTAGTATAAATATATCATTTTGCAGATCTGTGCTTCGGTTAGAGGGAACAAAGCTATATAGCTAACCCAATAAAATGAACTCACCTTGTTTCTGCCAACTATGTGAAAGTCTGTGCTGCATTGATAATGAGACGACTTTAATTGCTCATCTGTAGACAAGATAATACTGTATTCTGATCCTATGTTTCTTCTCTAAGAGCAGAATCTCAAACCATATCATGCATTATAACGAACGCATTATTATAACTCCACAGTTTCATGCATGAATTCTGATCCAATGTGAAGTATCACAGGTTGGCTACTAAATAATGAAGTTTGTATGCATCTCAGACAAAACAAAGAAATAAATATTATTTGGCAGATCTGTGCATCTGTTGGAGGGCACAAAGCTATATAATATGTACACCACACAATGAATGAACCTGTATTAGAAGATATGCACGTGTGGTCTCGCCATCCTCTCATTCATTGCATATTCCAATGGAGATGCCAACCGTGCTGTGGAGACAATGATAGGACATTGATTGTTGATCTACAGACAATATAGTGTTATATTAGTGTTGATCTACAGACAAATTTTGTAATTAGTACATAGAAATACACTTGCATATATCAAATTTATCCACAAGGATCATTGCAATACAAGCAGATATTATGTAGTATAACATGCGGTGAAGAATGATGAGAATACAATGTCCTATCAAGTTTAGGTGAATTTTCCATTGAATTAGTACCAAATTGGGAAACTCAAATACATTTCATGGGAAAAATGAACTACTACTGCCTAAACTACATAATTCTTCATGACCCTATTGACTTGGATTTCTTCTTCTATTATTCAAGACAGCGAGATGAGAACTTCAATCGAGCTGCATGCAAGGATCTTAGAGTACAACTTAACCATTCAATTTTACTCAACTTTCTGGATAATGATACAGCGCGTATGGGGCAACAAAAGCAAACCATCGATGTTTCAAGATAGGCATTTGGGGCTGTTTAATTTGTCCCTTATAGAGTAAGGCCTCAGAAGCTCTGATGCTAATATCAATGTTTCAAAGTTCATGATATCAAAGGTGAATCTGCCATTTTTTTCCAATTCATTTCAATCAGAAAATAAGGCCTTCATATTGAACAGAAAAGAGTTCTGCAGTCATCTACATTGAATTTATAGCATATATGCAGATGGAGGACAAACTGAATTAAAATGATTTTTTTCAAGCAAGATCCATGGGCTAATATAACCACTAGCTTGGTTATGTCTATACATTGTTTCCAACCACAAGAACCAAGAGACTATTTAAATCCTCATATTTTCATACATGAGTTTTCATCCAAAGTGAAAGACAGGTTGGCTGCAAGCCACTACTACAGACAAAATGAATTAAAGATAATATGATTTTGTAGATCTGTGCTTCCGTTGGAGGACACAAAGCTGCATAATTTGTAAGTTGCACGAAGAGCTGACCTTTATTAAAAGAATTGCACGTATGCTCTCGCCTCGTTTATCATTGAGTGCAAGGTCTGATGGAGCTGCCAACCATGTTAAACTCTGTGACATTTATATAATGATGAGACTTTGATTGCTAATCTACAGACAAAATAATACTTTTTCAAAAATATGTTTCTTCTCCAAAAGCAAAATTTAAAATCTACTCGTGCATTTGCATTATTTATTTTTGTGGCAGTGATTATGATCTGTCATTGAGAAAATAATGAAGATTCCCCGCGTACTCTTCCCCACTATATAATAAGCCTATACATGGTTGTTTGAGGCATCACACTTTTCTTCATTCAATCATCATTCAATTATAAACCTTATTTTCACCAAGAACAAATTAAAAAGAAAGCAATGGCTCTTCACCACGGCCGCTCTCTTAGTTTACCATCTTCATCACATCCTGCTGTTTCACAGTTCGATGAAAGCTTATCCAGATTGAGATCTTCAGAAGCTACTTGTTCATCGCTCTCATCATTCAACGCCAGAATAAATGGCCTAAGAAACTTGTATGAGAGCATTGATGATTTGCTTCTTTTGTCTCACATTCAGCAGACCGTGTCTGAGGAGTGTGTTGACGATTTCATCCGGCTATTGGATGCTTGCAGCTCAGTTAGAGATCTTATCTCACTTGCAAAGCAAGACATCAGAGATCTTCTATCGGCTGTAAGGAGAAAGGATGTTCAAGGCGTCAACACCTACCTTGCTTCTAGAAAGAAGTCAAAGAAAATGATCCAAAAATCTTTGAAGAACTTGAGACATAGCGCCTCAGCCGCTTCCGAGAGTGCTTCCATGTTGAAAGATGCAGAGTCTGTTGCCATTTCCATGCTCGAGTCTCTGCTGTCTTACGTGTTGGGGCATGAAAGCAAGAGATCCTTGCTGTCAAAGCTGATGCACTCCAAGAAAGTATCAGATGTCGAGAATGAGTTCAACAAAGTGGAATCATTCTTGCAACTGAACAAAGAAAACGAGCTCGTGAATCACATAAAAGAGATGGATTCAGACATCCAAGTTGTTGAAGAAGATCTCGAATCAATCTTCAGGCAGTTGATCAAAACCAGAGTTTCCCTTCTCAACATTCTCAACAACTAGACTCATAATTATGAGATCAACAATTTTGTAGATTAGAAAAAAAAGAAGAAAGGATGATGCATATTTGTATACTTGCTTGATCATCAATTAGAGAAAAATCTCAAAGATTTCTACTACATGGCTTGTCTAATATTTTCTTGCTTTCTGTTATCTTTATTTTGTCATTAAACCAAGATAAAGAATTTCCAAACTTCTTGATAAAATGGTAAAAAATCAGTTAACTCCCATATAGATTCTTATCTGCTTTTAACTTGCTGTCAAGAAAAGATTATTGCAGTTAAACGGAAGAAAACTTTCAAAGAATATAACGACTCACAACAAATATGATGAATTAATGAACACGAGGGAGTTGCATTGTTTAATGTTATCATATTTTTTGAGATTCCAATTGTCTGTCAAGAGAGAACAATTTCTGACTTTGTATCACATGCTTTCGCCTAATAAAAGCCACCAATCACACAAGTTGTTGAGTTTTTATATACTTATTTAGAGAATCTGTTAGAATATTTAAAATTGTATGATCACATTGAAGAAATGGAAAATTAATGGATAGAGAGACAACACACCTACAGTGGCTAATAATGTGGATCAAAATGCAGATATCTTAACAATATACTACTATGTTAACTTTGATGGTAGGAAACATTGCGTAGACACCGCCACAATACATTGGTCATATCACACGAGCTTTCATTGAGGAGATAATGCTGATTCCTTGTGTTGTTCAATCACAATATATTGAGAGGTTGCATTATGCTTTGAAACATCACAAACTTCTTCCTTCATTCGTCAACTCAATAAACGGAACACTTGGCAATATCCTTAATTACATTAGTATATGCTTATCTATTCATTCCTATTCTTGACTTATGATCATAATTACCAAGAATTATATCTAAAATGCTTATAATATGGGTAAATAAATTAAGAGAGGTAATTATGAGTATTATTTTATGCAGCGTGTATGGATTCATGAATTAAGTACAGTTTAAACTAGTTTCTCCTAAGTAAGGGTAGCTGTAGAAGTAAAAGGTGTTTCTGATTTTAGGGTTTGTTTTGTTGTTTGTATTTCATCACCACCACTCCCAATCATGATAAAGATATTTCTAAAATCAAGATATTAAATACATCAAACTATACATTTTGTACACCACACGAAGAAATGCACGTGTGATTTCTCTTTCATTACAAAGTCCAATTGATGGAGTTGCCAACCGTGCGTTGTATATATATATCAAACGATGAGACTTTTATTATTGTTGATTTGAATAGATAATGATGAGACTTCTACAGACAATGTATAGCTATATTTTGATCCTTTGTTCCTTTTACAAGAGCAGAATCTGAAATGTCCTCATGCATTTCAATAAAATACTTGTTTATGATAACTATGTTTATATTTTAAGCCAATGACTCTCACCATCATCTGTCATTAAGAAAATAATGAAGATTCCTTGTGTCCTCTCCCCTACTATATATTAAGCCTTCCATGGTTGTTTGAGGCATCACAACTTTCTTCCATCAATCATCTTTTCAATTCTAACCCTTACTTTCACCAACAGCAAAAAAAGTAAAACACAATGGCTCTTCACCACGGCCGCTCTCTTAGTTTCCCATCTTCATCCCACCCTGCTGTTTCACAGTTTGACGACAGCTTATCCAGATTGAGATCTTCAGAAGCTACTTGTTCATCGCTCTCATCATTCAACGGAAAGATAAATGGCCTAAGAAACTTGTATGAGAGCATTGACGATTTGCTTCTTTTATCTCACATTCAACAGATTGTTTCTGAGGAATGTGTCGATGATTACATTAAGCTATTGGATGCTTGCAGTTCAGTGAAAGATATCATCTCGCTTGCAAAGCAAGATTTAAGAGATCTTCTCTCTGCTGTAAGGAGAAAGGATGTTCATGGAGTCAACGCGTACCTCTCTTCCAGAAAGAAGACAAAGAAAATGATCCAAAAATCTTTGAAGAACTTGAGACGTAGCGCCCCAGCCACTTCCGAGAATGCTTCAATGTTGAAAGATGCAGAGTCTGTTGCCATTTCCATGCTTGAGTCTCTGCTGTCTTACGTGTTGGGGCACGAAAGCAAGAGATCCTTGTTGTCAAAGCTGATGCATTCCAAGAAAGTATCAGATATTGAGAATGAGTTCAACAAGGTGGAATCATACTTGCAACTGAACCAAGAAAACGAGCTTGTGAATCACATAAAAGAGATGGATTCAGACATTCAAGTTGTTGAAGAAGATCTCGAATCAATCTTCAGGCAGTTGATCAAAACCAGAGTTTCCCTTCTCAACATTCTCAACAACTAGACTCATAATTATGAGATCAAAAATTTTGTAGATTAGAAAAAAAAAGGATGGCGTATATTTGTATATTTGCTTGATCATCAATTAGAGAAAAATCTCAAAGATTCCTGCCACATGACTTGTTCTTTTTGTTGCTACCTCTTATCTTTATTTTCTCAATGAACAAAGAAAATGATTTACCAAACATTGATAATACTCAATTTCACAATCACCTCTTCACTTTGAAGATCCATGTCTCTAATTACATTCTACCTATGTTAAAACGATTGACTTACTAAAAATTAAGAATGTTTCTGAGAATATCTAAGAAACTTGTAAAATCTCATAGCATATATGATGAATCAGTCCACACGAGGGACTTGCATAGTCCAACATTTATCATAATTTTATTAGATTTCACATCCTTTCAGCAGAGAAAACAAGAATAAAATGTGCTATTCACAATTGTGATGTAACAAACTGTTTAGAAACTGAAAGCAGAATAAATCTTTGGATTTTTAACTATGTGAATATATTGTTTACTTTTGTACTATAAGTTTACCTCTTTATTTAATTATTTACAACATCCTTCTCACTAATTATCTTGTTTAAATAAAATGGATATACTCCGTAGAATCTTTTGAAATCTCATAACCACATTTAATAAAAAGCAATTTGTCGTTTATAACAAGAATATATATACTAACGAAGACTGCACGAACCACATATAAGTTTTGAAATCTATTCAAATCTCATAACAATGTGATGAAATATAGACTTTAATATTCTAATATTGTCATATATAGCTGTCAATATATAATCTGTCTATGAGCAGAGAACAGTTTCTGAATATACATCACAAGAAACACTAATAAAATGGGCTGTTGAGCAAGTGGCTAATAATATGGATCAATATTCATGTTTCTTAAAAAAAATACAATTATGTTGGGTGTTGATGGTAGGAAACAATGCGCAGACATCGCCATAATCATTCATAATCCAGATCATATTACATCGATATTCGCTAGATATATATTGAGAGAATGCATTTGCTTTGAAACATCACAAACTTGTTCATTCAATAATCAACTCAATTCTATTTCACAATCAGAAAACAATGGCTCTTCAACACAGCCGTTCCCTTAGCTTACCATCTTCATCACATCCTGTTGTTTCACAGTTCAATGACAACACAGCCATTATTAAAAGAATTGCACATATGCTTGAGTGTCTGCTGTCTTACATGTTGGCGCACGGAAGCAAGAGGTCTTTTGTGTCAAAGCTGATGCACTCCAAGAAAGTATCAGATGTCGAGAATGAGTTCAACAAGGTGGAATCGTTCTTGCAACTGAACAAAGAAAACGAGCTCGTGAATCACATAAAAGAGATGGATTCAGACATTCAAGTTGTTGAAGAGGATCTCGAATCTATATTCCGGCAGTTGATCAAAACCAGAGTTTCAATTCTCAACATTCTCAACCACTAGACTCATTATGAGATCAACAATTTTGTAGATCTGAAAATAGAATGATATATACTTGTACATTTCCTTGATCATCAACCAACTAAAGAAAAATCTCAAACATTACCACCACATGGCTTGTCTTTTGATTTCCTTCTTCCGTTTATTACCATCTTCTTTCGTTAATCAACTACAGAAAAAATCATGAATATTATTGTAGAGGCTCAAGCAAACTAAATACAAGTTATTATCTTTCCCCACAACTAAAATTAACTACTATCTATAACATTTAACCATAAATATAGTTAAAGAATGTAATAAGGTCACCTTCCTCGTTCAACTCCAAAAGGCAAAAAACTGCCATTTTCTCCTCTTGTTATCAATATACAAAACAGGCCTATAAACTTCTGCAGCCATCTTCCTAGAAATGGTTGTATATATACAGATGGATGGACAATATATTTTTGTAGAACCAATAATATAGGTATTGAAGAAGATTCACCATTGTTCCGGCTATGTCTACGCGTTGTTTCCCACCATCATAACAAACACATTATAAGTGATCCCATATCTTCATGTGATTGCACATGAAAATGGAGTATAAAATATAACATTTTGCAGATCTGTGCTTCTGTTAGAGGGCACAAAGCTATATAACTAACCCAATAAAATGAAGTCACCTTGTTTCTGCCAACTATGTAAAAGTCTGTGCTGCATTGACAATGAGACGACTTTAATTGCTCGTCTGTAGACAAGATAATACTATATTCGGATCCTATGTTTCTTCTCTAAGAGCAGAATCTCAAACCATATCATGCATTATAACGAACACATTATTATAACTCCACATTTCATGCATGACTTCTGATCCAATGTGAAGTATTACAGGCTGGCTACAAAATAATGAAGTTTGCATGCATCTCAGACAAAATGAAGAAAAATTATTATTGGCAGGTATGTGCATCTGTTGGAGGGCACAGAGCTATATAATTTGTACACCACATGATGAATTGCACGTGTGATCTCGCCCCGTCTCTCATTTATTGCAAGGTGCCAACTCTGTGTAGTGTGTGTGCTGCAGAGATAATGATGGGACTTTGATTGTTGATCTACAGACAATATATTGTTATATTCTGATCCTTTGTTTCTTGTACAAGAACAGAATCTGAAATCTCCTCATGCATTTCAATACAATATTGTTCATGATAACGATATTATAAGGCAATGACTTTTACGACCTTCTGTCATTGAAGAAATAATAAAGATTCCTTGTATCCTCTCCCCTACTATATATTAAGCCTATCCATGGTTGTTTGAGGCATCACAATTTTCTTCATTCAATCATCATTTCAGTTCTAACCCTTATTTTCACCAACAACAAAAAAGAAACAAACAATGGCTCTTCAACACGGCCGCTCTCTTAGTTTCCCATCTTCATCCCATCCTGCTGTCTCACAGTTCGATGACAACCTATCCAGATTGAGATCTTCAGAAGCTACTTGTTCATCGCTCTCATCATTCAACGGCAAGATAAATGGCCTAAGAAACTTGTATGAGAGCATTGACGATTTGCTTCTTTTGTCTCACATTCAACAGATTGTTTCTGAGGAATGTGTTGATGATTACATTAAGCTATTGGATGCTTGCAGTTCAGTGAAAGATATCATCTCGCTTGCAAAGCAAGATTTAAGAGATCTTCTCTCTGCTGTAAGGAGAAAGGATGTTCAAGGCATCAATGCGTACCTTTCTTCCAGAAAGAAGTCAAAGAAAATGATCCAAAAATCTTTGAAGAACTTGAAACGTAGCGCCCCAGCCACTTCCGAGAATGCTTCAATGTTGAAAGATGCAGAGTCTGTTGCCATTTCCATGCTTGAGTCTCTGCTGTCTTACGTGTTGGGGCACGAAAGCAAGAGATCCTTGTTGTCAAAGCTGATGCACTCCAAGAAAGTGGCTGACAACGAGAATGAGTTCAACAAGGTGGAATCATACTTGCAACTGAACCAAGAAAACGAGCTTGCGAATCACATAAAAGAGATGGATTCAGACATTCAAGTTGTTGAAGAAGATCTCGAATCAATCTTCAGGCAGTTGATCAAAACCAGAGTTTCCCTTCTCAACATTCTCAACAACTAGACTCATAATTATGAGATCAACAATTTTGTAGATTAGAAAAAAGAAATAAAATAGGATGTACAATTGTATATTCCCTTGATCATCAACTATACAAAAATTTCAAAGATTTCAACTACATGGCTTGTTTATTATTTCCGTGCTTTCTCTTATCTCTATTTTCGCCGTTACCAAGAAAGTCCAGATAAAACGGAAAGTCCTGATAAAACGGTAAAAAATCATTTAACTCCTATATAACTTAACCTCTTTATTTGAAGATTCTGATCTGTTTTGAAAAAGATTAAGGTAGTTTAAAGTTATGAAAATTTTCAAAGAATATAATAATTCATTCATGGTGAATTAGTGAACATGAGGGAGTTGCATTGTTTATTGTTATCATACTTTTGAGATTCCAATTGTCTCTCAAGAGAGAACAATTACTGACTGTGTATCACATGCTTTCGGAGAGAGAAGCCACCAATTATACCGTATAATTTAATTTATACGAGCTGTTGAGTTTATTTATTTGCAGAATTTGTTAGAAAGTTGAAAATTGTACTCCATGAATCACATTGGAGAAATGGAAAATGAAGCGAGATAAATGGATCAAATAGCAGATTTCTCAATTATGTTATAGCTTTGATGGTAGGAAACATTGCGTAGACATCGCCACAATCATTGATCATATCACACGAGCTCTCGTTGAGGAGATAATGTAGATTCCATGTGTCGCTATATATTGAGAGGATGCATTATAGAGAAAAACGCGTTTCTAGGCGACTTTGCCTTTAAAATAACGCAAATGTACCCATTTTGTTATCAATTCCATTTATGGGAAAAACGCAGATGAAATTGGCGTGTTTATAAGTAAAAACGCCAGTGATATTGGCGTGTCTATACGCAAAAACGCCAACATAGTTGGCGTTTTACAATGGCACCGTATCTTGCTCGTATTTTTAACCAAAATACTTAAATTTGAACACGCCAATCTTGATGGCGTCTTTACTAAATAAAACGCCAAGGTCATTGGCGTGTTTAACGTAAAAAACGCCAACCTGATCGGCGTTTTTCGGTTGAACCATATATCTCAGATCTCCCCCAAAATCGCAGACCCTAATCACATTTCCTCCCTCCCCAAAACGCGAAAAACCTTCCCAAAGCTGAAAAACGCGAAAACGCTTGCCTTGGTCGGGTTAACCCGGTGGTGGATTGAAGCGTGTAGATTTCTATTTTGGCTCATTTCTTCCAAATATTAGTACTCGCAATCGGTTAGTATAACTAATTTTTAACTCATTCTTCCAAACATTAGTCTACCAATATCAATATTTGATGGGTTATTATGATAGTATATATTGTAGTGTAATTTATATAATTATTTGATGGATTGTTATAGTATTATAAATTGTATTGTAATTAATAGAAATATTTTGACCAATTGTTATGGTATTATATGTTGTAGTATATCTAATTTTTTACCCATATTTGATAGGTTGTTATGATAGTATATATTGTAGTGTACTGTAAAGAAATATTTTTGACCAATATTTGTGTTTGACATTAATGCAGATAGTATGACGTGGTGTGTCCATTTATATTGGGGTGGAAATATAATTCCCGGAACAGTTATTTCATATGATCCTCCTTTTGCAAAAGGATTGATTATGTTGGATGAAAGTATTTCCTACGATAAGCTTGTGGAAACAATTTGTGAAAAAATGGGGATAAACAGATTTGAAAACAAACTTCAAATAGTATGGAAACGTCATATATTCTATGGATCTTCAATCACGTATATAGGTATTTTACTAGAAGAAGTATACATGCCACTAATGTTTAGTGAGAGTATGACTACAGGAGGTCAAATTGAATTGTATGTTGAGTATTCGTCAATTACTCAACAACATAGTCATCATCTCATGAGTAATGATGTTGGTACGTCTACGAGAGGCCGAGAACCATATTTCGCTGCAACACAAGATTTTGATGTTGGTACGTCTACGAGAGGCCAAGAACCATGCTTCGATACAACACAAGATTTTGATATTGGAGGCGTGCATTTAGGGGACAGTGACAACCCAGCTGTGGTTGAGGACATAATTGGTCTTGATAAAGCCGACTTTCTTGATCCACAATCACCTTATGATTCTGAAGATGTCGATCTGGATAGTACAGATTCAGATGGTGCTTCGTCGGATGAGGACCAATTTGTTGCTCCAAGAACATCCATTCCGGTTGGAGAAACAGTGGTTGGCGAAACATCAATTGGAGGAAGAGCAGTACGAGAAAGAGTAGTTCCACAGTTCCCACAGCCTGGTATGAACTATTTTCGCACCTTACCAGGTCCATATGATAGTTTTGATCCAAAAAACTTTGAGTCTGATGATCTCAATGTGCATTATTGGAGTGAAAAAGATCCGAGCAATGTCGGTTTGCATACTAAATTTAAAACCAAATTGGAATTGAAGTCAGCTGTGACTTTTTGGCATTTGGAAAAAATCCGACAATATACAGTTGTTGAAAGTAAAGGAAAGAGATGGCATGCAGTTTGTAAGTGGCCACAAGGAAATCCGAAAGATAAGTCCTTACCGCCATGTTTGTGGGAGTGCCGAGCAACATTGAGGAAGCATGATGAACACTGGCAAATTAGAGTGTTTAGCACTGCTCATACTTGCATGGGGGATCGTAATTATAATGGGCACGCTAATCTTTCGTCGGGTATGATAGCGTTGAGTGTTCGACATCAGATAGAAAACGATCCTTGCTACAAGGTAAAAGCAATTGTGGCGGATATTGAAAACAGATTTCATGTGAAAGTTAGTTACAAGAAAGCATGGTATGCTGGGAGGACAGCTATTGAGCTTGTGTATGGTTCGTGGGCGTGGAATTTCAAAGTTTTACCAGGTTATTTGAATGAGTTGCAAAGACAAAATCCTGGCACAATTGTCGAATGGTTACATGATGAAAGATTAAGCAACGGTATGAACAAGGTTTTCAAGTACGTATTTTGGGCTTTTGGTCCAGCTGTGGAGGCTTTTCAACTATGCAAACCAGTTTTAACCGTTGATGGAACTCATCTACGTGGACGATATCGAGGTAAAATTCTTATTGCCGTTGGATTTGATGCTAATAAGAAATGTTTGCCTATTGCATATGCCATTGTTGATGAGGAAACCATACAAAGTTGGAATTGGTTTATGGAACGTATTAGAATTCACGTAGCCAAGCATGAAATATGTGTACTATCTGATAGGCATGTGGGAATCATAGATGCAATGAATTCTCCCATATGGAAAGAAGAACCCAATGTGGGGCATCACAGATTTTGCTTGGTACATGTTAGAAAAAATGTTTTGCAGAATCACAAAGGCATCATGGTAAAAAAACTTGTTTGGAAAATTGGTATTGCTACAAAGAAACGCAAGTTTAAGATCAGACGTCGTTTACTTCGAACCATCAACAACGAGGCTGTGCAGTACCTTGATGCCGTGGAGTTAGAAAAATGGAGTTTGGCGTATGACAAACACAAAAGATGGGGTGAGATGACCACTAATATGGTTGAATCTTACAACAATGTGTTGAGAGGCGCAAGACAACTCCCAATTAAAGCTTGCATTGATCTGATATTTTGGAGGACAATAGAATGGTTTAATGAGCGGTCAATTGCATCAACACAGTGTGCCACACCACTTACCCCGTGGGCCCATGAAAAGGTGTGCAAAAATGATGTAAAAGGTCAATTACATACTGTGAGAGTCCCAAACACAATTGCAGGGCTTTACGTGGTTCGAACAAAGCGTCGAATTGGTGGAAAGGGCGGTAATAAGTGGAAGGTAAAGTACTTGGAGTCGAACTGCAAATGTCAAAAGTGGCAGATGTGGAGGCTTCCATGTTCACATGCAGCGGCAGTTGCGCGGTTTAGAAACGAGCCCATGCTGTCGCTTGTTGATAACGTATACCGCACAAGTGTTTGGGTACACCAGTATTCTACGGTGTTCAATCCAATCAGACACCAAGATTATTGGGTTGTGCCTGAATGGACTTTGCAATGTTCACGAGCCCAGTTAATGCCTAAAAGTCGAGGTCGATATCGTACTACTAGGATTCCTAATCAGATGGATGTCCGTGAAGCTGACCAGCCACGCGCCCGACGCCGATGTAAACATTGCCGTCAACCAGGGCACGACAGACGCAACTGCCCGAATGCTTCTTCAAGGATGGATACTCAGTTGGTAGATGATGCCGCTGACGATTTTATGCCTCCACCTCCATCAAGATCTGCAGTTCGAGGTCGTCATTCTATCAGCCACACTGATGATGCCGATCATGATGTTATGCCTCCACCTCCACCAAGATCTGTAGTTCGAGGTCGGCATTCTGTCAGCCACACTGGTGGTACAGGCGAAGACATCGGTCTCAGTGATATCCCACATTCTCCACCTAGGTCTTCTGTGCGAGACGATTATTTCGGGGTGGATTTAGAGAATGTCGTTGTGCAAGATACTCCTCCGTCTAGACTCTCCACCGCCAGAATCGGGAAGGGTATCCGTAGCTTCTTTACCCGGAGAAGGCGAGACAATTGAATGTGTAACAACTATTTAGCTGAATTGAACATTGTTCTGTTTGTTCTGTTTTACTTATATTTTGGCGGCGTCGTAGTTATTTATTGAATAGAACATTGTTCTGTTTTACTAATATTTTGGCGAGTCATAGAATATGCAAAACGTAAAATTTAGTTTATTAAAAACGCCACTCAAGATGGCGTTTTTCCTAAAAACGCCATCTAAGTTGGCGGGTTTGTGTTAAAAAACGCCATCTAAGTTGGCGTTTTTATCTAGAAACGCCTATTTCGTTGGCGTGTTTTAAAGACGCCAACGCCGATTGGCGTGTTTGTTCAGAACCTCAACCTCGGTGTGGCAGAAAATTGAAAAAAAAAATTTCGGACTTAGACACGCCATCTTGAGTGGCGTGTTTAAAAAAACGCCACTGAATATGGCGTTTTATAGGAAAAACGCCATCGACGTTGGCGTGTTTTAAAAAATGCCTAGTAAGCTTGGCGTGTTTGTTCAGAAACTCAGCCTTGGCGTGGCAAAAAATTGGGAAAATGTTTCAAGTTAAAAACGCCATCGTGAGTGGCGTGTTTCAAAAAAATGTACCAATCCAGCTTATAAGAGTTCAAATTATCAACATGCACATGTATAAAAAGCGGATTTATCAAATTACTAATATACATACGCCAAATGAATGAAAAAACACCAATATCAATACAATATATCAAATTACTTATATAAAGCGTTAAAATTAATGTAAAAACACCAATATAAAAAGTTCGGGCAACGTTCACTCGTCTCGCCTTTTACGCATAAACAGACTACGGATTCCCTTCCCGATGCTGGTCTTAGGGATTCTAGACGGAGGAGTATCTTCAACGACGGCATTCTCTAAATCAATGTCGTCTCTCGCAGAAGACCGAGGTGGAGATTGTTGATCGCTGAGACCGAAATCTTCTCCTGTACCACCCGTGTGGCTGACTGAGTGACGACCCCGCACGGCAGATCTTGGTGGAGGTGGAGCCACAAAATCGTCATCAGAATCATCAACCAACTGAGTATCCATCCTTGATGATGACGACTCTCCACCAACTTTCTTCTTTCCACGCCGCTTCGCTTTTTGCCGCACGGGCATGTCAAGGTCCAGCTCAGAGCGCTGTGAAGGACGGTGGTCCATCGTCTCAGCTTCCCCACATATCTGGAGGCCATCTTCAACCATTCTCGAAATGGTGAATAAATCCGGCCGTCCTGACATGTCTTGCTCCCTAAGAAAGTGGCGTATTTTGTGAAGGGTCTCCACCTACAATTTTCAGTGTTAATTACATTTCATCTTATGAATATAAACAAAGAAAAGTTGTTGAAATCTACCGCGTAGTGATGAGAGGCCGCCGTTTCATGGAAGCCCTCATGAGAATGCACCTCAGGTTTTGTTAGGTACACCACGGTCCTCTTACCAAGTGCAGCTTCACATAGATTGTGGTACAAGCAGGCAAGAGTCGCACCTCCCCAGCTATAGCTAGCACATTGTTCTATATCCATGAAAAACTGAAGGTAGAAGAAGGGAATTTTATTACCGGTAGCGTTCGGGATCAGTAGACCACCCAGTAACAGCAGACAATACACACGAGCACGTTGATTGTACATGTATTGCTCGTGGTCATCACTCAACTCAATCCGCAGTTGATTTGATAAGCTTGTCTGCTTCCAGTTCAATTCTTTAGATCAACTGCATCTGGAATAAAGCCAAGAAAATCCAAACAAACATCCTTCCAATAGTTGACATCCTTAGTGGGGATGTAACCCGTCAGAGGCTCACCGTCAGTTTTGAGGCCCCATAAGACCTCCACGTCCTCTAAGCTCACAGTCGCTTCACCGACTGGAAAGTGAAACGTGTGAGTCTCTGGCCTCCAACGTTCAATCAAAGCGGTGATAAGATGGTGGTCAATGTCTTTCGGTTGACCACACCTCAACATCCCGCCGAACCCCATCTCATCTATAACCGCCAAAACACGAGGATTTATGGGAACATCCCATATGATTCCTTCGTATCTTCTACACCGTACGTCTTCCGATGGCACTCCTGCCCATATGTTATTAGAGACGTGTTGTCTCTGCAGATATAATACGGAGGGGTCCTCAGGACCACATAAGAGCCGACGACGAGAAGTTGAAGAAGATGCCATAAATCACCCACACAACATTCATATTCCAAATTAAACAACAAACAAACCTAAACAAATTCAATAATTACAAACAATTTAATACAATATCACAAAATGGAACACCTATATCAAACAATTCACAATACACAACTTCAACATCATAATACAATTCACCTACACAAAAGTAACAGTTCAAATAAACAATATACATCAATTTTCCACCAATTCAACTTACCCAATTTTAGTTTAACCAACCTAACAACTTCAATTTCAACCTAACAATGTACACAAAATTAACATTTCAAACTAAAAAAAGACATTAACCAAAACCCACATAAACCAAATCAATTTGCCCAATTTTTAAGCTATCAAACCCTACGATTTTGGTTTATAATCAAATTTATACACAAATTCACTTAACCCAAACAATCCAACATAATAATCAACACTAACGTCATACAAATAATCCATATGCACAATATTTCAACTCAAATCGCAACACATTACAAACCCTAGCTAAGTATCCAACAATTACTCTAATAATGTAAAAGATAAGCATACTAACCGAATAAATTGGATGAATTTGGGGAAAACTAGCACCGATTGATGAATGGAGGGCGAAATCACAAAGACACGGACGAATTTGCGAAGGATTTGGCCGCTGCTAGAGAAAATCGCGAAGTGGGTCTGTGGTGTTAATTTTTCGCGACTGTCTGCTGCTAGTATATGTTTCTGAACAAAGACGCCAATGGTGTTGGCGTCTTTTAGTAAAGACGCCGATCAGGTTGGCGTTTTTTACGTTAAACACGCCAATGACCTTGGCGTTTTATTTAGTAAAGACGCCATCAAGATTGGCGTGTTCAAATTTAAGTATTTTGGTTAAAAATACGAGCAAGATACGGTGCCATTGTAAAACGTCAACTATGTTGGCGTTTTTGCGTATAGACACTCCAATATCACTTGCGTTTTTACTTATAAACACGCCAACTTCATCGGCGTTTTTCCCATAAATGGAATTGATAACAAAATGGGTACATTTGCGTTATTTTAAAGGCAAAGTCGCCTAGAAACGCGTTTTTCTCTGCATTATAGTACATTGAAATTTAGGGTTTGTAATTCATCACCACCACTCAAGTTTGGTTTTGACCCAAATTCTTGAAATTGAAGAAGAGGGGAAATAACAAATGTGCCTGTCTTAGTAATTATCAACACACAATGGTGCTAAATTCAAGTAACTATCGACTCCTTGTGATTAGGGTTTAAAATTGAAGATGCATCTTTTTGGGAACCACAAATTAAGTCCTCAAGATTTGAACCCCTAAAAAGAATTCATCAAATTTGAAGGTTTTCAAAAAAAAACAATGCATGTAAAGAATCGGGTTAGTTATGTTGATGATTTTGAGAGAAAAAGAAAGATAAATAGAAACCTTCAGAAATACTTAGAAAATCAGATGAAATTTTTGATAATGATTCAACTCTTATGAGTCTAGGATTGTGAGGCCTAAGAAGCTCCAACTGTTACTGAATCTGCAGATGAGGTTGAGAGAGAGAGAGAGAGTTGTGCAGTCATCTACCAAACGTGAGTTTATGTCATATATGAAGAGGAAGGACAAGAAGAATCAAGATCCATTTTTCAATGAGATCCATGTGATATATATACTGATGGATATTCACTATTAGCCCGCCTGTGTCTATGCATTGTTTCCCACAATCACAAGTTCACAGCCACTATAATTCTCAGTCATTGTTAAACACGAGTTGGCTGCAATACATATATTTAATTTGTACACCACACCAAGAAATGCACGTGTGATCTCTCTTTCATTGCAAACTCCAATTAATGGAGGTGCCAACCGTGCGTTGTATATATGATGATGACTCTTCTACAGACAATATATTGTTGTATTCTGATCCTTTGTTTCTTGTGCAAGAGCAGAATCTGAAATCTCCTCATGCATTACAATAAAATATTGTGTTAAAGCAATGCCTCTCACCATCATCTGTCATTGAGGAAATAATGAAGATTCCTTGTCTCCTCTTCCCTACTACTATATATTAAGCCTATCCATGATTGTTTGAGGCATCACTACTTTCTTCCTTCAATCATCATTTCAGTTTTCATCAACAACAAAAAAAAGAAAAACACAATGGCTCTTCAACACGGCCGCTCTCTTAGTTTCCCATCTTCATCACATCCTGCTGTTTCACAGTTCGATGAAAGCTTATCCAGATTGAGATCTTCAGAAGCTACTTGTTCATCGCTCTCATCATTCAACGCCAGAATAAATGGCCTAAGAAACTTGTATGAGAGCATTGATGATTTGCTTCTTTTGTCTCACATTCAGCAGACCGTGTCTGAGGAGAGTGTTGACGATTTCATCCGGCTATTGGATGCTTGCAGCTCAGTTAGAGATCTTATCTCACTTGCAAAGCAAGACATCAGAGATCTTCTATCGGCTGTAAGGAGAAAGGATGTTCAAGGCGTCAACACCTACCTTGCTTCTAGAAAGAAATCAAAGAAAATGATCCAAAAGTGTTTGAAGAACTTGAGACGTAGCGCCTCAGCCACTTCTGAGAATGCTTCCATGTTGAAAGACGCAGAGTCTGTTGCCATTTCCATGCTCGAGTCTCTGCTTTCTTACGTGTTGGGGCACGAAAGCAAGAGGTCCTTTGTGTCAAAGCTGATGCACTCCAAGAAAGTATCAGATGCCGAGAATGAGTTCAACAAGGTGGAATCATTCTTGCAACTGAACCAAGAAATCGAGCTCGTGAATCACATAAAAGAGATGGATTCAGACATTCAAGTTGTTGAAGAAGATCTCGAGTCAATCTTCAGACAGTTGATCAAAACCAGAGTTTCCCTCCTCAACATTCTCAACAACTAGACTCGTTATGAGATCAAAAATATTGTAGATTAGTCAAAAAGGATGATGTATATTTGTATATTTTCTTGATCATCAATTAGAGAAAAATCTCAAAGATTTCTACCACATGGCCTGTTCTTTTATTTTCTTTGCTTTATTTTTTTCTTTATTTTCTCATTAAACAAAGCAAATGATTTACCAAACATTGATAATACTTGATTTCACAATTACCAAATATTAATTGTATAACTCCACCTCTTCAATTTGAAGATTCATGTCTCTATTTACATTCTGCCTACATAAAAATGATTTGAATTATTAAAAAATTAGAAAGTTTCTGAGAATATCTTAGAAACTTGCAAAATCTTAACATTTATGATGAATTAGTCCACACGAGGGACTTGCATAGTTTATCTTTAGCATAATTTTATCAGATTTGACGTCCTTTCAGCAGAGAAAACAAGAATAAAATGTGCTGTTAAACATATCCAAGAAATTGAAAGCAAAATACATCTATGGATTTTTTACTAAACTGTAGTACAGTTTACTTTTGTATAAGTTTACCTCTCTATTTAATTACACCACTAATTATCTTGTTTACATAAAATGGATTTACTCTGCAGAATCTTTTGAAATCTCATAATCACATTTATTTAAAGCAAATTGTCATTTATAAGAACATATAATAACGAAGACTGCACGAACCACATATAAATTTAAATTATAGTCAAATCTCATATGTTTAATATGATGAAATATATGTTTAATAGTATGATCATAGTTGTCAATATTCCATTTGTCTATGAGCAGAGAACAATTATTGAATATATTCACGCGCATGCTTTCCCCACACTAAAATGGGCTGTTGAGCTCTTTAATTTTATTTCTTCAGAATACAGTGGCTAATAATAAGAATCAACATGCAGATTTCTCAACAATATATATACAATTATGTTGGCTGTTGATGGTAGGAGACCAGAGTTGATCAAAACCATAGTTTCGATGCTCAGTATTCTCGACAAGTAGCCTTCAAACTCACTTCGATCTACGAGGATTTTTACAATACAAATATTTTCATATACACTCTTGTTCTATATCTATTTATCCCAATTCTTGACTAAAAGTGATGAGTTTTTGTTGAGCAAACTTAGGCTACTTTTGTTACTTTATGATCTAGGGTACCTTGTTTCTTTACAAGAAATGTTATAACTTTTCTTGCATTTTAAAAAGATTTTTTTGGCTTATAGTGGAGATTCAACAAGACTTTAAGACGCGATGCAACATGATTGGGAAATTCAGTTGTATCAAAGAATATCAGAACTTGTGGATTTTGAGGAGATTGTAGTAAATAAATGTTTAGATTTATATGGAGAAGTGTAGCTAGAAATCATTTCTGAAGTCACAGAACTTTGGTAATTAATTTTTTTGGTTTAATCAGAAAATAGAGATGAGGGAAAGAGGAAAAAGAAGACAAGCCATATAGAGGTAATCTTTAGATTTTTCTGTAGTTGATGAGGGCAATATACAAGTATATATCACATTCTGATTCCTATTTTCTAATCTACAAAATTTTGGATCAAAACACTAGTGGTTGAGAATATTGAGAAGGGAAACTCTGGCTTTGATGAATTGTCTAAAGATGAATTCAAGTTCTTCTTCAAGAACTTGAATGCTTGAGTCCATCTCTTTCAAGTGATTCATGAGCTCGTTTTCTTGATTCAGTTGCAACAATGAATCCAGCTTGTTGAACTCATTCTCGTTGTCTGCCGCTTTCTTGGAGTGCATCAGCTTTGACAGCAGGGATCTCTTGCTTCCGTGCACCTTCGTCCCCAACACGTAGGACAACAGAGACTCGAGCAAGGAAATGGCAACAGATTCTGCATCTTTCAACATGGAAATGTTCTCAGAAGTGGCTGAGGCGCTACGTCTCAACTTCTTCAAACACTTTTGGATCATTTTCTTCGAGTTTCTTCTTGAAGCAAGGTAGGCATGGATGCCATGAGCATCCTTTCTCCTTACAGAAGAGAGAAGATCTCTTACGTCTTGCTTTGCAAGTGAGATAAGATCTCTGACCGAGCTGCAAGCATCCAATAGTCTGATGAAATCATCAACGCATTCCTCAGACACGATCTGTTGAATGTGAGGTAAGAGAAGCAAATCACCAATGCTCTCATACAAGTTTTTAGGCCATTCATTGTGGCATTGATTGATGAGAGCGAATAACAAGCTGCCTCCGAAGACTTCAATCTGCATAAGTTGTCATCAAAGTGAGAAATGGTGGGATGTGATGAAGATGGGAAACTAAGAGAGCGGCCGTGGTGAAGAGCCATTTGTTTTTTGTTGGAGAAAGTGAGGCTTCAAATTGAATTGGTGAAATAAGGAAGAAGCTGTGATATGTCAAACTGATCATGTTATCTCAATATATAGTGGTGAAAAACAAAAGGAATCTACATCAATGAGAACTCGTGTGATATGATCTGGATTATCAATGATTTAGGCGATGTTTACGCAATGTTTCCTACCATAGTAGCCACTATAGTTGTGCACATATTGTTGAGAAATCTGAATCTTGATCAAATTATTAGCCACTCTACAATAATTTCCACTTCTTCAACGTGATTTTTACATATTCTGCAAATAAATAAATAAACACAACAACTCCTATAATTGGTGCCTTTTCTCTGGCGAAAGCATGTGATGCATAGTCAGTATTTGTTCTCTCAAGAGAGACAATTGGAATCTCAAACATGTCTAATATACATTAAACAATGCAATTCCCCGTGTTCAATAATTCATCATATTCTTAAACCATTTTATTGACTACTTAAATTCATTAATATATTTTAGACAGCAAGGTAAAATGAGAGTGGTTATATAAGTTGTAAGGGAGTTAATGATTTTTTACAGTTTATCAGTTATTATCAACCTTTGGTAATTCTTTTTCTTGGTTTAATGATAAAATAAAGAAAAGATAAAGCAAAGAAAATAAAAGAACAGGCCATGTAGTAGAAATCTTTGAGATTTTTTTTTTTACTGATGATCAGGTAAATGTACAAGTATATATCAATCTTTTTCCTATTTTCTAATTTACAAAATTTTTGATCTCATAATTATGAGTCTAGTTGTTGACAATGTTGAGAAGGGAAACTCTGGTTTTGATCAACTGCCTGAATATTGATTCGAGATCTTCTTCAACAACTTGAATGTCTGAATCCATCTCTTTTATGTGATTCACAAGCTCGTTTTCTTGGTTCAGTTGCAAGTATGATTCCACCTTGTTGAACTCATTCTCAATATCTGATACTTTCTTGGAATGCATCAGCTTTGACAACAAGGATCTCTTGCTTTCGTGCCCCAACACGTAAGACAGCAGAGACTCAAGCATGGAAATGGCAACAGACTCTGCATCTTTCAACATTGAAGCATTCTCGGAAGTGGCTGGGGCGCTACGTCTCAAGTTCTTCAAAGATTTTTGGATCATTTTCTTTGTCTTCTTTCTGGAAGAAAGGTACGCGTTGACTCCATGAACATCCTTTCTCCTTACAGCAGAGAGAAGATCTCTTAAATCTTGCTTTGCAAGCGAGATGATATCTTTCACTGAACTGCAAGCATCCAATAGCTTAATGTAATCATCGACACATTCCTCAGAAACAATCTGTTGAATGTGAGACAAAAGAAGCAAATCGTCAATGCTCTCATACAAGTTTCTTAGGCCATTTATCTTTCCGTTGAATGATGAGAGCGATGAACAAGTAGCTTCTGAAGATCTCAATCTGGATATGCTGTCGTCAAACTGTGAAACAGCAGGGTGGGATGAAGATGGGAAACTAAGAGAGCGGCCGTGGTGAAGAGCCATTGTGTTTTACTTTTTTTGCTGTTGGTGAAAGTAAGGGTTAGAATTGAAAAGATGATTGATGGAAGAAAGTTGTGATGCCTCAAACAACCATGGAAGGCTTAATATATAGTAGGGGAGAGGACACAAGGAATCTTCATTATTTTCTTAATGACAGATGATGGTGAGAGTCATTGGCTTAAAATATAAACATAGTTATCATAAACAAGTATTTTATTGAAATGCATGAGGACATTTCAGATTCTGCTCTTGTAAAAGGAACAAAGGATCAAAATATAGCTATACATTGTCTGTAGAAGTCTCATCATTATCTATTCAAATCTACAATAATAAAAGTCTCATCGTTTGATATATATATACAACCCACGGTTGGCACCTCCATCAATTGGACTTTACAATGAAAGAGAAATCGCACGTGCATTTCTTCGTGTGGTGTACAAAATGTATAGTTTGATGTATTTAATATCTTGATTTTAGAAATATCTTTATCATGATTGGGAGTGGTGGTGATGAAATACAAACAACAAAACAAACCCTAAAATCAGAAACACCTTTTACTTCTACAGCTACCCTTACTTAGGAGAAACTAGTTTAAACTGTACTTAATTCATGAATCCATACACGCTGCATAAAATAATACTCATAATTACCTCTCTTAATTTATTTACCCATATTATAAGCATTTTAGATATAATTCTTGGTAATTATGATCATAAGTCAAGAATAGGAATGAATAGATAAGCATATACTAATGTAATTAAGGATATTGCCAAGTGTTCTGTTTATTGAGTTGACGAATGAAGGAAGAAGTTTGTGATGTTTCAAAGCATAATGCATCCTCTCAATATATTGTGATTGAACAACACAAGGAATCAGCATTATCTCCTCAATGCGAGCTCGTGTGATATGACCAATGTATTGTGGCGGTGTCTACGCAATGTTTCCTACCATCAAAGTTAACATAGTAGTATATTGTTAAGATATCTGCATTTTGATCCACATTATTAGCCACTGTAGGTGTGTTGTCTCTCTATCCATTAATTTTCCATTTCTTCAATGTGATCATACAATTTTAAATATTCTAACAGATTCTCTAAATAAGTATATAAAAACTCAACAACTTGTGTGATTGGTGGCTTTTATTAGGCGAAAGCATGTGATACAAAGTCAGAAATTGTTCTCTCTTGACAGACAATTGGAATCTCAAAAAATATGATAACATTAAACAATGCAACTCCCTCGTGTTCATTAATTCATCATATTTGTTGTGAGTCATTATATTCTTTGAAAGTTTTCTTCCGTTTAACTGCAATAATCTTTTCTTGACAGCAAGTTAAAAGCAGATAAGAATCTATATGGGAGTTAAATGATTTTTTACCTTTTTATCAAGAAGTTTGGAAATTCTTTATCTTGGTTTAATGAGAAAATAAAGATAACAGAAAGCAAGAAAATATTAGACAAGCCATGTAGTAGAAATCTTTGAGATTTTTCTCTAATTGATGATCAAGCAAGTATACAAATATGCATCATCCTTTCTTTTTTTTTCTAATCTACAAAATTGTTGATCTCATAATTATGAGTCTAGTTGTTGAGAATGTTGAGAAGGGAAACTCTGGTTTTGATCAACTGCCTGAAGATTGATTCGAGATCTTCTTCAACAACTTGAATGTCTGAATCCATCTCTTTTATGTGATTCACGAGCTCGTTTTCTTTGTTCAGTTGCAAGAATGATTCCACTTTGTTGAACTCATTCTCGACATCTGATACTTTCTTGGAGTGCATCAGCTTT
The DNA here is from genome assembly GCF_004379255.2 of Salvia splendens. Taxonomy (NCBI): domain Eukaryota; kingdom Viridiplantae; phylum Streptophyta; class Magnoliopsida; order Lamiales; family Lamiaceae; genus Salvia; species Salvia splendens. The sequence goes on along the minus strand of NC_056040.1, from coordinate 16,915,138 downwards.
GACAGCAAGGATCTCTTGCTTTCATGCCCCAACACGTAAGACAGCAGAGACTCGAGCATGGAAATGGCAACAGACTCTACATCTTTCAACATGGAACCACTCTCGGAAGCGGCTGAGGCGCTATGTCTCAAGTTCTTCAAAGATTTTTGGATCATTTTCTTTGACTTCTTTCTAGAAGCAAGGTAGGTGTTGACGCCTTGAACATCCTTTCTCCTTACAGCCGATAGAAGATCTCTGATGTCTTGCTTTGCAAGTGAGATAAGATCTCTAACTGAGCTGCAAGCATCCAATAGCCGGATGAAATCGTCAACACACTCCTCAGACACGGTCTGCTGAATGTGAGACAAAAGAAGCAAATCATCAATGCTCTCATACAAGTTTCTTAGGCCATTTATTCTGGCGTTGAATGATGAGAGCGATGAACAAGTAGCTTCTGAAGATCTCAATCTGGATAAGCTTTCATCGAACTGTGAAACAGCAGGATGTGATGAAGATGGTAAACTAAGAGAGCGGCCGTGGTGAAGAGCCATTGCTTTCTTTTTAATTTGTTCTTGGTGAAAATAAGGTTTATAATTGAATGATGATTGAATGAAGAAAAGTGTGATGCCTCAAACAACCATGTATATGCTTATTATATAGTGGGGAAGAGTACGCAGGGAATCTTCATTATTTTCTCAATGACAGATCATAATCACTGCCACAAAAATAAATAATGCAAATGCAAGAGTATATTTTAAATTTTGCTTTTGGAGAAGAAACATATTTTTGAAAAAGTATTATTTTGTCTGTAGATTAGCAATCAAAGTCTCATCATTATATAAATGTCACAGAGTTTAACATGGTTGGCAGCTCCATCAGACCTTGCCATCAATGATAAACGAGGCGAGAGCATACGTGCAATTCTTTTAATAAAGGTCAGCTCTTCGTGCAACTTACAAACTATGCAGCTTTGTGTCCTCCAACGGAAGCACAGATCTACAAAATCATATTATCTTTAATTCATTTTGTCTGTAGTAGTGGCTTGCAGCCAACCTGTCTTTCACTTTGGATGAAAATTCATGCATGAAAATATGAGGATTTAAATAGTCTCTTGGTTCTTGTGGTTGGAAACTATGTATAGACATAACCAAGCTAGTGGTTATATTAGCCCATGGATCTTGCTTGAAAAAAATAATTTTGATTCAGTTTGTCTTCCATCTGCATATATGCTATAAATTCAATGTAGATGACTGCCGAACTCTTTTATGTTCAATATGAAGGCCTTATTTTCTGATTGAAATGAATTGGAAAAAAATGGCAGATTCACCTTTGATATCATGAACTTTGAAACATTGATATTAGCATCAGAGCTTCTGAGGCCTTACTCAATAAGGGACAAATTAAACAGCCCCAAATGCCTATCTTGAAACATCGATGGTTTGCTTTTGTTGCCCCATACGCGCTGTATCATTATCCAGAAAGTTGAGCAAAATTGAATGGTTAAGTTGTACTCTAAGATCCTTGCATGCAGCTTGATTGAAGTTCTCATCTCGCTGTCTTGAATAATAGAAGAAGAAATCCAAGTCAATAGGGTCATGAAGAATTATGTAGTTTAGGCAGTAGTAGTTCATTTTTCCCATGAAATGTATTTGAGTTTCCCAATTTGGTACTAATACAATGGATAATTCACCTAAACTTGATAGGACATTGTATTCTCATCATTCATGTTGATCAAGATTCAAGCTCTTCACCACATGTTATACTACATAATATCTGTTTGTATTGCAATGATCCTTGTGGATAAATTTGATATATGCAAGTGTATTTCTATGTACTAATTACAAAATTTTCAATCTCGAGATGTGGTTGAAGACTTGTGGTTGAGAAATTGAGGGAACTCAGATTTTGATCAACTGCCTGAATGCGGATTTAAGTTCTCCTTCAAGAACTTGAATGCTCGAGTCCATCTATTTCAAGTGGTTCAGAATCACAAGCTCGTTTTCTTGGTTCAGTTGCATTAATAAGTCCACGTTGTTGAACTTGTTTGAGGCTCTCTTGGATTGCATCAGCTTTGATACCAATGACCAGTTGTTCTTCCTTTCATACAATTTTCAATTTTCTAACAGAGTCTATAAATCAACAAACAAATATATATAAAAACTCAACAGCTCATGTTGAATTATAGAAACTCATAATAGAAACTCCATTAAAGGAGAAGAATCTTATTCACTCAAAATAGAGGAATACCAGATACAAAAAACCGATTACAAAGTTAAGCCTTATTTATATGAGCTAACACAAAATATCTACTAACTAACTTCTCAACTAACTCTCTTCCATTTCACACTTAGCGTCCACATGTAGATGACGTGTAAGTGATTAGGATCCAGCTCAGTTCCAGCTCATCATACTAAAGTTCATGCATGCACTCGTGATGCTCTCATGCATGCACTCGTGAATTATCTTCAATATGCCCCGTCAAGATGGACCATATATTGTGTTGAAGTTCATCTTGCTCAGAATGGATTTGAAAGCAGCTTCGCCTAGCGGCTTAGTGAATACATCTGCCAATTGCAGATTGTTGCTAATGTGCAATGGCTTGATCTCACCCTTCAAATACTTCTCTCTCACTGTATGACAATCAATTTCTATATGTTTTGTTCTCTCATGAAAAACCGGATTAGAACATATGTGAATAGCTGATTGATTATCACAATATAGAGGAACCGCCTTTTCAATTTTTACTCCAAAATCACCAAGTATAGCCACAGCCCATGTTACTTCACACGCGGCTTGAGCCATGGCTCTATATTCTGCCTCTGCAGAAGATCTGGATATAGTACTTTGCTTCTTAGCTTTCCAAGATATCATGGAGTTTCCAAGAAGAAGACAGTACCCGGTCATGGACTTTCTTGTATCGAGACAAGCAGCCCAATCTGCGTCAGAAAATATGCTTAGAGTCGGTTTACAGCTGCTTGAATAGAACAAACCATGAGCTGGGCTTCCTTTCAAATATCTCAAGACTTTCTCTGCTGCTTGCCAATGTTCAACACACGGATTTGAGACATATTGGCTCAATTTATGAACAGCAAAAGTGATGTCCGGTCTTGTAATGCAGAGATAGAGAAGTCTTCCAATTAATCTTCTATATTTAGAAGCATCTTCCATAGGAGTTCCTGAGTTTAACTGCAATTTCTTTAGAGGATCCATAGGAGTTGCTGATGGCTTGTTGCCCATAAAACCTGTGTCTTTTAGCAAATCCATAGCATATTTTCTCTGGGATATTTGAATTCCTTTCTTATTTCTTGCTATCTCGAGTCCAAGAAAATACTTAGGGATACCAAGATCTTTGAATTTAAAGTGTTGAGTCAGAAATTTCTTGAACTCATTTGTCATCTCCAGATCTGTGGTGGCAACTAAGATAATATCCACATAAACAACTATTCCAAAGAATCCAGCAGCACCATCAGATTTGTAGAAAAAGGAGTGATCAGAAGCTGACTGGTGCAATCCAAAACCCTTGAGAACTTCTGATAATTTTAGGTACCATTGCCTCGAAGCCTGCTTCAAACCATACAGAGATTTCCTCAGTTTGCAAACTATGGTTGACTCAGGAGTGGCCCCTTCAACAGTCAGCCTATCTACCTCAAGTCCAGGTGGTAAAGTCATATAGATGTCCTCTTCTAAATCTCCATAGAGAAAGGCATTATTGACATCTAAATGAGTAAGAGACCAGCCATTGATTGCAGCCAAGGCAAGCATCAGTTTCACAGTTGTGAGCTTTGCAACTGGAGAAAATGTGTCTAGGAAATCAATCCCTTCTAGTTGTGTAAATCCCTTGGCTACTAACCTAGCTTTATATCTCTCTACTGAAGCATCAGCATTATACTTCACCTTATAAATCCATTTACAATCAATGGGTGTCTTGCCCGGAGGTAGGATAGTGATGAACCAAGTATTGGTTCTGTCAAAAGCAGAGAGCTCCTCTTGCATAGCTAGCTGCCACTCTTTTATAGGTGAGGCTTGTTTGTAGGTAGTGGGTTCATAGATGGCAGACATGAGAACAACATATTTTAAGTATTCAGGAGTGAGTTTTGATAGAGAGAAATGAGCTGAAATGGGATAAAGAGAAGAAGATGAGACATTATTGCAGACAAAGTCTGTCAAGTGAGATGGCTGTTTGGTGGATCTGCCTGCTCTAGTTGTTGTGGAACAAGGCTGATTATTGGATGGGGAAAAGGTTACTGGAGTAGGAGGTGTATTTATGGTTTGAGAGGATGGTATTTGTGTTTGTGATGCATCAGGAAAAGGTGATGGTGGAAGGTGTGAGAAAGGGAAGACATTTTCATGAAAGACAACATGTCTAGATATGATTTCTTGCTGTGAATTAATTTCAAGCAATTTGTACCCCTTATAATCAGATGGATAGCCTAGAAAAACACATTTTGTGGCTCTAAGTGAGAATTTATCCCTACCTCTATGTAAGGTTGAGGCATAGCAAAGAGATCCAATTACTCTCAAGTGAGCATATGAATGAGATTTTTGAAAAAGGGCTTGAAAAGAAGTGATGTTATCTGGGAGAACTGATGAGGGAGTTCTGTTGATGAGATAGGAAGCATTTAAAATGCAATCTCCCCAATATTCAATGGGTAAGTGAGACTGAAACAGAAGACTACGGGCAACATTTAACAAATGCTTGTGTTTCCTCTCTACCCGGGCATTTTGTTGAGGAGTCTCAACACAAGAATGTTGTATTATGGTTCCAAAGGAAGTATATAAGGATGGAAGGTTGAATTCAGGTGCATTATCTGTTCTTATGGCTTTGATTTTTCTGGAAAATTGTGTGAGAATGGTATTGAAAAATTGGCGAAGTATGGACTGCACATCAGATTTACTTTGCATCAGAAAAGTCCATACAAAACGTGAGCAATCATCCACAACAGTTAAGAAGTATTTGTATCCTTGATTGGTGCTGGGATTGAACGGTCCCCAAACATCACAATGGATGAGATCAAAAATCTCAGATGCAACAGATTCAGATTTAGTAAAAGGCAAGTGTTGCGGTTTAGATAAGGGACAAATTTCACATAAGGCATGAGTTTTATTGCTGAAAGAAAGAGTATTGGACATAGATTTCAGTTTAGTGAAAGATAAATGGCCAAGTCTCATGTGCCAAACATCAATACTGACAACAGAATTAATGCTGAGGGAATCAAGGATGGGCTTATCAGAGGAATGAGAGCCTTTCTGAGGAGTGGACTCATGTTCAGGTTCAGACTCCAAATTGAGAGTGTATAGGTTCCCCAATCGACTACCCTTCCCAATCACAGCTCCCTGAAAAACTTCCTGAATTTCAAGAGAATCAGGAGTGAATATAACTTTGCATGATAGGGAATTTGTGAGAGAACTCACTGATATGAGATTAAAGGTAAAAGAGGGAACATAGAGAACAGAATGTAGAGTTATAGAAGGACTCAGACACACTGTCCCTATATGAGAGATTGTGGCAGTGGCACCATTTGGTAATTTGACTGAGGCATTCTGGATAGGAGATGAAGAACTAAAAAGAGATAGGTTACAACACACATGATGTGTAGCTCCTGTATCCAGAAGCTAAACAGCAGAAGATATAGATATATTTGCAGCAAAAGGAAGATACAAAGTTGTACCTGAGAAAGGAGGAGATAGAGTTGGTGGTGGTGGATTTGTTGGTGCGGCTGAATGAGATGGTGAGGAAGTGGCAAGCTGACTTTGCAATAGAGCAATCAGCTGTTGACATTGATCATATGTAGGCATAGCTTGAGCTGCAGCAGATTGAGAGTTTGTGGCTCTCTCATTCAGATCTGTGGAACAATCATCAACAAAATTAACAGATTTTGGTGTTCCATAGTCTTTAGAGTTCGGTTTATACTTGTTCTTTCCAAAACTTGGTGGAAAACCGTGGAGAACAAAACACTTATCAACTGTGTGATTCGTTCTTCCACAATGAGAGCATAATCTGTTCTTATTGAACGAAGAAGAAGCTGCATTCGCATAAGGTTGCTCACTCTGAGGCAATCGTGCATAAGGAGTGTGGCTACCTTCAATAGATCTCTGCCTTTCCTCTTGCAGAACTAGAGAGAAAACTTTAGACAAATTTGGTAGAGGTACCATAGACAAAATGTGAGATCGGATCTGAGAGTAGGAAGCATTCAAACCGATCAAAAACTGCATCACACACTCTTCTTCCTGGTGATTTCGCCATTTAGTTGAGCTGTGACATCTGCAAGTGGTACAAACGCACCAAGAGACCGGTTGAGTGTCCTTGTACTCATCCCATACTATGCGTAGGTTAGTAAAGTAATCATTGATATCATCATTTCCTTGAGATAACGTCATGATTTTCTGACGAAGCTGATAGACACGAGCTGAATCGCAAACGGAGAAACGATCACGAAGATCTAACCATATTTCGCGAGCATCTTCCAAATACATGATGCTAGAGCAGATTTGCGGTGAGATGGAGTTTCTAATCCATGAAACAACCATGTTATTGCACCGGATCCAAGCTGGAAGAAGGAGATCTCCATCTGGTGGTCGAAGTAGAACTCCATTGACAAATTGGAGCTTATTTTTGGCAATCAAGGCCGTAATTACCGATCGACTCCAGTTGGTGTAGTTTGATCCGAGTAGAAGTTGAGAAACCAGCTGATGAGCTGGATTATCGCTCGGATGCAGATAGTAGGGACTGGATGTATCTTCAAATTGATGAGAGGCGGCATTACTTTCGTTTGTAGTGCCGCTGCTGCTTCCATTGCCACGGCGGTTGGTCATCGTCGATTAATTGACGAAGATGAAGAAAACGGAAGAAATTTTGTTCACTGATACCATGTTGAATTATAGAAACTCATAATAGAAACTCCATTAAAGGAGAAGAATCTTATTCACTCAAAATAGAGGAATACCAGATACAAAAAACCGATTACAAAGTTAAGCCTTATTTATATGAGCTAACACAAAATATCTACTAACTAACTTCTCAACTAACTCTCTTCCATTTCACACTTAGCGTCCACATGTAGATGACGTGTAAGTGATTAGGATCCAGCTCAGTTCCAGCTCATCATACTAAAGTTCATGCATGCACTCGTGATGCTCTCATGCATGCACTCGTGAATTATCTTCAATAGCTCATGCGAAAGGTTGTTTTTATATGGTGAAAGCATGTGATACATAGTCAGTAACTGTTCTCTCTTGAGGGACAATTGGAACCTTGAAACTATAATAACATTAAACAATGAAAGTCACTCGTGTTCACTAATTCAACATATATAGTTGTTAAGTTATTATATTCTTTGAATATTTCTTCAATTTTTACTACATTTATCTTTTTTAGACAGCAAGGTAAAGAAACTTCATATAAAGAGGTTATGGTATATGGCAGTTAAATGATAGTAATGAAATTCTTCAATAAAGTGGTTATATAAGTTGAACAGGAGTAAATGATTTTTTACCATTTATCAATTTTTATCAACGTTTGGTCATTCATTTTCTTTGTTTAATCAGAAAATAAAGAAGAGATAAAACAAGAAAATAAAAGAACAGTCCATGTAGTAGAAATCTATGAGATTTTTCTTTTACTGATGATCAGGTAAATGTACAAGTCTATATAGATCTTTTTTCCTATTTTCTAATCTACAAAATTGTTGATCTCCTAATTAAGAGTCTAGTTGTTGAGAATGTTGAGAAGGGAAACTCTGATTTTGATCAACTGCCTGAAGATTGCTTCGAGATCTTCTTCAACAACTTGAATGTCTGAATCCATCTCTTTTATGTGATTCACGAGCTCGTTTTCTTTGTTCAGTTGCAAGAATGATTCCACCTTGTTGAACTCATTCTCGACATCTGATACTTTCTTGGAGTGCATCAGCTTTGACAGCAAAGACCTCTTGCTTTCGTGCCCCAACACGTAAGACAGCAGAGACTCGAGCATGGAAATGGCAACAGACTCTGCATCTTTCAACATGGAAGCATTCTCAGAAGTGGCTGAGGCGCTATGTCTCAAGTTCTTCAAAGATTTTTGGATCATTTTCTTTGACTTCTTTCTGGAAGCAAGGTACGCGTTTACGCCGCCTTGAACATCCTTTCTCCTTACAGCAGAGAGAAGATCTCTTAAATCTTGCTTTGCAAGAGAGATGAGATCTTTCACTGAACTGCAAGCATCCAATAGCTTAATGTAATCATCAACACATTCCTCAGAAACAATCTGTTGAATGTGAGACAAAAGAAGCAAATCGTCAATGCTCTCATACAAGTTTCTTAGGCCATTTATCTTGCCGTTGAATGATGAGAGCGATGAGCAAGTAGCTTCTGATGACCTCAATCTGGATAAGTTGTCATCGAACTGTGAGACAGCAGGATGGGATGAAGATGGGAAACTAAGAGAACGGCCGTGTTGAAGAGCCATTGTGTTTTTCTTTTTTGTTGTTGATGAAAATAAGAGTTAGAACTGAATTGATGATTGAATGAAGACAATTGTGATGCCTCAAACAACCATGCGATGGCTTATTATATAGTGGGGAAGAGGACACAAGGAATCTTCATTATTTTCTCAATGACAGATGATGGTGAGTGTTATTGCCATAAAATATACTGTCATAAACAATATTTTATTGTAACGCATGAGGGTATTTGAGGTTCTGCTCTTGTGCAAGAAACAAAGGATCATAATATAACACTATATTGTCTGTAGATCAACAATCAATGTCCTATCATTGTCTCCACAGCACGGTTGGCATCTCCATTGGAATATGCAATGAATGAGAGGATGGCGAGACCACACGTGCATATCTTCTAATACAGGTTCATTCATTGTGTGGTGTACATATTATATAGCTTTGTGCCCTCCAACAGATGCACAGATCTCTGCCAAATAATATTTATTTCTTTGTTTTGTCTGAGATGCATACAAACTTCATTATTTAGTAGCCAACCTGTGATACTTCACATTGGATCAGAATTCATGCATGAAAATGTGGAGTTATAATAATGCGTTCGTTATAATGCATGATATGGTTTGAGATTCTGCTCTTAGAGAAGAAACATAGGATCAGAATACATTATTATCTTGTCTACAGATGAGCAATTAAAGTCGTCTCATTATCAATGCAGCACAGACTTTCACATAGTTGGCAGAAACAAGGTGAGTTCATTTTATTGGGTTAGCTATATAGCTTTGTTCCCTCTAACCGAAGCACAGATCTGCAAAATGATATATTTATACTACATTTTCATGTGCAATCACATGAAGATAAGGGATCAATTATAATGTGTTTGTTATGATGGTGGGAAACAACACGTAGACATAGCCGGAACAATAGTGAATCTTCTTCAATACCTATATTTTTAGTTGTACAAAAATATATTGTCCCTCCATCTGTATATATACAACCATTTATAGGCAAATGACTGCAGAAATTTATTGGTTCAGTTTATAGGCCTGTTTTGCGTATTGATTACAAGAGGAGAAAATGGCAGTTTTTCACCTTTTGGAGTTGAAAACAACACGGTAGTTGTCTTAGCTTGCGTCTCATTTGTCAAGAATATCTGAGAAAATATGAATTGTGGAAATACTGGAGTTTTTTAGGCCAAAAAAGAGCTGATTTATGGTCCGAGTAGAAAACTGAGTAAGTTAAGTTGAAGAAGAGAGAGAGAATTTATCAAGGTAAGGAAATAAGTTCAACAGAATCCTTCCAAGACAGATTCTCTCCAGCAAATAAGTCCATAAATTCATGTTTCATTTTCCATCAGCCTCTGAGGGCTTAGAGATTTTCTTCACTTCAGAGCTCTTCCTAGAATTTTCGAACCGTTTAGAGGAGCTAAGAGAAGGCATGTGAGCTAACTGAGGTGGACACAAAGGATACATGTTTTTTGGATCTGATCAGTAATCTCTGAAGGACTTCAAGAGGGCTTCAGAAATCTTCCTCTCTTCAGATCTCTGCCTATAGACTTAGTTTGCTCGTCAGAGTATTTCATGCGTTTAGAGGAGCCCCGGAAAGGAGGTCTGCTGAAAGCTCCCCTTTCTCCTGATGTTGCCCAAGCCACTTTCATTTTCATATGGAGTAAAGGCAGCAGTTGAACACATAAATGAAGAGAAAAGAGGAAAACAAAAGATGAGAATTGGGATGAACACTCAAAAGAAAAACAATCCACCGAATATGCCTGAGACAAGTGGCCTTCTTCAAAAGAGGCCTACGGTTGATACCGTCCTAAATTTAGGACTCCTACTTAAATCAACTTAAAACTAAACCAGGAAATAAATCCTTATACATGGAAAGTAATAACGAGACAATCTTGACACTAATGAAAAATGGTGATCTTCCATTATCACACTTGCTGTCTCGATTTTCAATCTGGGTAGCTGCCTCCCAGTCCATTTATCCTATATAGTAACAACAGAGGAAGGTAAAACTTAGTTCATACAACCTTAAGAGATGATAGTCCCGAATAAGATGCGAGCTGACCTTAAAGTTTTAAACCCATTCGATATTTCTTGACCTTAGCTAGACAGATAGGATACATGTTTTCTTGACCTGATCAAACATCCCAAGTTTTATGGACCTGATCAACGTCTCAGAAATATCATTATCTTCAAGACTTCTCATTGTTTTCGACTGTACCAATCATTTCCATATGGGCAGGAAGGTGAAAGGAAGGCATAAATCATGAAAATATCACCATTGGTATAATAATATTAGGAAATAATACTTATGATTGTTTCATGGAGAAATATAAGTAGAAGATGGTAACCAAGTGAAAGAATGAAATAAAAACACAAGCCATGTTGTGGTAATCTTTAGTTCATTGATGATCAAGGAAATATACAAGTATATCATTCTATCTTCTAATCTACACAAAACTGTTGATCTCATTATGAGTCTAGTTGTTGAGAATATTGAGAAGGGAAACTCTGGCTTTGACCAACTGCCTGAAGATTGATTCGAGATCCTCTTCAACAACTTGAATGTCTGAATCCATCTCTTTTATGTGATTCACGAGCTCGTTTTCTTTGTTCAGTTGCAAGAACGATTCCACCTTGTTGAACTCATTCTCGACATCTGATACTTTCTTGGAGTGCATCAGCTTTGACAGCAGGGTTCTCTTGCTATCGTGCACCTTTGCTCCCAATGCATACGATAACAGAGACTCGAGCATGGAAATGGCAACACACTCTGCATCTTTTAACATGGAAGCATGCTCGGAAGTGGCTGAGGCGCTACGTCTCAAGTCCTTCAAAGATTTTTGGATCATTTTCTTTGACTTCTTTCTAGAAGCAAGGTAGGCGTTGACGCCTTGAACATCCTTTCTCCTTACAGCCGATAGAAGATCTCTGATGTCTTGCTTTGCAAGTGAGATAAGATCTCTAACTGAGCTGCAAGCATCCAATAGCCGGATGAAATCGTCAACACATTCCTCAGACACGGTCTGTTGAATGTGAGACAAAAGAAGCAAATCATGAATGCTCTCATACAAGTTCCTTAGGCCATTTATTCTGCCGTTGAATGATGAGAGCGATGAACATGTTGCTTCTGAAGATCTCAATCTGGATGTGATGTGAAAGGGGGGGATGTGATGAAGATGGGAAACTAAGAGAGCGGCCATGGTGAAGAGCCATTGTTTGTTTTATTTGGGATGGTAATTCTTTGGGATGGTAGTTGTATATATTCAACAAACCGATCACATCGCCTCGCGTTTTCATCCCCAAAACCATGCTTTTCAGGTAGAAACTCACCAGCTCTTCCTCAGTCGGATGGAATCTGAATCCCGGCAGACATTTACATTCCTCCTCCATCCTTCCACTCCCAAATACTCCTATGATTCTTCCTCTTTTTTTTTCTTTCTTAGGCCATCCGCAATGGGGCGGACGATGGCACGCCCGATGGCGCGCATCGTCCGCGCCCGCCATCGTCTGCCCCATTGCGGGTGCGTAACATAGGCCGCGGACGATCGTCGCGCCCTATACTAAGGGCGCGGAGTATAGCGCGGACGATGTCCATCGTCCACGCCATCGTCCGCCCCATTGCGGCCTACGCGGACGATAGGCCATCGTCCGCCCCACTGTGGGCTATGCGGATGATGGTCGCGGACGATGGCACGCGTTTTTGATTTTCTATTTAAATCTCGTTTCTCATTCATTGTACATACGAACATATCGACTATCTCTTTATATATTCTCTCTCAACATCCAACCAAAATGAAATTTTGATTAAGTAGATTCAGTGTTTTTTCTCGGTTAAGTAGATTCAGTGTTTTTTCCCCAATTCTCAGCTCAATGAAATTTTCTCTCGTTTTTCAATTAGTGTTCTTCAACATTTGAATTCCAAAGTGTTAACAAGAAGCAAATCATGGATGTTCTAATACAAGTTCCTTAGGCCATTTATTCTGCCGTTGAATGATGAGAGCGATGAGCATGTTGCTTCTGAAGATCTCAATCTGGATGTGATGTGAAAGGGGGGGATGTGATGAAGATGGGAAACTAAGAGAGCGGCCATGGTGAAGAGCCATTGTTTGTTTTATTTGGGATGGTAATTCTAATTTATGGCCAGCCATAATGTGGTCACATAGCTTTTCCCTATTTATAAACATAAAAAATGAAATCTGAAAAATAAAATCAGTAGCGGACCGGATCCGCTACTAAATTGCGGATATGGTTTAATTAGATTTTTGTTAATTTCTACTCCATAGCTTAGCTGATAACTAATGTCTTCAATAAAGGGCATATTAACATATTGCGATATTTGTGTTTTGTTTTTCAGATTGCATTTGGTTCAATGCTTTTACAAATTACTACGAGTTATTGTAGCATAATCAGTTTTATCAATTTAGCATCTACGACAAATATGTCAACTTTGCGAGACAATAATTTTAAGGATGAATAAAAAAAATCAAAGTTCATATATTCACACGTAACTGGTCTTAAATTCATCTAATGTAAATTTAATATTAATTGAGCACAAGCTGGTGCGAGACTATTCAGGCGTCAAAATTCGTAAGATCGCACCTGCAGTTGAATCATATTTGTCGTTGCCCCTTCATTATTATGCACCAAATTACACTTTTATGGTCATTCCTCCCAAAATAAATATATATCCCATCATGATCGCATCGACTTCTATTTACAAAACACTTTCGAAATTATATAATTATGCATGTAAGTTTTATATCTCATATATGTGATATATGATAGAATCCTAAATAGAATTGGATTTTGAATGTAATACATTAACTTAGTATAAGACACATTTTTCCCTAATTATTTATTATTATTGGTGGGACGTTTCTTAATCATATGATTAATTAGCTATTAATTGGTAAAATCAATTAGTAGCAAATCGCGTATGATTCAAATTACAATTAAGGAACTAATCAAAATGATGAATTATACTCCCTCCGTCCCGTGCTACTCGCACGTTTGCTTTTCGGCTCGTCACAAAGTCCTTACACTATTTATAATTTAAGTTAGAATTAATGCATTTAATTAATATGTTAGTTTAAGTTAATCAAATACTTATATGGTAAGGATTGTGATTGCCATTAAACTTGGAATCAAGTCTTATAGAAAAGAAACGTTCTTATTATTATTATATTATTATATAGTCACTTTGATGGAAAGAGCTTTAATGTTTTATAATTAGGGTTTGTCCTCTCTCTGCCTATAAATTCAAGTGTAGTGATCCCATCAAAACACACACATTACAGAAAACACATAAACGAGGGAAAGAGAGAGAAACAAATCCTTGGAATTGGAGTTGCGCCGCTAAGCCAAAGAAAGTCCGAGGAAGTTCTCTTTGTCTTCCCCAATCGCTTCCGATATGGATCGTCAAGGTAAGTTTTCGATCCATTATGTTTATGGTTAATACGTGAAATACATGATGTTCGAAGATCTTGCTTTATTTATATTCAATTATGTATTATTGAATATATGATGATAAATAATTTCTAACAATGCACACTAATGAAATGAAAAAATCTTATCAACAGAATTGCATTAATATAAATCACTAAGAGAAATTAATATTCCTCTAAACTCTAAAGAGTGCTAACATAATACAAATAGCTTTGATTTGTACTGACAACTTTATATATTAAGGGCATTATAGCATCCACATTCATGCTCTTGCTAAGAGCATGGATGTGGGCCCGGACTCACATTTATTTACTTTTAATTCCATACTCTTCCGCAAGAGTACAACACTCACATTCATACTCTTGCGGAAGAGCATGCTCTTACATCATTCAAGAGTCCCACCATTCTATTATTCAATTTAAATATTTCAATTACTAAAAATATTTCCACATACTAAAATGCATTCAAAATACCCGAAATACCATTACAAATTACTAAAAAATTAAAAATTACATAATTAAAATACTAAAAAATAAAAATTAGTACATAATTAAAATCCTAAAAATTGAGATTAAGAGAGTTGTTTGGTGTAGTGTGATTTTTTGTGTTGAAATAAGGGGTATTTATAGATGAAAGTGTTAATTTTGGAGAAAAAATAATGAAAAAAATAAATTAAAAGTATGGAAAACGGATATATATTTTATTGGGAAGTGGGAAAATATTTTTTTTAAGTCTGAATTTTTCAGATTTTTTTGAATTTTAAAAAGAAAATGATAAACCAGCTGCCAATCAGAGCATGCTATGTCGGTTGCTCGTGCTCTTGCCGTCGGCACGGTGGTGCTTTTGCCATCGAGCACGTCTGTGCCTACGGCAAGAGTGCAGCGGTGAGCACGGCTCTTGCCATGCCGTCAGTACAGCGGCTGCTCTTGCGAAGAGTACCGTTGTGGATGCTCTAAGAGCATCTCCAAGGGAGGAAGGTAAGTTGATAAGTTATATTTCTCATTTACCTTCTCAAAAAAGTAATTATACATTCTTAAAAAGTAATGGACTCGAAGATAATAAAATAAATTAAGAAGGCAACAAAAATAACTAACCTTTTACCTATTCTTCTAAGAAGAAGTAAAAATACCTTCTTAAAATAAAAGAAGGTATAATACCTTCCAAATACCTTTGCCATTAGAGCATCAAATTTTATCAAGAAGAGGTAAATATGTTAATTATTTCTACCCTTTCCCATGAAGATGCTAAATTTAATTACTAGCCCTGCATTAACTTAATACATGTAAAGAAACCCAGTGGGCTTTGTGACCTGAATTAGAAAGCCCATTGACAAATACATACCTATGGAACATTTATGGAAGTAATTTGAAAAGATGAATTTTTTCTCCGTCACACCATTTTGATGCAACTTGTGTGGGAAAAGAGTGAAGTTTGGCTGCCTGCCCTACACTGCTACTCTCTCTTGTCCTTTACTCAACACAAGAAAGCTCCATTTCCAACCAAAAAAAGATAGCACTAACTCATAACTCAGCAAGCACAACAAACACCTACCTTAAACAAACTGTCTCCAAATAATTAATTCAAATAATATATAGATAAAAGAAAAAAGTAGAAGGAATAAAACGTTGCAGGCATGCTGAATCATCCTATATAGCCTGAGAGTATATTCAGAACTATAAAGCTGCATAAACCCAATCTTTTTGTTGTATTCCTCTTGTTACCTTGTTGCTATGATAGCAAGATAACCTTCAACACCACATACATATAAATATCAATATATAGAGAGGGAGAGATACATACAAAAGCATATTTCCCCACTTCCAAAATTACAAGAAGAAACTACTGTGTCCAAATTCTTGTCCTAGTCATTGTCTTTGCACCACACCATATATGGTAGGCCTCGGTTGATTAGTGCAGATACCTTAACTTAAATAAAACAAAGTCTCCCTACATTCTTTTTCTTTTTTTCTTTTCACTAATTGATCAAAGAGCAACTTCAGTCTGTTTGAGTTTGACTGGAGCAGCAGCAAATCCTACTTGCTCAATCTCAACCTCCCAATTCAACTTGGCAACTTCTTCATCTTGCACAGGCACATATTCCTACAACCAATTTCAAGAAACAATTTTTATTCAAAAAGTAATAAAAAGGGCTTAATATAATGTCAAGAAAGGCAACATTTTGAGAGCTCTTTAACTCATGAGGCATGTTGTCTTTGCCATTTCAGTGAAACATGGGATTCTTGGGAACATAAATCTTTGAACCAAATTCAATACAATTAATTATACTAGTGGAGTACATGATTCTTGATTCTGAAAATGAGGCTAACCTCCAGTTTCTGAACAAGCTCTTTTGCATTCGGTGCTGAGACAAATATGTGGCGTTGAGATGGCTTTATGAACCCATCATCCACTGCTTTGTCAATGAAGGTTAACAGATAATTGTAGTAGCCATCAACATTTAGTAACCCCACCTAATTAATTCCATCATCAACATCATCATATTAATGTTTTACACTTGCAAAAGAAAGAAAGAAAGAAAGTTTATTACAGGTTTGCGATGGATGCCAAGCTGGGCCCATGTGATGACCTCCAAGAGCTCTTCCAACGTTCCATAACCACCTATTTTTTTGAAACATTAGATGGATGCCCTTTAAAGAAATTAAATGAGTTATCTAGAGAGAGGACCTGGCAGAGCAATAAAGCAATCAGCATGGCGGGCCATCTCGGCCTTCCTCTGGTGCATATCAGCCACCACCGTCAACTCCCCCACAGTCTCCCCAGTTTTCTGCAAACCACCATTTGTTACAAATCCAATTTTTTTTTAACTTTGTTCAAAATCCAATCTTTGAAATGCCCTAGTGGTGGATATTGCTATACAACATTGTGTTCGTGAGTGAGAGAATAGAAGAGAAAGAAGAAACAAACCTCTTTGCCGATCAAAGGTCTCGGTATGATCCTAGTTGATTCAAGTAAGAAAGTTTTAGTCAAAAACAAGCGAACAAATGCAATCCCCATAAAAAAAATAGTAAAAAACCAAAATCATAAAAAGAAATAAAAACCCTCACCCAAGAACACGTCCGCCGCCGCCATGAACGGCACGCGCCACCAGTCCCATCAGCCCAATGCCGCCTCCACCATAGACAAGATCCAATCTTTTGGCAACCTTCATGCAAACAAAGAAAACCCACGTAAGAAATACTCAGAAAACGTAGAAAAGAGTAAAACTTTTTTGCTTTGAAAATACGAAAAATCGGTCTGTGTATAAAATGTGGAGAAAAGTTAACGAGTACCAGCTCCTGCCCTAGCTCAATCGCTGCCTCTCTGTAACAATCCCTTTTCCCAGAACTACTCCCACAAAACACACACACGCTTTTGAATCTCGATTTCACATTCTTTTCTTGCTCCATTGTTTTTGTTCTTTGAGAAAGTTAGCGTTGTTTTGCTCGAAGAATATGAAAACCCAGCTGCAGAGGTTGGAGTTGGAGTGTATATAAATACAATATAGAGAATAATTTTTGCTCTGTATTTTTGCTGTTTTTCCAAAACAAAATCAATAATAAATGCAGACAAAAAGATGATAAGCATTGGCTTGGGCTTGGCTACTCTATCTCTACTGCTTGGGGATTGCGCCTTTTCACCCCCAGCGTACACGTGGCGTTGACGATTTAATTTATTTTACTTAATTATTTTGTGACAAATTAAACAACTAATAGGATTATTAAATTAAATACTTATGATACAAATAATCATTGAATTTAAATGTTTCTCTCACATGAACTCTATAAACGGAATACATATTTACGTATGTAGGAAATACGAAAATAGTTATATTTTTCATTAATTTCATTCAATGAAACAAATATACTTGTTTAATTAAAATACCACAACCAATAACTGAAGAACTTATAGTATGAGCTATTGAAATTTAATTTACTTCTACTTTGAAATTATTATGTGAGATATCTTATTGTACTCGTAGTACTATTTATGTAAATTCTACACTCTAACTTTCTTTATCGAATCTCTCTATGATGAAAAAAATATGTTTAAAGCAGTTAAATTATAATTAATTTTATTTAATCAAAAAAATATATAGATCTAACTAAAATATGAAGATAATTATAGTTATTAATCAAATTAATCATGTGCTATGACATATATGTTGATATATATGTTCATGACACAATTTCGTGGATGAAAATTTGTTGGCGAACTGCAATTGTACGGTTTCCTCCAAGCAATTGAGATATAAATTTTCTTCCATTGTATTCACACTCAGGGATATCAATGCAGCCCGTAACCCGTGGGTTGACCCGAATATCCCGCCAAATATATAGGATTAGGGTCAAAAATTTCTAGCCCGATAAAATTACAACCCGATTAGTCCGCACCCGATAAACCCGAAAATCCGATGTGCTGGCCCGAAAACCGGATAAAATTTCTATTGTTCTATTTGTTGGACTCCTAATTAAACACTTTCATTGACTTTTTTATAATATACAGATAACTAAAAAAACTTTCAATTTTATATTAAATATATAAATTATATATTAATATTTTATTAATATAATAATATATATAAATTAGAAACTTCTAATTCATTAAAAAATATTTAAATTTCTAAAACATATATTAAAACATGCTTTAAAATATTTAAATTTATGTTTTATTTTGCACAAATCTCAAATATTGGTATTTGATCATGTTTGTGTTTGAGTTTAAGTATATATCTCAAATTTATCATAATTAAATATTTTATATTTTATAAATATAACTAATTTTCGGCATTATTTATTGGATTGATCGCATGTTAATTTTATCGCTAGCAACCCGATTAACCCGCTGGGCTAGCCCGAAACCCGAGCTTTTAGGGTTAGGGCCGAACTTTATAACCCGAAAAAGTACAACCCGATTAGCCCGCACCCGATTGACCCGCAACCCGAATAGGGTTTGCCCGGAACCCGGTTGACATCCCTATTCACACTTATGCATTTCTAAAAAAATAGACAACGTTTAAAATGATACACGTTAATTAATAATGTAAACGTTTTATTAGGGGAGAATGAAACTAATCTTATTAGAGAGAAAAAAGTTTTGTCGAATAAAATCGATATATTTTTACGGGACATTCAAAAATGGTAGATGTGGTCCATTCAAGATGTCCACTTTCTCGAATGACACAAAATTTTAGTAAGAGTTGTTTGGTGAAATAAGTGGATAAAAAAAACTAGTAATTGAATATTTTAATAAAAAAATAGAAGAAAATGATTTATTTCCAAATATAGAAGGTGGACATATTGAGTAGGACAAATTAAAAAAAAAATGGACATCTTGAGTGAGACGGGGAAATACTACTTTTGAAAACCAAATATTAAATTCATCCATTAAAAAATGACATAATTTTAATGTGTAATTGGTAAAAATAAAAAAAGAGGGAAAAAATGGTGGAAGTAGTATTAAAATATTATGTATGATTATTAAAAACTTTGTCATATATATTGTTGGTCTAGTTTTGATGTAGTATGACACAAAATAGTGGTAGTACGAGTACTACTCTTTTCTAGTTAAAATTAATCTAATTTTTTGAGATGGGGAGTAGTATTTAATTATTTCTTTAAAAATAAAATAACAAATAAATTACGATAAGAGATGAAAAGACGCATTGTGATGTAAAATCACATAAAAAATTAGTCTATCAGAAAACATAACACCACTTGTCCTAAAATTAAGCCTGTCTATTCCCTACTCCTACTTCTCTACCTATTTATTTAATGCAATCTGCAAATGCAATCATTTGATTCATTTAATTACTCATATACTAGTATTTTCGTGCGTGTGTGCCTCCACCTCCTCTTCTACCCTCATTTTAGTTACTTGAAGTTAAATCGATCTAGGATTATCCATGATTCAATAGATTTGAAATCAAATTTAAAAGTGCTACTCCCTTCTTTACTTGCTCAATTTCTTTTCGATTCGACAGTTAAAAAATTGTTTAAATATTTGATTAAGTGGAAAGAGAAAAAAAAATTTACAAATGACAATACGTTTTTGAGTGCAAGTAACTTTAAATAGTACACGAAATGAGATGCAAGTAGGTTAGGATGAAGAAAATAAGAGTATCACTTAAGGTATGATTAATTTAATACAGCGCCATGAGAGGTTATATTAATCTCTTTGTTTTATTAGAGTCGAGTAGTATTTATGGTCCCATTATAATCATTTTTCTTTTTATCAATAATACACTTAATTTATCTTTCATTTCACTTTTATTATCATACTCTCTACCAACTCATTTCAATCAGATTTTATTACTATATAAAGTTAATATCATCTATGCCCCATGCTACTTGAATCATTTTATTTGGAGACATGTTTGATGAGTAATTGCAAAGAGGATAAAATAAAATAGAGGAAAGAGAGTATGTAGAAATGGAAAAAATAAAAGAGCTTAAATGTGTTGTTTTTGTTGTAAATGAAAATGACTCCGAATAATTCAAAATGGTATACAATATCTGACGTAATGAGTATAAACATTTCACTAATTTTTTATATCCATTTAAAAAAATATTTTCGTGAGTATAGATATTAAATCACAAACAGAACAGAAGGAGTATTAATTTTGGGAATCGAAAATGGTAGATTAGGTTATAGATCGAAAATGGAAAGCTAAAGTAGCAGCAGCAAGGGTTTAATAAAAATAAAAAAGGAAAGGGCAGCATATGACATGTAACAAATTTCTTCACTGTTGACATAATATTTTGCTTCTGACTACACTTGACCTTTCCCATTTGGAATGTTCAAAGCTTCTGTACCCACACCTCTCTGCCTCTTAATTTCTTCTCTTTTAACCTACCATTGGAACTTAGTGTTTAATTTCTCATTTCTTACTCTCTCACTATTTACATATGCATGTGAATTATTTCACATAGAAAATACATCAAATAAAAAAACTGATCACATGTGAAGGAGTATTCATAAAAGTTGAATGAGATCGAAAAACATGCATGCACTAATAAATTATTGTGTACATGGAATCTGAACTCCAACCAAAATTAAATAAAACAGAGCCGATCACTGATTGATTGAAATTGTTGGGTCAAAGGATCACATAATTTCAACTTTATAACTGTGTATCACCAATTAATTATAGGATACAACATTTGAAGGATTTTGTTAATACTCTATCTTTTTACTTTACATTTTTTTACGTGGGTCAACTTGAATATGGGAATATCAAAACACATGTACACTCACTCAAATGTGAGACCTTTGTAGTTTGTTAATATTTAACATATCACTAATGTCCAGTAACTTTCGAAGTTATTTCTACAATTTTTTTTATACTCCATATAAGAAAAAATATAACGCCGTGTTTATCTTTCTCAGCATGAAATCGTATGTGTTGTTCACAGTGGCGGATCCAGGATCCGGAAATGGAGGGGGCGGAATATATAATATTAGCTTGGTTTAGTGCGGACATGGCTATTTTTTTGGTTATTCGGGGCGACGCCGGAGGCAAACCGAGGGGGCGGACATGGTAAAATTACATCCCGATAAGGGAAAAATAGTCGCACGGAGGGGGCGACCGCCCCCTCCTGCCCCCCCTAGATCCGCCACTGGTTGTTCACATGTTTTTCCCCCTACCATTAGTTTTCCACCTCAATTTAAAATGTGGTTTCGTACGATGCAGGGTCACTAATTCACAATTGCTTATAAGCTTGTTATTTATTTTTATTTTTATTGCATGATAATTTTGATATACTCCCTCCGTCGACCGTCCCAGATAATTTGTCTCATTTTTCCATTTCGGTCCATCCCGCATAATTTGTCTCATTTCACTTTTTATCATTTTTTTTACCGTGGACCTCATATTCCACTAACTCATTTCTACTCACATTTGATTATAAAACTAATGCTCCATCCGTTTTTAAAAAATAGCAACTATTTCCATTTTGGGTCGTTCCTTAAAAATAGAAAACCTTAGAATCTTTTTATTTTCTATTTTATGACATGGACCCCACAATCCACTAACTCTATTTTCACTATTTTTTCTCTTCATCTCTCTTACTTTACTCATTTTTCTTTTTGATCTCTCTTACTTTACCAATTTTTCTCACTTACTTTACCAATTGTGCAATAAACTCGTGTCGTTTTAAATGTTTCTATTTTGAATACGGAGGGAGTATATAAAAGTATGACTCATATTACATTAACATTTTCAACTCACTTTTCATTATATTTCTTAAAATTTGTGCCTAGTCAAGATGAGATAAATTATATGGGACAGAGGGAGTATATGAAACCACAACTACTAATCTAATTGTGGTACGGTTGTTCATATAAATATTTTATTCGGATATTACAATATAAGATAGATTTACTAAATGGGTGTGCACTGATTATTTGAAAAATAGCTCCACTAGCTGGGTCCTTATCTATTTTTAATCATGTTAGTTCGTTACAAATAAAGTCGATTCATAATAAAGTATTGTTTGTAGTCGTATGCATGGTAAAGCTTATGCGTGTGCATGCAATACAGAGTAAATAGGCCCCCCTTCTCTTTCTCAACGTTAAGAATCAATCTGTCGTTCCTCAATACTTTGTCCTAACAATCTAACCATATTCAACATATACTTTCTTCACTCATTACGCACAAAAATTTCTAACCGTTTGATTGTCTGAATTACTAATTTTTTAATAATATATAGTACAAATCTAATACTCCTTATGTCCCATTAGAAATGGGACGTTTTCCTTTTTGATATGTCTCATTTAGGCCTGCAAATTTAGACCTCGGGTTTCGGGTATACCCGATCCCGACCCAATACCCGACGGGTTTTGGGTACTCAAAACCCGTATTAGGGTACCCGACTAATACCCGATTAATTAGGTATTTGTGATAAATATTTTTATTTAGTATAAGGCCTATGGCAATCTAGAGTAAATTTATTTAATCACATGTAGATTTATGCCAAAAATTTCTTTATTTTAAAATTAAGTAGTGTCTATTTGTCTAATGTCTATTATATACTCCATATATATAATCATAGAATCATAATCTAGAGAAAGCTAAAGCATTAGAACTGAAGTTTAGACTTTTAATAATAGTCAATAAATAGTATTATTGTGTTATTTTTAAGAGTGAACTACATAAAAAGTCTCCGACAGTTTCCATTTGTGACATTGCAGGCCCCTAACAAAAAAAATATCGCCACAAGACTCTAACCTTAAACATAATCACATATCTTGTATTTGTAGCCAATTTTCGGACCAAAATACCCAAATGCCTTGAAGGGCATTTCAATCATATTACCGCAACTTGCAGGCCTACTCTGCACACACCTACCAGACTTGCAGACATTAGCCAGACACTTTTGTCAAATCACCCTTTTTGTGTCGAGTTAATAGAATTGTAGAGCAATTACCTTATTTTCAGATTTTGGATTATTGAAATTAATTTTTTATAAATGGAAAAACAATACTCCTAAGTCAATCAGTACTACTATTATGTGACATTTTATTGAAATTAAATAATGACTCCTATCTATATAGCTGAATAATTTTTATAAGATTAAATCTTAAAAAAATTATTAAACCCAGCGGTATAAAATTTTGGAGACGGCGGTCCGATGTAGATGTGCGTCGCGACAACATTGTCTCTCTCCCTGGAATGGTATACAGCGGAGCTGTGGGTTTCTTCCCTTGAAATGTTGGTCTCTTTGCTTTGTGGCGATTCAGTTAAGAAAAATCAGTTTGTTTAGTTTCGTGTAATTGTAGTCTCGGGAGAAATGAGATGAATTACCGAAATAGCCCTCCAGAAGAATCGGAATCTGCGTGGCCTCTGTTGTGCCATTAGTCATCCAGCGTTTCTCCACCATCATTTGCCACTGCCATTAATTATTATTGCTACTTCAAAATCAATCGAAAAAATTATATTAAATTTAAGTATTAGTTATGGTTGTACCATATACTCATATACTTTGATTTGGATTAAATGTGGTATATGATGTGATGAACCAAAATGTGAGTTTATATATTCATTTTAATTTTCATATTTAGAATCTTACTCAACACATACTTGATCACATAATTAATTCAAGACATGCATGCACAATATCAACAATACATTATATGTATACCTAAATATTTATTTGTAGGACAATTGCAAACATTATTAAACACGATGTTTTTTCACAATTTTTTTAAGCAAGGAGATATCAGAATTGAAAAATACTCAACTTCATTTCATTTTTGCAAAAAACATCAAATACTTTTACAGAAACATATTAAAATATGATGTGAACAAAATATGTCTAATCGCCAACCCAACCATCACTTGTGTCAAGAACAATAGAAGTCGCAGCATGCAGCAGACCACCACTATCAGAATTAGGGATGTCAATCGGGCCAACCCGTTCGGGTTGTCGGGCCATTCGGGTACGGGCTATTCGGGTTATGATTTTTTCGGGTTATAAAAGTTCGACCCTAACCCTAACCCTTCGGGTTTCGGGCTAACCCACCGGGTTATTCGGGTCAATGCGTATTTTTAATTCTTTTAATATTTTCAAAAAAATAATACGTATTTTAAATTTTCTTTAATTATATACATATTTTTAATTAATCATTCAACAATGAAATATTTATTTTTTATTTTCTTTAATATTTTTAAAAAATATTAAGTTATTTAAATTTAAATAACTTATTCATTACATAATTATTTACAAAATATCTATCAATAGTATGTTTATGTTTATGTTTATGTATTTAAAATATAAATCAACACTTTGTTTCAAAATTCAAACGTAAATCAATTCGTAGAAAATTAAATAAAATTTTCATAACGTGAGAGGTGCATAGTAGATGTAACAAAAATATTTTGAATTGTTAAAAAGTGAATTATCAAGATGCTAGCTAATTGGAGTAACTCTAAATTTTCTTGAATTATGATTGGTCAAATTTAATTTATTCCAGCTGTAAATAAGTCAAATAATAATTTATCTTTGTTTTAAGAATCATCAAAGTACGCATAATTAAATGACGAAGCGGCGTCAAAACACTTTGCACTATTATATTGGAAATATACTAAAAGAAAGCTTTTACATATGAGTATTTATGAATCCATGAACCACATAGTGATTTTTTTCGTGATCTTTTATAGTCGGTTGACGTATTTGGATTTTGCATGGTTTTAAAGGGTTGTCTTGGATGATTTTGATTATATTTCTATATTTTGGTATGTTTACATGTTTGTTGAGAAATGATAGAAAATGGATTAGAAAATGTACACAAAATATGTGGATGTGCAGCAGCCTTGTTAGAGTCAATGTTTCTCGCAATTTTGAAGTCTGATAAACCTCTAATACATATCATTCTCTTCGTCTTCGAAAGAGCTTCGCGTGGATATATTGCACACCTCAATCGGAGCTTTGTAGAGAAAGTTATGACCGTTACAAAAAACTGCTCACGGTGCAGAAGCCTTCAACCCGACGGGCCGACCCGTAATGGGTCAGCCCGAATGGCCAGATTTTAAATTCGGGCTGCGAAATTACAACCCTAACCCTGTATTTTTATCGGGTTATTCGGGCCGGCCCGCGGGTTCGGTTTACATTGACATCCCTAATCAGAATGTTCACTGAAATGACCAGAATGCCCTTTTAGGGCTTAAGGGCAATATAGTAAGAAAAAACGCGATATGTGATTATGTTTAAGGTTATGGTTGTCTTGCGATATTTTTTTTGTTAGTGGCCTGCAGTGTCACAAAGGGAAACGTCAGAGACTTTTTATGTAGTTCACTCTATTTTTAATAATATCGATTCTTATCACAATATAATTTAGATAAAAGAATAAATTTGAAATACTAATTTCGGGTTTATGGATACCCGATTAGTTAGGTTCGGATACCCGCACCGAGTATTAGGGTACCCGAATTCACTTACGGGTCAAGTGTTGGGTATGGTATTTTTGAGATTTCGGGTTCAGGTATCCGAATTTTTGGGTTGGGGTACCCGCGGGTACCCGAATTTACAAGCCTAGTCCCATTAAGAATGAAACATTTCTAAAAATGGAAACAATACTCTCTCTACTTTTTTATCTCTTTTATTTTACTCTCTCTTCATTAACTCACAAAACAACACTACATAAAATCTAGTGCCGAAAAACAAATATTGCATATTTAATGAGACAGAAGGAGTAGTACTTCATAACCTACATCGGTTTACAATATTATAATTTAAAATACTAGAATAAGAGACCAAAGTTTATGATTTTTGAAACTAATATCCCTATATAATTCTTAGGGTATCCGCTATAGGGGCGGCGCGCCGGCCGCCCCCAATCCTCCGTCGCCGCGCTATAGTGTAGGAAGCGTCCGCCCCGAGGCGGACGCATTTTTTGGGGCAGACGGCCATTCGGCGAGAAGGGGGCGAGGACGCGCCGGGAGACGACGAAGGGCAATATAGTAAGATAAACCTTAAACCCTGAACCCTAAACGTGCCAGCAGCGTCCGACAAATTTTTTTATTTTTTAATTATTTTCGAAAATTTTATTATAAATACCACTCCTCCACCACCCATTTCACACCCATTTCACACTCTCTCCATTAATTCACTCTCTACCTTTTCACTCTCTAAAAGTGCACGGTGGAGACGACGAATCACCCAGAACTGACGAATCGGGATATGGCGGATATGGCGGCTATCCTTCCAAGCCGTGGGGTTCGAGTCCAACTCCTTCTCCATCTCAGCCGTGGAGGTTGAGTCCCACCCCCCCTACAGGCCACACGTGGTCGCCGACCTCCCGGCCGTGGCAACAGACTCAATTTCGAGGTCAGGCCTCTTTTTCAGAGAAATTTGGGTCGTTCGGCGTTTGGAGATTACAGACCCAACCTGGACGCGCTTAGCCATCCGCGGCCGGAGATCCCTTTCCAATCCAACCAATCTCCTTTCACCGAAGCGTCGGGACGCACTAGAGACGATGATGGGTCTGCTCAGTCCGGGCGTACCGGATACGCTCGTTCCGACGAGAGTCGGCGGGCTCGGTGGGGCGGGTGTAAGCAGAGGTGGCGGCGGAGGAGGAGGCGGCAGCGGCGATGGCAGCGAGGCAACGGGGGCCGACGGTAAACGGGCCACGCACTACACCAAAGCGGAGTCCATTGCTGTGGTGAGGGCGTGGGATGCCGTCACATCGGACCCATAGTGGGCACCGATACGACCGAGCCGAGCTTTTGGAAGCGCGTCCTGTTGGCATACAACGAGTTCAAGCCGAGAGGCGCCAAACCGTGTGGCGAGTAACAGCTCTGCAAAAAGTGGTCTAGGATTCTAAGGGCCACCAAGAGGTTTGCGGGCATATACGAGAACAACCTGCTCACTGCGGAGATTGGCCGAAGCGAAGCCGACGTCAAGGCTCTGTCGATGACCCAATTCAACACGGAAGGCTGGCCGAAGTTCACCATGTGGGAGGAGTATCTCGTTCTCTAGCACTGTCTGAAATTCAGGTCCATCTGTGCGCAAGAGCGGGGCGAAGCGTACTAGACACAACATAGCCGGGGACTACAGCAGGGGGAGCGGCTCGCAATCAATCGACCTCAACGACGCCCAAACCGAAGAGCCCTCCGCTACACACTCTAGGTGCCCACGCCCTCCGGGCCAACAAGCCTCTATCCGAAGCGCTAGAGGGGCTGCAGGTGCCTCCCGCCTCTCGTCGGCGGCGTTTGGATCGCGCATCTCACAACCCGCCCCTATACCGCCATCCATGGCCACTGGTTCCCATGAGGTATTGAGGGCGAACCTAGATGCACAGTTGATGAAACAACTGCCGTTTCTACGAGACCGCAGCCGACCCGATCACCAAGTGTATATACTACAAGCTCATGCGTCAGATCCGGAATCAGCTGCGGTTGTCTGAGGATGCGGCGGGGGGGAGGGGGACGAGCGGCGAGCGGCAGCGGAGAAGAGAAGGAAGAATCCGATTCCGCCACCGAGTACTCGGTGGCGGTGTTTTTATTTGTATTTTTTTAAATCTTTGTTGTATAATTTTCCCGGTTCCATACTACAACGAATATTTGGTCCCAATACTTTTTTTACATTTCAGTATTACCTCGGTTTCTAATTATTTATATTCCGATAATTTTAATTACAATTGATTTAAAATAAACGAAAAATGAAATAAAATGAAAAGTGGCTAAAAAAGTGACGGGGCTATTGGAAGTATCCGACAAATAAATGAGGCTGTGGGAAAAAAAGTGACGGGGCTATTGGAAGTGTCCGGATTAAAATTGACACCCTTAATTTACTTATTTACTTTGCAACGAGGCTAAAACAATTGCAATTATCTATACTCTGTATGCTACCGATTGCAAAAATATTTATATTTATTTATTTATTTCACTTATATTTAGCTACATAGAATATCCCCTATAGTCGTACGTATAGCATGATTTCGTGGGATAATGTCGTAAAAATAAAGAGAAAATTAATGAGAGGGCAAATCAAATTATAATTGTTAGTACAACAATCATTGCGGGCTGCAGAATGAAGACTGACCGATAAGTATTCGTTTAAAGGAAAGATTAATTGTTTACTCCAACTAAAACACACACAAGGTTTGGAATTTGGATTGCGAGTGAGAGAGAAGAGTGGTGGTGATGATGATGGCGGTCGAGCAAATCATAGGGCTGCGCGCTTTTATGTTTTTCCTAGCGGCGGCGGCTGCCGTGCTCGTCCCTTCCAAACTCCCTTCTGTCATAGAATTAACTCTGCATTAATGAATTCGTTTCCCCAAATTGTAATATTAATATTATTTTATTATTCTGAGGGCTCTAATTTGCTTATGCTACACACATTGATTTTTAGGTGTCCTAGGCCATGCCTTTATTAATTTTCGACTCAATGATGGCCATTTATTACCTTTTCATTTGAAGTTTCTTTTCTGTTTTATTCTTTTTTTAATTAGATGCGTCCATGTGATTTTTTTAAATTTTTGATAATACATTTAGGCTTTATCTTCGATTACTTTTTTAATCTGATTTTGATTTTTGACATATTTTTTCTAAATTATTGCAATAATAAGAATGTGATTTATATGTGTATAATTCCGTGATTAGTACAAATTAAATTTTCATTTCCGTGATTAGTACAAATTAATTTTCCATCTATAATGTAGTATTCCATCCGTCCCAGAGAAGATGATCCATTCCTTGGATGTCACGAGAATTTATGTAACTTTATTTTGTGTGTGAAGTGGATGGAGTAAAGTAAGAGAGATACAATAAAGTAGGAGTAGTGCTAAATGGCCATATTATGGCCAACCATAATATTAAAAAATTATTAAAATTTTGTGTAATTAATGTAGAATTGATGAAATTTATGCATCTAGAGAGTAGCAATTCTTTAAAGACTAATATACCCTTAAATATTAAATACTAGTTATGTAGAAGTAAAATAGATTGTAAGGACATTATATTTATAAATATTATTAAGTGACACAATATACTTGTACGACAAAATTGCAAGGAGTCTTATGTTATAAACAAATTCTCTATTTAAGTATATAATTCAAATTCTCTTTTTTCAATTTACTATTCTTTGTTGACTTATGCTACAGTCAGTTTGAAGTTACATTAACTGAATTAATCCCAAATGATAATTATGAAAAATAAATTTATTATTTTAATCAATTTTAACTACACTAGTAATATTTAATTCTAACAACATAATCTATCGTAATTAAAGACATGCATTGATAATGAAATTTACACAGCAACAATTGTTTAATCTTCCCATAATTGGATAAATTCTTTTAATTAATAACTAAAAAATTAATTTTACCAAATTTTTATTTAAAATACATTTAATCATAATATTCAAGCAACGTATAAATATTAGTATTAACAAAAATATTATTTTAATATTTTTCGAAGAAGTATACTTCAATATTAAAAATGTAATATCATATTTTGATACTATGAAATAATTTATTATATATGTATAATATTCATAATTTATAGTATATAAATTTATAATATAATTTATAGTATATAAATATTATTATTGATTTTTGTAACAAATTACTCAAGAAAAGAGCAGAATAAATAAATTAAAAAGAAACTACAATTAAAGACTAAGGGTAGTATTGTCAACTGAATTAAACATTAAATGAGACAATTAAATTATTAATATTCAAAAATACCTATATTTACTGAAATGCCATTTATGGCCAGCCACATTATGGCCACATAGCTTTACCCATAAAGTAGAGAGAAATGTGTTACCATTTTTAGTAATAGATCATCTTGGTTGGGACAAACCAAAATGAAAGTGAGTCATTTTTAATTGGACGAAAGAAGTAGTCTCATTGTGGATATGTCCATTTTGTATTGTAAGAAATTACACACAATTTAAAATATTATTTTATGGAAACCTTTTAAAAATACGTGTCATTCAACACACTACTCCCTCCGTCCGCCATTAGAGTCTCATTTCTTGGCGACACGTGTTTTAAGAAATGTTAAGAAAAATGAGTGTAAAAAAGTTAGTGAAATATGAGTCTCACTTGTATATATTAATTTTAAATGAAATGTGAGTGGAATGAGTTAGTGAAAGGTGAGATCCTATTACTATTTATGGTAAAAATAAATCGAGACTCCTATTTACAGACGGACTAAAATGGAAAAACGAGACTTCTATTAGTAGACCGTACAAGTTTGTGATACATCAGAAAAGTAAAACCTAATTTATGAGATTAATTAGATCGGGGCTAGCTCGAAGCTTGTGGACTATATCTAAAAGTTAGTGTTTTGGCCCAATGGGCTCTCATAATTTCAAACAAAATATTATTATTCAATCAACTAAGCCGCAAGAGCTCATTTGATAGGTTGTATATAAGCGATTAAATATGATAGATTTAATTAGAATATTTCTATTATATGACATCTAATTTTATTCTCAGTAAACCCAATAACGAAGAAGAAGAAGAAGAAAAAATTCACCCACTAAAAAAACTGTAACCCAATAACAAGAAGGCAAGGAGTCCAAAAGAAAATGTATTAATTTCTCTATCCCCATTCCTAATTAATACTAGTACTCATAAAATATAGTATCTGAAACTACTGCTAATATTCTACTCATCCAACTATTAAAGCAGTTATATGGAGTAACTAAATGGTTTAATGTTTCCAGGAGCCATCATCACAAATCGCACAACCCTCTTGCGAGATATCAGTAATCTGGATTCCGGAATCATAAATCGCGGCGTTGGCCCAATCAGCTGGAAGCACGCTTTTAGCCCAATACATTTTACCATCGAAACCCGCTGTCACCACAAACCGCAACTGCAACGCTCCTTCTGGAACCCTACTCGTGTCCCAAACTGCCCCATAATTCCTAACCATGAAATTCCAATTTGGAGACCCCACCTGTAAAATTAGTGTTACATTATTTAAAGGGTATTTAAGTTGGATTTATTAGTGGAATTGAAGAAACCTTAGCAACGTCCATAGCTTCGATTTGGGTTTGGCCTCCTTGATATAGTAATTTGATTGCCAAATAGTGTGGCTTCTGGCTCGATTCCTCTACTCGGACTGCCATATTCTTCTTCTTGTAGTCACATGGCACTCTATTTTTTTATTTTTGGTCAAAGTATATTTACAAATTAAATCATTGTAATAAATGATAAGCATGAATAGTAGTATATAATCAATTAATCATGTATGTGAATGCGACCGTTGAATACCAAAAATATCCGACAACTATGTACTGCATTTATTATTCACTACTTTTTCAACATTATACTAAATCATGTACAAAATGTAAAATTCAAATCAATAAAATTGGGTAATTGTGACCCGCATAAGCCTAAAACGGTCCATACAACTCAAGTTGATTATTGGGCCAAATCCTACTTAGCTAATCCATATTGTTTGTGGTCATTATTAACAAAATCACTCTGCAATAATTCATATTGTTTGTGACCCGCAGCGCCACTACTAACACTTATCCATTTAAGAAAATCACTCTGCAACAGTTTTAAATAATTCTACATCTCATATTTAATTTAACGTCATTATTACGGGATTTGTCTACCGAACCTAAACAATTTAATAATCCACAGTTTCCGACTATGAGATTAAATAGTCTCTAATTCACTAGTAGAATTCATTGCATTCCATTTCCTCTTTCCCATTTTAAATAGTTCAAATTATTAACAAAGAAAACCACGGTTTTTGTTGCAATAAATGAAACGAATCCTACTTTGAAATACACTTTTTAATAACACTATTGGCTTAGTAGTATTATAAAACAAAGAACTATTTAATCAGAATAAAAGTAATATAAGAAGTAAATTTTTCTAGACATTTTCAATTTTGGGACTAATTAAATAACGATAGAGCATCACATATGGATGTTGGTAAAGATAAAGGTAGTTACCTCCGATATTGGACATTAGCGAGGCCAAGTTTGAGAAGCTGAGGCACCATTCCATTATTGGCCATCGCCGCGAAAGCTCGGCTGCTTAGGACGAAGTCCGTCGCGTTGTCGTGATTCCGGTCCGTCACCACCACCGTCGCCCCCTCTTCACTACATATTTTCTTATCGTCGCATCGAATCTGCCAAGCCAACATATATCAATCAATTATCATATACATACACTAGCAAAATTAAGATTAGATGAATTTAATTTAATAAATAGATAGGATAGCGTACTTGAAAACAAACGCCGCAGCCAGCTCCGTCTTTGTAAATGGACGGAGCTGCCGCGGCGATGCGGCCGTGGTTGAATCCGGTTGCCAGGGAGCCGTAGCCGCAAGCTCCAGCTGCAATTTTTGCCACATACTAAATATATTACATATAAATGTAAATTAATTGAAATATTAGTATATATAGTTAGTTACATTGAAGAGCTTGAGCTTTGGAGAAGAAGGCGACTTTTGATTGGTGCACGCAGCGATCGCAGGCAGCTGCAGATGAAGCCAGAAGCAGAGCTACTAACAAGACAAAACCAATTGCAGCCATGATTTGCTAGACTTTGTAGTTAGTATGTTGTTTTTCACTGGTTGGGAATGGAATTATGCGATTCAAGTGCATATATAGAGGAGAATATTGAAAGCTAGAGAGAGAGAGAGAGAGAGGTGGAATACAGGTGTCAGAGATTTCAAAAAATAGCTGGTAGGTTAGTACTACTATATTGGATATATATATTGGGAATTGCTGATGCAGAGTGAGAGTGATGATAGACACACCAAATTGCGCTATCAATATCAAAATAGACCAAACGGAAACCCATTAGGCCATCCACAACGCTGTTCCTATACCGTTCCTAAACCGTTCCTTAAACCACTATTTGAGGGCCCCACTGTACTTTTTTACTCCATTCCTTAACTAAGGAACGGAACTTGCAACCCTCGTTCCTTAACCGTTCCTTAACCGTTCCTTAAATTACTATTCATTCAATTTCATTTTTTTTAATTTCAACTCAATTCAATTAAAAAAACAAACACATTTTATTAAAAAACACACAACATTAAAACAAAGTTACAACTTAAACTTAAAAAAATAAAAAGCACACAATTAAAATCATAAAAAAATAAAAGTACACAATTTTAATAATTTCATCCGCCAAAGTTTGCCCAAATGTGCTCAATTAGATCATGTTGGAGTTGGGTGTGGGCGCTAGAGTCGCGTGTCCTTGCACGAATAGATAACCGTTCTTGTATAGACGGATGCGCTCCACTTCGAGGCGGACTACTTGCGGTTGAGCTTCCGGGGGATTCGGGGTCGAACCAATTTCCCGCCTCGGGTCCTTCCGCCTCCCGTCGTCGATCTTCTTCAAGTGATTGTTCCAATATTTGACGCATTTGTTCATAAGGATCCATTAGTTTGATTAAATTTGGGAGAAGGAAAATAGAGTTGATTTGAGATGAAAATTGGGGTGGAAATAGAGAGAAATAGATGTGTGTTTGTGATTGAAATGAGTATGAAATAGGAGTATTTATAGAGTAAATAAATAAATAATAATAAAAAAAACAAACGGCTATAAAATTAACGGTCTCATTACCGTTAATAAAAAATTTTTTTATTTTTTTTTATTAAATTCGAAATTTTTTTTTAAAAAAATGAATTATTGCGTCATCGGGACGAAGCCCACTCGCGGGGCAGCGAGTGGGCTTCACGCGTCGAATGGGAGTCCGCCACGTCGCCTCGGCGCGTGGCGGAACGTTTCGTTCCGCGTTCCGGAGGAACGAAACGCGGCACGGCATGGGAACGGTGGCGGCACGGAATGGCGACGGAACGCACGCTGCAACGCGTGCCGCCGCGAAACCGTTCCTCCGGAACGGCATAGGAACGGCGACGGCACCGCGTTGCGGGTGCTCTTAAAAACACTGACTTTCAACATTATTCATATATTGCAAAATCCCTAGTCCAACTTCTCTACTGAATTTTAATAGTAAAATTCTACTATTTTTGTATAGTTCTAAATTAAAGGTAAATGCTATTGATTTATTATTATCTGAAATAGATTTAAATATGAAATCATAATTTAGAAGCACTTCGTCCTTATTTCATCATAGTCTAATTCTACTATTAATGTCATAATTAGGAGCACTTGCTTGTAAACAAAGAATATTAGTAAGTGTTATCCAATATACGAAGTGGACGGTGTGAAAGTGAATGTCGACGCACCGACTTTCCCAGTCAAAAACAAGACATTTTTTGCGTGTGCGCGCATTTATTAATATTGTTGACACTAGTTTCCAAAGCTTTACTCATCTATATGTAAATCCACTTTTGCGCAATACAATGAATGGCTAATTTTATATTGTAACACATGTCACACCATAACAAATGTTTCTTACACTATAATCAAAATCTATCCTTTGCTTCTAACATATAAACATCCATCTTTAGCATAAAGAATATATTCCCGCACTCATTATTATGCTAAGCAACATAACTCAAGTTGCTTGACAAAGGGCGGAGACTAGGTCGTCCCGCGCTTTCTCAAGCGCTGCCGGCAAATTCTCCGGCTCACTCCCGCCCGCCTGAGCAAAATTAGGGCGCCCCCCGCCTCTCCCGCCACATACCTTCGCAATCAACCCCACAAACTTCCCCGCTTGCAACCCGAGTTTAACCACTCCCGGAGAAAATGCAGCCACCAAACTCACCCTTTTTTCGTCCGGACACGATCCCAAGATAACCGCTGTTGGATCTTGCAGATTGCTCACTAGATACTCGGCTGCACTCTTCAATGCATCCGCGTCAATGTCCTCCATGCTCGACACCAGCACTCTGCACAGTAGAGAAGTTTGAAAGTAAGATGAAGGCCAAACTTTTTTTTTTCTCGAATAGACAACACATTACTTACGTTATCTTAGACGAAGATCCTACTGTGAATGCGCTGCTGATGATGCTTGATGCTTTGTAGATTGCTGCTTTTGCACGAGCAGAGGAGACCTCGTTCCTTGCTTCGCGTAAATCCTTGAGAAGATTGTTCACTCTAGCCGTAACATCTTCTGCATTTACCTTTCACAATGCACAATAAAAGGACAAAATATGAGTATAAAGAGTAGAGAAACAGTGTGTATGTGTTGGCCTAGCGGTAGAGTTGATAATGCATGAGTCTGCAGTCGTCTCAGGTTCGAGTTTACGTCTTTAAATAATGTGGCAAATACCAAAACAACAAATAGCTGAGAAATAGCATACTTTGAGAGTAGAGCAGAGCTGCTTCAGGTAGTTATCTCTGGTGATGACATACTCTATAAATGCGTCGCCAGCCACGGCCTCAATGCGTCTGACCCCCGATGCTATCCCTTGCTCGGATATTATCTTGAAACCGCGTATTTCTGAGGTGTTCTTTACATGTGTGCCACCACATAGCTCCATGGAGACACCGGGAACCTCCACAACGCGTACCTAATGGTGTTTTCGTGTTACAAAATAAAATTATCGAACAATCTAAGTTTATGGTAGTAGAGAACAACACCTCTTCTCCGTATTTTTCACCAAACATTGCGATAGCTCCAGCCTTCTTAGCTTCAGCCAGCGCCATCACTCTTGTTTCAAGGAGCGTAGCCTCTCCAATCCATTGATTGATCAGCAATTCGATCTCTGCAATCTCATTCTCGCGAAGAGGTCGATTGAAATTGAAATCAAACCTGAGGCGATCAAACGCCACCAAAGAACCGGCTTGAGAGGTTTCGTCACCAACCACTTTCTTTAGAGCAGACTGAAGGAGATGTGTGGCAGTGTGATGGACCTGAAAGAGAAGCAAATACGGTCAATCAAATGGCTTCAAAATCACACGAGACGACACAAGTGAGTAAACTCACACCTTTGCTCGTTGCCTCAAGTTTGCATCGACTTCAGCTTCAACTTCTCCACCCACATTGATTAAGCCTTTCACTACAGTTCCTTTGTGAACGAATATGTTGCCAAGTGACTTCTGCACATCTTGTATCTCCACGACAGCTTCCTTATTTTCCTGAGCATCGGTAACATATAGAAGCCCGTGATCCCCAATTTGCCCTCCCGATTCAGCATAGAACGGGGTTCTATCTAGCAACACTTCGACTTCATTTCCCTCAGAAACCTCCCCTACTGGCTTACCATTTACTAAGAGACCCTCAACCACTGCTCTAGTAAAAAGTGTGTCGTAGCCAAGAAACTTGGTGTCAGGAATGTTATCCGTCAACTCCACTCCATCTTCAACAGAGAGCTTTACCGTGTTGTGTGCAGCCTGCGACTGGCGTCTCTGATTCTCCATTTCCACATCAAAACCAACCATATCTATACCAACGCCGCGTTCCTCAGCAACTTCACTAGTTATCTCCACTGGAAAACCATACGTATCATATAGAAGAAACGCGTCCTTGCCAGATATACAAGGCACAGTCCCATTTCTCTGTCCAGTCGACAATGCATCAGTTAAGA
Source organism: Salvia splendens (assembly GCF_004379255.2). NCBI lineage: Eukaryota > Viridiplantae > Streptophyta > Magnoliopsida > Lamiales > Lamiaceae > Salvia > Salvia splendens. Next base: position 16,878,352 of record NC_056040.1, on the reverse strand, counting down.
TTTCTTCTAGAAGCTTCTCTCCTCTCTCGAGTGTCTGAACAAAGCGAAGCTCCTCCCTCTTCAACTCCTCAAGGATGCGGGGAGTTCGTGTTTTCAAGTCTGGATCAATATTGGTGCTTAATTTGATGACTTCTTCCGCTAAAAGTGGCAAAAACGCACCTTCAAGGCCTCCCACACCGTCTCTCCTAATACCTAACAGCCTTCCGGTTCTTACTGCCCTCCTGATCAGACGACGAACCACATAGCCTCTTCCAATATTTGATGGGAAAACACCATCTGATATAAGATAAACTATTGCACGCATGTGGTCTCCAATTATCTGGTACGAAAAAAATAAAAACCGGTTCAATCACTCCATAGACAAGAAATATCAATGAATATGGAAACGCCACCAATAGCGTACTTTAAGGTTCGTTTTTGCAGACTCATCTGCAAGTGAATACGACTCATATGCCAAATCCGCAGCCTTCTTGATAATAGGAAAAATCAAATCAGTTTCATAATTATTTGGAACCTGCAAGAGAGAAAACGAGCGGTTAATCTTGTGAGACACTCAGACACAACATAAAGTACTTGAACAAGTTGTTTCTCTTCGGTTCAGCAGACTTGCCCGTTGAAGAATGCGAGCCATGCGCTCTAACCCAAGCCCAGTATCAATGTTCTTCTGTTTTAAGGGCTCGAGTGATCCGTCTTCCTTTTTATTGTATTCCATAAAAACGAGGTTGTAGAACTCGATGAATCTCGAATCATCTCCAAGATCCTGTAACAAGAGTTGTATAAAATAACATGGCAAAAAATGAAAATTTTCTGTCCTAATTAAGATAGCTGCTTACAACATCTGAATGCCCTCTCTCGGGATGGAAGTCGTAATAAATTTCAGAGCATGGTCCGCACGGACCAGTCGCTCCACTCGTCCAGAAGTTATCCTCTTCACCGAGTTTCTTTATGCGGTTTGCTGGAACGCCCATCTATGAGAACGAAATATAACAATTTCATAAATTGATACGCCTCTTAAGAATTCACAAGTAGATAGATCTATAAACAAAAGAGGTTCTACTAACCTTATCATGCCATATTGCAAAAGTTTCATCGTCATCTTCATACACACTGATCCATAAATTTTCAGCTGGTAGTCCAAACCTATATGCAACAATTATTGCACAAGATGAGCTTAAAATGATTTGAATACAGACATCAAAAACTAAATTTAAATGTCATAAAGGAATTAGAGACAAGAGGAAACTGATGATTTTATGAATAGGATTTTCAAAGGTAAGAAGGAACAAAGACGGTCTCTTGGTAAGTTTAAGTCATGCACCATTTCTGTATGATTATGATGAAACACCTATGTAGGCTAAGGTGCAATCGAAATTACTCTCTCTCTCTATATATATATATCAGTAGAAAGCTTTGATCAATCATCATATGATACATACTCCACTGTTGATAGCTCCCAGGCCCATTTTATAGCCTCTTGTTTGAAGTAATCTCCAAAGCTAAAATTCCCAAGCATTTCAAAGAATGTCTGATGTCGGGAGGTTCGACCTACATTCTCGATATCATTTGTTCGTATGCATCTCTGAGAGGTCGCAGCACAGGGTACTTCTCGAGGCACCTGCAAAATTATCAAGTAAACGTCGAATGCTAGTTAGCAAACACAGGATCAGTCGTATATTCAATCTAAAATCAGCATAAACCAACATAGGCTTTGAAGGTAACAGAGCAAGAGCTTGAAGGCTTGCTAGAAGGAAAAAAGGTTTCGTAACTTGAGAAGAAACAATGACACAAACATATGCATACTTGCAAACGTGCAGACATACTCATATACAAACAATCACATGGTTATTAAAAGACCACCAAAACCTCGGATTTTAAGGATTTCCTGGTCATATACTATAACCTCGACTATACATACTCACGAACCTAACAGAAAAGCTGAGGAAGCGTGTATAGAACCTTCCCGAGGAAAATAGGCTTGAACTGAAGCATTCCAGCAATCGTTAACAAAATTGTTGGATCCTCCGGGACTAGAGAAGCACTCGGGAGAATTTTGTGACCTCTCGCAGCATAAAACTCAAGAAATCTTCTGCGGATGGAGTCACCACTCGTGGAAGGGTCCAACAGTTTTTCTTCCACTAACTCCCCAGTCAAGGGCTGAGCTGAAGCTGAAAAGAAAGGGAACCAATATGCATTTTGTGTAGTCGTTCAGAGCCATAAAATACTACAAGCATTCATCAATAGATGCAAAGAGATATTTACCATTTGCAACGAGCCTTTTCGCGTGGGAACGCCTATAGCTCAATGAACAAGGATCAACTGATGCAAGAGATTGCAAGGTGAAGCCTCTGTAATCTCTACTACCTGTATTGAATCATTTCAAGTTACAATGTAAGACAAGGAAAAAGGGAACAATACAACTCTTAACCAAAGAAGCACAATATCTATATCCATTTCTAAGTTCTAATCAGTAATAAGGGATATTGGCATCTAATATCATGAAACTTTCAAAAAGTTGGGTTTTTTCTCACGAACTTTGAAATTGGCAAATAATATCACGAACTTTACCCCGAGTTTGTTATTTCCCATCAATAAAAAAATCATGACTATATTAATAGATTGAAGAACAAATTGAAAGGTGTGTTTCAAGAAAAACTATTCTCAAAGATTGAAAAATTTGAAGCTCTTGAAGTTGTTATCGATAAATTACGAAAAAAAATTCGTATCATGATATTATTTTCCGGAATTTTTTCATTGGTGGGAAATAACAAACTCGGGGTAAAGTTCGTGATATTATTTGCCAATTTCAAAGTTCGTGGGAAAAACCCAACTTTTTGAAAGTTTCATGATATTAGGTGCCAATATCCCCGGTAATAAATATCACTTTAACCACATGTTATAACATCATAAATCCAAACAGAAACTTTTTCATACACTGGTTTAATTTAAATTGATAGAATAAACAGTGTCTAAGCATATGCAAGGCTGCTTTCAGCTAATATTTGAAAGGAAAAATCTTAACTAATCAAGAATGGGGAAAATTTAACTGAATAAAGATGAATAAAAATTGGATCATTTTCACTCCAAATATCATTTAATATCAGATATATAGAAACCCCAGAAATTACAAAAAAGAGAAATAGCAGCAAATCCAACAAAATTCAATCTTGGGTGGAAACAATGAACAGTAAAAACACACCCAACACACCCAGACAAAGATAAGAGGAAGAGATTACGAGAGGCGAAGGGAGAGTAGAATCTTGATGTCGGAAATGGCAAGAGGAATTGAGCGACATGTCTGGTTTGTAGAGAGAAGGGCGGCTTCAAGCTCGCCATCTCCCTCTTCGACACTCTTCACCGTACAATGTGCTAATTGACCGTTATGTAAGTTGAAGTTGCAACTCTAGACACAGAGGATAAGCCTTTTGGTTTTAATATCCACACAATTAACAATCAACTAAAAGATGAAAAAAAGAAAAAAACTTTAAAAAAAACACACTTAACAATTAACTATAAAAAAAACCTTTCAAAAATACAAACTAACAATTCTTTAAAGATTTTCTAGCGTTGCTCAAGATCAAATAACTACGTAAAATTTCTCTCTCTCTCTCTCAAACTTTGAGATCAATACATCAGGCCATCCACAACGCTGTCTCTATACCGTCTCTTAAACCGTCTCTTAACTACTATTTGAGCACTATTTGAGGGCCCCACTGTCCTTTTTTCCTCCATCTCTTAACTAAGAGACGGAACCTGCAACGCTCCGCCTCTTAACCGTCTCTATACCGTCTCTTAATTACTATTCATTCAATTTAATTTATAATTTTTTTTAAAACCCAATTCAATTTAAACAAACACACTTTATTAAAATTAAAACAATATTACAACTTAACATTAAAAAAAACGAAGACATAATTAAAATTCTAAAAAAATAAAAATGACATAATTTTTTCGGGTTATCGCAGAAGTAGTCGCGTACTAACCGTGCGGCGGCTTCCTCCCGGTTCCGATTGATGTACTTCCGGGAGCGTCGTGGGGGTGGTGCGGCTTCCTCCGCCTCTCGTCGTCGATCTTCTTCGAGTGATTGTTCCATTAATTGGCGCATTTGCTCAAAAGGATCCATTTGTTTGAGTTGATTGAAGATGGAAATTGGAGTGATAGAGAGGATTTGAGAGGAATAGATGTGTGTTTGTGTTTGAAATGAGTATGGAATAGAATTATTTATAGAGTAAAAAATTAAAAATTTAAAAAATGAAAATAAATATTTAACGGTAATATTACCGTTTGAAATTTTTTTTTTTTTTTTATTAAAAATCGATTTTTTTTTAAAAAAATGAATTATTGCGTCATCAGTGACGACGCCCACTCGCGGGCCAGCGAGTGGGCGTCACGCACGCATGGGGACGTGCCACGTGTCCCTGGCGCGTGGCGAGACATCTCGTCTCGTGTCTCGCCGAGACGAGCTACGCGACGAGACGGGCGCGAGCTGGAGACGAGATGGGCGCTGCAATGCGTCTCGCGGGGGTCTCGTCTCTCCGAGACGAGACGCGAGCCCGGCGCGAGACGCGTTGTGGATGGTCTCAACTACCATCTTTTTGGGCTTTCGTGGGCTATCAACGTACATGGGCTTATTTAAGTTGAGGCCCATATGCGTTGGGCCCTATTCACTCCTAGTTTCGCGTGAAACTGTTTCATTATACTAAAGTTTGGATCCAAGCATAATAAAACATACACGTCACTAAATACAAAGTTTATTTTGACACATCTCACAGTGAAATAGTCTCGCACAAAATTTTGTGTTAAATAATACTTTCCGGTTTAACGAAAATTGGAGACTTATCAAGTTATCTTAGAGAAGGTCAAAAAGGGAAAGTAAAGTTTTTTTATAAGAGGGAGGGAACATACATTATAGTACTATATTGTTAATTTGTATATTAAAAACTATGTCTTTAACCTCTGTTGACAAGTATACACTTTTGTGTTTCAATGGTTGAGTTTGACCTCAACATATATAATGAGTTTACATTACTAGTAGAATTTTGTTGGTTAATATTTAAATTTAAGTCTCACCGATTTTATTGTATTCTCCAAGAAACTTCTCTATTGGGTCAAAAGATATGCTTTTGAAGTTACCAACTATACTTTTATTAGATTCTTCATATTCGAATAAATTGCCAACTTTGCTTACTTTTTAGAGATGTACTACCATTTTTCTTGCAATTTTTGCGAAGATTCTATTTTCCCCCTTAATTTTCACACTCCATTTTATGTTGAACGTGGTGCGTTTTTGTGAAGAAGCCAACACACACAGCACAAACCAGCTAGCCTCATTAAAAAATAAAATAATAATAATATAAATAAAGAAACATAGGAAAATAACTTCTAATACCTATATCGACCAACAAAATGGCTAAGAGATAGACCCTTCCCCTAGATCAATTATACCAAATCATCTAATTAAAATAGAAATAAAAACATGTTCGATAATAACGTACATATAAATCCCACTATGTATGTGTCATATTTTTTGTGCGTGTGTGATTATGATATTTTTTGTTTTTTTTTTGTTTTTTTTGTTTTTTATAGAGCATCTATATCTGATGGAGTGATGGTGTGCTATTGTGAAATATATCTAAGTATAATTTATATTTATAGGTAGGAATTAATTGTGATGAAGGAAAAGTCTTTAATGGCAGCATAACTATTTTAATAATGTATTTATAAGATTATGATGATTAGAGATTTGTCATATACCCTGTGTCGATTTCCATTAATTACAGACCTGAAATTCAAACTATGTGAGCCATATATAGTTGTATTTATCTATCTGTTGGCTGCTATACAGCCTATACAGTATACACTAATTAAAACGTGGCCAATTTTGATTACAAAATACATCTACGACTACACTTATATAGATGTCTAATTTTCCCTAAGATAAGGACGACCACCTTCTTTTACAAAAAATTTCATCAATTAGAGCATGCACAACGGAGAGCGGCGCTCGTCAGTCCGTCCGTCCAGCGGCGCGGCACCGCTGTCCGCCGCTGCGCTCTTGCCGCTGGCACGTGTTGGGAAATAAACACAGGCAATCACGAATATGAAAGAGAATGAACACAAGAAGTTGTTTACCCAGTTCGATACAATGTGTATCTACGTCTGGGGGCGATGCCAAGCCAGGGATTTCACTATATAATTTCAGGATGATTTAACAATGAGGGAGCACCTCTATTTATAAGTAACTAGAGAGCCCTAATTCTAGTCAAACTAGGAAACATATTCCATAAGGAAATATCTTTTAAGGAATAAATCTATCACAAGGAAATATACTTCAAGGAAACAAATCCTAAACATGGTAGGAGATATTTTAGGCTCCATAATTAACAATCTCCCACTTGGAGACTAACAACTCCTAAACAACCATTTCCTCGTGATCTCATCCCTTCATCCGCTTAGCATCGCCTAACCTTCTCTTCAAGTTCCAAGGCCAATTGAAGCTATGCATAGCTTCAATTTCTCTAAGGTCACCACCTTAGTAAACATGTCTGCAGGATTCTCACTTCCAAGTATCTTCACAAGTTGCAGGATTTTCATCTCCACTAGGTGTCGGATGTAATGATATTTCAACTCCACATGCTTTGTCCTAGAATGAAACGCTGGATTCTTCGCCAAGAAAATAGCACTCTGACTATCACTGTAGAGTATGCTACTCTTGTTCTCCTTCCCAAGTTCATCTAAGAAACTCTGCAACCACACCATCTCCTTGCTTGCCTCTGTCGCAGCTACATATTCAGCCTCCGTAGTAGACAAAGCAACAGTCTTCTGCAACTTAGAAGTCCATGAAATAGCAGTACCACCATAAGTAAATACATACCCGGTTGTGCTTCTTCTCCCATCAAGATCATTGGACGCCAAGTCTGCATCCACATAACCTGCCAGCTCGACATTCTTGCCATTGAAACATAAGACGCTTTCTGTAGTACCTCTCAAGTATCGAATGATCCATTTAACTGCTTCCCAATGTTGCTTGCCCGGATCACCCATGAACCGGCTCACTACTCCCACTGCTTGTGCAATATCAGGCCTCGTACACACCATTGCATACATAATACTGCCAATTGCTGAAGCATAAGGAATTTTCTTCATTTCAGCACGTTCTTCTTTTGTACTCGGCGACTCCTTCTTCGACAGCTTAAAGTGACTGCCCAAAGGCACACTTACTGGCTTCGAATTATCCATGTTGAATCTTTCCAAAACCTTACCAATGTAAGCAGCTTGCGAAAGATACAATTTTCCTGCCGCCTTGTCACGCTCGATTCTCATGCCCAAAATTTGATTAGCCTCTCCAAGATCTTTCATGGAGAATCGTTCAGACAATTGCCTTTTCAACTTATCCATCTCCTTTTGATCACCTCCTGCGATCAACATATCATCAACATATAATAACAGAATAAGATAGTTCTTGTCAAACCTCTTGTAGTAACAACAATGGTCAGCGTAGCATCTTTTATAGTCAATCTCCATCATGAATCCATCAAACTTCTTGTACCACTGCTTTGGAGCTTGCTTTAAACCATACAAGCTCTTCTTCAACTTGCATACAAGGTTTTCCATTCCTTTTACTATGAATCCTTCAGGCTGTGTCATGTACAACTTATCCTCCAAATCACCATGAAGGAATGCCGTCTTTACATCCATCTGATGTAACAATAGATTTTCTGCAACTACCATACTCAACACTAAACGAATAGTAGTTAGTTTCACAACAGGAGTGAACACATCTGTATAATCAATACCGTATCGTTGCTCAAATCCCTTGACAACCAGCCTAGCCTTGTAGCGCTTGCTACCATCAGCTTCACCTTTGATTCGATAGACCCACTTGCAATGCAATGCCTTTTTCCCTTTAGGAAGTTCCACAAGCTCCCATGTGCCATTTAGGAGAAGAGAGGCAAACTCGTCATCCATGGCAATTTTCTACCTTCGTTTATCAGGACCTTCTCCTGCCTCTGCATAACACTCGGGCTCACCACCATCAATAAGTAACAAATAGAAATTAGAGGGCGAGTACCTATCAGGTGCACGTCGCTCTCTAGTCGATTTAGGCAGCGGAATAGTCGGTGGTGGAGTGCTTGGTTCTTCTTCAAGCACCTCTTCAGCATTCTGACTCTCCTTGCTCCCACTCGAGTTTGAGATGTCTAGCTCGACCACTTGTGGCTCAGAACTGCTGGGACTTGACGCCTCCAATCTATCCTTGTACAATACCTGTTCATTGAAGATGACATCTCTACTGCGAATAACCTTACGGTTCTGCTCATCCCAGAGTCTATAACCGAACTCATCGCCTCCATAACCAATGAACGTACACTTAATAGATTTAGCATCCAACTTACTTCTCTCAACGGAACTAACATGAGCATAAGCAACACAACTAAATATGCGTAGGAAAGATAGATTTACCTCTTTTCCTGTCCAAACCTCCTCGGGTATCTGAAACTCCAAGGGAACTGATGGACCTCTATTAATTAGGAATGCAGTTGTGTTGACTGCATCTGCCCAAAAACTCTTTGGCAATCCACTTTTCAACCTCATGCATCTTGCTCGCTCATTCAACGTTCTGTTCATGTGCTCTGCGATTCCATTCTGCTGTGGAGTTCCTTTCACAGTTTTCTCCATGCGGATTCCATTCTCGACGCAGAATTCCTTGAACTTTGCAAGTTCATATTCTCCTCCATTATCGGATCTTAGACACTTCACCTTTATCCCGGTTTCAGTTTCAACAAGGGCTTTCCATTTCCTGAAAGCGTCAAACGCATCGGATTTACTCTTCAGAAAATAAACCCATAGCTTTCGAGTAGAGTCGTCGATGAAAGTCATATAATATTCAGAGCCTCCTAGGGACTTCACAGGTGCTGGTCCCCATAGATCAGTGTAGACCATCTCCAACTTCTGTGTCTTCAATTTTCTGCCTCCTCTTGAGAAACTCACCCTTTTCTGTTTCCCAAACACGCAATCCTCGCACAGGCCAACTTCAACAGTTTTCAAGCCAGACAGTAAACCTCTTGAGCACATTATCTTCATCCCTTTCTCGCTCATGTGGCCAAGACGACAGTGCCACAAATCTGCATTATTTGCCTCACTTGCAATATCAATGCAATCTTTGGAGTTAGTTGTGGTATACAACGTACCCTCCTTCTTACCTCGAGCTACTATCATAGCTCCCTTGGTAATCTTCCAATTGTTGCAGCCAAACGTCACGGTGTACCCTTCTGCATCAAGCTGCCCAATCGAAATCAAACTTCTCTGCAATCCAGGAATGTGTCTGACTCCATTCAGTTTTATTACGGATCCATTGGACGTCACTACCTTCACGTTTCCCTTTCCCACGATATCTAAGGGCTCGTCATCAGCCAGATGTACCTTCCCAAAATTGCCAGAAACGTAGTCTTCCATTATCTCCACATTGCTGCAGGAGTGAAACGACGCCCCAGAATCCAATACCCACGATTCCATCGGACTACTGACGCTCAAGACCAACGTCTCGCCATCGTCATCAGACATGGTAGCGTTTGTTGTCTTCTTGTCCTTCTGATCCTTATTCTTATACTTCTTCGGTGCCTCACATTGATTTCTAAAATGCCCAAACTCATCACAATTCCAGCATTTAACTTTATCCAAATCCTTCTTGGATTGACTCCTTCCTCTGGAATTTGATCTTCCACGATTTTGCTTTCCCTTCGATCTGCCTCTCTGTTCTGTATTCAGTGCTGATCCCGAAGTAGAAGATCCTGATTCTCTCCGGCGAACTTCCTCACCAATCATCAGATCTCTTACTCTGTCAACTGTTAGTTTTGTCTCTGCAGCAGTAACTGCTGTCACTGTGCCAGCCCAACTCTCAGGCAGAGACGATAGCAAAATCAGGGCACGAATTTCATCATCGAATTTTATATTAACCGAGTTCAGTTGCGAAGTAATCATGTTGAACTCGTTGAGATGTTGTTGTACCAGCTTTCCCTCTTGCATTCTAAAATTAAACAATCGTCTAATCAGATGTACCTTGTTTGCCGTTGATGGTTTCTGATACATGTCCTCCAAGATCTTTATCATCTCCTTTGTCGACTTTGCTGCAGTCGTGTGATAAGCCACATCCTTGGACAACGATAGCCTAATCGCGCTCATCGCTTTTCTGTCCAGCAGCTCCCACTCCTCATGTTCCATCTTTTCGGGTTTGGTTTTTAAAGGCTTCCAGAGATCTTTACCGTACAGGTAATCCTCAATCTGCATCTTCCAAAATCCGAAATCAGATCCATCGAACTTCTCTACAGCAATTTTCTCGTCGATCCCCATCGTGATTTCTGCCTCTTAAACCCTAGGCTCTTGATACCAGTTGTTGGGAAATAAACACAGGAAATCACGAATATGAAAGAGAATGAACACAAGAAGTTGTTTACCCAGTTCGATACAATGTGTATCTACGTCTGGGGGCGATGCCAAGCCAGGGATTTCACTATATAATTTCAGGATGATTTAACAATGAGGGAGCACCTCTATTTATAAGTAACTAGAGAGCCCTAATTCTAGTCAAACTAGGAAACATATTCCATAAGGAAATATCTTTTAAGGAATAAATCTATCACAAGGAAATATACTTCAAGGAAACAAATCCTAAACATGGTAGGAGATATTTTAGGCTCCATAATTAACAGCACGGCGCTGCTCGATGCATCGAGCACGTCCGTGTCAGCGAGCAGGCGACGTGGCAGTGTGTGATTGGCCAACTGCATATCCGTTAGAAAATCATTTTTTTATTTTTTTTAAAATCGAAAATAATACCAAAAAATTAAAAAAATATATTTTCCAAATCCCAAAAAATGGCCATTTTTTGGCCCATTTTTCTGTATTTTTTTTATTATTTTTTTATTTTCCCCCAAAATCATCTATAAATACACACATTCATCATCCATTTTTCACATCAAATCATCTCTCATTCATCTCTCATTCATATTTTTCATACAACTTATCTACACCTTCATCTCTCACTCAAAACCTCAAATGGATTTCACTCATCTCATTGCGGAAGCGGAGCGCGAAGAACAAGAATACTACGAACAACATCGTGCCGCTTATGAAGCATATGTCGCAGGGAATACCCCTGCCCCTCCTCATCAACCAACTAGATCAACTCGCCGCTACATCCATCGTGACCGGGGGGAGCCCACAAAAGGCTCATTGCCGACTATTTTGCCGACCCGCCGCGGTTTCCGGAAGATTACTTTAGGCGCCGTTTTCGCATGTCAAAGCGCTTGTTTATACATATTGTCAACACATTGCCCGCCCGTGTTGAATTCTTCCAAACAAGTCCAGATGCAGCAGGTCGGCAAAGTCTATCGGCGTTGCAGAAGTGTACGTGTGCCATCCGACAACTCGCTACTGGGCAAACGGCCGACCTCTTCGACGAGTATTTGCATGTCGGTGAGTCCACTGGAATCCTTTGTCTTAAATATTTTTGCGAAGGCGTTCGTACAGCTTTCGGTGATGAATTCCTTCAGGCACCCACCACCGATGATTGCCAACGGTTGCTTCGTCTTCACGAATCAGTCCATGGCTTTCCCGGAATGCTTGGCAGCATTGACTACATGCATTGGAGATGGAAGAATTGCCCGACTACTTAGAGGGGGCAACACTTAATCGGCCACAAAGGAGGCGGCCCAAGACTTATCCTTGAAGCGGTCGCCGACTACCGCCTATGGATTTGGCATGCATATTTTGGTGTTGCCGGATCCAACAACGACTTGAACGTGCTCTATTCTTCACCCCTCTTCAATGATGTGTTGAATGGTGTAGCACCGACGATCGACTTCACCGTCAACGGAAATGTATACCACATGGGTTACTATCTCGCCGATGGTATCTACCCAAGGTGGTCGACTTTCGTGGAGACGCTCAGCAACCCGTAAGACCCGAGACGGGTTCTTTTTGCGCAGCGTCAACAGTCCGCGCGGAAAGACGTCGAAAGAGCCTTTGGGGTCCTTCAAGCCCGATTCAACATTGTGAAGGCCCCGGCTCGGCTGTGGTACGTGAAAAATATCCCCGACATCTTGTACACGTGTATTATCTTACACAACATGATTATAGTCGACAAAGGACCGAGGGCGGCTAGCTTCTACGACGGGGATGAAGCCGGGAGCTCAAGCGCGAGGTCTCCCCTCTCCCCCGCCGAGGTGTGCATACGGCGGTGGGTGAGAGGATCGAAACAAGGCACACATTGCGCGATACACGAACCCACGTTGAGCTACAAGAAGACCTAATCAAACACATGTGGGCGAAATTCAGCCATGAGTAGTGGGTTTTTTAATTTTATGAATTTAATTATGTAATTTTTAATTTTTAGGAGTTTAATTATGAAATTTTTAATTTTTAGGATTTTAATTATGTAATTTTTAACTTTTAATGTATTTTGTAATATTATTCTGGGTATGTGTAATGTATTTTAATTTTGTGGAAATGTTTTTATTTAAATTGAATAATGGAATGGTGGGACCCTTGTGCTCGTCCTTGCGAAAGAGCACGACTGTGGGTGTTGTGCTCTTGCCTAAGAGCAGGCAGAAAAAGTGGGGTCGGGCCCACAACCGTGTCCGTTGGCAAGAGCACGGTTGTGGGTGCTCTTACTTTTAATAAGTCGAGATAAAAAGTCAGCAGTTCTCTCATTATATATTTCATTTAGACTTGGTGTGAGTTTTAAGCAAATGTAAACTAAATTATGTGAAAAAAGTTAATTAAATTTGTATTATATTTTTATATACAATATTAATTTTATAAATAAGTTAATGAAATATGTGTCAAATTGGACATTAATAGTATATTTCTCAAAATCAATAGGCCTAGGTTAAAGATGTGACCACTTAACAACACTTGTAATAATAACGATTAACTGAAATGTGGCTAGATCTATTAACAATAGGATTCTCTTCCAACTAATAGACTGTTTTAGTGCTATTTCTTATTTTGTTTAAGGTTATAAATGCCTCTCAAATCATTTACATTTTAACTTAAATTCATTTTAATATAAATGTCATATTAAATACTCCAATAATTTTAATCCAACCATTTATATTAAACTCTAACTTAAAAGAATATTCTCTATATTATGTTTTTTTACTCATAAAATTTGAATTTTTTTTTGGTTTGGATTTAATGTAAACCTAAAGATTGGTATTTTTTCCCCAAAAACAACAAATGAGATTGGTTTTGAAGAACCTATCACATTTTAAGTTTTAGTGTACCCTTGGAGATGGTCTAAGTATTAATTAATAAGGAGCAATTACAGACAATAAATTAAAAGAATTTTTTTTGAAATGCTAATTTCATTTTCTTTATTTCAAAAGAAAGTAGAAATATTTTCTCTAGAAATGACCAATGTACTTTTTTATTCATATTGTCGTCAATTAGGACATGATTAAATTATGCTATTACTAGTAATATAACATAAAATACAAATAAAATAGAATAATATTAATATAAAAACAACCTTATGACTCGGATTTATTCAAAGTGGTTGTCCGAGGTGATTTCAATGTTTTTTTCTATACAACTTATAATATTTTTATAAAAAATATATGGCGTGCGGTTGTAACACAAAATTTGAGATGGACTTATGATGTGAAGCTTCTGTCTCTGCTTGTGTTTGTGACATGATTCCAATTTTATCATTTTATTTCCCCTCCATCTCATATAAGAAATACAATACTTTCTTCATTCAATAATTCAACTTTATGTACCTAATCTTTGTTTTTATCCTGCCACAAAATCATCACTAACTCTTTGATGGCTGTATTTTGTCATTGGAAACATTATTAATCAACAATAATTGTAAATGGTTACTTTCTTTGATCTTCTTTCCCGTCAACTTGTGGTTTATTTACTCTTTTTTTTTTCTCTCACTATTGGTTGAATTAAATTCGTAATATTCAAACGTAGATGACCAGAAACGAGTAGTTATAGTATACTATTTAAATGGAGAACTAGACTGAGTGCATCACATAATGGGATGATGAGTCTTGGATTTATTTTATTTTTTTGGCTTACAACTGCTATATACTCAAAGTGCACTCTAGCTAATTATATCTTGGTTTTCTTGTAATTGACAGTAAATTACATAAGATTGATATTATACTGACCAAATAAGTTTTTGTGTAATTTTGGATTGTTCAGTCAATGTTCAATGGTCATCCAAAATAAAAGAGCGAGACCTCAGTTTAAATATCTTTCATTTAGTTCAGGAAATGACAAAAAAAAAACAATTTAAATAAAATAACACTCATATGATACAACTATTAATGCATTTCCCATATTCTTTTCGTAAGCAATGATAGCCCCCCAAACACGACCTTGTCCTTGAATGTGAAAACAATAGCATGTTTCCACGCAAATTCAGCATAATAAAAAGGGCCAACAGCATAAGCAGGCAGCCAATTTCGTAAATTCCATACTTGCTTTATATATTTCGTCAAAATCAACTAAAATATTGGTCAATTAACACACACTAACCACCTATTTTTCAATTATTAAATGCTCAACTATACAATTATTCAATTCAATTACACACCCCCACACATCTAAAATACTCCACCTCATTTTAATCAAGCCAACTTTATCCTAAAAAATCAAATTAAAACACCCATCTCTATATATACACCCTCATATTTTCCACAAAGCTTGTGACTTTGTGAGGGTATAGAAATTAGCCACCCCTACAATAATAATATTTGAATGATCACACACACTCACCAACACAACACAAGAGAAGCCAAAATGGGTGACCATCATCCGGCTCATGGTGAGACGGACTCCGCAAATTCGGCTCCGATAACCCCGCGGCCGATGTCCGTGGCCCCGACCCCCCCAATCGTGTCACTCCCTCCCTCGCAGTTCCACTCGCCCTCCCTCACCCGATCGCCCCTCCTCACCCCGGGAGGCACCAACCGCAAAACGCCGCGAATCCGGACGCCACGTTTCATCACCCCATTGGGCAGCCCCCTTAGAAAGGCCATCAAGCTCACCAAACTCGACCCCCAAGATGCCTGGCTCCCAATCACCGAGTCAAGAAATGGAAATGCTTATTATGCAGCTTATCATACTTTGTGCTCCGGAATTGGGATCCAAGCTCTAGTCTTACCTGTCGCTTTCACCATCCTTGGCTGGTAAAATCAATCAAATTAATATAGTTACTTACTAATATTCATTAAATTTAGCATATGTATGGGTTTGATTAAATTAAGCAAACTCGATCTTGTTCAATTTTATAGGGCATGGGGCGTTATTGGCTTGACTTTGGCTTTCATTTGGCAACTATACACTCTCTATTTACTTGTGCACATCCACGAATCCACCGAAGATGGAATCCGTTACAGCCGATACATGCAATTAGCTAGTGCAACTTTTGGTATGTCACATGAAATACTATTACAAAATTTGTTTATACATATTTTTTCTTATGATAATATTTTTTTCCAAATAGGTGATAGGCTAGCGAAGTTTCTAGCGTCTTTTCCGATCATGTACCTCTCCGGTGGGACGTGCGTGGCGCTGATCGTGATAGGCGGCTCAACCTCAAAGATGTTCTACGGGACAATTTGTGGGGACGGGTGCACTTCGAAGCCATTGACGACCGTGGAGTGGTACCTAGTGTTCACGTGCGTGGCGGTGCTTCTGTCACAGCTTCCAAACTTGAACTCGATCGCCGGGGTGTCGCTGGTCGGGTCGCTCACCGCGGTCGGGTACTGCACCGCGATTTGGGCGGTGTCCGTGGCGGAGGGCAGGCTGCCGAACGTCTCCTACGACCCGGTCCGGTCCAAGACGGAAATTGCCAAGATTTTTGACGTGTTGAATGCACTTGGGATCATTGCTTTTGCTTTCAGAGGCCACAATCTCATTCTTGAAATTCAGGTGAGTTCATGCCATAACTCTAATCTTCCATTTTTCTCTTGAATTTAATGTTTCTTCAATATTCTCCAAGTTTAAAATTTAATGCATGATCACTGATTTTGGCTGATTTAGGCTCATAGTGGGACATTGGGAAAATTTCCATTTAATTAGCCCACATATTTGACTCAATATCATTATTTTGTGTTATATGTATTTGAATTAAGAAACTACACATATCTCACATCAATGATATCATATCATAGTATGTTACTATTACTCAAATAAAATATGAATTAAAATCGTAAGAAATCTTGACTTCTGACTGCTCTCAAATGCGGCAGAATTGACTTTTCAACAACAAATGTTTGAAGGTTATTTGCAAACAAGTCGTCATATTTTACAAATTTTTGCACAGGCCACCATGCCTTCCAGTGAGAAGCATCCATCAAGCATACCAATGTGGAGAGGTGTGAAAGTTGCTTATACGATTGTAGCGGCGTGCTTGTTCCCGTTGGCAATCGGCGGATACTGGGCATACGGTGGCATGGTTCGTACATTTTTTCAATAATATTCCATACATAATTAATAAGAAAGAATCTGACTTTCAAATAATTTTTGTATGAATCCACAGATTCCACCCAACGGAGGTATGTTAGCGGCTCTATTAGCGTTCCATAGCCGAGACGTTGCGCGGTCTATATTGGGCCTCATAAGCTTCTTTGTCATAATAAATGCCATATGCTCTTTCCAATTATACGGAATGCCTATGTTCGACGACATGGAATCCGCTTACACCACGAGGTCCAAGAAGCCGGCGCCCTGGTGGCTACGGGTGATCATTCGAGCAATGTTTGGGTTCGGATGCTTCTTCGTGGCTGTCGCTATCCCGTTCCTCGGGAGCGTGGCCGGGCTTGTTGGAGGGATCTCTCTACCGGTAACGTTGGCCTACCCATGTTTCATGTGGCTGAAGATGAAGAAGCCCAAAACATATAGCCCATCTTGGTGGATCAACTGGTTTTTAGGTCTTCTTGGAATGGGCCTTAGTGCTATTTTGACTGCAGCTGGTCTGTATGTTGTGATTGACACCGGTGTCAAAGTTAGCTTCTTTAAGCCTTAGTAATAAATTATTTACTTATACTAAATAGCTTGATAGGAGTTCAGGGGTAAAAAAATATCTCTCTTTTTATTATAAACTTACCTTCTATTTTTTTTAAATGCTTTTGGGCTGATATTTATTTTCCTGTAATTTGATTTTTTTTTTCACTTTGGGAAATTACTTAGTTTGTTAGTAGGTTTTGGGAGACAATCATTGTATTTGTTAAATGTAATATGAAGTTACTTTTATGTCAATTTTCTCTTTTTGGCCATTAATTGCCCAGATTATTTGGTTCTTTTAATATCACTATACGATTTATCAGTATATTAAAATATCGAAAATTGACACATGAATAGTGCAAGGGAAAAACATAGGTTCGGGTTCTGTCGTGGATGCTCTAAGTCGCGGGTGTCGTGTGGACCTCGTCAGTGGAACGACAACCTTATCGATGTTAACAATCCTTTAATAAGGGCTCGAACATAACTTTTCTTTACCAAGAATGCACAAGTAAGAGAGAAGAACATTTGCATATATAAATAGTCACTACAAACTAGTATTATCTCCTAATGATAAACACAAGAATCAGACTTGATCATACTAAGTGGCTTGCCCAAATGGTTACCTCTAAGGCTAACTTCACACATGACTTTTCTGTAGAACTTGGGCTTCACCAGTCTTCCTAAGATGTACGCCCTCGATCTTATTACAAAGCTTAGGTTCAGTGGCACCGACATGTCGTCCACACGCCCCTTTGCAAAGTCCAGAGCCGCTATCCCTCCATACAGGGGCACCTGCCGCCCCTGAACCACTGCAATCACTTTCCTTTCACTCTTCCTCGACTGATAAAACTTCATCATCTGCTCACAAACACGAACCACTTAGTAGTTTTCGACTAATTTTGAGCATTGTCACAAATAAGGGAGCATTAAGTTTTGAACTATTTCTAATATTAAGAAAATATCATAAGATTGTAAACACGACATACACAACTTTTTGCCGTAGTTTCTAAAAATGGAAACTACGCGACCACCCCTGAATGACACATCGAACGCAAGAACAATACAAAACAGTTAAAGAATTGCATGTCACTATTTCATTACCAATTCAGCCATGGACATACCACGTTGCCATGAAAGCTAGCATTAAAAACAGCATCCACACAAACGCGTGCCCTAGCTAATCTCATGTCGATAAAGTACGAGAGTGAAACAAGGGACGAAGGCAACTCACATGGCCGGATGCGACCTTGAGGTCAAAGTAGTGAAGCTCGAGGGGGGTGGAGGTGACGTGGACGCCAAAGAAGGTGGCTGGATTGCGATAGAAGATCTTGACCGTCGAATTCAAGGTGAGCATATCCGTTGGTACCCCACTGGCATCCATCCCAGCTTGTACATAAAAATTCTCAAACAAAATGTTCTGTCCACACCATATCATCACACTACTCAGTTTTCAATAAATGGATACACACTGAAACAGACCTTTGCAGTTGGTGATAGTAACATATCAGCACCAATCCTTATCAACTTACTATACTGAATTATTTTGATGCTTCCAACAAATTAAATTCCACTCACATTATTCCAAACTTGTAAATCCAATCTATTCACATCATTACAACAAAACTATTTCAATCATGTATTCTGAAGCAGTATTTTTAGTTCAAATTTTGTAGACTTGATGTGCCCCTTTCAAGTTAGGGTTACTAAAAAAAGGCTGTTCCATTGCTTTTAACCAGTGGAGTAAAAATCCTTTCTTTACGCTTCTCCACTTGTGAAAAGCTATTGACCGTTGGATATCATATAACCCACTATACACAATATGAGAACTCGGAGAGCGTGTTAACTCAGTAAGCTCAAGTAACGACAAGAGACCAAAACACCAAACAAACATAAAAAGTGAATCTTGACGCAATTTCCTGCTTCTTTTCAAGCATTCGAGGTCCACATTCACCGATCACGCATTCTTGCTTCAAAACCAGTAGACAAACTCGAAATCTAAAACACAAAAATGATACTAGTAATAATAAACCAAATTGAAACTAACCTTAACAAGAATCTTGGGCTTGTAAGCAAAACTCGCAGCCCAAAGAATTAAAGAGAAAATGGTAAACAGCACCACAAACGAGAGCAGGAAGCACGCCACGTAGAACCTCACCTGCAAATTAAAATTAACCGAAGTGGAAAATTAGTTTACTAAATTAAGACTAAGACACATTTAATTGAAAGACAATTGACAAAGATCTCATTTTTTTCACCTGGCCGCCGTCTTCTCTCTCATCCTCACCCTCTCCCTCCTCGCCGCCTTCCGCCTCCGGGCCGTCGTCGTCGTACTTGAGGTGCATTCGGCGCCAGCCGGAGGAGTGGCGGGGGTTCTTGAGGGAGGCGGAGAAGCGGGAGGTGGAGGACTCGCGGGAGTGGTGGATGGGGGAGCAGTGGTAGTGGAAATGGTGGTGGGCGGGGGAGGCGAAGGGGCTGGAGCCGTAAGACATCTTCTCGAGATCGTGGTGAGAGTGGGAAGGGCTCTGCACGTAGTAGAGGGGACGCCGGGGAGAACGCGGCGGCGAGGAGGCGTCGAGGCTCGTCACCTCGGAGTCGGATTTTACGTGCATTGCTACGCCCATTGATTCGCAAACAAACAACAATCCGATACTTTATTTATTTTTCTTCCTCAGATTTTGAAGAGAGAGGGATGGTTTGTTGTGTTCTGTTTTAATGGATGTGTGTACGCTTTTTTAGAAAGTGGCAGTAATAAATGGTTTTGCATTTGGATAATTTGATGGCTTTGTTTGTCTGAAAATGTTTGCGAATTCCGCGGTTAATTGTGTGTGAATTGAAATAGTAATATTTCTATTTTCTAATCTTAGAAAAAAAATATGATAAATTTATATTATACACAATTGCTGAAATTTAAATTGTAATTATATGATTTTATACATTAAATTTAATTTTCTTTGAAATTATTGAAATCTCAATTTTATAGTATAGGACTATAATTTTGCTAACTAAATATATTCAAGCTTAATTCGAATGCTGACAAAGCCATCTCAAAATTTGATCGATTATTTTAGATTTTAATATTGAGTTCGTCCACAACCTACACTACATTTTATACGTCACATCTCCATTTTCATCATATCATGACGCCTATGACCCATACTCTGCTTCAATACATTTATTTTCTTTATTTTCATTCATTTTATAAAATTAAACAACACTATATAATTTGAATTAAAAAATTTGTAAATAATACTTCCTCGTTCCTAAATTACTTGCAATATGTATATTCCATTTCGGGTCTCAAGCTACTCCTATCATTTCTTCTTTTAATAAAAAATTGTTTTTTCTTTTACTCTACCAGTAATACTTTATTTTCTTTTATACTTTATTATGTTAACTAATATTTAAATATCAATTTTTTATTTTATACTACTTAATAGAAAATTAGACTGCAAGTATGTTAGAGCGAGAGAGTAGATAATTTAAATTAAAATTTAGATTAATATATACTAGTGTTAATAAAAAATTATTAATATAATAGCTTAATAGATGATGTTGCATAATTATTAATTGTGCAATATAAAATCAGACTTATGAACAATTCAAGATTTTATACTATTACTATTTTATTACCTACATGTATCGTGGAGTATATGTCTCACTTATATATATTAGTTTTATGATAAAATGTGAATGAAATAAGTTGGTGGAATGTGAGGCCTACTTACCATTTATGGTAAAAAATGAAATAGGATTCGTATTATTGGACGGACCGAAATGACAAAACATGACTCTTACTGTGGGACGAATGGAGTAATTCATTCCTTGCGAAGTTTGTAATTTTCGCAGTTATCTCATTCATCTTATTTTTGGCTAAATATGTAATGATTTGACACCTAATTTTAAACATGTGGCAATGTTATAAATGTTATCTCTTTTTGAGCAAATAAAATTCTCTTCGGATCCATTGGGCAAGTGACCTTCTTTTGAAATATGGGCCACTTCAAGTATATATATGCCTTCACCTAAGTAATACCCCATACGATACAGACGGTCTTTAACAGTGAAATCGACGGTCGAGCCTTTACCTTTGTAGTGCTAGTTGAAGAGATGCGATGAGTTCAGGACGTTGTCTGACCCGACCACACCGAAGTAAGCATGTCAGGTCCTAGTCGTTGGTCAGCGATGGCTTCGAGGACCATCGTCGAGTGTGTGCCTTTGCACCCACTTGTGAACTAGCCTCTCCACGCGGTCAGACAATTCTTCAACGCACAATGCATACAATCTATGCTCTCCAACATTCTAGGAAATCTGTGCGTCTTATCGTGCAAATTCAGCAGGGACTTGCAATCAGCAACATTCGGCTTTCACGAATAAGTGTCGCCGAAAGCATCCACAACTACCTTGCAGAACTTCTTCAGACACTCGCGACCAGTTGTGTTAGTGGTGTGGACTGTGGAGATACTCATCGAAGATAACTGTCACGTCTCCGTAGGCCAACTGCCTAATTGTAGTCATGCATTTATTTAACGTCGACAATTCGGGTCTGTCGCTGGCATCGAGACACTGTTGAATTATTCATTATACGTGCCTCCAACGTGTTAGCAATGCACACGAAAAGAAGAGCATGCCACATTCTAAAATGCCGGCGAAAAACAGTAGGGGCCCACCATGGTTCCGCTGCAAAATAATCCGCGAAAGCTGTTCGGCAACTACGACATGCTCTCGGAAGACCGAATCCCGATGGAAGAATGGCATCGGTATATGTTCCTCATGCTGTTGCCGTCATTGTTGCACCATGTGCTAGTAATATCGCATACCATAGCCAACATGGCCCAATTTA
Organism: Salvia splendens; assembly: GCF_004379255.2. Lineage (NCBI taxonomy): Eukaryota > Viridiplantae > Streptophyta > Magnoliopsida > Lamiales > Lamiaceae > Salvia > Salvia splendens. Next base: position 16,856,496 of record NC_056040.1, on the reverse strand, counting down.
TTGTATCCGAATTCATTTACTAAAGTGATAGAGGAGTGAGAGAGAAATGAGATGGGAAAAGAGATTGGAAGACGTGAGAAATGGGGTAAAAGGGGTGTATTTATAAAGTAAAAATATGCAAAAAAAAAATAGAAAAATAGTCAGGCGCGCGATCAACGGTCGCGTGCAATAGCGCCGATCGCGCTGATCAGCACGCCCGACACGTTGAGATCGGCGGAGGCAGTGCAATAGGGACTATCACCCGACCAATAGTGCATGAATCATTCGTAAATGTAGTTTGATAAGCAACAAGGAAGATGAGTAGTTATGCATGACTCCTACCTAATAAATTTCTTACATGGTGTGGGTGGTCTGTGGATGGGGTTCTGAGAGTGTCCACTATAATGAGGCGCGGCTATAGCCGCGTTTGGGGAAAAAGCGGGGCGGAAGCGGGGCGGGTTATAGTGGGAAGGGTGTCCGCCGCGGGGGTGGACGCGGCGAGTGGGGCGAGATGCGGCGGACGCGCGATAGCCGTGTGCGCGGCGAGGACGCGGCGGGGGTGCTATAGCCGCGCCTATAGGCGCGGCGCCTATAGTGGAGACATTAGCCGCGGCGGTTGCATGCGATTTTTTTTTTCACTTCAATTCACCTATAAATACACCCCACTCCATTCATTATTTTCACACCATTCAAACACAACATCTATACAAATTTCTCTCACTACAATTTGGGGTCGGAAATGAACAATTTGTGGAGAGACAACTGGAATGCTCTGATTCAACAGGTGCAACACCAGGCCGCCCAGGAGGTAGCGGCCCGTTTGGCGGAGGAGGCAGAGGATGCGGAGGATCCGATCCCTCGCACCATTACTCATCGGCGGACAATCCCACGAGACCACGTCGGTGCTCACCAACGTTTAATGGATGATTACTTCGTGGATAACCCCCGTTATCCACCCGAGATATTCCGCCGGAGATTCAGGATGTCGCAGCGGCTGTTCAATTATATAGCGACGAATTTGGCGGAGCGTTACCGGTGCTTCACCCTCCGGCGTGATGCGGCTGGCCGGATCGGGCTGTCCACACAACAGAAGTGCACCGCTGCAATCCGACAGCTTGCCTACGCCGGACCAGCGGACATGTTCGATGAATACCTACAGATGGGTGAGACTACTGGCCTCACGGTGCTTAGGCAGTTCTGTAAGGGGATTCGGGAAATTTTCGGTGGGGAGTTTCTACGGAAGCCCAACCCGGATGAGTGTCAGCGCCTACTTGATATGCACGGGTCGGTGCACGGCTTCCCAGGAATGTTAGGAAGCATCGATTGCATGCATTGGGAGTGGAGGAACTGCCCCGTGGCATGGAAAGGCCAGTTCACTACTGGATTCAAAAGCAAACATCCAACGATGATACTGGAAGCCGTTGCGGACTACCGACTGAAGATCTGGCATGCGTATTTCGGCGTGGCAGGTTCGAACAACGACATCAATGTTCTTCAGTCGTCGCCTCTCTTCAACGAGGAGTGCCGGGGGGGAGGGGCCAGAAATCAGCTTCGTAGCCAACGGTACGCAGTACAGTAGGGGCTACTATTTGGCAGATGGAATATATCCGCGGTGGCCCGTATTCGTGAAGACTGTCCGCCAACCGGTAGGACCGAAGAAACAATATTTTGCGCGCAAACAAGAGAGTGCTAGGAAGGACGTTGAGCGGGCTTTTGGTGTCCTCCAATCGCGGTGGGCTATTATACGGTGTCCGGCACGAGTTTGGCACGAAGATGATGTCGCGAATATTATGTTAGCCTGCATCATATTGCATAATATGATAATAGAAGATGAAGGATTTGCGGCAGAGCGATGGGCGCCGGAAGAGGGTGCAAGTACAAGTCACGGTGTCGCCTCCGCTCCGATCCAGATGGGCGTACCACGGAGCAATGAATATTTGATCCAACGCTTCGCTGATATGCGCAGGACCACATCACATAACACAATGCAGGCCGATTTGATTGAAGAAGTGTGGGCACGTAGGGGAGGTGGTGGCGTTGTGTAAACTTGATAGTGATTTGTACTAGATTCAATGTAGTGTGTGATTTTAATTTTAAATATAATTTAGTGTGTAATCCTAATTTTAATTTTAATTTGTATTTTATTTTATTTTTATTTTTATTTTATTTTTATTTTTATTTTGATTTTTATTTTTATTTTTATTTTTATTTTTATTTTTATTTTTATTTTTATTTTTATTTTTATTTTTATTTTTAATTCGTATAGTCGGCTTCTTCTAATTACATATAGCCCGATAAAGTTGTTCATAATTACTTGAAATATTATAAAATAAAAGTTGATTATAAAATTTTGGGGCTATTGGAGGTGTCCACTATAGTGGCGGACACAAAATTTTGGGGCTATGGACAACAAAATTGGGGCTATTGACAAAAACTGGGGTGGGGCTATTGGGCGTATAGGCGGACACTCTGAATGTCAGATATCGCGAGGCGCCCAACGTTATCGGGCATTGTGAAAGTTTAAAGCCACCTGCGACCAAAAGATTTAAAAGTTGAGCTATAATTTTATTATCCACGAAAATACGGCTTTTGAGCTAGATTCCATTTTTTTTGAAATAGGAGTATACTATACCTATAAAAATTTATCATCAAAATTCATTAATGATACCATAATAAATAAGCAGCTTATTGTGCATATGGTTAATGATTAGGGAGTCCGTGTTCTAATATCTGATTAGTGTATTAAGTCGCTTATGCTTATTTAATTACTTTGGTCTTTAATTCCGCGGCTGCGGGAATGGTTTGCATAACGACTAACTGAATATTTTTAACAAAACTAAACTACTATACACAGCATTTTTTACTTTTATTTTAATATGCTTTCTAAACCGTAAGCCGCACTCTGTTTATCTTTCCATACTCACTTTTCCTGGGGCTACGGAAAATGCTTTGCAAATGATTAAATAAAATATTACTCCTACAACTTTTTCTATTTTTTAATTTAACATGGTTTCTAAGCTTAATTTCACATAACAAATTATATATATACAAACTAAAAAGAGAGAAAAAAAGATACACGCGCGAATCGAAATGTTTTTTAGCCTGATCCCTTTGAGAGATTGAAATAAAATCCACCACAAAACTACGTTTCTTGTTTTCGTATTATTGATTAATTGGCCCATAGGAGAGCGACGAGGCCCAAAATAGAGGTATTTAATTTAGAGTAAATTGTGGAGTAGTATAAATTTTTTTAATAAAAACATATTTAATTATTCATAATTATAATTGAATAAACGAATTATGACAAAACCAACAAAGATGTAAGAGGACAATTTTTAATATCGTAATATTCATTTTCTATTCAAAATTATTTGATAATGATATACTCTGTAACATTCAATAAAATATTTGTTTATAAAAGATTAAAACAAAAGAAATTATAAAGAAACACAGATTAAATACGTGGAACTTGGGAGCTTGGTCGCTTTACATTTGCAGATTAGTTTAGTGATGTGCTACTTGATAGACTTGAGAACAAACCTTTTTCTTTATTTTTTATTCAAAACTTCTGAATTATGGCCTACATTTGGAATTTGGATTTAGGTGTCTGGAACTTTGAATTATGCAATCATCGTGTTACGTTATGCTCTATCCGTCCACCATTATTAGTCTCATTTTTCATGGCGATATATATTTTAAAAAATATTAAGAAAAATGGATAGAAAGAAGGTAGTGGAATATTTGTCTCACTTGTATATACTCCGTATTAGATTTAAATGAGATGTGAGTGGAAAGATTTAGTGGAATGTGAGACTCTATTACTATTTATAGTAAAAGTGAACCGAGACTCTTATTCGTGGACGAACTAAAATAGAAAAACGAGACTCCTATTCGCAAACGGAGAGAGTATTATTATATGTTTATTATGTAAACATGTTGGGTATAGTTTCATGTATTATTCAACTAATTTAAAATTTTCTCCTTTAAAATTGAGAATCAAATATTTGAATGTATGTTTATACTCTCTTTATCTTATGTTAGTCGCACTTTTATTATAAGTCGTAAATTTGAGATTGATTTTTTGGTATACTTAAATTAGTAATTTAAGTGTAATGAGAGATCATTTTATAAAAAAACACTGTAATTAACTTTAATAAGTATAATGAACCGAATATTTAGGTGGACTTGCAACTTAAAATAATATATTTAAATTGCAGTATTTGTTTCTAAAAAATATTCAAATATTAATTGATTTCCATGTCCAATCCCATGATGATAAATGTTTTAATTATATATATTCATCACGACAATTAAATGTTTAAAGTGAACTAAGACACAAAAACGTACAAATACAAATGTTTATAGAGTATTTTAAATGGAAAGAAAAGTCAGCACAAAAAACTGGACAAAGCATACGATATATAGCCACAGAGATTTAAGAAAGTTCCATTGCTTCAGCTTATATTATTTACATATATTAATTGAGATATAACCTCCATGATACTTATAAAATGCAAGTTGAAATACAAGTCAAATTAAGAATATAATAGTAGTATATCTCATCAATGTCCAAGTTGTCAAACGCGTAATCCCAAATCCCAATCGTCTCACTCCTGATTGATTATAAGTTACTACTATACGTTACCAAGGTTTGGGAACTGGCGGTTCACGGTTCGGAACCGCCGGTTCCAGTTCAAGAAAGGCGTGAACCTGAACCGGCCCGGCCAAGGTTCGGCGGTTCCGGTTACTGAACCGTGAACCGCCAGAACCGGCGGTGCATATCCGGTTCCGGGCTGGTTTGTCCGGTTCGGCGATTCATTTTATTATTTTACATTGTAATTTTGTAAATTTGTAATTCAAGTAAAATATGTAAATATATTTGCATAAATAAAATTAGAATAAAGCGATGTTCAAATGCAATTTTATTGATACAAATTACAACTTCAAAATTACAAATTACAACTTTAAAATTGCAAATTACAACTTTAAAATTACAAATTACAACTTAAAATTTACAAATTACAACTTAAAAATTATAAATTACAAAAGACTTAAAGTCTTGATTACAATTTACAAATTACATATTCGAAACAAAGGGGAGAAAAAAAATAAAGGAAAAGGACTCGAGCTCAACTTAAATTTAAAATTTAAGTTGAGATGCTTACGTATCCTCAATGCCCAATTGCATTTTGGAATCAAAGTCCACGTAGTTCTCTTACCTTGCTTACCTTTTTGGCTTGATCGGAGGAATTGGCGCCTACTCTTCTTCGTCGGGGAAGTAGTCTTGGTCGGGTTGTACTACTTGATTGTCCCAATCCGGTTCTTGGTCTGTAATTTCGGCGGAGCACCAATCATCAAGTAACATGGTGGCTTCCATATTTTGCCCGGTGAGTCTACTTCTTCTGTCGTCCAAGACGTTGCCTCCAACACTAAAGGCGGACTCGACGGCGACAGTGGAAGCCGGAACCGAAAAGATCTCCTTGGCCATTGATGCAAGGATGGGAAAATCTTTCTCGTGTGATCCCCACCAATCTAGGATGTCGATTTGTTGGGGAACGGGACCTCCTTCTTCCTCATTGAATGAAAAGTGTGAGTCAAAATATAAATCTAACTCACTTGTCGAATTTGCCGTCCTTCCTCCGCTGCTGAAGCCGTATAGGTCCGCCAATTAGGATTGGGCGTCGGGGTCATTAACTTGGAAGAAGCCAAAGTTATGTGTTTGACAGAGGGGTCTAGGTCTCACTTGGTGGGTAGTGTTATACTTGGCTTCGTAATCGTGAAAGAGAGCCCGCAAGTCGAACTCAAAACTTCTTTGGAGGCTTGGGAGGTGGGGGAGGTTTATTTGGAATGTTTGGGCTAGGTTTATGTAGTTGTCGTCGTCCTCGTCAGTTTGCAAAGCTCGGAGTGGTTCAAGATCAATAGAAGCCAAATTGTTGTAATAAAATTCTAAAATTTTGAAAGTACCAACTAGTTTCCACTTTGGATCCAAAACCTTGGCAAGCAAAAAAACAGTTGGGATCTCATTGAAATACTTGAGTCATTTTTCAACCATGTAATATAAAACACACATTAACTCAAGATTGTGTGTGGAATTTTTCATTGCAGTTTTAAAACCAAGTGATATGATCATGGAATGTTCTAAAACACGAACGGATGTGCTATTATACACCCGATAACTCAACAGTGGCATTTCGAAAACCTTTGAATAATTTAAATAAGCTCATGCTTTGATCCCAACAAGAAGATGTTAGATATAAATCATCAACATGGTAAGTTCTATAAAAATCAACCAAATATTCTATATGCTCTAATGTAGAATGCAACATATCATATGTAGAGTTTCATCTAGTAGACACGTCTAAAGTAAAAGTTGTGTACCTTATTTTCTTCTAGTGGCAATACTTCTTCCACGCCTTGCCAATTTGAGGCTTCTAGTAAATCAAGGATACAGCTGTAGTAATAGGTTGAATATGTCTTTGCCATAAAGACAAAACATCTTGTACACATAAGTTTAAAATATGACAAATACATCGTTGGTGAAAATACTTACCACTTATCACCGGGGAGCAAGCCGCAATTAAATCGGATATACTTGCGGTGTTAGCGGTTGCGTTATCAAAACCAACCGAAAATATCTTGTTGCATAACTCATACTCATTCAAAACTTGAATAATTAGAGATGCAATTGCTTGTGCGGTGTGTGAGGAAGGAAATTGTCTAAAACCAATTAAACGTTTATTTAAAGACCAACTATTGTCTATAAAATGACATGAAATTCCCATGTAAGAATTTCGTTGGAAAGAATCCGTCCACACATCGGAGCAAATATTAACTTTGTGCCCCAAAGTGGATAGAAATTTTCCAACCTCTCTTTTTTTGTCAAAAAACTGACGATTGTTAGATCTTTGAGCAGTAGAGGGAGAATTCTTTTTGTAGCAACATTAAAAGAGGTTTGCATAGTAACTTCATATTTTTTGTCATTAAAAAAATTGAACGGCAAATGTTTCATTGCCGCCCATCTTATCATAGCATCGATAACATTTTTGGGGTCATATTTAAATAGAGGCGTACCTGTTTGAGACGATGAGCCGTAGGGGAAGTTTATTTGGCTTTGGGACTTAGTATGCCCATATTCCACGGGGTGTTTTGACTTCAAATGGCGATGGAGAGTACCAAATCCCCCACCGGTTCCAAATGGATAGACTTTATCGCAATAGTTGCAGTATGCTTTGAACTCACTTGTCTCCACGGTAGTGGTCGGATCATTAGGATTTGAAATTACCACCGGGACCTTCTTGTAATGTTTGGTGAAAATATCGGATTTCAACTTGGGAGGCATCTTCTTCTTTTGTCGTCCTGCGGAAGGAGGAGGAGCATCGGCCTCCTCATCATCATTTTCGCCTACTTGACCGGTGCTAGAAGGGGGGAATTGATGCGATCCATCACCGCCTTCGTCCGACGATAGATTCACATCGTACTCGAAACGCGAAGCCGAATGTGAATGCCCCTTGTTGGTCGTCGTCGTCGGCGGCGAGGGCAAGTAACAAGGCCGCATTTCGATCTTTTTCCTCCTACGAAAATTATACAACTAAGTAAAAATACTAACACAAAAATAAAACACATAGACACATAGATGATGAAAAATGAAATTATAAATTTAATAAAAATGAATTAACAAAAAAACTAAAACATATTAGAACTTACTTGAGCTCGAAGAGCGGCTCGCCTTCCCACCTCCTCCGCAACTTGTGCTCTAGTAGGGGCACGTCGACGACGAGTATCACTTTGATCTTGGGCAATTCCTTTGCCCCGATCACCACCACGACGAGATGAAGACATGATATTTATGAAAATTGAAAGTGGAGAATAGAGAATAGTGTGATTGTGTGAAGATGATAACGTGAACAACGTGAGTAAATTATGAGCGCAAATAACGTAAACAACTTGAGAGAATGAGGATGGAGAAGAGAGAAATTGAGATTGAGAAGAGAAATTCTTATTAACACAAGAATGAGGTGAGTAGAAATGAAGAGGAGGGGTATTTATAGGGGAAAATTGTGATTAAATTTTAAAAAAAAATTCAAATTTTGAAATTTTGAAAATCCGGCAAACATAAGTAAAAGGTAAAAATTAGGCTTAATATCTAAACTCATGTGGACAAATCATGCGTTGCTAAAAGAGAGGTTTGAAAAGGAGAAGGAAAGCACGAAGAAATCTAAAAGTTTCAGGGGTATTACCTCTAGGAAGAGCGGTCGGAGGGGAGCGGCAGAAGCGAGGTCGACATCATTAGTGCCGCGTTGGCGCCGGAACCGCCGGTTTTCAGCCGGAACCGCCGGTTTCACGCGTAAACTGCCGGTTTTTCGGTGGAAACCGCCGGTTTCGTCAACGGTTTTCTGACAAAAACCGGCGGTTTCTGACCGGTTTCTGAAAAGCCTATTGTTAGGTCGGAAATAGGCCTGAAAAGTTGTCGGGAACCGCCGAACCGGCGGTTGGAAACCGGCGAAACCGGCGGTTACGGTTCGCCTAGAATTGAAACCTGAACCAGCCCGGTGGAACCGGCGGTTCCGGTCACGGTTCGAACCGCCGCCGACGGTTCCGGTGACGGTTCCGGGCCGGTTCAGCCGGTTCGGTTCGGTTTGGTGACGTCTAGTTACTACTACCATGCTGTCCAATAAACAATAGTATAAGTCTTACTAGTATTTTTATTTTTATTTTTAGGGTGGTCTCACTATTTATTAATACATGAAATTATTAATTTTCCTCTTCAACATAAAATAATACTCCTAGGATCAAAGCGAAAACAAATCTTATATCAAAATTAAAATGAAATGTGATTCATTAGATCAAAATATAATATTCCCTCTGCCCTTAAAAATTTGTCACTTAATTCTATTTTCATTCGTCTCCAAAAATTTATCACCTTTTATTTTTATCAGTTTTGGTAGTTTCATATTTCATTAACTCAATTACACTCACATTTTAATATAAAACTAATATATAAAACTAGGACACACATTCCACTAATTTTTTCAAACCATATTCTATTATATTTCTTAAAACTCGTTTTCACTTTGGCAGTGGACCCCACATTCCACTAACTCACATTTTAATATAAAATTAATATATAGAAGTAGGACCAATATTTCACTAACTTTTTCAAACAACTTTCTATTACTCTCTCCGTCTTCAAAGAATATGCATTTTGGGTTGACATGAGTTTTAATGTAAAATGAGTAAAGTAAGAGAGAGATACAGAGAAAAAGTAATAAAAGTATTGTTAGTGGAGAATGAGTCACACTTGAGAGTAAAAAGTTTCAAAATTAGAAAGTACATATTCTTGTGGGACGCACTAAAAAGATATTCTTGTGGGACAGAGAGAGAGGAGTATCATTTTTGGTAGTAGACCTCGCATTCCTCTAAATCATTCTCACTCATATTTTAATATTAATACTCCATCCGTCCGCCAATAAATGTCCCATTTTTTTCTTTTTCGTATATCCGCCAATAAATGTCTCATTTCATTTTTATTATATTTGGTAAATGGACCTTACAATCTACTAACTCATTTTACTCATATTTGAATATAAAACTAATATATATAGGTCTCACATTCCACTAACTTTTCTATCCACTTTATTAGTACATAAAATCAAATAATTTCTTAAAACACGTGTCAGTCATTATGCATTTAATCATGAACGGAGAAAGTATATAAAAGTAGGACCCACTTTCCACTAACTTTTTCAAACCACACTCTATTACATTTCTTAAAACTCATGTCAAGTTATATGGTGGCAAAATTATTAGGGATAAAGGGAATACTATAATATAGGATTAAAGTGAAAACAAATCTTATACTTAAAATTAAAAGACTAAAGTGTGATTCATTAGATCAAAATATAGATAGTGGAAATTTAATTAATTCTTGTTCATTATCTAAACACCGATAGGAGATTTTGGGATAAAATGCTATTGACTTACAAATATATTTATACATATACAATTCTAAAATATATATAACATATTTTTTCAGGATTATATACAACGCACTTATGTACAAAAAAATCAAGATCCCCTATCATAGGAGTGCACGAAACCCTAATGAAAATAAAATAAAATGTAACAATATTTTAAAGACTCTAAAATATCACACATAAAATCAAAATGAGAAGTCTCCTGTGAAATCGCTTCACTTCTAATCTAGATGTGTCCAGTAACTTATTTGTCATTTTATTTTATGTGCAATATATGTCATTGGATATTGTTTTAAACTGAATTCTGTTGAATCTGATATAAAAGTTGTGTAATGATATATGTTAAACACTCCCATAACCAAATGACTAAAATATTAATTAAGATTATTAATTTATGTGTATTTACTAAAATATTATTGCTTTTGGCATTGTTAATTCGTTATGGTGCGTGGAATTAGGAATTAAATAATCCAACACGGGAGGTATAGCTAATTCTAGATGTGCATACAATGCAATAATTATTTGTACGTTGTGCTAAGATATTTGTACAATTGGGATGTGGGATATGGTTTTGGTAGTCTGAACCCACCGCTACGCTATCTATCTATTCCTTGACGCCTTTTGTTTGTCGATTTCAAAGCATCCCCAACGGTCGTGGAATGCTGCTCGTCCGTCCTTGCCGCTGGCAAGGACACGCTCCGCCGCCGCTGCGCTCTTGCCGCTGGCACGGACGTGCTCTTAACTAAGAGCACGGCCGTGCCAGCTGCAAGAGCACAAGGCGTCGATGTGGCATGCTCTGATTGGCCAGTTGATTTATCATTTTTTATTATTATTTTTTTAAAAAATCGAAAAAATCTGAAAATTTCAAAATTAGTTAAAAAAATATTGTCTCACTTCCTAATAAAATATATCCATTTTTTTCACACTTTTAATTTTTTTTCCATCATTTTTACCCCAAAATTCATACTTTCATCTATAAATACTCTCATTTCAAACACAAAAAATGACACTATACTAAACAACTCTCTCAATCTCAATTTTTAGGATTTTAATTATGTAATTTTTAATTTTTAGGAGTTTAATTATGTTATTTTTAATTTTTAGGATTTTAATTATGTCTTTTTTATTTTATTTGTAATTTGTATTATTTATTGTGGTTTTTAATGAATTTTAATATTATGGAAATGTTTTTGTTTAATTGAATTGTGCTCGTCCTTGCGGAAGAGCACAGCTGTGGGTGTTGTGCTCTTGCCAGAGAGCAGGCAGAAAAGGCGGGGCCGGGCCCACAACCGTGCCGCTGGCAAGAGCACGGTTGTGGATGCTCTCACACACATTACATTTTCAACTCGTCTACTAATGCCATTCTGTTTCCAGTTCATCTTCATTCATAATTTAACTTCTCTCTCATCCTCCTATTTAAATCAATCCTTCACAAATCACAACCTCCCAACCCTCAACTTTGGTTCCTTCATTCATTACGATTGTAAACAAGTCCTTGTAATAATCTTGCATATCCTGGTTTTGATTTTGTGTGTGGTCGGAGGCGCGAGAGCCGAGGATCCTTACATATTCTTCACTTGGACGGTGACATTTACCCTTTAGGCGTTCGACAACATGTGTGTATATATATCTACATTCATGCATATATAACAATCTTTGAGATTGTACGTACATTGCTTTGATCTTATTTTTGTCATAAAATCATCGGTTTTAATGTTCGTTTCGTGTATTATCATGCGAACCGCACATATGAACCTGTCTTATCTAAAATAAGAAAAATCTATCATCGTTCTAACGCATGTCATGCACCATTTCAAATGTAGTGTAATATAGATATGTGAGTTTTGATTAATATATAGTAGTACTATTGTTTTCACTACGTAGATTATTAAAAAAAAATTGTTATATGGGGTCGTTAAACATTGCAATAGTGTGTCAGTGATTGAAAGAAGCGAAAATACTCATCTCATTCTATTCGACAAAAGGTGAAATAAACCGTTTATGCATGTATTCATATCCATTATATGTGGATATAAATATTTAACTTTTATTCCAATTTTTCATTTTCAGGGAATTTTAATAAATGGGCAATTTCCAGGACCTGATATATATTCAGTCACAAACGATAACATTATAATCAACGTTTTCAATAATTTGCCAGAGCCATTCCTCCTCTCATGGTAAGTTATAACAATTTCATCAAATTCTTTTTTTATTATTTTTAATCTTTATAAATTAAAACTATTTATATAGCAATCGTGATACACATAATTAACGCGGAATAAATTGTGTAGTACTAGGGCGTGTTCAGTTTCCATTTTTCGCTTTGGGCAGAATTGAAACTGGATGCTAATTGAGTGGGTGGGGCCCACCAATTCTTGAATGAATTAGAACGTTCGGTAAGCTTGAATTGGAATTTTTCTCTGCAACTTATTTAGCCAAAATTATGTGTATGGACTAGAAAAACCCTCCCCCTCCACCATGCGCCACCTCCTCTCCAACACTAATTTGGTTATGTGGAGATGCGTGCAGTTGGGGAATTCATCACTCAACACATTGTTTCCTTCCTCTCATCTATTGCTAATTTCTCAACAAATTTGGCCGTGAATGGAGTCCAGATTACCATGCCCAACGCAATTGCATTACTCTCTCTCACCGTGGTTAGATCTGAATCAGAATCATGAGGATGTGGAGCGACAGCCTCACCGACGCCTCCTCCCTCCGCCGCCCAATCCAACGTCGTCGTCTCCTTCGAGATCCGTCTACACCGCCGTCGCCATCGGCTCCCTCCGCTTCCTCGAGGTTGTCCGCTCCAACATCGCCTCCTCCGGCAGCTCCCATATCCACTATTACCAAGCCAGCCCCCTCTCAATCCGAGACTAGAAAATCATTAGCGTTGCGGGCTGAAAGCCGCATCCTCCGGCGACAATAGTGAGGCGGAATGAATCTTTGTGGAGCAAGAGAGAGAGAGAGAGTCAGTAAAGGGATGAGAAAGAGAAGAAATGAAAATGACTAGGGTAAAAAGGTAATCTTGTTCCAATTCTGGGTTTGACTAGCACGCCCAGTTCCAAAAACCACCTCATCTTCAAGATTTCATTTTGGCCCATTTCCTATAGTAACACTGGGGTAAAAAGATAATCTTGTTCCAATTCTGGGTTTGACTAGCACGCCCACTTCCAAAAACCACCTCATTTTCAAGATTTCATTTTGGCCCATTTCCTATAGTAACAGTGCGGGCCCAACCCATATCTAGGACTTTCAAGGATTTAATACAAGAAACTGAACACTAGATATTACCCAGAATTAGGCCTAATTCTTGGCCCGTTTGTTATATGCAATTCAAATGGATTATTTCAACAGCACGCCTTTAATTTAATATCAATAATTAATCCTCTACATGGTATTATTAAGTGTGAAAGTGGGCTGTCTAATTAGGCATGCAAGCTGCATAAATTATTAATTTATATATAACCTTAGTAGGACTGCGCGTTACGTAAAGAATGTGCTTTGTCACAATCTAAGTCTTAATGCTTTTAATATACATTGATAGCCGTAGGGCTGGCAATTTTCGACACGACACGATAATCTGACACGAATTCGAACGAAATTATTGGGTTGGGCCAAGTCTTATTGGATCTGTGTCCTTATCGGGTTGACCCATTAAGAACCCGATAATTTCGGGTTGGGTTCGGGTCGGATGCGGGTCGGATACGGGTAACCCATTAAGAAATAATATTTTTATTTTTATTATTATTTTAAAAAATACATATTACTTTAATTTTTAAATTTCTTATAAATTAGGTTTAAATAGTATAAAATGAATTTTAATTGTGTAAATTATGTTAAAAATTAAGGTTTAATCGTGTAATATTAGGTTTTAATCGTGCAATATCAGGTTCGGGTTGTTATCGTGTCGTGTCAACCCATATTATATCGTGTCGATAACGGGTTCGTGTCGGGTGCGGGTCGTGTTCGGATTTGAAGGTAGCAGGTCGGGTTCGTGTTCGGATTTACAGTTTCCTTAACAGGTCGAGTTCAGGTTAGACCTTATTGGGTTGGGTCATTATCAGGTTGACCTGATAACGACCCAATCCGCACTATTTGCCAGCCCTAGATAGCCGTATAGGCATTTCTCTCTCTAAGTTTGCTAAAATATATTAGGGATGCGCTTGACATGGAGTCTCTCCATCACAAGATAAGCGAAACATTTTTTAGCACGAAATTTAAAAAGTTAATACATTTTAAGGGTCAAAGTAGATAGAGTAAAGTATGAGATAGAGCAGGTGAAGAAGTAAAATGAAAATAAAGTAAGAGGATAATAAAGTACGAGAGATGATTTTTTGCTAAAAAAATGAATGACTCACTTATAATGGGACATTCTAAAAAGGAATATGACTCGCTTATCTTAAGAATGAGGGGTATTAAGAGTATTAACACAGACCTCTTAAAATCAAAATAATTCAGAGCCCAATATACATAAAGTAAATAAACTAGTCCGTACATTAAATTAATTTGCTTTTATCACAATCAAGTCTAACTAACTGCATTTTTACCTTGCTCGTGCTAATTTGATGATCACATTCTCCCTTCGACTTTAAATGCATGAACGTTACACTTCCTCCCCAAAGTCAATTCTTTTCCTTATAAGTGAAGCATTAAACTTTCTTTTCCTCAATATATCCTTAATTTAAATAAATAAAATCAATAATTTTCAAAATTTCAAATAATCTTAATTACAATTGCACCCTTCTGATAAGTCAAAGCAATGGCCATTCCTAATAAACACATTTTCTATTTCTTACTGTGGACTCAAGAGTGGGGTCCAGCAACGAAAGAACTCGTTCCAAGACGGAGTATATGGGACAGCATGTCCGATCCCTCCTGGCCAGAACTTCACCTACACAATGCAAATGAAAGATCAAACCGGCAACTTCTACTACTCCCCATCTCTCGCTTTCCGCAAAGCTGCCGGTGGATTTGGCGCCATCCGCATCCTCAGTCGCCCCGGAATCCCCGTCCCCTTCCCCGAACCCGACGGCGACTACCAGGGGCGGACCCATATATACTTAGGGTGGGGCTAAAGCCCTTAACAAAATGGTTTTTTAATCTTTTTTCTTTTATAAATATTTAAAATTTATCTAAATTTAAGGCAAATTAGTATATAAAAGCCCTTATAAATAAGCTAAAACACCCAAAAATATACTTTAAAATAAAATTTAGAAATCATAGCCCTTATCGTTATTTATTTTTGCGTCCGCCCCTGGCGACTACACTATCCTTATCGGCGATTGGTACAAAGCCAACCACAAGGTCTCATAATCATTGCACCACCATCTTAATATTTTGCATGATGCATTGTTGTATTTGGAGTTGCAATGACTGAACTTCCATCGTCTCGAAAATGGCAGGTGTTGCAGTCGGTTCTGGACTCAGGGAAAATGCTAACTTTCCCTGACGGCGTTCTCATCAACGGGAATGGTGGAAACAACACTCAGTTTACAGTCGAACAAGGTACGATATAAGTTGTCTAAATTGAGTACTATGGGGTCTACTATCTAAAATGGAAAAAAAAAGTAAGTTTGACTTTTAAATTGTGGACCTCTTAAAATAATAAATTGAGATATTATTTCGTGGACAAGGAGAGTATAACAGAGAAGACTTTTTTTTATTAATTAGTGTGTTGTACGCAGGGAAAACATAGAGGCTGAGAATATCAAATGTGGGATTGAGAAACTCACTGAATTTCAGAATCCAAGGGCACAGCATGAAGCTGGTTGAAGTGGAAGGCACGCACACAGTGCAGACCATGCTATCCTCGCTGGACGTCCATGTAGGCCAGTCCTACTCCGTCCTCATCACCGCTGACCAACCTCCTCAAGACTACCACATTGCCGTCTCGACCCGCTTCTCCTCCCCCCGTCCTCACCTCCACTACTCCACCTCCCGATCCCCTGCCTCCGGCCCTCTTCCCCCTGCCCCCGAAGACGTCCAATGGTCCCTCAACCAGGGCCGTTCCATCAGGTAATACATACGGGTGCTCAGGGGAGCAATAGCCCCCCCTAATTTTTTTTTATTTAAAAAAACAATATTTTGAAATTTATATTATAATATATTTTTCTGTGTCCGCCCCTTTCTAACTTTAACAAAATTTTATAATTTTCGTAACAGGACTAATCTGACAGCGAGTGGACCGAGGCCAAATCCACAAGGCTCGTACCACTGCGGCCAAATCAACATATCAAGCAGCGCTATGATGTGAACGGCGTGTCGTTTGTGGCAGCCGACACGCCCCCTCAAGCTGGCGGACTACTTCAGCATTGACGGGGTGTTCCGCGTCGGGAGCAGCCGTCTCGCGAGACATCCGCAACGACACGGCGGTGATGGGAGCTGACTACAGAACCTTTGTTGAGATTGTGTTTGAGAACAGAGAAAACATCTTGCAGAGCTGGCATCTTGATGGATACTCCTTCTTTGTAGTAGGGTAAGCTCCCTATTAACTCATCTCATTTCATTTGCCACATTTATTTAAGTTAAGATCAATTAGACTATGAAAAGGGAGATGTCTCATTTCTTTTGCCACATTTTTGCAGGATGGATGCAGGTTCTTGGACACCTGATAGCAAGAAACAGTACAATCTTCAAGATGCTGTTTTCCGCTCTACAACACAGGCTAGAATATGTACAAGAATCATAATGTGCCATTTTTAGTATAAATTAAGGTTATTTGTTAACATAACCATTCATCTAATTGAGTGAAATCATAGTCTTTACCTAAACTATCTCATTGCATTTGTTATTTATTCGATTCCCTGTTTGAACTTGCTTGAACTGTTTCATTGTGTTTTTATCTTACAAGACTTTGAATTTTAGCATATGGGACTTATATATTTGGAACTGTTTCAACACAGGTTTATCCCAAGTCTTGGACAGCAGTCTATGTTGCACTAGACAATGTAGGAATGTGGAACCTCAGGTCAGAGTTCTGGGTTCGACAGTACCTCGGACAGCAGTTTTATCTCCGCGTCTATACACCGGTCTAGTCCACCAGAGACGAGTATCTCATTCCTTCAAACGCCCTTCTCTGTGGGAGAGCTGCCGGCAGAAGCTAGTACATAGTAATGCCACTTGTATAACCTCAAAAGTATAGCTTCAAATGCACCTACTTACCGTCTCATTCTTTGTTTTTCTTTAAAATAAGTCATGAAGAAAAATCTATATAAGTTTGAAATATTTCATTCTTTAATTATCATGTTTCATGTTGTGTAGTGTATCAATTCTTGAATTCACAATGGAGTAGTTTTCGCTGTACCTCTTCAAAATAAGTTGTGTAATGTAAGAAAATGCTGCATATGTATGAAATCTTTCATTCTTTTTAGTCCTAATACTAGCACGAGAAATATGTCGTCTACAACGTGCTAAAATTCTTATTGCTCGACAGAAAACAGACATCATATTTCACGACACAACAGAAGATACAGCATAGTATACACTGATAATAAGTATGACAAAAACTGAATGAATCAGTACACTCATACGTATGCACTTGAAATCGAAAAGAGAAACAAGAGTTCATCATCTATAGGCCACATCACCAGAACCCGACTTGGCAAGTCTGCTTAAGTCTCTCTCATTTCCGGGATCCATTTGCACGAGAAGATCCCCACTCCTTTTCTGGATATCTAACACGTGATTTGGCTCTGCGAGGAATTCTAAGATCTGCCAAGAAACAGAAGTAGCTTATTAAAATTTGCCAATTTCTTTTGTAACGGGCACTGTTCTACTAACAGGATCAAAAGAGCAGCAGATGATGTACCGTCTTCATTGTTGGCCTCCTAGAAGACGAATGCAAGAGACACAGGCGTGCTATGATCATCATGGCTTTCATCTCATCATCGTTGTACTCTTCATTTAGGCTGGGATCAATAAGGCGTTCGTATACACCACATGTCAGCAGAGACCTTGCCTGCAATTTTCATCAGTAATCTTGATAAGGTGATAAAAAAAAATTAAACATTTTGGCTCAAAACTAAATTTAATTACCCAAAGAATTAGACTTGCTTCATTTGATGCTTCATTTGTTCTAGTAGCTTCCTTCCCAGTTATCAGTTCCAACAGCAAAATCCCATAAGCATACACATCGACCTTCTCATCAACTTTTCCATACATTATGTACTCCGGGGCTAAGTATCTGAACTTCTCGACTACATGAGCCGGCCTTCTGTATGTAGTGGATCTGCTGACTGACGACAGATTGACTATTGCAGCTCCAAAATCAGACAGCTGGAAAACCAAAGCTAAAGTACTTACAAAGATAAACTGTATAAAATTTTTCCCATTTGTTTTGTTGAAACATTAGTCTTAAAAGGAACATCTTTCTTGAAAGAAATATCACAATGTTGAAATATAAATCTTACTAGTGGCCTTCCATCTTCTTGAAGGAGGATATTTGCTGAGTTGATATCAGTATGTATAATCGGAGGATGGCACGAATGAAGATACTCCAACGCCTTAGCCACACCAAGTGCAACTTGCAGTCTCTCACACCATTTCAACTGGTTAAGCCTTTGCTTGAGGCTTGAATCGCTTAAGCTGTAAACGACTGCACGCATTTCTTTAAAGTTACAATATCCAAGGATTTGAACTATGTTTTCATGTTTCAGGCCACTCAAAACCTCCTCTTCTTGAAGAAAAACTTCTTCAGCCTCATTGGAGCCCGAGTCTCCGAGAACCTTCACTGTCACTGCCTGGCCGTTTGCAAGAACTCCCTTATAGAGTCGACTGTTTGGACCTTCCCCAATCAACATATCAGCTCCAAAACTTCCCGTAGCATGCTTGAGTTCTTTGTACGTGAAGCACCTGTCACGGCCTCTCGTTTCCACCATGACCGATCTTGGGAACAATGTTGGAGACAAATTTCCACTCTGGGATTGCTCTGAAGTTGAAGGTGCTGTTGATGAGGATGGCATGGACCAAGATTTCCTGACTTGAGGCCTGGACATATGTGGATCGGAACTGCTGGATTCTGATAAAGACGACACAAATGTTCGACAAACTCTGGAGCTGGATCCTTGCTGTGAGGTCCCCATCTGTTGTAATATGACTTTCCCTCCACTGTCCATTATCAGAAGCTTGCACGTAGGAGGCAAAGCTTTCAGGCATTTGGCAACAGTTGTACCTTCTGGGCTGCGTACATAAAATCGTTACAACGTAATGGTGGTCAGGGTGGTGAAGAGCAAGAAAATTACCCGCTGCTGCTGCATCCAACAGCAAGAATAGTTGCAAATGTTACTCTAACTTGGTGTGCTAGTTCTGCTATGTAGCAGCTTCCACTACAAATCTTGACTTCAAAATCCACCTTATTACAACATACAATGAATCAAACAAATATGTCTAAAACTTTCACTATGAACAAGAAGCAAAGAAAAGATTCCAACCTGCTTTGATTTGCAGATATCTTCATACATGTGGAATGTATTGGCATCGAAGGCATCATCTTGGTGCTGCTGAACATGAATTGCAAGCACGCTGTCCCCACGCACAACGACCAACTGGAGCAACCTCAACAAAACTTGTCTACTGCAAGTATCAGATTTCAAGCCAACAATGATTCTTCTTCTGCTGCTCACTGCCTTGCTCCTGAGCCGCCCCAGAATCCCTCGAGTCATTCTCAAATTTCCATCCATAACACGCAGTCGATGTTTCTGCTAAAAACGACCATCCCATTGCAGGAAATATCACTTCAGCTCTAGACTAGGCTTGAAAATCTGCCAAACTGCTGTGAGATTTTTCAAATTAGGGAGAGCTGATATTGATAACTGTGGACCCTATGCTTAAATTTGTTGTTGGTTTAAGCATTTAGTGTGATGTCTGACTGGAAATTGATAACATAAAAAACAAGTAATGCAGCTAACTACCATCATAACTTCTGTAGTGAAATTAAATAAATTACTAGCATGCAAACACTTACTACTGTTCTTCTCTAGATTCCTCCATTATTGTTAGGCACGACCATTATTGTTGTCCTTGATAGCCAAACAACAGTGGACTTTCATTAATGATCCAACCCAAACACCCAAAACCATATAGTTTCGAAGCTCTCTTCACGATTGATGGGGTACGTACTAAACAAGCCCAATAGCAGTGACAGCTCGGCCAGCCCAAAGCCCAAGAGTTCAGTTCGGCATTACCAAAGAGTTCGGCCTCAGCCTACAGCTCGGTAAAAGCCAACCAATCAAGCTCTGCTCTCAGGTCGGCATCAAGCTCTACTCTCAGATCGGCAACCAAAGCAGTTCGGTCTCGGTATTCGACCGAACAAGGAGTTAGTGGACCCATACCGGATGTCCAACACACCCACTACCACGTGATGTCAGTTCAGGCCACGATCGTAGGCCATGACCTACGCTTCACCCACGATCTTAGGCCATAACCTACACGACATCCACGACTTAGGGTGGTGACGCAAGCCATGATCTGAGTTCATTATATAAATAGAACTTAGATCTGATAGAAGAGGTTAGAATCTCTCTAGAGAAATAATCATATAGCAAGTCTGTGTTGTAAGCTGTAATTCGCAGATCAAGCAATACAAACCTGCCCCCATTTCGTCAAGGTCGCGACGAAAAAATCAGCGACTTTATGACAAGATTCCACAAGGAATGCCTGCAAGTAGACGATCTCAACGATCTGCTTGTCATCTCGGCATTCCAAAATGGAATCCTGCCCGGAGCTCTCTACAGGAAGCTCGTTGAGTGCGGTCCGCAGACAGCTCAGGAAATGTGGGACATTGCGGACCAGTACTCCCGGGCCGATGAGGCAGACCGTCGCAAACGGTCGTTAGACAGCTCATCGTCCCGAGGAGACAGGAGGAAGCCCGATCATAGCGATCAGGGACATCCTCGCCGGACTCCTTTTGGCGATCAGGGACATCCTCGCCGAACTCCCTTTGAAAGGATTCAAAGGACTCCGGTGCAAGACAGATTGGGACCCCGTCTCAATCCCGAGAAGCCGCCCGCTCAGTTCGTACCGCTGAACAAGCCGAGAGCGGAAATTTTCGAACTGCACTCTGACCTGTTCGAAAAGCCAAAGCGGATGACGAAATCAGCCGCGCGCCGACCCCAGGATAACTACTGCTCCTACCATCAAGACCACGGTCACGATACCGAGGAGTGCAGAAACTTGGCTGCAGGTATCGATGTTCTTGTGAGGGCAGGGACATTGAAAAAATACCAAAGCAAGCAGTCAAAGAAGAATAAGAAGCAGAGAGGGGCGAACTGCGCTCCTCAGGATCCGAAAAGGCAGCCGGATCCCGAAGACGATGACGAGCCGCAATATGATGGAGTAATCCTGACTATTGACGCTCTCCCTGCCGGGAAGACCAAGTCGTCCCTGAAGTCAGAGCGCAGGGGCTCCAATCGAGAGGAGCCAACGCATAAAAGGCTGAAGCAGGACGAAGTGATTACGTTCTCGGATGCTGATCCCGTCCCGGCCATCTCTCCTCACCAAGACGCCATTGTCATCCAAGCCGGAGTGGCAAACAAACTGATCCACAGGGTGTTTGTGGATACAGGAGCGTCAGTCAGCATTCTTTTTAAAGAGTGCTTCGACAAACTAGAAGTGGACCCAGCTCGGCTCAGCCCGGCTCCGCTTCCCCTGAAGAGCTTCGCCCAGGAGGACACCCGCCCTGAAGGTATTATCAGCCTTCCGATCACGGTGGGGAAAGCGCCTACTAGCTCCAGTACGATGATTGAGTTTTTCGTGGTAAAAGCTCGGTCCCCGTACAACGTCATCCTGGGAAGAGACTGGCTCAACACAGTTCGGGCCGTTTGCTCCACCTATCACCTCACCATCAAGATCCCTACTAAAGGAGGGATAGCGGTCATCCGAGGTGACCAAAAAAGAGCAAAGGAATGCCTGCAAATTGCGCTTAGAAGTGCCGAGCAGTCAGATCGGCACCACCAAGCATAGCAATCACAGCAGCCGGAGTCAGAGGCGATGACCGAAGTCATACCGGAGCCGAACTCGATGACAGTTCAGCTGTACGAAGACGATCCATCCAGAACGGTTAAGATCGGCTTCGCGGGAACGCCTCTACTTCGGGAAAAAAACCATCCAGCTCCTCAAGGAGTACAAAGACGTCTTTGCATGGTCTCCGTTGGACATGACCGGAGTGCCCCCCGAGGTAATCACTCATCGTTTAAATATTGATCCTTCGGTCCGGCCGATAAAACAGAAGCAAAGACTCTTTGCGGCAGAACGAAGTCAAGTCATCCATGACGAAGTCCGTCAATTATTGAAGGCGGATGTGTTATTCGAAGTGAAGTATCCTTCGTGGGTGGCCAATCCTGTCATGATCAAGAAAAAGGAAGGAGGATGGCGGATGTGCATAGATTTCACCGATCTAAATAAGCACTGTCCCAAAGATTGCTATCCCCTTCCGAACATAGATAAAAAAGTAGAAGCTCTGATAGGCTTTGAAATTTTTTGTTTTCTTGATCTATACAAAGGATACCATCAGGTTTTAATGGATGAGATTGACGCTTCAAAAACGGCCTTCATTACTGATTTCGGCATTTTCGCTTATAAAAAGATGCCATTCGGTTTAAAGAATGCCGGAGCCACTTATCAAAGGATGGTAGACAAGCTTTTTCGGCACCTGATTGGAAAGGAAGTCGAAGTATATGTTGACGATATAGTCGTCAAGAGCAAAAGCACCTCGGAGTACGAGCACAACCTCAAGTCCACTCTCAACGTGCTCAAGAAAGCCAACCTCAAACTTAATCCCCAAAAGTGTACCTTTTTGGTAGATTCGGGAAAGTTTCTGGGTTGTTGGGTTTCAAAAGACGGACTCAAGGCAAACCCCTCAAAAGTTCAAGTCGTTCAGAACATGGCGATGCCGAAGTCCATACATGACGTGCAAAGGCTAACCGGATGTCTAGCCGCACTGAGTCGATTCCTTTCCCAAGCAGCCGAAAAGCAACTGCCGTTCTTCAAGGTGTTGAAAAAGGCACCAAAGTTCGAGTGGGGAGCCGAGCAGAAAAAGGCCTTTGACGAGCTCAAAAGTTATCTAGCCGAGCTTCCTATTCTCTCTGCTCCAGCCGAAGCCGAAGTACTATTCTTATACTTAGCGGCATCGGATCAAACCATCAGCGCGGTGCTTGTACGAGAAGAAGGCCTAAAGCAGTTTCCCATCTACTTTACAAGCCGAGCATTAAGAGGTCCAGAAACAAGGTATCAACCTCTGGAAAAAATTGCTCTGGCGTTAGTAAATGCAGCAAGGAGACTGCGGCCATACTTCTATGCTCACAAGGTATGCGTCTTAACCGATCTACCTCTTCGGCAAGTTTTGACCAAGCCAGAAGCATCAGGCAGAATCGCCAAGTGGGCTATAGAGTTGGGAGAGCACACAATTGAATATCTACCTCGGAAAGCCATCAAGGGACAAGCCTTGGCAGATTTTCTTGCAGAAGCGAAGTTCGATCAAGCAATTCCTATTATTGCCGAACAGAAGAATTCTGCCAATGCCGAACTAGCACAGCCCTTGGAATCCGAAGTAGAGCCGCCGGACTGCTGGAGCGGATTCGTAGATGGAGCTTCAAACAAGATGGGAAGTGGAGCTGGTATTTTACTTGTCGCTCCCGACGGACACGAGGTAACCTACTCACTTCGTTTCCTATTCCCCACTACTAATAATGAAGCCGAGTACGAAGCCCTCCTGGCCGGACTCCAGTTAGCGCAGAGTCTACTCGTCAAATCTCTCAAAGTCCATTGTGATTCACAAGTCATAGTAAATCACATGTTGGGTACAAGTGAAGCCCGTGACGAGAGAATGAAGAAGTATTTGGACAAAGCGCAAAGCATCAGCCGAAGTTTCTCCTATTTCCGGATAATCCGCATTCCCAGAGCGGAAAATAGCCGAGCAGATACCTTAAGTAAGTTGGCCTCAGATCCGAGCTCAAAGGCGGAAGAATTAATGCATCGAAGCATTGATGAAGCCGAGGTACATTCTGTATCCAGCTCGCCGAACTGGATGACGCCGATCTTGCAGTATCTGGATCAAGGACAATTGCCCGAGGATAAGAGAGAAGCTCGGAAGATCACGTGCCGAGCTCTTCGGTACGAACTTCATGAAGGAGTCCTCTTTAGAAAGTCTTACCTCCAGCCGTTATTGCGGTGCGTAGGACCAGAAGAGACGGACTACATCCTCAGAGAAGTTCATGAAGGATCGTGCGGTAGCCACATCGGAGCCAGAGCTTTAGCTAAAAAAGTTCTGAGATGGGGATATTATTGGCCAACCATGGTACAAGAGGCAGTGCAGCTCGTCAAGAAGTGTACGAAGTGCCAAATTCATGCAAATGTCCCAAGGATGCCGCAGACCGATCTATACACTATGCAAAGCCCTTGGCCTTTCATGCAATGGGGCATAGACATAGTGGGACCACTTCCTCAAGCTCCTCGGCAAATGAAATTCCTTATCGTTGCCGTGGACTACTTCACGAAGTGGGTGGAGGCTGAACCTTTAGCTACGATAACGAGCTCAAAGGCATTGGACTTCGTCTGGAAGAACATAGTGTGCCGATTTGGCATACCCCACATCCTCATCTCGGATAATGGGACTCAGTTCACCGACAAGACGTTCAAGAATTGGTGCCAAGAGCTGAACATTCAACAGCGGTTCACTTCGGTCTCCCATCCCCAAGCAAACGGACAAACGGAAGTAACGAACCGGATTCTGGTGAAAGGGTTAAAAGCTCGGTTAGAACAAGCCAAAGGACAATGGGTAGAAAATCTCCCTCAAGTCCTATGGTCCTACCGAACTACACCCAAAACCTCCAACGGTGAAACTCCGTATAGCCTGGTGTACGGCACTGAAGCCGTAATTCCGGTGGAGATCGGCGTACCCAGTCCCCGAACCCTAAATTTCTCCTCAGAAATGAATGACGACGGACTGAGAGCAGAACTAGATCTCGCCGAAGAAAGAAGAGAATTGGCGTGCATAAAAGCAGCCAAGTATAAGGAGCAAGTAGCCCGGTATTATAACCAAAGGGTGAAAAAGCTTCAATTTCAAGTGGGAGATCTCGTCTTGAGAAACAACGAAGTAAGCCGAGCAGAAAAGCTGGGCAAACTCGAACCCACATGGGAGGGTCCATATCGGGTGTCCGAAGTCCTCGGCAAAGGGTCTTATAAATTGACTCACATGTCAGGAGAACAAGTACCCCGAACATGGCACGTCTCCAACCTCAAGAAGTTCCACTTGTAAGAGACAAAGTCCGGTCAGTCCGTCTCGTGTCTAGTTCGGTCATAGGGGTATGTGTTTTTATTTGTTTGTTTTTTACTTGTACCTTTTACTTGTCGTTTTATAAAAAGTTTAAAGTTTTTTCTTTCGTCTTTTTCATTTTTTCTCTATGTGTTTTGTCCCTATGTGCTTGTCGTCTCTTACAAATGGTACCAAGGTATATCGTTCTTTAAAGACTGATCCCCTTTTTAGATCGATTATTAAAGACTATTGTGAGTCCAAGCTTCCAAGGAGGATATAAGACCACAATTCAGCTTAACAAGCAGTCCGTCTGAAACGAACTGCAATAAGCCAACGATTGTGAGTCCAAGCTTCCAAGGAGGATACAAGACCGCAATTCAGCTTAACAAGCACTTCGTCTGAAACGAACTGCAATAAGGGAAAGTCCGATCCACGCGATAAACCTCGCCGAATTAGGACGACCAAGTTCGGTCAAAGAAGTTTACCTCATAAGACCGGGGACGACCATGTCTAGTCAAAGAGGTTTACTGCATAAGACCACTTCGGTTAACTGGGAAAGTCCGATCCACGCGATAAAACTCGCCGAATTAGGACAAGGGAAAGTTCGATCCCGGCGACAAAAATCGCCAAATTAGAACACAAACCAAGTCCGGTCAAAGATGTTTATTTCATCAGACCAAAGACGAGTCCGGTCGAAGATGTTTATTTCATCAGACCAAAGACGAGTCCGGTCAAAGATGTTTATTTCATCAGACCAAAGACGAGTCCGGTCTAAGATGTTTATTTCATCAGACCAAAGACGAGTCCGGTCAAAGATGTTTATTTCATCAGACCAAGGACCAAGTCCGGTCAAAGAAGTTTACTTCATAAGACCGAGGACAAGTACGATGAAATTTTTTCGCTAAGCTGTAAATACAGTGTTAGAAGCGAAAACAAAATTTCATTTATCAAATCTTGTTCGGCATACAACTCCGCTACCCTACAAAATGGCGTTACGCTATTACAAAGGACTATTCTACTGTCCAGGGTTGCTGAAGTTAAGCCACCTATCTGCAAAATCCTCTGGAAGCCGAGTTCGGTTGTTCCGAGCAGATGAAGAATAAGCAGGACGACGAGATGCTATCCTCGACCCAACGCCTCTTCCCCGAGCCCGAGAAGTCCTAACACCTCGGCGATGAAGAGTCTCTGCAATAAGCATCTGCTGATCTTGCTCGCTCATAGTCACAACTCCTCGGCGAATTTCAGTCCGTCCCCGTCTTGACGATTCCGGTTGCTCCTGAGCCCGTTCTCGTCTTGACGTTTCCGGCTGTTCCGGAGTTCGTTGTTGGCTGGGAGTAGGATTTTGAACAAGGGAACCAGAGGTTTGATCTGGAGTGCGAGCATCTGTTGGCGCGATATGCCGGAGGAATCTCTCAATTGAGGGACGCCGGGCAAGAACAATGTCATACCGAGAAGCCCAGCGCCGCAATGATTTCACGACTTGTTGGCAAGCCGAGCTCTCCAGCGCATTGTTCCTCCGGAGTACATTATACTCCTCCCACAGTTCGTCAACTCGTTCCTGAACTTCTGATATGGTCATTCCCCCGCGCACACGGATGTAATCCTCATACGCAGTCCTCTCAGCAATGGCCGTATTCAGCTCGGCCTCCAGATCTTTCTTATCGGACTCTAAGTCCTTGATATCGGCCTCCAGCTTCACTAAACGAGCCAGAAGCTCGTCATTCTTCGTCTGATCGGCTATAGCTCTTCTCTCAGCTTCGTCCAAAGCCGAAGAGTACAGCCGTTTCCAGTGAAGTATCTCCATCTCCTTGGGTACAAAGCAGCTATATTAGTTCGGCAGCTATACCGAGCAGATAGTAAAATACAACAGGAATAAAGGCGAGTACGAAAAGCTATACGAAGACAAATGTAGAGAATTTTTCATTCACAAGGAAAATTTTTTACACTAGGGCTTCAAGGCCATTTTACAAGGAAGAAACTAGACTAAGAGAAGGGAGACGAAATCATACTCCGCCTGCTTCGTCTCCGGCTCCTCGGTCTGGTACAGCTTCCTTCTCCTGGGCTACCTCAGCCTCGGCCTCGCCTCCTGCCGGCCTCGCCTCCGCCTCCTGATCGGCCTCCTTCTCCGGATGCCCGGCCTGATCGACTTCGGCCTCCCGCTCCAGCGGCTCGGCCTCACCCTCTCCGTTGTAAGTCGAAGCGGGTGAAACGGGTCCCACGGAGGCAAAGATAGCCTCCAGGTTCTCGTCCCGATCAGCTCGACAACTCCGGACTCGGTCTGCAGAAAGCAGGACCGAGGATGAAGCGAGCTCCTCAAGGAGCGGCAGGTTCTGAAGCCGAGCAGCTATCTCTCGGCTGTACAGAGGCAGCACGACGTCGGGCCCCTGCTCGCCCTTATCGGCAATTAGCCTTACCAGACTACCGACAAAGGCCGAGAACTGGCTGCTCAAAAAGAGTCTCTCCGTGTAGGCACGGAGACCCTCTCCTTGGGCAACCACGGCGGCAGCATCCCTCCGTTTCGTCTGCTCTCGCTGGATGACGAGCTGGTTTTTGGCAAACTGAGCTTCATCCTGGGCCGAAATCCTAGCAGCCCTGGCTTTCTCAAAGTTTGCCTCAGCCTGCTCGGCCCGGTGACAAGCAGCCGCCAATTTCCTCTGCATCTCGGCATAGTCGTTGGACGCTTTGGAGAGTTCGACGGCGACGAGCTTGGAGAGCATATCATTCCTCTGAAAATGGATAAGGAAAAAAGTTAACAGAGGGCACCAAAATACAAGACAGAAGCCAAGCCAAGGAATCAAGAAGACAATTCACCTCGGCGAAGTCCGTGGGCCATAAAAACGGCTCACAGATATGCTCCGAAGGAGGCGCCAAGACCACGTCTTTCTCTGGCGCCCTTGGGGGCTTCTGGGTCTTCCCCTTCTTTGGACCCGAAGAGGTCTTTTGCCTCTTCGGATTCTTCTCGGCATCAGGCGCCGAGCTGGTAGCCTTCTCTCTCTCCGGCTCCACAAGCTCGGAGGACTTTCTGATAGCCTTATTCAACATGAACACTGCCAAAAAGCAAGAAAGCAAAGTCAGATTTTCTTCGTTGAAGCAGTAGAGCATAAAGATAAAGAGAAATCCTCACCCTCGGCCTCTTCGTCCGAAGACGAGATGTCGAACACGACGTCGCCCTTGACGAGCTCAGACTCCGTGTATTGTTTCCTAACTATGGGAATCTTGTTGAGCTCGCCATCGAGCTCGTCCAACGGTTCAGGCCGAGGGTGACGGATAACGGACTCCGGCCCTCTCCAGGGAAAACTAGGAGCCGCGGTCCTATCATAGTAGAAGAAGCGATTTTGCCACTTCGGCCACTTCGTTTTACAAAAGGCCCTAAAGGGCTGTAAAGGGATCAAGTAAAACCAAGACCCCTTCCTCTTAAATTGAAAGAATTTAAGGATCGCCTTCAAAGACAAATCCCTTCCTAACCTACGGAGTTCGGCAGCGAAGGCCGACAAGTGCCTCCAAGAGTTCGGAGTCACCTGGCCTAAAGGAAGCTGAAAAAAATCTAGTAAATCTATAAAGGCAGAAGGGAGGGGGAAACGAAGCCCGCATTCTAAGCAGGCCTCATACACGGTGACGTAACCCTCCGGCGGGGAGTCAGCCCTGTGATCACCGTCAGGTACCACCGCCTTCCCCCCAGGAAAAGAGTATTTTTCGTAAAGGGATATCACAGTATCCTTACTCAAGATACTGTGAAAATACTCTACGGTCTTCTCCCCGGATTCTTTCCGGCTAGAAGACCCCTTACCCCCTTTCCTAACGCTACCCGACTCCGAAGAAGAAGAAGAAGACATTTTTCTTACTTTTTGAAGGTGAAGGTAGTCTGAAGAAATTTTTGAAAGCGGAAGGAAATTTTTCACGCAGAAGATAGAGAGTGCAGAAGAAGCCAATAGCAAAGGTGTTCAAATGATGAAGAAAGACGGTATTTATCAGATTTGGAAAAGATTTCAAATCATCGCACCGTTTCATATCCCACCTTTTCAGGATTCAACGGCCGGATTTTACTGTCGCATTTAATGCCGCATTTAATGCAGTCACGCGCAGGGCACGTCCCCTGACTTCAGCCTCCCCCGTACCCTTTTCCAGAATGCCGAAGTGACTCGCTTCGCCGAAGTGAATCACTTCGCTTTTCGGGGGGGGTAGTGATGGGGTACGTACTAAACAAGCCCAATAGCAGTGACAGCTCGGCCAGCCCAAAGCCCAAGAGTTCAGTTCGGCATTACCAAAGAGTTCGGCCTCAGCCTACAGCTCGGTAAAAGCCAACCAATCAAGCTCTGCTCTCAGGTCGGCATCAAGCTCTACTCTCAGATCGGCAACCAAAGCAGTTCGGTCTCGGTATTCGACCGAACAAGGAGTTAGTGGACCCATACCGGATGTCCAACACACCCACTACCACGTGATGTCAGTTCAGGCCACGATCGTAGGCCATGACCTACGCTTCACCCACGATCTTAGGCCATAACCTACACGACATCCACGACTTAGGGTGGTGACGCAAGCCATGATCTGAGTTCATTATATAAATAGAACTTAGATCTGATAGAAGAGGTTAGAATCTCTCTAGAGAAATAATCATATAGCAAGTCTGTGTTGTAAGCTGTAATTCGCAGATCAAGCAATACAAACCTGCCCCCATTTCTCCCCGTGGACGTAGATTTACCTCAGTAAATCGAACCACGTAAAATTCTCTGTGTCGTAATTTATTTTTACGAGCATTCATCATCATCAAAAATTCGCCGATTCATCAACGATACTACCCAACATGACATGATACCAGCACGTTAGAGGAGCACCGGTGGAAGGAATCGAATGAGTCAAAACCACAACAGCAAACTTATTTATTGATCTCGACCTTTGGGGCTGAGTTCAATTGGTTGTATACACAACAGTTTTCGTCTAATGCTGAAATAATTGCATCAGCACAGCATCCGCATAACTGTGAAAACTGTATCACTTAACTCTCTCTCTCACTCACACACACACACTGATAAGGGTAATTCACTTATCAAGATGCCAGAGACGATAAAAGAGATAAAAGAGAAGTCCCGGCGGAATCCCGTCGACAACTCAAGCTTAAACAAAGTGCGTAAATGTTAAATACCCTGACTTAAGGAACAAGAAAATATCCTAAGGGCTTGTTCAGTTTATGTGAGATGGATTTGCCAGAAATGAAACTTGGTTAGAAATGAGGTTGGACGGCCCACCTAATTAAAACGCTGACCCATCATTCAGTGTACAAGAAATAGGGTTGTTTTCCTCCATTTATTTATTTATTTTGGGAGTCCCGAATTAGGAATGGGTTCTGGTTTGACGAAATTGCCCCCTAATTGAGTGTAGTCGTGCGTAGGGCTGGCAAAATATACCGTAATATCGAAATACCGCACTTATCGTACCGAAATCTATCGGTACGGTAAAGGTATAGATTTTCCTATACCGTGGTATACTGCAATATACTGCATTTACGATATTTGCCAAAAATTTGATATATATGTTGTATTTAAAATTTATATAAAAAAATAGTTAATATGTTAAAATCCCTAACCATACTTTCATATTTTAGTTCAACCGCCCCCAACCCCAAACATATATATGCAAATCAAGTCCACTGTATAGATTTGATTATGGTGTAGTTTTAATCTTTTGGAAATTATTTAAATAAGTAAAATTTTATTTTAAATATTTGGCTATAATAGAATTTTTTTAGTATGAAACACAAGTATTACGGTATGTCATACCTTATTTTTGTATACCGTATTCGATATGTCATACCTTATTTCGGTATAATGTAAAAGTACGGTATACCGCAATACGATATGGTATACCGCATAGACGGTATGGTAACAGTATCGAAAATAATCATATCGAATTTTGCGGTATACCGCAATGAGGTATACCGAAAAATTCGGTAAGGTATAAGTATGATATTTTCTCATACCGCAATTTGCGGTACGGTATGTGGTATGACATTTTGAGTGCGGTAAACCGTACTGTGGCACCCCTAGTCGTGCGAGGCAATTTGGGGTGGAAATTAAAAAGGCAAGGGTAAAAATAGTATTTTCTCTTCATATCTTGATTCAACTTCCGATGCAAATTCAATTCTTACCTCTTTCTTAAGAATTGAAATTGGTCCATTTCTTCAAGTAACAGTGCGGGCCGAGGTGAATTACAGGGCCATCAAGAACTATGTCTAATATAGTGAACACTCGTTTATAACAAGAATTGACACACTATCTGCCTATAACCGATAAGGTGAACATGTCCTAAACATATATGGAAAAGATATGACAAATCACTAATTAACTAATTAATAAAGATATGAGGATCTTCATATAGATATGCACGTATCAACTCCCTCACGGTTAAAACTCACCTTGTCCTCAAGGTGGGAACCACGAAGCAACGAAGAGTGTTGAAAATTGAAGCTTTGGTGAGTTATTTCCTCCTGGATCAAATGTATAGTGGTAGGAAACGTATAGATCATGCTGCAACCGGTCACCAACGCCATTTTTTTGGAACTTGTGGTTCTCTTTTAAACCACATTTTGCCATTATCGCCACCATTATTTTCAGAAGTGGTCTCTTCTGCAATATCAACTTCTCTTCTTCTTCTTGAGCAACCCATCTAGAAACCCGGCTGTCTTCCTTGGACCCAGAAAATGGTTGTTCCTCCTCGTCCATGAGATGCATTACAAAAACATCACAAGACTTCTTTGGTGTTTTGTCAATTTTGGCGCGTGTTTCAACCACCGCCTCTGCATCATCCTGAGGCTCATTCGTAACAAGAAATTATTCTTCTTCTTCATTCAATACAAAGTAGGCTGGTGGCAGAATTGCAGCATCAACGGCCATCGACACTATGGTTGAGTGGCAAAGACTCATCGAATGGAGCAGAGGCTGCAGCACAGCAACAGGCTGTCCGTGGCAGTTTTGGCTTTATGTTGTCGCTTTCGGGGAAATTGTCGAGGCTATAAATGTCGGGGTTGAGCTCGGGACGTGTTGTTGTGGCATATCAAACCAAAAAGAAGATTCACGGAGTTGTGGTTGCTGCGGAACAGCAGCGGGCAGCGGCACTGCTGAGTGGTGGTTAATCGGTGGAGAAAACACCGTGCAATCAAGCTGCCAAGGTTGTGCGGCGGTGTACAGCGTGGCTGCGTCGGGTGGATCAGGCTCGGGCCGGAGTGGAGGGAGCGTGGTTGCTGCCCTACGCTCATGCTCAATCAATCGGGTCTCGAGTCGGGCGTGCCAAGCGAGGATATATTCCAACGTTGCAGCTATTGAATTCAGTTGCAAGTCTTCGGACGCTTGCGATATCTCCGGCCATGAACGAAGATTGACTTCGACCATGAGTTCGAGGATGAAAGCACCAATTTGATAAGGGTAATTCCCTTATCAAGATGCCAGAGACGATAAAAGAGAAGTCCCGGGAGGCAGAATCTCATCGACAACTCAAGCTTAAACAAAGTGCGTAAAATAAAACAGAAAGAAACGTAAATTCATATATTCATTCATTCGTTCAATGAAAGGAATAACAATGACAACTATTTATAATGCTAAATACCCTAACTTAAGGAACAAGAAAATATCCTAAACATATATGAAAAAGATATGACAAATCACTAATTAACTAATTAATAAAAATATGAGGATCTTTATATAGATATGCTGGAAGTGGAAATGCCAGTTAATGTAGTAGTAGATAGAAACAGACAATCTCTTTCAAGAGAAGTAGCTAATTTTACAAATAAACCACGCAGACAAATTCTGTAAAGCAAGAGGTCAATTGGGATGCATTCACATAAACATACATGGTTGTATTTAAAATGGTTTTTAGATAGTTCGCTTTATTATCTCAATCTACTGCGTCGAGCTGAGATGGAACACTGCAAATTTGGTGGAGGAGGTGGAGGCGGCCCAAGCTGTCTCGCATAGGCATCAACATATACTCACACAGATATGAAACATCAGCTTATTTGCACAAGTCCCAGAGAAAACTCATTGGGCTTCTAATGAAAAGACACGCCTACGCCTACGCCTACGCCTACGCCTACGCCTACGCCTTCTCAGCTACCTGCACATTCAGATCGAGCAAGAGTAAGTTGCACTATTTTTTTAGCATTAACATCTAGGGTAACACAAAGGCTCGAAAAGGTAATAGCTCGAAAAAGACACCGTATTTACTATTTAGGCACTCAACACATAAGTGGGATTTTTCTGTTCTTCGTGACAAGCCAACCAATGTAATAAGATAAAAGAAAGCCCAATACATGATATATCAATTTTTCATCTAAGAACTTTCCTTTATTGAAGGCAATACTCCAATTGTAACTCCAAAACTAACTTATTCAGATGAAGCATCTTATCCAAAGTTGTGTAATATAATATGCAAAACTGACTACATACACACAGCAGCACAAATACAATTTCTTAAAACGGTTTGTTCAGGCTTGTGATTCAAGTAGTGAAACAAAAATCACTGTGTTTAATCACGAAAGCGTTTCAAATATATCATCACACTCATTACTCAAGGCAAGTTTTAATCATTTATTTGTCTAACCACATTCAAACACGAGAATACATTTAACTTTAACAAGGATAAACTTCATGAGAATAAACATAACAACAGAACAAGGATTTGGCATATAATTAAACAATTAGCTGACCATGACAATTCCACCCAAAACAACTAGAATCATTCAATTACAGATTTACAGTTAACACTCCTAATAACTTGTTCTCATCCACATGCAATAGAAATCTAGCTAAACAGTCCAGAAGCTTAGATAACATGCGTATAAATCTTGCAATTATTGCAATCATCTTTTCAAGTAAAATTGGTTTTCACCTGGTTAAGAGGGTTGTCAGGAGATTTCTTCCAGAGTTTCCAAATCATATCCTTGTACTGAGTGTGCGTTAGACCCGGCTTCTCCGCCTTCAACTTTGGGAGCTCAGCTTCTTCAAAAGCCTGCAGACATAAACAACACATCAAAACGTAAACAAAGAATAGCTCAACTCAGTAGGCTATGATCAACTTCAAAAACCACATACTGCTGTAACAATGTAATATGAGCTTATATTAGCTCAAACAACCAATTCCCCTCAAACACCACTCAGAAAAAGAACATAATTACCTTATCTCCATTCAAATCACATATCTAAAGCAGTTAATTCGGCTAAATTCAGAATTCTAACTCTCAAGTCTAATTCCAATTCGAAAAATCATACAAATTTTAAAAAAAACACAAATCAATCATGCTAATCCGGCTAAAATAAGAATTACTCTAAATCTGATTCAAATCGGCATTCTAATCAAGAGAATTTCACCAATCAACCCTACCTTAAACGAGGCTTTGAGCCTCTTCTCCGGATGTTTGTCCACCGGCAAACTATCGACCATAGTCATCCGCGCAAGCGCTTCATCAACCGACCTCGCCTCAATAATCGAATCATCGCGATTGGTGTTCTCCACGCTCACCATCCTTTCGTACTCCTCCTCCTTCGCCGTCCGGCTCTGCTTCCTCTTATCCTCCTCCGCACGACGCTGCAACGCCGCCTGCTCCTGCTCCCTCCGACGGATCAGCTCCACCTCCGTCACCTTCGGCAGGGGCACCGCGACCCTATTCGCCTTCTTATCCGGCTTCGTGAGGCTCTTCTCCAGCTCCTTCTCCTCCAACTCCGCCAATCGGCGCACCTCGGCTTTCCGCGCGTTCGCCTCGGCTCGTTTCTCGGCTTCCTCCTCCCGCTTCTTGGCCGCTTTCGGCTTATTTGCCTCGGCTTCGCGCCAGTACTGCTCTTCCTTCTCCTTCTCCACGCGCTCCTTCCGATCAGACTCGGTTGCGCTCCTCCGTGCCCTAGCCGCTTCGGCTTTGCTGTTCACACCCATTTTCTTCGGCATTTTCTCGGATTAAACCTGGTTTTCACAACAAAATTTT
Source organism: Salvia splendens (assembly GCF_004379255.2). Classification (NCBI taxonomy): domain Eukaryota; kingdom Viridiplantae; phylum Streptophyta; class Magnoliopsida; order Lamiales; family Lamiaceae; genus Salvia; species Salvia splendens. The sequence continues at coordinate 16,821,323 of NC_056040.1, read as the reverse complement.
GACAAATTTGTGCCAATCTATCAGATGATTGTGTTGATTGGATATTAGGAATTGCGATTCGAATCGGATTGATAAAGAATATGAATATCGACTAGGGATCAGAATTTAGAAGTACTGTACTACTACTACTAACAAAGAAAATCAGAAAAAAAAATGACACGTGACACGATTTGAGTTGGGCCTTTCCCGGTTCGGCCCAATATAGTATCTCTGTAATATAACCATTGGAGTAGTCAGTTAGGTTAGTGTTTGTCTAATAATTTGTAATCTTTTTTACCCAAATCACTATAAACCTTATAGATCCTTCATTGCTACATGTTAGTATTTATTTTCATTAAACGAGTCACAATAGTCAGGATTTATTTCACCCAACACTAACAAAGTTGGAGCTAGTCCACTTCAATCACCAACGTCATCATCCTTGATTTGGAGCTTGTCCGTGGTTACTAGTTTGTGGCCCAACATATACTGTATTTCACATGCCGATAACAATCCGACGACGGCATAGAGGAAAGGGGCAGCCTCGGTGGCTGCGAGCGAGAGTGGCAAACTATATGATTCCGCAATTCGCCAAAAGTAAATTCTTTCTTGGTCATAACATCTGAAACTATACAATTCGCCAAAAGTAAATACTCTCGTAGAGTTAGTTCTCTTTTTTAATAGGAAGATGAATAGAAATTAAAAGGCTCGACTCAAATCTAAAATCTTTGGCCTCGGACTTAACAACTCTACCACTAAGTTAACTCACACACACATAGTTAGTTTTGTCATTATATACATCTTATTTTCTGTTAAATTCTTGTACAGTATATAACTTTTAGATAAATACGTGCAACCTAATGCATGTTTATATTTTATTTAGTGTATGTGCCACACATACAATAGACGTCAACTGCAACCGAGGTTGCCAAGGTTGGACGAGTAAAGCACCGTCGCAATGTGATTATGGTTCAACTCTGATAGTTGATGGATCGCTTTTACGATTGTTGAATCTCTAGGGATGAGGTTTGTCAAATTCGTTACGTTCGAAAATGGTGCCTCACACTTCTCCAACAGAAGGCGGACATACTTAAGCTCCTCCCTAGTTAATATTGTTTTTGTTTTATTTATATAGTATTAGTATTATTTTTTGGTATTTTGTGTGAATTATTTGGCAAAATCCCCTATTATCATAAAAAAATAATGAATTATTATCTCGAAATTTAGAATGTATAGCCCCAATTAAACAATTTCCAGCGTCCACCCTTAATCTCCAATATCTATTTGCCCGAGTGCTTGACTGTCACTAATACATGACAAGTTAAAGAATACTAGTGTTGTTTTAGTGACCGTTGCTTGCAAGCTCTCTGGCGATTTTTTAGAAGTTTTCTCATCTTATCACATGTGGTATTTTCAAAGGCGTGAATCCATCGTGTTGGCGTCAACAAGACTATTTCTATTTTTATGTTGTCGATGAGTAAATCTATAAATTATTGGACAATTATTTTCAAGTTAAAGTATATTGAAATTCTAGGCGTGCAAGATATTGAAATGAAGTTTTTTTATTGAATGCATAAATGTACTTTATAGACGGATGAAAATTCAATAATTTTGGCCCCTTTTTCATTCAAAATTTAGCAAATTCGTCAAAACAATTAATTAATTAATTAAAAGTTATTCAACATACTCACATATTAAAACTATGCAATACTTAATCAAATTCAGCTAAATGTTACTGCATGTGAAAGTCATGTGAACAGAGTCAACAGACCGTGAATAAGATTAGGATAAATTATAAATATTGAATAAAACTAAAAAATGTGGGGCCATAAGCATGCCATGTAACGTAAGAAATTTTAAAAAAGACGTTTCTCAATTTATAGGACTTACAAAGGTTAATTTAATGTACATAGTTATACTAAAGTATGATATTTATATTAAACTAGTTACTCCTATTGTTTTTTAAATATAAAATTCTTTTTTTATGTTCATTTTGTTAAAATAGGAATTTTCCAATTAAGGAAACATCTTTCTCTAGTGTGACCCATTTTTCACTATCACATTTTTTCTTTCTATTTTTCTTTTATTTTACCAATTCTGCATTACAACCCGTACCATTCAAAAGTTCATATTTTTAGGAAATGGAGGGAGTTAAAGTTTTTATTTGTTTCAAGTTAAGCACTTAATTTTATAGTATTTCATTATTACTTGAGGTTTATTTCAGAAAAAAATTACTTAATTATATTCTATGTGGCAATTAAAACGTCCACATATATTATCTCTTGAATCATACCCATTACTTTCCACATCACAGGACAAATGCAACAAATGAATAATTTGCAAAAGAAAATTCGCAATTCTGCAAAACCTCCCCAATTCTCAAATGAACTTTCGCAAATTAGAAGCTGATGATGATAATTCGGTAATCGGAAAATCATTTTTTCTTTGGCAAATTATTCTTTCTAATGATTTAAGGGAAAATCGACGTGGTTGTTTTAATTCCCACATGAAATATAATTAAATAAAAAATTGAATTAAACCTAAAGTATATGAAAGATGGTGTTAAATAACCAATCTATCTATACATATATAAAAGGGGAGTTTTGGGGTATTTATGGAATTACTATTCTTGACGCTAGAATGAAATTCTATTTACTACGTCCATTGGGTTGTACATTTATGATTGAATAAATAAAGTTGTACTTTCCATTTTGTGCTCTATGTTTATATAATGTAGATTTTAGTGTTGGGTAGAAATTGTTTATAAAATTGTTTATACATGTAATTTGTATATGAAAAACACTTTATTAACAGTTCTTTAACTAAGAATCTATGTTGATGAATGTGAAAATTATTTGCATGATATGAAGAGATTATGAATAGCATTCATAGATTACATGATTAATTATGTTATTTTCTCCTTCGATGTAAGATTACAGTGAAAAATACAAGTTTATTTATCAATGTGATATAAAATTATGCGAAAAAATGATCAAAAATCAATCACATTGTTTTCTGCTTCTGCTCCATTATATTATTTGTGTGTCGAGGCTCTCAAACAGATTGGATTTTGCATCTTTTGTGATTATGAGAAGGCATGTGAACCGTTTTTTCAAATTATTGCATGTTAATTGTTCAAAACATAACTCCCATCATCATTGTGTATCAACATTTGTCATTGCATTTTAGTCATTACTCTATATTAATTACCCAAAAAATAACTCTCATCATCATTGTGTGCATCAAATGCACATCTTATATCAACCGTTTACAACAATCTAATATTTTGCCTACATTCAGTCATACACATGAAAAAAAAAATAGAGAAACATCGTTAATAATAAATTTAATTTTAACCTAAGTGGAGAATGTGAAAAGTTTGAAAAGAGCCTTATGGTTCATTTTTTGCCCTATAAATATGACATTTGATCTATCCACACATACCTACTTACCTTATACAGCTCAAACTTCATCTTTTTGTTCTTCCCACGAGTAGCAAAGTTGATACCATGGAACCATTCCACACATGGGCGGATCCAGGAACTGATCATCGTGGGGTCGGGCGAGATAAGGAATTTACTACAATCTTTTGTTGCGCGCGATGAAAACAACTCAATTTTTTTTTTATTTGAAATAATATCATACTCCATTGGTCTTATCATAGATGACACACTTTCCTTTTTGGTTTGTGTCAATCAAGATGACTCATTACTAAAATTAGAGACATCTCTACTTTATTGCTTCTCTCATACTTTACTTTCTCTACTTAACATACTCCATAAAATAAGGTCATAAAATTTTATGTCGTCCAAGGAAGGGGTTATCTCCTAAAGACGGAGGGAGTAAATTTCTCTCACTATATACTATCAAAATATAATTCAATCAGTCATCCTTAATATTTCATTTTTTTTCTAATTTGTCACATTAATTTTCACTAATTACAAAATTATGTCAAATATAGGTTGCCTTGAAAAAATAATTGTGCAAGACTAAATCATTTTTAAAAGATCATATGAGCATTTTTGTTCATTAGATAGGAAAAATATTATGTAACGTTTAGTTTAAGAAGAATTGAGAATTTAGTATAATAAAAAGATTTAACCTTTTCTTTTTTAAACTAAGCTAGTTTTTGAAAAAATTTAGGTTTGTGTTGATTTGATTTAAATTACGAAGATTATACTCCCTCCGTCCCTGAAAAGTTGTCACCTATTTCCTTTTTCGTCCGTCCCTAAAAATTTGTCACATTTCACTTTTACCATTATTTGGTAATGGACCCCACATTCCACTAACTCATTCCCACTCACATTTTATTTTAAAACTAATATATAAAAGTAGGACTCACATGCCACTAACTTTTTCAACCCACTTTCTATTATATATTAAAAAACTCGTGTCGGGTCAAATAGTGACGAATTTTGGGGGACGGAGGGAGTAATAAATTATGACTAAACCTTTTTAATAGATAAACGTTTAGAATAATTAGAGATAAATTAAAAATTTTAATTAGTTTGATTTAGCTTGAAAATAGGTAATGCAATAGGTCAAAGTAGAGGTAAATATAAAATCTGCTCCTATTTCCTAGAATTAAGTATGATCCAGTTGGACACGCCTCTTTCCTTCTTTTTATGTAAAGATGTATAACATATTTCCTCCTAATCTCTCTATTCTATTCTATTACGAGTGAGAAAAGAAAATGGATGGACTTTGTCTCACAGCCATCACCTTCGACAGCGTCCGCTGCCGTCGTGCGACTCTCTCCCATTTCTTTTCTCTTCCAAAGTTTCCTCTGTTGTGAAACTAGATGGGGATGGGGCAGAAGCTCTAACGTCGTGGGGTCGGCAGCTGAAGGAAGGTGTTTTCCGGCGGTTCTCCGAGGTCGACGGTGGGGTCGGCCGACCCCACTCGACCCCACCTGCATCCGCCGATGATTTCACACCTTGCTCGATGATCTACAACTAACGAAAACTAATTCAATTATCAAAGTCCGTTGTATCCATGTCTATGAAGTTGTCGCTCCTAGAGACAGAACCAATATCTTGAGTTTAGAATGTGTGCTTCACGATCGAATGGTATGTTGTTTTGTGCTTTTTAGTTATGTTTTTAGAAGTTGCAACCAAACGGCATTGATACTATTTTTAACTAATTAAGAAGGTTTCTCATTTATGTTACAAGCTGCAACCAAACGGCATTGATACTATTTGCGGTTGCGGCTCCTCGAATGAAGATCTCAAACATGCCCTATTGACTTGTCTTAAAGCAAGAGCCGTGTGGCAACATTGGGAAAAATGTGAAACAAGTTTATCACTTCCATTTGTAGAATGTTATCAAACTATCAAGGAGTTAAACAACAAACATGTGATGATATTTGGTGGGCACGCAGCCAAGCGGTATGGAGTGGGAATTGCTTTCCACCCGGAGCAATTATTGACCAAGCACGGGAAACACTTGTGGAATGGCAAACGACACAAGGTGGAAAACAAACATGCCTTCACGTAGGCCCCATAGTTCCTCGCGAACCTTCACAATTCAGCACTGGAACAGCCCCATCCGAAAGCTGGCGGTGTTACACGAATGCCGCTGCATTCGCAGAGTCCAATATGAACAGCACATGTTCTTTATTGCTATCGCATGACAGTTCATTTCTTAATGCGTTTTCATCTTGTTAATATGGGATTGTGCCTCCTCGTATATCTGAAGCGATAGTCATTCGTACTACTCTGCAATATATTTCTCAACATTGTCCTGGACCAGGTATCATATACACAGATGCACAAGAAGTAGTTTTCTCCATTATGAACACATCACCCGATTGGTCCGAATACGGAGCCATCATATCGGAATGTCAACAATTACTACTACAGAGACCTGATGTGGTAGTTGCTTGGGTTCGGCGATCAAACAATATGTTAGCACATATTCTAGCTCGTAACTCATTTATGTATCCTCTCTTTATGTTTTGGTCTTTTATTCCGGATTGTATCGTTGAATACTTTTAATCAATCTACCGTTGTTTCTTCAAAAAAAAAAGTACTAATTAAATACACACTAGTATTAACACCCGTGCTATGCACGGGACATAAAAGTTTAAAATTATAAATACAAAATAAATGAATATATAAAACCACAAACCATGTATGGCTATATCTTTCACTCAACTATTACATACATTAGTACGCACAAAAATAAAATGCATATACAAAATGCACAAATACACACAAAGTGACAAATGACAAAAAAACACTACACAAACATCTAAGCCAAATAGACGTTTTGTTTTGTGAGAGATATATAACAAAGACACATTCAATAAAAACACGTGTAAGATGGGGAGAATCCTCTGCTGTGTTATACTATAACATAGCGGGGGTTGCTATGGTTAAACGTAACCACTATCATATGAAAAGCAGTAGTATGGTACATTGAGCGGCACATAGTACTCTATTCTATTTCGCTCATTGTTTTTTCCCTATTAATTTCTTTAATTAAATATCCGGTGGGCCAATGCAACTTTTTTACAATGAATAGCCTTACTACCAATAAACTTGTAGAGCTTAATAGAAATTTAAAAAATGAAAACAAATTAGAGAAGATATTGCTTCTTATTGAATGGTTGTAGAGTTTGATCTTTAAAAGAATTTAGAATCATAGCATAAAGTATCTAAATTGACCAAATGCACATAGTAATAGTTTTTTTTATTTAAACTGAAAATATTGAATGGCTTGGTTGACTAAAAAATGTCTTTTAAGAAATAGGCCAACATGAGCAAACAAATAAAAAATAAATGTTTTTTCACAATTTAAATTCAATACAGGAAAATATACCTAAACATGAAAAAATAAACTATGAAAAATTAAAAAATACTTGAAAATTTTATCGTCCCTCTTGAGTTGAAGTAACACCAAATTTACGATCTAATATAAAGAAAATAACGTATAGTATGCGTTCGTATTAATAGAAATGTTAAGTGTGATGCAATATTGTTCTTGGTTTGATATTGATATTAATTTACTTTTGCTTCTTTATCATTATTATTTGGTATTTTATTAATTATTATTTGGTTTAGGCAAATTTTATTTAAATCTATGATAATATAGTTACATTAACTAAAAAAATACTCCATTATATTTTAATTAACTTTATTATTTAAATTTTAATCATATTATAAAAAATTTATCGTGTCATATCATATCATATTTTGGTCATGTAATATCATATTTTGGTCATTAACATGTTAAGCTAAATTGTATTATATTTAACTTACAGTTACTAACGGTAGGCTGGCTTTTTTTTGCATGGCACGATACCCCGCACGATCATGTACGATGTTATTGAGTTGGGACCTCATAAGAATCCGATGATTTCGTGTTAGGTTAGGGTTTTACATTTATCGGTTGACCTCATAACTGCCAAATCCACACGATTTGTCAAAAAAATAATAAAAACAAAATAGTAAAATATTTATTGACTGATAAAAAAAGAAGTGCAATTTAATCTACCATGACTGACAAAATACTCACTTCATTCCACTTAAGATGGTCACATTCAAATGAGATTCCTATTAGAGACATAGGGAGTAATTTGCTGAACTTGGAATTTTGAAAATATACCAGAAGTTTATTTTCTATTAATAATGGAGTGGAGAAATTGCAAAATGTTGGAGAAGATTGAGCGAAAAAGGAAAAACCAGAAATTACTCCACTTAAACTGACATTGCCATAATTTTAAAATTACCGATATGTTATACCCAAGAAATTAAACTTTGTGCCAATCAATAACCCAATATTAAATCCTAAAAAGCTTATTAAACCTAAATATTAGTAGTAAAATTCAGTTAACATATTTTAACCCTAAACATAGAGACATTTGAGCGCCGCTTCTTCCTTCACCTTCTCCGTCAATGCCACCACCACTTCCGCCTCCATTACAGTCTTTATGGGTGTTACAGTTACCATATGCGGAAGCAAAGTCCCTGAAACAACTTGCTCCGCGCCGAACATATAGCTGCTGCCTCACTCAGCATCATCTCTTCTGAAGCGAGTGGGGGAGACGGCGGCGCCGCCCCGACCACCCCCGTCGAGCCGCTCGTTCCGCCGTGCCCCGCCTACACCGCTCCTTCCGCTATTTCGCCTGCAAGCTTCACGCCCGCAGCCGCCTATCGCTCTCTCTGTTTCTCTCCCTAATCGGCGCCGCCCCCACCACCGCGTTCCCCGCCGCTCCTTCTGCCGATGCCCTGTTTCCTCCTCATCTCCGGCATCTCTCAACATCCCTCAATTTCTCTCTGCCCGTCTTAGCGCCGCGCCTTCGTCGCCGACCTGCCTGCATTGCTACGTAGCCGGCCCTCACTTTCTCTCTGCCAGCCACCGCTCCGCTTCCCTCAGTCTTGCCGCCTGTGGTTGGAGCTATCGCCGGATTCCAAAATCCTGCTATGCAGTCAAAAGATTAGAAAATTAGTCCCAAAAAAGATGCTGATTTAAATGATGGTGTGTGTATAGCAGGGATATGGATCCTCTGCTGTGCAATTTTGCACAGCAGCTCCTGCTGTTGCTCACAAAGTAATAAAAAAATTAAATAAATTAAATAAATAAATAAAATAAATATATATTATTTTATTTGTGTATTAGAAACAGCAGGAGCTGCTGTGCAAAATTGCACAGCAGAGGATCCATATCCGTATAGCAGTCTAGTCTTCTTTGAAAAGCTAATTCTCTGCATTGGACCAATTTTTGCCCAGTAAAATCTGGCTTTTTTTGTCTCAATAGGCGATTTTCTTGCCCATAAGTGCCCACGTGTCAAAAAAAATTGCTCTTTTCTAAACAAGCCCAACAGCAATGACGGCCCATCAGCCCAAAGCCCAAGGAAGAGTATGAGTTCGGCATTACCAAAGAGTTCGGCCTCAGCCTACAGCTCGGTAAAAGCCAACCAATCAAGCTCTGCTCTCAGGTCGGCATCAAGCTCTACTCTCAGATCGGCAACCAAAGCAGTTCGGTCTCAGTATTCGACCGAACAAGGAGTTAGTGGACCCATACAGGATTTCCACAACTTCCAACACACCCACTACCACGTGGTGTCAACTCAGGCCACGATCGTAGGCCATGACCTACGCTACATCCACGATCTTAGGCCATGACCTACACGACATCCACGACTTAGGGTGGTGATGCAAGCCACGATCTTAGTTCAATATATAAATAGAACTTAGATCTGATAGACAGGGGTTAAGCTCTCTAGAGATAAAATATCATATAGCAAGTCTGTGTTGTAAGCTGTAATCCCAGATCAAGCAATACAATCTTGCCCTCCCTTCTTCCCGTGGACGTAGATTTACTTCAGTAAATCGAACCACGTAAATTCTTTGTCGTAGTCTTTATTCTCTACCAGCATTTACTAACATCAGAAATTCGCGGATTCATCACTGGCGCCGTCTGTGGGAAACAGAGAACAAAATTTGTGATAAAACGAATTTTTGACCCTTTTCCACCCCAAAAATGCGTACCAGATCACGTAACACCCGTAACACCGTTCGCGATAACCAGGAGGAAGCTAGTCCAGCCCGCAGCTCTGGGAAACAGCCTCGGGAGACTACCTCCTGTTCTCACGGTGAAGGAACTAGCCGCTCCAAAAGCCGTCACACCGAGTCTTCCCAGCAGCCCGATTTGAACGAGGCTGTCAAGCTGTTTTTGGCTGAAAAGCAGGAGGAATTCTTAACCTTCCTGCAAAAAAGCCAAAAGCAGCCGGAGACGAAAACGGCGGATTCTCCCTCTCCCTCCATACGAGACAGTCACTACCGCAGTAGTGTCATGTCTTCCAGGAGAAAGAATCCTCGGTACCGGAATCACAGGAGAACTCCATCTCCTCCATACCGAAGAAATGTCGGGTTCGCCATGTACGGAGCATTGAGGACTCCGTTCTCGGACGATATTACCCGAACTCCCCTACCACAGAACTACCGAACTCCGTCGATAACCTATGACGGACTCGTGGATCCTCATGATTTCTTGGGACGCTATCAATATAACATGGCGAACCAGGGTCTCAACGAGGTCCACATGTGCAAGCTGTTTCCCGAGCTGCTCATCGGGAACGCAAGAAGGTGGTTCGATAGCCTCCCCCAAGGCAGCATTAGATCTTACCGAGATCTAATGGATGCATTCCATAGGAGGTTCTTTCAGAAAGCGGAAGTCCGAATCACTTCGGCTCAGCTGCTTTCCATTCGTCAAGGTCGCGACGAAAAAATCAGCGACTTTATGACAAGATTCCACAAGGAATGCCTGCAAGTAGACGATCTCAACGATCTGCTTGTCATCTCGGCATTCCAAAATGGAATCCTGCCCGGAGCTCTCTACAGGAAGCTCGTTGAGTGCGGTCCGCAGACGGCTCAGGAAATGTGGGACATTGCGGACCAGTACTCCCGGGCCGATGAGGCAGACCGTCGCAAACGGTCGTTAGACAGCTCATCGTCCCGAGGAGACAGAAGGAAGCCCGATCATAGCGATCAGGGGCATCCTCGCCGGACTCCATTTGAAAGAATTCAAAGGGCTCCGGTGCAAGACAGATTGGGACCCCGTCTCAATCCCGAGAAGCCGCCCGCTCAGTTCGTACCGCTGAACAAGCCGAGAGCGGAAATTTTTGAACTGCACTCTGACCTGTTCGAAAAGCCAAAGCGGATGACGAAATCAGCCGCGCGCCGACCCCAGGATAACTACTGCTCCTACCATCAAGACCACGGTCACGATACCGAGGAGTGCAGAAACTTGGCTGCAGGTATCGATGTTCTTGTGAAGGCAGGGACATTGAAAAAATACCAAAGCAAGCAGTCAAAGAAGAATAAGAAGCAGAGAGGTGCGAACTGCGCTCCTCAGGATCCGAAAAGGCAGCCGGATCCCGAAGACGATGACGAGCCGCAATATGATGGAGTAATCCAGACTATTGACGCTCTCCCTGCCGGGAAGACCAAGTCGTCCCTGAAGTCAGAGCGCAGAGGCTCCAATCGAGAGGAGCCAACGCATAAAAGGCTGAAGCAGGACGAAGTGATTACGTTCTCGGATGCTGATCCCGTCCCGGCCATCTCTCCTCACCAAGACGCCATTGTCATCCGAGCCGGAGTGGCAAACAAACTGATCCACAGGGTGTTTGTGGATACAGGAGCGTCAGTCAGCATTCTTTTTAAAGAGTGCTTCGACAAACTAGAAGTGGACCCAGCTCGGCTCAGTCCGGCTCCGCTTCCCCTGAAGAGCTTCGCCCAGGAGGACACCCGCCCTGAAGGTATTATCAGCCTTCCGATCACGGTGGGGAAAGCGCCTACTAGCTCCAGTACGATGATTGAGTTTTTCGTGGTGAAAGCTCGGTCCCCGTACAACGTCATCCTGGGAAGAGACTGGCTCAACACAGTTCGGGCCGTTTGCTCTACTTATCACCTCACCATCAAGATTCCCACTAAAGGTGGGATAGCGGTCATCCGAGGTGATCAAAAGAGAGCAAAAGAGTGTCTGCAGATTGCGCTTAAAAGTGCCGAGCAATCAGATCGGCACCACCAAGCATAGCAATCACAGCAGCCGGAGTCAGAGGCAATGACCGAAGTCATACCGGAGCCGAATTCGATGACAGTTCAGCTGTACGAAGACGATCCATCCAGAACGGTTAAGATCGGCTTCGCGGGAACGCCTCTACTTCGGGAAAAAACCATCCAGCTCCTCAAGGAGTATAAAGACGTCTTTGCATGGTCTCCGTTGGACATGACCGGAGTGCCCCCCGAGGTAATCACTCATCGGTTAAATATTGATCCTTCGGTCCGGCCGATAAAACAGAAGCAAAGACTCTTTGCGGCAGAACGAAGTCAAGTCATCCATGACGAAGTCCGTCAATTATTGAAGGCGGATGTGTTATTCGAAGTGAAGTATCCTTCGTGGGTGGCCAATCCTGTCATGATCAAGAAAAAGGAAGGAGGATGGCGGATGTGCATAGATTTCACCGATCTAAATAAGCACTGTCCCAAAGATTGCTATCCCCTTCCGAACATAGATAAAAAAGTAGAAGCTTTGATAGGCTTTGAAATTTTTTGTTTTCTTGATCTGTACAAAGGATACCATCAAGTTTTAATGGATGAGATTGACGCTTCAAAAACGGCCTTCATTACTGATTTCGGCATTTTCGCTTATAAAAAGATGCCATTCGGTTTAAAGAATGCCGGAGCCACTTATCAAAGGATGGTAGACAAGCTTTTTCGGCACCTGATTGGAAAGGAGGTCGAAGTGTATGTTGACGATATAGTCGTCAAAAGCAAAAGCACTTCGGAGTACGAGCACAACCTCAAGTCCACTCTCAACGTGCTCAAGAAAGCCAACCTCAAACTTAATCCCCAAAAGTGTACCTTTTTGGTAGATTCGGGAAAGTTTCTGGGTTGTTGGGTTTCGAAGGACGGACTCAAGGCAAACCCCTCAAAAGTTCAAGTCGTTCAGAACATGGCAATGCCGAAGTCCATACATGACGTGCAAAGGCTAACCGGATGTCTAGCCGCACTGAATCGATTCCTTTCCCAAGCAGCCGAAAAGCAACTGCCGTTCTTCAAGGTGTTGAAAAAGGCACCAAAGTTCGAGTGGGGAGCCGAGCAGAAAAAGGCCTTTGACGAGCTCAAAAGTTATCTAGCCGAGCTTCCTATTCTCTCTGCTCCAACCGAAGCCGAAGTAATATTCTTATACTTAGCGGCATCGGATCAAACCATCAGCGCGGTGCTTGTACGAGAAGAAGGCCTAAAGCAGCTTCCCATCTATTTTACAAGCCGAGCATTAAGAGGTCCAGAAACCAGGTATCAACCTCTGGAAAAGATTGCTCTGGCATTAGTAAATGCAGCAAGGAGACTGCGGCCATACTTCTATGCTCACAAGGTATGCGTCTTAACTGATCTGCCACTTCGGCAAGTGTTGACCAAACCAGAAGCATCAGGCAGAATCGCCAAGTGGGCTATAGAGTTGGGAGAGCACACAATTGAATATCTACCTCGGAAAGCCATCAAGGGACAAGCCTTGGCAGATTTTCTTGCAGAAGCAAAGTTCGATCAAGCAATTCCTGTTATTGCCGAACAGAAGAATTCTGCCAATGCCGAACTAGCACAGCCCTTGGAATCCGAAGTAGAGCCGCCGGACTGCTGGAGCGGATTCGTAGATGGAGCTTCAAACAAGATGGGAAGTGGAGCTGGTATTTTACTTGTCGCTCCCGACGGACACGAGGTAACCTACTCACTTCGGTTCCTATTCCCCACTACTAATAATGAAGCCGAGTACGAAGCCCTCCTGGCCGGACTCCAGTTAGCGCAAAGTCTGCTCGTCAAATCTCTCAAAGTCCATTGTGATTCACAAGTCATAGTAAATCACATGTTGGGTACAAGTGAAGCTCGTGACGAGAGAATGAAGAAGTATTTGGACAAAGCGCAAAGCATCAGCCGAAGTTTCTCCTATTTTCGGATAATCCGCATTCCCAGAGCGGAAAATAGCCGAGCAGATACCTTAAGTAAGTTGGCCTCAGATCCGAGCTCAAAGGCGGAAGAATTAATGCATCGAAGCATTGATGAAGCCGAGGTACATTCAGTATCCAGCTCGCCGAACTGGATGACGCCGATCTTGCAGTATCTGGATCAAGGACAATTGCCCGAGGATAAGAGAGAAGCTCGGAAGATCACGTGCCGAGCACTTCGGTACGAACTTCATGAAGGAGTCCTCTTTAGAAAGTCTTACCTCCAGCCGTTATTGCGGTGCGTAGGACCAGAAGAGACGGACTACATCCTCAGAGAAGTTCATGAAGGATCGTGCGGTAGCCACATCGGAGCCAGAGCTTTAGCTAAAAAAGTTCTGAGATGGGGATATTATTGGCCAACCATGGTACAAGAGGCAGTGCAGCTCGTCAAGAAGTGTACGAAGTGCCAAATTCATGCAAATGTCCCAAGGATGCCGCAGACCGATCTATACACTATGCAAAGCCCTTGGCCTTTCATGCAATGGGGCATAGACATAGTGGGACCACTTCCTCAAGCTCCTCGGCAAATGAAATTCCTTATCGTTGCCGTGGACTACTTCACGAAGTGGGTGGAGGCTGAACCATTAGCTACGATAACGAGCTCAAAGGCATTGGACTTCGTCTGGAAGAACATAGTGTGCCGATTTGGCATACCCCACATCCTCATCTCGGATAATGGGACTCAGTTCACCGACAAGACGTTCAAGAATTGGTGCCAAGAGCTGAACATTCAACAGCGGTTCACTTCGGTCTCCCATCCCCAAGCAAACGGACAAACGGAAGTAACGAACCGGATTCTGGTGAAAGGGTTAAAAGCTCGGTTAGAACAAGCCAAAGGACAATGGGTAGAAAATCTCCCTCAAGTCCTATGGTCCTACCGAACTACACCCAAAACCTCCAACGGTGAAACTCCGTATAGTCTGGTGTACGGCACTGAAGCCGTAATTCCGGTGGAGATCGGCGTACCCAGTCCCCGAACTCTAAATTTCTCCTCAGAAATGAATGACGACGGACTGAGAGCAGAACTAGATCTCGCCGAAGAAAGAAGAGAATTGGCGTGCATAAAAGCAGCCAAGTATAAGGAGCAAGTAGCCCGGTATTATAACCAAAGGGTGAAAAAGCTTCAATTTCAAGTGGGAGATCTCGTCTTGAGAAACAACGAAGTAAGCCGAGCAGAAAAGTTGGGCAAACTCGAACCCACATGGGAGGGTCCATATCGGGTGTCAGAAGTCCTCGGCAAAGGGTCTTATAAATTGACTCACATGTCAGGAGAACAAGTACCCCGAACATGGCACGTCTCCAACCTCAAGAAGTTCCACTTGTAAGAGACAAAAGTCCGGTCAGTCCGTCTCGTGTCTAGTTCGGTCATAGGGGTATATGTTTTTATTTGTTTGTTTCTTACTTGTACCTTTTACTTGTCGTTTTTTAAAAAAAAGTTTAAAGTTTTTTTTCTTTCATCTTTTTCATTTTTTCTCTATGTGTTTTGTCTCTATGTGCTTGTCGTCTCTTACAAATGGTACCAAGGTATATCGTTCTTTAAAGACTGATCCCCTTTTTAGATCGATTATTAAAGACTATTGTGAGTCCAAGCTTCTAAGGAGGATACAAGACCACAATTCAGCTTAACAAGCAGTCCGTCTGAAACGAACTGCAACAAGCCAACGACTGTGAGTCCAAGCTTCCAAGGAGGATGCAAGACCACAATTCAGCTTAACAAGCACTTCGTCTGAAACGAACTGCAATAAGCCAACGATTGTGAGTCCAAGCTTCTCAGGAAGATACAAGACCACAATTCGGCTTAAGAAATAAGCACTTCGTCTGAAACGAACTGCAATAAGGGAAAGTCCGATCCACGCGATAAACCTCGCCGAATTAGGACGACCAAGTTCGGTCAAAGAAGTTTACCTCATAAGACCGAGGACGACCATGTCTAGTCAAAGAGGTTTACTGCATAAGACCACTTCGGTTAACTGGGAAAGTCCGATCCACGCGATAAAACTCGCCGAATTAGGACAAGGGAAAGTTCGATCCCGGCGACAAAAATCGCCAAATTAGAACACAAACCAAGTCCGGTCAAAGAAGTTTCCTTCATAAGATCAAAGACGAGTCCGGTCAAAGAAGCTTACTTCAAAGTCCAAATACGAGTCCGATCAAAGAAGCTCACTTCATAAGACCGATGACGAGCACGATGAAATTGTTTCGCAGAGCTGTAAGTAAGCAGTGATAAAAGCGAAAGGAAAAAATTTCATTTATTAAATCTCGTTCGGCTGACAATTCAGCTCCCCTACGAGAAGGCATTACGCCATTACAAAGGACTATTCTACTGTCCTCGGTTGCTAAAGTTAAGCCACCTATCTGCAAAATCCTCTGGAAGCCGAGTTCGGTTGTTCCGAGCAGATGAAGAATAAGCAGGTCGACGAGATGCTATCCTCGACCCAACACCTCTTCCGCGAGCCCCAGAAGCTCTAACCCCTCGGCGATGAAGAGTCTCTGCAATAAGCATCTGCTGATCTTGCTCGCTCATAGTCACAACTCCTCGGCGAATTTCAGTCCGTCCCTGTCTTGACGATTCCGGTTGCTCCTGAGCCCGTTCTCGTCTTGACGTTTCCGGCTGTTCCGGAGTTCGTTGTTGACTTGGAGTAGGATTTTGAACAAGGGAACCAGAGGCTTGATCTGGAGTGCGAGCATCTGTTGGCGGGAAATGCCTAAGGAATCTCTCGATTGAGGGACGCCGGGAAAGAATGATGTCGTACCGAGAAGCCCAGCGCCGTAATGATTTCACAACTTGTTGGCAAGCCGAGCTCTCCAGCGCATTGTTCCTCCGGAGTACATGATATTCCTCCCACAGTTCGTCAACTCGACTCTGAACATCTGATATGGTCACTCCCCCGCGCACACGGATGTAATCCTCGTACGCAGTCCTCTCAGCAATGGTCGTATTCAGCTCGGCCTCCAGATCCTTCTTATCGGACTCTAAGTCCTTATTATCGGCCTCCAGCTTCACTAAACGAGCCAGAAGCTCGTCATTCTTCGTCTGATCGGCTATAGCTCTTTTCTCAGCTTCGTCTAAAGCCGAAGAGTACAGCCGTTTCCAGTGAAGTATCTCCATCTCCTTGAGTACAAAGCAGCTATATTAGTTCGGCAGCTGTACCGAGCAGATAGTAAAATACAACAGGAATAAAGGCGAGTACGAAAAGCTATACGAAGACAAGTGTAGAGAATTTTTCATTCACAAGGAAAATTTTTTACACTAGGAGGGCTTCAAGGCCATTTTACAAGGAAGAAACTAGACTAAGAGAAGGGAGACGAAATCATACTCCGCCAGCTTCGTCTCCGGCTCCTCGGTCTGGTTCAGCTTCTTTCTCCTGAGCTACCTCAGCCTCGGCCTCGCATCCTGCCGGCCTCGCCTCCGCCTCCTGATCGGCTTCCTTCTCCGGATGCCCGGCCCGCTCGACTTCGGCCTCCTGCTCCAGCGGCTCGGCCTCACCCTCTCCGTTGTAAGTCGAAGCGGGTGAAACGGGTCCCACGGAGGCAAAGATAGCCTCCAGGTTCTCGTCCCGATCAGCTCGACAACTCCGGACTCGGTCTGCAGAAAGCAGGACCGAGGATGAAGCGAGCTCCTCAAGGAGCGGCAGATTCTGAAGCCGAGCTGCTATCTCTCGGCTGTACAGAGGCAGCACGACGTCGGCCCCCTGCTCGCCCTTATCGGTAATTAGCCTTACCAGACTACCGACAAAGGCCGAGAACTGGCCGCTCAAAAAGAGTTTCTCCGTGTAAACACGGAGAGCCTCCCCCTGGGCAGCCACGGCGGCAGCCTCCTTCTGAGCCTCCCGGTGCTTCGTCTGCTCTTGCAGGATGATGAGCTGGTTTTTGGCTGACCGGGCTTCATCCTGAGCCGAGATCCTAGCAGCTCGGGCCCTCTCAAATTTGGCCTCAGCCTGTTCGGCCAGACTACGAGCAAGATGCAACTTCTTCTGCATCTCCTCGTAGTCGTGGGATGCTTTGGAGAGCTCCACGGAGACGAGCTTGGCTCTCTGAAGATGAACAAGGAAAAAACTCAACAGAATGGCCATCAAAAAATGTGGAAAAGAAGCCAAGTCAGAAAGCTTACCTCCACAAAATTCGTCGGCCATTGAAAAGGCTCAGGGACGTGTTCCGGGATGTCTGCAACCACCTCGGAGATGACCAGGTCTTTCCCCGGCACTCTTGGGGACTCATGAAATTTCCCCTTCCCTTTAGCCGAACACGGCTCCGGCTCTTTCGGATCCGAAGAAGAGGTTTTTTGCCTCTTCGGATTCTTCTCGGCTTCAGACGCCGAGCGAGGGGCTCTCTGCCTCTCCGGCTCCACAAGCTCGGAGGACTTTCGGATAGCCTTATTCAGCAAGTTCACTGTCAAAAAACAAAAAAAAAAAAAACAACAAAGTCAGATTTTCTTCGTTAAAGCAGTAGAGCATAAAGATAAAGAGAAATCCTCACCCTCGGCCTCTTCGTCCGAAGACGAGATGTCGAACACGACGTCGCCCTTGACGAGCTCAGACTCCGTGTATTGTTTCCTAACTATGGGAATCTTGTTGAGCTCGCCATCGAGCTCGTCCAACGGTTCAGGCCGAGGATGACGGATAACGGACTTCGGCCCTCTCCAGGGAAAACTAGGAGCCGCGGTCCTATCATAGTAGAAGAAGCGGTTTTGCCACTTCGGCCACTTCGTTTTACAAAAGGCCCTAAAGGGCTGTACAGGGATCAAGTAAAACCAAGACCCCTTCCTCTTAAATTGAAAGAATTTAAGGATCGCCTTCAAAGACAAATCCCTTCCTAACTTACGGAGTTCGGCAGCGAAGGCCGACAAGTGCCTCCAAGAGTTCGGAGTCACCTGGCCTAAAGGAAGCTGAAAAAAATCTAGTAAATCTATAAAGGCAGAAGGGAGGGGGAAACGAAGCCCGCATTCTAAGCAGGCCTCGTACACGGTGGCGTAACCCTCCGGCGGGGAGTCAGCCCTATGATCACCGTCAGGTACCACCGCCTTCCCCCCAGGAAAAAAGTATTTTTCGGGTAGGGATATCACAGTATCCTTACTCAAAATACTATGGAAATACTCTACGGTCTTCTCCCCGGACTCTTTCCGGCCAGAAGACCCCTTACCGCCTCTCCTACCGCTACCCGACTCCGAAGAAGAAGAAGAAGACATTTTTCTTACTTTTTGAAGGTGAAGAAAGTCTGAAGAAATTCTTGAAAGCGGAGAGAGAATTTTCGCAAAAAAGAGAGAGTGCAGAAGAAGCAGTCGCAAAAGTGCTTCAATGATGAAGAAAGGAGGTATTTATCAGATTCGGCGAAGATTTCAAAATCGTCGCACCGTTTCGAATCCCACCTTTTCAGGATTCAACGGCCGGATTTTACTGTCGCATTTAATGCAGTCACGTGCAAGGCACGTCCCCTGACATCAGCCTCCCCCTTGCCTTTATCCAGAATGCCGAAGTGACTCACTTCGCCGAAGTGATTCACTTCGCCCTTCGGGGGGGGTAGTGATGGGGTGCGTACTAAACAAGCCCAACAGCAATGACGGCCCATCAGCCCAAAGCCCAAGGAAGAGTATGAGTTCGGCATTACCAAAGAGTTCGGCCTCAGCCTACAGCTCGGTAAAAGCCAACCAATCAAGCTCTGCTCTCAGGTCGGCATCAAGCTCTACTCTCAGATCGGCAACCAAAGCAGTTCGGTCTCAGTATTCGACCGAACAAGGAGTTAGTGGACCCATACAGGATTTCCACAACTTCCAACACACCCACTACCACGTGGTGTCAACTCAGGCCACGATCGTAGGCCATGACCTACGCTACATCCACGATCTTAGGCCATGACCTACACGACATCCACGACTTAGGGTGGTGATGCAAGCCACGATCTTAGTTCAATATATAAATAGAACTTAGATCTGATAGACAGGGGTTAAGCTCTCTAGAGATAAAATATCATATAGCAAGTCTGTGTTGTAAGCTGTAATCCCAGATCAAGCAATACAATCTTGCCCTCCCTTCTTCCCGTGGACGTAGATTTACTTCAGTAAATCGAACCACGTAAATTCTTTGTCGTAGTCTTTATTCTCTACCAGCATTTACTAACATCAGAAATTCGCGGATTCATCAGTATAGCAGTCTAGTCTTCTTTGAAAAGCTAATTCTCTGCATTGGACCAATTTTTGCCCAGTAAAATCTGGCTTTTTTTTGTCTCAATAGGCGATTTTCTTGCCCATAAGTGCCCACGTGTCAAAAAAAATTGCTCTTTTCTATATTTATAAATGACCAAAAGGGCAAATAAAATTAATTCACAATTTCCCGCCAAAAAGGGCAATATTGACTTTTCATCCAACTGCCACTTTAGATTAGTATAGATTATATATTTTACTCGATGTTATTTTCACATGACAAGTTTATTCATACTTTTTTAACAATGATCTAATTATATAATAAGTGACAAAATATAGTTTAAAGGAGTTAAACTCGATATTTTCCAACAAAATGGGTGCTTAAGCTACTCATAATAAATGTTGGTAAACAAATATTACAAATTCAAATTTCATATTGAAAATAATAAAAAATACGAAAGAAAAATCAAATTACTACCCCTTGGTTTATTAATTACAATTTCGTGATGCACAATCACGGGCCTATAAATTCAATCGGGTCAAAACTTAACCTTGATTTTTCTTACGTGAGCGAAATCGGCTGATCCAACAACAAGACAAAGGAAAATATGGTCAAAAGGATTCGATTATTGGATTTGGTGCAAATGATCTTACATTTCATAACCCATACCCAAATTAGAAGTTTATGTACCTTCCAAAATCATTTCGTTTTTTATCCATGAGAGTATCCGCATCGCGTCTCGATGAGGACTCGGTCTCGTCTCTATCGCGTCTCGATGCGGGCTCGGTCTCGTCTCGGAGAGACTAGACCGCATCGAGACAGCGATGCAGGAGCGTCGTCGAGTCCCGTCGCGTCCCACGTCTCTCCGTGAAGATGTGGCTAGCGAGCTCCCGTTCGTCCGTGACGCCCACTCGTCAGCCCGCGAGCGGACGTCGTTTATATCCGTTAAAAAATGTTTTTATTTTTTTAAAAAAAATTCCAAAAAAAATCGAAAATAAAAAAAAATTAATTTTTTTAAAAAAAATTCCCAAAAAATACTGGCCGTTTATAGCCATTTTTTCAATTTTTTTATTTTTTTTCTATTTTTTCAAGCCCCCAATCACTTCTATAAATATCAAATCATTCCCACAAATTATCCACCATAAAAAAAACTCTATATTCTCACTCAAACACTCTACATTCTTCATCTCAATACATTATTCTTCTCCCAAATTTAATCCATTCATGGATCCATTTGAGCAAATGCGTCGAATGATGGACGAATCACTAGAAGCAGATCGACGTAGGGAGGAGGAGGAAGCCGCGGCGCGTCAAAAACGACCCCGGAAATACATCCATCGTGACCGGGAGGAAGCCGCCGTAAGGAATCTGCATCACTTTCCATGATTATGCGGATTTCAATAAATTGTAATATTATGATTTCAATTATGTATTTTTCGTATTTTCGGATGTTGTAATTTTCGTGGTTTTTAATGATTTTATGAATTATTAGTATTAATTTGTTGAAATATTAATTGAATTTGTTGGAAATAAAAATAAAAAATGAAATTGAATGAATAATTAAGGGATGAAATGGTTAAGAGATGGAGGGATGCACGTGCTATCTCTTAGTTAAGAGATGTGGTAAAAGGTGCACTGAGACCCATGAACAGTGAATGGATGAGACGGTTAAAAGACGGTATTGAGACCGGGATGCGGATGGCATGAGATTTTTTCAATGAATGTTGCTTTTGCCTCGAATCTCGATAGGAAATTAAAGTAGTTTTATTTTTTCAATTCATTATAATTTGAATGTTAGGAATATAGCAATTTGGGCCACCAAAGGGCAAAGGCAAAAAAAATGTTATGTTAATAATTGTGTGAAGTAAATGGGGACTTGATAAAAATTCAATTATGCACAGTACAACTTTTAATGAATGTATACGGGCTTCCACTATATGATTCGGTAGTTGGGGCTCAATAATTTGTCCATTTTTTTTTATAGTATTGTAGTTTGACATGCTAGAAAAATAAACCGGCTTATTTACAAAGTGAACTCCTGGGAAAATCGGGTTTGTGGGGGAGTTTACACTAAATATTACGTAAATGTACCCATTTTGTTATCTATTCCACAAATGGGAAAAACGCCAACCACATTGGCGTTTTTATTAGTAAATACGCCAACGTCATTGGCGTGTTTTAAGGTAAATACGCCAACGATGATGGCGTTTTATACTTGTGCCGTATTTTGGGTGTATGCTCTCGGATTGTAATTACGATTAAACACGCCAACTTGGTTGGCGTGTATAAATAAAAAAACGCATTTGTAAATGGCGTGTTTTCTTTGTTGAAACGCCGAACATATTGACGTTTTGTAAAAGACGCCAACCGGAGTGGCGTATTTACTTAATCATGAAAAACGCCATTCTGAGTGGCGTGTTTAATCAGACTGATATACCAGGCGTTCCTCCCCCAAATCGCGAAAACCTCACAACACACAGCCTTCGCGATTTCTCCAGCTGCGCGCCTTCTCTCCGTGATTTCGGCCTACATTCATCAATCGGTGCTATTCTCCCCCAAATTCATCTATTTTATTCGGTTAGTATGCTTACCTTTTACATAATTATAGTAATTGGTGGATAGCTAGGGTTTGTAATGGGTTGTGAATTGAGTAGAAATATTATGCATTTTGGATTGGTTGAATGATATTATTGTTGATTATTATGTTGGATTGTGTTGGGTTTAAGTTAATTTGTGTATAAATTTGATTATAAGCCTAAACCCTAGGGTTTTTATAGCTAAAAAATTGGGCAAATTGTTTTGATTTATGTGGGTTTTGGTTGATTAGTTTAGATTGTTAAATTTGTTTAGGTTAGGCAAAATTGAAATTGGTAGGTTGGGCGAATTGTTAATTGAAATTGTTAATTTTGTGTAGGTGAATTGGTTTATGATTTTGAATGTGCAATGTTGTGTAACTTGCTTATTTGATGTTGGTGTTCAATTTTGTGATATTGGATTAAATTGTATCTAATTATTGAAATGGTTTATGGTTGGTTATTGTTGAATTTGGTTTATGAAATTGGATTAAATGTTATGGTTGGTTATTGTTGAATTTGAATTATGTAGGTAAATTATGGCATCATCTTCAACCTCTCGTCGTCGGCTTGCATGTGGTCCTGCGGATCCATCTGTATTATATTTTCAGAGACAACACGTCTCTAACAACATATGGGCAGGAGTTCCATCCGAAGATGTACGCTGCCGACGATTTGAAGGAAAAATTTGGGATGTTCCCATCCAGCAACATGTCTTGACAATAGTGGACCAGATGGGGTTTGGGGGTATGTTAAGGTGTGGTAAACCAAAAGAAATTGACCACCATCTTATCACAGCTCTGATTGAACGTTGGAGGCCAGAGACTCACACGTTTCACTTTCCAGTCGGTGAAGCGACTGTGACACTGGAAGACGTGGAGGTCTTATGGGGCCTGAAAGTTGATGGAGAGGCTCTGACAACTTACATCCCCCCCGACGGACGCGGGATATTGGACGGACAGGTGTATGGATTTTCTAGGATTCATACCGGAAGCATCCGAGTTGAAGGAAATGGCTTTTAAGCAGACGAGCTTATCGCGCCAATTGAGGATTGAGCTGTCTAATGACCACGAACACTACATATATGCTCAGCGGGCTCGTATCTATTGTCTGCTATTACTTGGTGGTCTGATGATCCCCAACGCCACCGGAAATAAAATTCCGTTCTTCTACCTACACTTTTTCATGGATATAGAACGGTGTTCTACATATAGCTGGGGTGGGGCGACGCTTGCTTGCTTGTACCACAATTTGTGTGAAGCGGCCGTTGGTCAGAGGACGGATGTAGGGGGAGCCTTAACTCTATTACAACTTTGGGCTTGGGAGAGAATCCCAAATATTAGACCGAGGATGCTAGATCCCGTGCATACAGACTATCTACCATGTGCAAGCGCGTAAGTTGTTCATTAATTGCGTTTTTAAACTTAATGTTCATCAATTTTCGTGTTCTTCGCTCATAATTTAAATTTTTTAGATGGAATGGCCCGGCGTCATATGTAAAAGCACCCGGACATTGTGTTGAAAATTTCCGAGATCAGTTCTCCATGATGCATCCTAATCAGGTACTTCATATATTTATAAAATGTTTTTGGTTTTTTGTTTTTTGTTTTTATGGAAATTATTTTGAAAAATTTGTATCACATGTAGTTTATTTGGAGGCCTTATCTCCACCGGGAGTTGCCGGAAAGTTGTGATGCCGGTCGTCCTATATGGATGTCGATCACAACGCTTATTTGTTGGAATCTGGCTGAGCCACACCTGCCACACCGAGTGTTGCGCCAATTCGGGATTGTCCAACCGTATATCCCGGATCTCCCCCGGTTCCACGGTTCTGATTTTTTGAAACAGGATCGCCGTGGAAAAGCTGGTCGGAATTGGGTTCAATGGCACGCCAATTATATACAGGAGTGGGACAACAGACACTTTACGATATGGACTGATCTGGAGGACAGTACTGAGCCTGTTGCAACGGAAGAATATATGAATTGGTTTCGCCAGATCACTGTGGTGTATTTAACCAAACCCGGCGTGCATGCTGAAGAGGGATTCCACGAAACCGCATCTTCTCATAACTTTACGGTACATTATTCATACTTAACTAAACCCTGATTACTTATTCAAATTCATATTATGATATGTACTTAACTTTGAAAAATTGTAGGTGGAGACGCTTCACAAAATACGTCACTATCTAAGTGGTCGAGCTGCGACAGGACATTTCTGTCCGGATATGGAAACCATTTCGAGGATGGTTGAAGAAGGACTGCAGATATCCGGGGAGCCTCAGCTGATGGACTACCCTCCTTCGCAGCTCTCTGCAATGGACGTGGACGTACCCATAAGGCAAAAGGCAAAACGACGAACCAAGCAGAAAACCGTCCGCGGAGAGTCGTCATCTCAGTTCGTACACGACTCCGATGACGATTTTGAGGACCCACCTCCACCGAGCTCTGCACTTCGAGGCCGTCATTCTATTAGCCATACCGGTGGTACCGGAGAAGATATTGGCCTCAGTGATGTCCCCCCTTCTCCACCGCGGTCGTCTGTGCAGGAGGATCTTGAGAACGCTGTTGTTCAAGATACTCCTCCCTCAAGGATCCCTAGATCTACATCTACTATTGGGAAGGGGATACGGCGTCTGTTTATGCGGAAACGTCGTGACGATTGAACTAATTTGAACTCTTGATATTACTGTAATTTGATATTGATGTTTTTTCATTTGATTTGAACTCATTGATTTTAAGTCTTTATGATTAAGTATTTGGATGTCTGAATTATTATTTCCTAGTAGAAATGAAAATGAAAACAGGCAAATAAAGAGATATTGGCGTTTTTGTGAATGTAAGTCTTTGTGAAAAACGCCAATGCTATTGGCGTTTTTAAGTTAGTTTATATTTTTGCCCGTTTTGTCTACGACGAATGCGGACATTCTGAACAAACACGCCATTCCCGTTGGCGTTTTTAATAAGACGCCATTCCCGTTGGCGTGTTATTTAAAAACGCCATTCCCGTTGGCGTTTTTAAGTTAGTTTATATTTTGCCCGTTTTGTCTACGACGAATGCGGACATTCTGAACAAACACGCCATTCCCGTTGGCGTTTTTAATAAGACGCCATTGCCGAGGTGCCGAGCAGGCGGCCGAGATGCCGAGCCAGCGGCCGAGGTGCCGAGCAGGCGGCTGAGGTGCCGAGCAGGCGGCTGAGGTGCCGAGCAGGCGGCTGAGGCGTTTTTAATAAGACGCCATTGCCGTTGGCGTGTTATTTAAAAACGCCAACGCCATTGGCGTTTTTAAGTTAGTTTTTTCGTTGCTCGTTTTTTCTACGCCGATAGCGGACATTCTGAACAAACACGCCAGTCCCGTTGGCGTGTTTCAGTAATAACACGCCATTCACGTTGGCGTTTTAAAGTGAAAAGACGCCAATTAAGTAGGCGTCTCTTCAAACACGCCACTCACATCGGCGTGTCCTATAAAAAAACGCTCCCACAGCTAAGAGTTTTTAATCATTTCATCATTATTCAATATATAAGTACATACAAATATTACCCTATACATTAGTCCAAATCTTGCTAAATACAGAAATCCAATATTACACAATGCATACGTTCAATTGTCTCGCCTTTTCCGCGTAAAAAAGCTACGGATCCCCTTCCCGATTCTGGCGGTTGAGAGTCTAGACGGAGGAGTCTCTCGCACAACGACATTCTCTAAATCAACCCCAAAATATTCGTCTCGCACAGAAGACCGAGGTGGAGAATGTGGGACATCACTGAGACCGATGTGTTCGCCTGTACCACCAGTGTGGCTGACAGAGTGACGACCTCGAACTGCAGATCTTGGTGGAGGTGGAGGCATAAAATCGTGATCGACATCATCAGTGTGACTGACAGAATGACGACCTCGAACTGCATATCTTGGTGGAGGTGGAGGCAAAGAATCGTCAGCGGCATCATCTATCAACTGATTATCCATCCTTGGTGGAGGTGGATGCAAAAAATCGTCAGCGGCATCATCTACCAACTGAGTATCCATCCTTGAATGAGCATTCGGGCAGTTGCGCCTGTCGTGACCTGGTTGACGGCAATGTTTACATCGGCGTCGGGCTCGTGGCTGGTCAGCTTCACGGACATCCATCTGATTAGGAATCCTAGTAGTACGGTATCGACCGCGACTTTTAGGCATTAACTGAGCTCGTGAACATTGCAAAGTCCATTCAGGCACGGCCCAATAATCTTGGTGTCTGGGTGGATTGAACACCGTAGAATATTGGTGTACCCAAACACTTGTGCGGTATACGGGATCAACAAGCGACAGCATGTTGTCGTTTCTAAAACGCGCAACTGCCGCTGCATGTGAACATGGAAGTCTCCACATCTGCCACTTTTGACATTTGCAGTGCGAGTCCAAGTACTTTACCTTCCACTTATTAGCGCCCTTTCCACCAATTCGACGCTTTGTTCGAACCACATAATGCCCTGCAATTGTGTTGGGTGCTCTCACATTATGCAATTGACCTTTTGCATCATTTTTGCACACCTTTTCATGCGCCCACGGGGTAAGTGGTGTGGCACACTGTGTTGATGCAATTGACCGGTCATTGAACCATTCTATTGTCCTCCAGAATATCATATCAATGCAAGCTTTAATTGGGAGTTGTCTTGCGCCTCTCAACACATTGTTGTAAGATTCCACCATATTAGTGGAAACCTCACCCCATCTTTTGTGTTTGTCATACGCCAGATTCCATTTTTCTAACTCCACGGCATCAAGGTACTGCAAAGCCTCGTTGTTGACGTTTCGAAGTAAACGACGTCTGATCTTAAACTTGCGCTTCTTGGTAGCAATACCAATTTTCCAAACAAGTCTTTTGACCATGATACCTTTGTGATTCTGCAAAACATTCTTTCTAACATGTACCAAGCAAAATCTGTGATGACCCACATTGGGTTCTTCTTTCCATATGGGAGAATTCATTGCATCTATGATTCCCACATGCCTATCAGATATGACACATATTTCATGCTTTGCTACATGAAGTCTAATGCGTTCCATAAACCAATTCCAACTTTCTTTGGTTTCCTCATCAACAATGGCATATGCAACAGGCAAACATTTCTTATTAGCATCAAATCCAACGGCAATAAGAATTTTACCTCGACATCGTCCACGTAGATGAGTTCCATCAACCGTTAAAACTGGTTTGCATAGTTGAAAAGCCTCCACAGCTGGTCCAAAAGCCCAGAATACGTACTTGAATACCTTGTTCATACCATTGCTTAATATGTCATCGTGCATCCATTCCACAATTGTGCCAGGATTTTGTCTTTGCACTTCATTCAAATAAGCTGGTAAAACTTTGAACGACCACTCCCATCCACCGTATACAAGCTCAATCGCTGTCCTCCGAGCATACCATGCTTTCTTGTAACTAACTTTGACATGAAATCTATTTTCAATATCCGCCACAATTGCTTTTACCTTGTAGCAAGGATCGTTTTCTATCTGATGGCGAACACTCAACGCTATCATACCCGACGAAAGATTAGCGTGACCATTATAGTTACGATCCCCCATGCAAGTATGAGCAGTGCTGAACACTCTAATTTGCCAGTGTTCATCATGCTTCCTCAGTGTTGCTCGGCACTCCCACAAACATGGCGGTAAGGACTTATCTTTCGGATTTCCCTGTGGCCACTTACAAACTGCATGCCATCTCTTTCCTTTACTTTCAACAACTGTATATTGTCGGATTTTTTCCAAATGCCAATGAGTCACAGCTGCCTTCAATTCCAACTTCGTTCTAAATTTAGTATGCAAACCGACATTGGTAGGATCCTTTTCACTCCAATAATGCACACTGGGATCATCACGCTCAAAGTTTTTGGGATCAAAACTATCATATGGACCTGGTAAGGTGCGAAAGTAGTTGATTCCAGGCTGTGGGAACTGTGGAACTACTCTTCCTCCAACTGCCCTTCCACCAACTGATGTTTCTCCAACTGCTGTTTCTCCAAGTGGAATAGATGGTCTTGAAGCAACAAATTGTTCATCATCCGACGGATCACCATCTGAGTCTGTACTAACCGTGTCGGAATCTTCAGAATTATAAGGTGATTGTGGATCAAGAAAGTCGGCTTTATCAGGACCTATTATGTCCTCCACCACATCACAATTGTCACGATCCCCTAAATGCACGCCTCCAGCTTCAAAATCTTGTGTTGCAGCTAAATATGGTTCTTCGGCTCTCGTAGACGTACCAACATCAAAATCTTGTGTTGCAGCAAAATATGGTTCTTCGGCTCTCGTTGACGTACCAGCATCATAACTTATGACATGATGACTATGATGTTGAGTAATTGCCGAATACTCAACATATAATTCAATTACACCTCCAATAACCATACTCTCACTAAACATTAGTTGCATGCATACTTCTTCTAGTTGAACACCTATAAACGTGACTCCGGATCCAAAGCATATAGTACGTTTCCATATTATTTGAATATTGTTTTCATATATGCTTATCCCCATCCTTTCACAAATTTTTTCCACAAGGTCATCGTACGAAATTGTTTCATCCAACATAATGAATCCTTTAGCAAAAGGAGGATCATACGAAATAACTGCTCCGGGAATTATCTTTCCACCCCAATATAAATTGACACACCACGTCATACTATCTGCAATAATGTAAAACACAAATAAATATGTATTATTTTTACATTCATCATTATGTAGAGTCAGCCAAAAAATTGACAAAATAATTCTATTAAATACACTACAATATGTATTATCATAACAATCCATAAAATATACTATAACATATAATAGCATAACAATTGGTCAAAATATTTCCATTAAAATATATACTATCATAATAATCCATCAAAATATTAGTGTACCCATAATAATTGGTCAAACTATTATATTAATTACACTACAATATATATTATCACAACAATCAATCAAATATTGGAAGACTAATGTTTAGAAGAATGAGTCTAAAATTTGATATACTAACCGATTAGAAGGACTAATGGTTGAAAGAATTAGCCAAATTCAAAATATCCACGCTTAAATCCACCACCGGGTCGACCCGAGCGAAAGGTTTTTATGCGTTTGGGAAGGGTTTTCGCGTTTTGGGGAGGGAAAGTGTTTAGGGTCGCGATGTTGGGGGAGATCTGATAAGGATATGGTTCAACAGAAACACGCCGCTCAAATTGGCGTTTTTAAGAATAACACGCCAACCTCAGTGGCGTTTTTATTAATTAAACACGCCAACTTCATTGGCGTTTTACCTGGTATACACGCCAACTTCATTGGCGTTTTTTCCCGTCGCTGTATTTGGCGAAAATACACCTCCAATACGACGCGAAGATAAACGCCAATGAGGTTGGCGTTTTTACTAATAGAAACGCCAATGTGGTTGGCGTTTTTCCCATTTTTGGAATAGATAACAAAATGGGTACATTTACGTAATCTTTAGTGTAAAGTGCCCCATAAACCCGATTTTCCCGTGAACTCCTCATGTTTTATAAAAGTGCTTCTATTCTCGATGAACTAAGCTTAGAGTGTCCACAGTGGGGGAGCTGCGGCCCGTGGCTCGGGTGCGCGGCCCCCACTGCAGAGAGCCACGATTCGCGGCTGAGGGCTGAGAGCCACGAGGGAGCCGAGGCCGCGGCCTTCACGCGGCTGAGCCGTGTGAGTCGCGGCCCTCCACTGCAGCGGGCCATAAAACGCGGCTGGGCCGCGAAAAATTATTATTATTTTTTTAATTTTCGAAAATTCTTTTATAAATACTACTAGTGGGGGTGGTGATGAAGACGTGCCGGATTCCGATGACGCCACCGAGTAGGAAGGGTGGCGTCTTTTGTGTAGTGTTTTTTAAAAAATTTCGTTGTATAATTTTCCTCTATCTATAATACGACGAAAATTTGTCTGCAATTCGCTTTTTTATTAAATTATGTTTATTTTCTAAATTATTAGGCTAATTAAATTTGTTGTAGTTAAATTAAAAAATATAATCAAAAAAAGTAAACAAATTAATTTTTTTTTGGAGAGGGCCACATTTCGTGGCCCTTGTTCTTTTTGTTTATTTTTACCATTGCGGAGGGCTATGAAGAGCCACATTTCGTGGCCGGGCCAACTTTTGTGGCCTTTAAGGGCCATTATTGTGGACACTCTTAGAAAAGCTTACTGTCAATATTTAATTAGGGCCCATCAAGGGATCATGACATTTTATCAGGTTGACCCATGATTAAAAAAAAGTTGGTGATCAAAATCTATCAAATTTCCAATGATAAAACGTGAAATTTATATTAACGAAATTTAATAGTTACTCTGAAAAGTTCAAGTTTTATGTTATCGAACGTGAAAGAAAATTACAATTATTGTTTTTTTAAAATAAGTTATTTGGGTTTCTTTTAATTCACCTCCTAAGTTTGATTGAACAATTAAGTGAAAAGGAAAAAGGGTATAAAAAGAGAGAGAGAAAAAAATAATAATAAATAAAGGCAGTCAATCTTTCCATCCGATCCAACGCCTGTAAAAGTGCGCTCATAAATCTTACTATGTGGACTACCTCTTCTTAGATTTTACAAACATTTCAATTATAACAAAAATAGTAAATAAAAAAGCACGCCGATTCCTCTCTTCCACACGCAATGCCATCTAGATTTATTTCAAGCGCACCACATACTATTTTTGAGGATTTTATCTCTTCAATATTGATTAATTATCGATTAATTCACATACTATATAGGAGTATTTAATAAAATAAAATGTACTACATTATGTTTTCATTGTTTTGAATTTTGAAGGGAAGTTTATTCACTCTATTATTCGAATTTTCCTCACATGACTCCTGTGAGGATGGAAAACATTTATGATCATGAGTTTATGACGTTGGAAATAGTCTGCAACAACATTAATGATTTTTATTATATGAATTATTGACGTTTTGAATGAAATTCCAACAGTCGCACGTCATTTAGATTAATTATTATACGTATATTCAACTTCATACAGTAAATGCAGACTTTGAGAGAGATTATTAAGAAAATAAATTAAAATTTTATGTAAGGAATAATTATACCAATAGTTATCCTACATTTGGCTATGTGACAATTAGGATTAGGTTATTTGTCAGACCATCAGCAGTGGGGCGCCCTAGGGCACGCCCTAAGGCGCACCCTATGGCGCGCCACGTCAGCATTTTTATCCTCCTCCTTCTCCACCTGCAGTGGGGCGCCCTAAGGCGCGCCCTATGACGCGCCACATCATCATTTTGTTGTTTTGTTTAATTAATTTAACTGTTTTCAAATAACACGTAACGAGTAAAAAAACGACTAAATAACAAGCGGCGAAGTTTTAATAATAAAAAAATTACACCATTCAACTAAAAAAAGAAAAAAACTAGGTCGGGCTAATTCCCAACTTCCTACGCAACTCATCGAGTAATGCACGGAGATACTCGGCTTGTTCGGGGTCGGTGCACTTCTTAAGGGCCTTGTGCGTCTGCAACATCGTCCTTGCCATCGACGTTGTAGCTAACGACGCAAACGCGGTGGCCGTCTGCGTCGGGAGCTCATCCGGGTCCGGAACAGGGGTTGCAGCGGTCGACGATGACGTCGCGGTCGCCTTCCCCTTGGCCTTCGCAGCCTTGATGCCGGGAGGACGCCGGGAGGACACCGGTGTGCCAGAACTCCCTTCATCCACGTACGTCCGGTTGAGGTCAACCGGATTAGTGCCGCTGCTCGTGTAGTCACCAGCTTCGGTGACCTTCGTCCTCTTCGGCGCACCAGTGTGCAGAATTCCACCTTGGAACTTCTGCTTCTCCCTCAAGAGCGCCCAGATGGCCTCGTGCTTGAACTCGCCGAACATCGACCGGTACGACAACATCGCTTTAGAGCGCACGTCGTGCACGCTCTCGCCGGTCCCCTGTGACCGCGCGCACTTCTCGAACTCCGCCGAGTACAAGTTCACTTGCTTCTTGATTTGATCCCAGTGCTTGCGGAGTTGCTCACTCTTGCGCTTGTACGCGGTCGGAGGCTTGACCGAATTGTAGAGGTCCGCGATGCGCTCCTAGTACGCGGTCTGTCTCTGGTTGTTGGCGAATATCGGATATTCCGATATATCTACCCAACACCGGGCCAAAGTGAGAGTTTCGTCGTCGGTGTAGTTCGTACGGCCGGGGGCGTACTCATCGCAGTCACCGGGAGGCGGCAACTTCTGCGCCCGCTGCCGGTTCTGCTTCGCCTTCCCCTTGGCGGCACCGGTCGCTGCGGGGGCAGGATCGGCCGATGCGGTTGGGCGGTGCGGCGACGGCTCTATATCAGACAACCCATACGATTCCGTACTGAAATCGGGATCGTAATGGGTGTTGTCGCCGAACGAACGATAATCGCCGGGTTCTGTACCCGGCCAATGCGCCTCTCCGCTAAACGTAGGGCTATTGGGGCTTGAATCCATTTCGTAGTAATTATGTAAATGTAAGTTTCGAAGATGAAATCGTGTGAAATGAAATGTTACAAATGAACGCTATTTATAAAAAAACGAAACCGCGTGCCATCGTCCGCGGCCTTCACAATGGGGCGGACGATGACGCCGACGATGGTCATCGTCCGCGGTTTAAGTCGCGCCCGAAGCATAGGCCGCGACTATCGTCCGCGGCCTATGCCACACACCCACAGTGGGGGCGGACGATGAATGGCGCGGACGATGCGCGCCATCGGGCGTGCCATCGTCCGCCATTGTTGATGGCCTCATGTGGTTGTGAGTTGTAGGCACAATAATTTTGTATTTTTAGAGGAATAATACACGATTAAAATACAGTTGATAATTTGAAGAAATGAACATAAAATAATCGGACGGTCTATGATATTCATGAATGTAAGTACGAAGCAGGGACAATATTAAGCGTCCATCAATTCTGAGAAGTTGAATTGGTTTTTTTGTTTTTATGACTCAAATTCTATTGGAAATTTATAATAAATAAATCATTTATAGCAAGGGCAAAACCGGAACAACAAACACCTACATTTCTCAAAATTCAACAGCATTTAATATGTTTTCTAGCTTTTTGCGAAATTTCTTTATCTTGGTTGGATGAAGCATTATAAATTACACATGTCCTATTAGCCATTAATATTTTATCTAGCGAAAAATGTTTAATTTTGCATATTATTCCGTAAGTAGTGGACTACTTAATTTAATTTTCTTACTTTTAAGTTGGTCAATGCAAATAAATTGGATTTATTTCCAAAACTGCCGCGAAATTGTGGCGAAAAGTCCAAAACCAATGAAACAAATAAGATTATCAACGACGTCGTTCACGTGACTATAAACGCCGTTTCCCAACAGACCATACACAGTGCACAATATATACCAAATTTAATCCAGTGTTTTTTATCCGTTGAGTTTTCACCCCGTTCCCTATTCGGTAGATATAGTGAGAGAAGGAATTCGGTAGATATATATAGAGAGAGAAAGAAGTAGTACTTGCTCCTTTGCTTTAATAGTTGTCGGCTTTTGCTTTTTCCACTCGCCATCTTCTCCGCCTTCACCACCACTCTTTTCTGCAACGAATTCACACGAAACGGCAGTGTGAGTGAAATGCCGGTGATCTGCATCTGAGATCTCTGCATTTTCCTTTTTCTTAGGCTATGGGGAGTGTGTCGTCGGAGGAAGCCAGTGAGGAGAGATGCGGGAGCTACAGCTTGAGCGCTGACATCAGCGAGTCGGAGAGCTCGAATGGCGAACTAGAGGAGGACGAGTGCGGCGGCGCGTCGAGCTCCGCAGGATTTTCTTCCTTCGCCGCCGGCGGTTCGGCGTACTTGTCGCCGACTTTTAGTTTTCCTATCATCGGAGGCAAAGATGTGGTGGTATGGGACGAGAAGCCGCTCAAACGTACCTCTGATTTGTCAGGTTTGCTGCTAGCTAGATTGTTTTCTGCGAATTTTGTCGTTTATGCTTAGGTGCTGCTTAGAGTGGGCAATTGAGTTCTGTGTTTTCACGATTCTGGTGCTGATTTTGCTATTCATTAGTACTGATGTATAGTTATTCACCGATCTAATTTTGCCTGCTCCGTTTTGGCATGAATTTTGTGCAACATTTATGTTTTTGATTTGGAGATTTGATGCATTTACTCGTAATCCATGGGTTGTACCCTAGAATCAGCGGTTTTTGCATAGGATTGGTGTTAGCCATAGCAATTCCCTAATTTTCTCTCTTTGGTTGGATTTTAGAAATTGAGATGATGAAAGAAAGATTTGCGAAGCTTCTCTTGGGGGAGGACATGTCTGGCGGAGGTAAAGGAGTTTGTACCGCGCTAGCAATTTCGAATGCTATCACCAATCTCTCTGGTATTTTCCGTTAGCCTCTGTCAACAAGTTTTGGTTACTTTTGCTTGTTTATTTTCTTCCTTTTTTTGACAGTATTTTTGTAATTGTAGCCACTGTATTTGGTGAACTATGGAGGTTGGAACCGATGGCTCCTCAAAAGAAGGCAATGTGGTGCAGAGAGATGCAATGGCTCTTGTCTGTGAGTGATTCGATTGTGGAACTTGTTCCCTCCATTCAACAATACCCGGGTGGTGGCACGTATGAGGTGATGGCAACCAGACCACGCTCAGACTTATATATGAACTTGCCAGCGCTCAAGAAGCTAGATGCGATGTTGATCAGCGTTCTTGATGGGTTTTGTGACACGGAGTTTTGGTATGTTGATCGTGGAATAGTTATGGATGATCACGATAAATATTCATCTGGTTCATTGTCCGGGAGGCCTTCAGTTCGACAGGAGGAGAAGTGGTGGCTTCCGTGCCCTAAGGTTCCTGGGAAGGGTCTGTCTGAAGAGTCAAGGAAGAGGTTACAACAATCCAGGGATTGCACAAACCAGATACTGAAAGCAGCATTAGCCATAAATGCCAATGTGCTAGCTGAGATGGATATTCCAGCAGCCTACATTGAAACATTGCCAAAGGTGATTATATTCTCTTTGTGAAACAGTTTGCTAATTCGTTGAGGACATAGTTTAATTAACTGTATTTGTGGTCTCAGCAGAACGGAAGAGAATGCTTGGGTGACATCATATACAAGTATATAACGGCTGATCAGTTCGCACCCGAACGCCTTCTTGATTGCCTCGACTTGTCAACGGAGCATCACACTCTAGATGTAGTAAATAGAGTCGAGGCAGCTGTGCATGTTTGGAAGATGAAAGAAAAGAAGAAACACCCTAATGATGCGAAATCTAAACGGAAGTCATGGGGTGGTAAGGTGAAGGGTTTTGTAGCTGATGGAGAAAAAAGTCTATTTCTGGCTCAGCGCGCTGAGTTATTGCTGCAAAGTCTTCGGCTTCGCTTCCCTGGCCTTCCACAAACTGCACTAGATATGAGCAAAATTCAATACAACAAGGTAGTTAACCAAATCTTGCTTTCCTCTACATTTTTGCCCTATCTTGTTGTCAAGAACACATGTTGCACAATTTGCAGCATGTAGAACTGCTTCTCACTAATTCTCTCTCCTGCAGGATGTAGGGCACTCAATTCTTGAGAGCTATTCACGAGTAATGGAGAGTTTAGCTTTCAATATAATTGCTAGGATCGATGATGTTGTGTTTGTGGATGATGCCACAAGGCGCTGTGCTGCAGCAGAGTCCCTGTCAATCTTTGGGAGGGGAGGTGGCTTCAACGGCCTGCCCATCCAAAAGAAGATGTCACCAAGTCCCTTCTCCATTCAGCACACGCCCTACACATCTCCATTTGCGACTCCAACCTTCTGTTCATCCCCGCCCATGCCCAATAGCCCGAGAAGGTCTGTTAGTCCACTGAACAAGACTTCCCAGACAAGAGTGCAAAACCATAAGTTCGACAAGATAGTGCCCGCTGATCTGGATAAAGTCTGGTCGTACACGGGAAATCTAGGGTCCAGGAGAGTCCCATGGGATGCCCCAGAACGTGATTGATGATCTAGATATCTGGTTGGTGTTAAATAGTGGATGATTCATCTTTATATATCCTGTATATTTGCCTAGTATATGTACCAGTTGAAGTTTTTGATCTTTCTTTTTAGCACTTGACAAGATAAATTAGGTTTATTTGTTACCGCAGTTATGCAGTTGCAACACTAAATTTGTGTTCTCTACAGCTTGTTGAGTAGTTCTACTAACTATGGTTGCTGATTTCCAGCATATTAAAGAAAATTATATCCTAGAAAATCTGAGGTTTTGTCTCTATTCTACCGACTTCTGTTTTTGCCCAAACTCATCGCTATCTTTACACCAACAGAAGCGATGAGACCAAATACATGTATATACCTTCACAGCTACAGAAGCAACTCTAATGCATTTTTTGGCAGTAGAAATTAGAATGCAAATCTACATTATCAGATAAAATTAGTTATGAAACTAGTATGATGGCAGAAAGTAGTCAAGGAAAAGCACAATATTCAGATAAAGAAGCTGCTTCAGCAACATGTACTTCAAATCATTGAAAGAGAATCATTCAACAACAGCTCTAAAATGATGTAGTAATTCTTTAAATTTTGAATACACCAACTAAAATTCTAGTATTTTTATTGTTCAATCTTCTAACAGAGCTAACGCTAGAAAACTGAAACTTATAATACAAAATCGAAAAGTAGCACCTAAGGGGAGCACTGTGGATACATCAGGAGAAACGAAAACCTTGGAGATGTGAGTTAGCAACTGTGCAAGCTGATAGAAAATGAGAGAACCAACCACACTAATGACTGGCATCTTCATAGGCTTGCTTATCACCTTTCCAGCATCATATATTCATTTGATTCATCCCAACCTGCACGAAACGAAAGGCAACAAAATTCAGACGACTAGCTTCAACAGAGGAAAATTTTCACTCATTATTTCTCACTCGCTTTTAGCCTTTAGCCAGTCATCAAAGCTCAGGACCTAAACGACAGCGAATGAGCTATCTACACACCATCAGTTTTATCTTCAGCATTGTTACATTGTTTTCCTCAGAGATAACTTCACTAGTTACAAGTATATTATGAAAAAAAATATTCCAAGCACTAGCAAAATCAACTGCAGCACACAATGCTGATCAATAAGCACAAACAATACACATATAAACCAATCTTTTAAACAAAATGCAAAGTGTAAAGCTCAAATTTGCTAAACTGATCAAACAAGAACTCACTCCGTTGAAAAAACCCAATCGGGAGAGGGCAAAGTATCTCCGAATAACCATCAACGGGTCCAATGCTCCCGCTCTCCAAATCAAACACTCCAACACAGCCCCTCCTCATCTTCCCTACTGCAATGCTGGTCAATGGTTGGCAAAGAATATGCAGTTCCCCTAACATTTCTCATCACTAAAAACCTCTCTAGCCGAAGCTGAAAATGCGCAATTATCACCCAAGAAGAGCATTGTCTCCTAAATCAGTAAATCTTAATCCATTTCTCACCATTTTCATCCAGCCCAAAACGGGCTTTTTCTTCTTTTGTTCTAAACTAGAACTTAGGTTCCTTATCTGTTCTAGACTTTTTTTTTGTTCCGGATTTGGGAGAGACGCATGACCCTCATGCGCCTCCTTTTAATGAGACGCATGACAGTCATGCGTCTTTCATAGAGACGCATGAGGGACATGCGTCGTTAATTTTTTAATTTTTTTCGGGCAAAGACGCATGAGGATCATGCGTCACTGGCAAAGACGCATGATCATCATGCGTCGCTATTTCTGACCTGGTTCAAACAATAATGAAATAAGCACTTCAAATGCGGTGATGATAAGCACGTTGGGTGACATGACACCTGAACCAATAATTGCTAGTCCACTAAGATAGGTAAACTCCTAAAGGGCTGATTTTCTATCCGACAAATAAAGGGTGGTGGACCATCCTAGCCTATCACGTTATTATATTGTGAAATGTGTGGTCAAATCACTGGACAAATACATAAAATAAGGGGAGGTGGACCATCCTAGCCCATCACATGATTTATGGTGTCAAATGTGTGGTCAAATCACTGAACAAAAACCAACAAATTAAAGCAATAAAAACCACTGAGAACCGGAGCGAAGCAACAAAAATAGCGACGCATGATGATCATGCGTCTTTGCCCGTGACGCATGACCCTCATGCGTCTTTGCCCGAAAAAAATTAAAAAATTAACGACGCATGTCCCTCATGCGTCTCTATGAAAGACGCATGACTGTCATGCGTCTCATTAAAAGGAGACGCATGAGGGTCATGCGTCTCTCCCAAATCCGGAACAAAAAAAAAGTCTAGAACAAATAAAGAACCTAAGTTCTAGTTTAGAACAAAAGAAGAAAAAACCCAGCCCAAAACACCTTAAATTTCACAGTTGTTTGTCTCATGAACAACCATCATTGAAACCTTGGTAGTCAGCAGGCTGAAGCCTCAGATACATATC
Organism: Salvia splendens; assembly: GCF_004379255.2. NCBI lineage: Eukaryota > Viridiplantae > Streptophyta > Magnoliopsida > Lamiales > Lamiaceae > Salvia > Salvia splendens. The sequence continues at coordinate 16,782,715 of NC_056040.1, read as the reverse complement.
CACCACCAACAATTCTCTATCAGATTCCACAAGCAATTTCTTATCACAACCAAAAATTGAACACGAAGCAACACTCAAATTCATATCAACAGTGTTGACAACAACAATTCGACCAGCGTTATCGGCTGCGTAGAATTTCCCCTCCAAAGGATCACGTCATCATAGCGCGAAAGCAAACCGTCAATTAGCGTCCATTTATCGTCGCCAGACTTACACACCGGAAATTAACCGGAAACGTTCATTGTTAAGAGCACAAACAACACGTCGACTTTCTCCACGTAGAGATTCGCAGCCTCCCCAATCGAGCTCGCCGTCGGTCTGAAATTGATATACTGCCCCCAATTTCTCTTAAGAAACTGAAGAGCTTCGGGAAGGACTTGTATTGAGATCGATCGGCCACGTTCTAACAATAAATTTTTAGAATGTTGATTAATATTTTTATTACAAATTACGTCATACGAGTTAATTAATTATAAATTTATTTTTAATTAGTTATAATTTTATACTGGTAATTTTTGGTTTAGATACCTTGCGTAGATATTCTAATTCAAAAGGCAATAATCAACTTTAACAATCCAATAAAGTAGTATATAAAATACTGTAATATTACTCCATCCACTAGGATTTGATATGGATCTTGATTCAAATATGAAATTTAATTCTACTGCATAAAAATATGACATGAATTTCGATTCTAATATATTCATGAAATTATTGGTTTCTAAAATTACAAATTTTGCCATAATTTGGTAAATTTCATTAACTTAAAATTTAGTCAGGGAAGTCAAGAACTTAGCCTTGTACTGAATTTTTCATGACTTAGGAAAAGAAAATAATTCGTGAAAAAAATCACTAAGAGACAAGTAAATAATTTTGAGACTGTCTTCTTGAATTTAGTGATATCCGAAGATATTTACATTCTATAAAAGATCAAATAATGACTTTAAAATCAAATAATGAAGGGGGGAATAGATTGTGCATCTTACCCAGTTGAGAATTGATTGGATCCAGTTTTTTTCAGCCAAATTCGGCCCGGCACAAATTGCTCTAAAACTTTATTACACCTATTATTTGACAGACGGCCAGGCCCAAACACAGACCCGGGCCGGGCCAGGCCGAGTTGAGATTGTTTACAAGAGCATCAAACATCCAAAATCATGATTAACTCCATACTAACAGCCACCTTATTCTGAACTCTCTTTTCTGATACAGGCTTCAAGCTTTGCCACTTGAGGCGCACATCCATCACAAATTTTTCTCAGAAGTTGCAACCTCTTTTCTATCTCCGACATAGGTAGAGACGAAGCTGCCGTCACCGCTGCCTGCGGCTCGGGCTCAGGTTTCTTGTTGCATATCAGTTTCACCATCATCCCCTGTCAATGATTCACCACTATAAACAAGTGTTGCAGAAGCGCAGTAGAAAGAGCACATATTCCTATCGTATAACAAGGTAGACGACACGCTATGGTAAAAAGCGCGTTCATTACAGGCACTAGGCAGAGTATAATGCGCATGGTTTCACCTGGATTTGTAACATATACAATATGTAAAGATGAGTTGATGCAAGAGCGTCATACCTCGTGTTGCAGCCTGCGAGAATAGTCGCGCATCAGAGATTTCGCGAGTTTATTGCGCAGTGAGAGAGTAGTATCACCAACACTGCCGAATATGAAGGATGAAAGATGATGCAGAACCAGGGAGAATGCTACTGAGCCCCTGTTTGCCCCTTTGTCAAGGGCGCCAGAGGTCCACGATTTCACATAGGCTTCCAGGATGCTCTCGTTATCCTGCAGGCAACTTGAACTCAGTAAATTTTATTCAATGTAAGATGTGTGCCTCTATCTTCAGACAGAACTGAATTAAGATCTACACGCGCACAGTGCTGTATAATAGAAAACTGACACTCACCTCGATGGGTTCAAGGTAGCCATCAGCCTTCGCGAGGCACTTATGTAGAGGCGGCAGGAGCTCAAGAACACGTGAATTAGATAAGGTATTCCACGCAGCAAGCCTTACAGAATCTTCAACGGATTTATGTAAATACATTGCAACCTGCCTCCCAAATATGACATCACCATACGATTCAGCTGAGAACTGCTCCACTAGAGTTTCGATGAATGTAGGGTAGCTATCGTGGATGTATGATGCAAACTTCAGGCGCTCAACACCCGTGTGACCGAGCACGTCTGTACACCTTTTCTCATCAAGAACTTCGCCATACACATTCTGCAAGGTTTCGTAGAGAGTCCTGCTTTTCTCATCTTCCAGAACACCCATCCCACAAAGTAATGTTGCAGACATCGCGTGCAGTTTCCAAACAACTGGAACACATTTAGCAGGCGAGCGGAGCTCAGAGCTAAGAGAAGTAGGGATGGCTTCGATAGCCAGGAGAAAAAAGAGTCCGCTCTTAGCAACTTCTAGAATGTCTGAGGCCACCTCTGAATAGGTTTCACCATGAGAAGGACTGGGCGGACATGTGTTATTGTTTAACTGAGTGGTGGAGATTGCACTGAGAAACCAATGTTCAGGAAGAGGCAATCTCTGGCGAGCCCACTCCAATATTAATGAAGATGAAGAAGACATCACTTCACCAGCTTCACTTGTCGCGTTCATATCCTCATGAATAGTTTCCATAAAACGAACTTTTTTCTTTGTAGATTTTTGGCTTGGATGGTTGGTCTCAGGCATGGTTTTTCGTTTCTTCTTTGCACCAAGCCACCTGGTTCTAAAGTGAGAGGCCAAAACATTAGATATCAGTGCATATTCTTCATCATCATAGTTCCACTTGAAAGAACTGTATCCTTTTCTAAGAGAGAGGAACTTATGAATGCCATAACTCAGATGCTTGAGTACAGGAACCTGGAAGATGACTTTTAGTAACTTATCAAGGACTGAGCTACTCCATGGGCCCACAATTAAACAAGCAGTAAGGACGCATTCTATCTTTTGCATTGTGCAGCCTATCTCTTCGGCTTCTGATGGATCCACAGTAGATGGAATCCCAAAAGCTTCAAGCAAGTAAACGAGCAATCTTGCGTCTTGCTGAGCCAACAAAGAATTTATGGACCAATACCCTCCAGCAGAGGCACCCCAGCCGACACCAACTCCTGGAGCAGGGCCGCCTCTACTGAACATCTCAATAGGCCGCAGGAATTTCCAGTCACTAGTAATTGCTTCCATTGAAGTTGACAGCAGATACTGTATTTCAGTAGAACAGGACTTCAGTATACCATTAGCAAGAATCTTATCGTCCCTTGAGAAATTGTCATATCCAACTCGTGCTGAATGGATATCGAGATTTGCATGTGTAACCAACTTATCAACAGAATCTGCTACTTGGAAGAACCCTTGGAGGCAACATTGAGAAGATATTGCAAATTCAGGACTTCCTTGAAGTCTCAAATCACATAAATACTTTACAAAGGAGCCATTTTCAGAAGGATCACTTGATCCTCCAGACCTGATATACCCATTTTTAACAAATGCAAGTCCAATCTTAGGAACAAACTCTGGCAACCATGGCAATCGGCCATCAGGTAAGCTCGTAAAGTCCTCTGGGATGACAGCTTTCAGCACGCTGGCAAGCATACTTAAAACAGAAGAAATTATCCATAGCAAGGAATTTACTTTTGAATCCTGGAAACAGATCCTCTCACCATCATTACTTTGGGAGTTGAAAAGTCTCGATACGTATGCAATATTTTTAACTTGTATCCACTCAATTGCCGAATCTATAATAGGACCAAAGTGTCTCCATGACCAAGGGTCTGTATCTTGAACAGTATCTGTGGGTGTTTCTTGCATGCTTGAATAGAAGTTCGGAAGTCTATCAGCCATAACTCCAAGAAGAAGATAAGCTTCACTTGTGATGGCACAGTATTCATTCATCACATCATAGCTGGTTAACTTCTCAAAGGTAGGTACACTCAACCATGCACACAATGATGTAAATAGGTCAGAAAAATCCGAAATACTATATCCATAATTAACGGAAACCTTCCATAGACGCAATTGTTCGACCAGCATAGCAGATGAAAGTATGCAGGACTCTCTCCCGGACTTGACCCATTGATCAAGAGAAAATGGATAACGGTACAAGTGCCAAGTCAGTTGACGAAAAATTCCATTGTTAATAAATGTTGAGCAATTCTTCCTGCCATGCCGAGCCAATACCTTTAAACACCACCACAAGAGTAGAAAGATTGATTATTTATCAGAAAAAAGTAAATAAAAGATGGATAAGCAAACAAAATACATCCGGCAGCTTAAAAGGGAAAAACTGTGAAACCACAGCTCACTTTGAATAGAGTAACGGATTTGATTTTACTGGCATTGATTTCCATTTGTTCATTTGAAGTAAATCTTCCAGCAATTGTCTGAGCAAGCCTTCCACAGTCCAAAACTGCAGCAGCACAAGTTGGAGAATGCTTTGCTAAAGCTATCAATATTGATATTAAGCATTCCTCTAGTGGTGCAGCAGGATCTGTCTGTTGACACGGAATTGATAAATTTCCATTTTGTATTAAGAATCGCTGAAATGACGCAGAGAACCTAAAACAATTTGAATAAATATTTTACCTGTAAGAGATAGCAGATCCTTTCAAGAGTCCCCATTCTAACAAGACCAGCCGCAAAATCCTGCCCTGCAACAACTACATCATCCTGAATAGTGTGCTCGCCCTCACCTTCAGCTTCGTCATCCACCATCTCCTCACCAAAACGAAGAATATTGGAAGGCTTAGTATTATACTTCCAAAAGCCACCACGAAGAAAACCAACATTAACATCTGGTTTACTTCTGAATACAGGAGCAGTACAAACATCTTTCGAATAAGTTGGTGTCCGCTGAAACAAAAGTTAATATATATAAATTACAAAGATGAACTCATACGTCATAACTGGAGCCAAGTATTAACAAAATATCTTTTGAGAGATAAAACTCTACCTCCAACATGTCAAATAAAATCTTGTTTGTATCATAACTCAATGCACTAAGAATGGCCTTGGCACAATTGAGGACAACGCTATTGTGGTTGTCATCAAAAGATATTCTACAGACAATATCAGAAAGCATCACGGTCAAATAAGTATCCAGATTTAAGGTTCATAAGCAATAGCCTATATGTTTCAGTCAAACTTAAAGGAAGAGAACAAACATAATAATCCATGAAGGTCACTGATTTACCTCAGTAATAAAGCAAGCTCAGGTTCCGGACCCAGAGCATAAGCCCAAATAGCAACCCAGTCAGCAGGCTCCACAGAATCAGCAATATTAGAAACAGAATCAACTTGATTCTGAATGATTTTAGAAATTGCCCGATTAAGAATAGCTGCAATTACACTTAACGCAAGTGTCCGTTGGCCCGGAACCTGAAACAAGTGTTCCAGAAGTAATAATGGTTATGGGATACATTCATATTTACAAAAGCATGTTATCTGGTAGAAAACAAGTTCTTACTTACCACACTTCTAGCTAATGCTAATGCTTCTTTTATTGTGTAACCACCAGCACCAGGATCACCTTCAGTTCGAAGATAATCACGTTGGGAAACATTGTTTGAATTGAATTGGCCTACATTTACACAAATTTGATCAGCATCCCTGGAAAAATTAAAGTGAAAAAAATATCTTCTGAAACTAATTGACCTATGACAGATCAAAGAGTGACACCTTCAAGAGTAAGCAGGAAGTAAACATATAAATGAGACTATGTTGGTGTTTGGCTGAGGTTAAAAGCTCCTGAACAGCCTTGGATAAATACGCTCCTAAACTAAGCTGTAAATAAATACTACAGAATACACGTTTCGATAAACTGAAATAAGGCTCATGCATCAGCATTCTAAATATGTACACTTGTGAAGCTCATTTGTACACTTACCAATATTGGACTCCATACCAAAGCCAATAATGTTTCCATCTAAGGAAAATCTCACATCTCTAACACGCTCAACTCTTTTGCTCCAAGCATTCCATATGCTACTTTTATCTGGGTTTGCATTTGTAGAAACATTGTCTTCCTTATTTTTTAATGCACTTTCAGTTTCTATTTCCATTGGTTCATGAGAGACAGTGTTCTCAGAAATTTTAGGCAAAGCTTCCTCATGTTGCATATCAACTGATGCACTGCCCGTAACATCTGTCTCATAAGACTTTTGCCTCTTGTCTTTTCCTTGGCCCCTTTTCTTCAATGCATCAATCAATTTTGGGTTCAGCTTAGCCATTATCTCAGCTTGTGCTTCAGCAAGTTCTTCAGCAGACATATTTGCTAATCGAGCACGATTCTCAGCATCAATCTGACTTTGAAGACTGCTTTCTTCTCCACCTACTGACGCCTGCCCTGAGAAATCAGAAGCTTTATGTGGTTTCGGCATATTGTCCCTTTTCAGGTCCACTTCTTTACTCAATCCATTCTGCCATGTAGACGCCTTCACCACAACAGTATTTCCATCAGATTCAGCAATGCCATCCTGTGGATATTGCATAGTTTGAACATTATTTCCATTTTTGCCATATTCAAAGCTGTGAAACTCCGTGGCATTTGCCAAATGTGATGCGTCTTTTGCTTCTCCTTTCGCCTCTCTGATTTTCGAAACATTATTAGTCACAGTCACAGACTGAAACTGTGCATCACCATTAGAAGCCATGTTTGTCTCTTTCGGCTCAACTTCACCCCCATTCGAGCACCTTCCCTCTTCCTTCTCATGGAACCCCGAGCTGCCAGCTTTTTCCGCAATCTCCCACCATCTACTGAAATCCAAACCCCTCTTCTCTTTTCTTTGTAATGGATTAGCAGCAGCAGCTACTGCTCTCCCCTCGAAATCTTCCTCTTCTCCAGCAAGCTCATCTTCACTGTCTTTGCCATTATGAAGGTTCGAATTTCCAACGTTAGGAGCCCAATGCTGTCAATCAACATCACCACATCACCAGAAATATAATCAGAGCATCCGCAATTCTCAACAATCAAATGCATCCAAAGAAGAGAATAACACACAATATTATCAATAGAACTCAAATTATTCCATCTGAAAAAGGAACGATCAGAAGCTACAACTGAACCTAACAAAAAGGGGGAAACCAATAAACAAAAGAAAAACAGATACCTCCCATACACAAAGAAGCAAGTGACAGAGAGAACTAGAAGAGAAGAACAAATACCGGGCCGTGTGAGCGGTGGCGCGCCAACGGAAAGGGCAGCACGGTGGGACGCGGCCCTGTGGGCGGAGCCAACGGCCTAGTCTGCCGAGTTTCGGAGAAGCCCTTTTCTACTATGCCACCAACCAGCCGCGAAACATCATCTTCCCCAATTTGAATTGAATTTGCTCCTAACATCTTGGATTTCAGATTTTTGCTCTCTCTGCTTGCATACTCACTCATGTTGAAACTCACTCGGAGGCTTAAAATCAAACACCAGGTGTTCGTTTTCGAATGCGAACTGCATATATTACTTCAATTAAATTTCAATCCAATTCTGCCTCTCAAACCCTGAAATTATACAATAGAAAATGTTTGACTAAGAGCATAGCGGATGTCCCACTCGGACATCCACTAGAACATCCCGAAAACACCTCCCGCCACGTCACTAGGACTTCCCATCCCACTGCCACGTCAATAGGACATCCCCTTCACAATCCGCCATTCCCATCACCCTTCCCACTAGGACTTCCCACAATGGCGGACGTCCGCCCGCCCGTCGTGCCGACGTCCTACCCGGACGTCCGACCCACGCCACAATGGCGGACGTCCGCCCGCCCGTAGCGCCGACGTCCGAGGACACCCGACGTCCTCACGGGACGTCCGTATCCGACCTCCCCTGCCACAATGGCGGACGTCCTGGTCACCCATCGCGCACGTCCGACTGGACGTCCGCCATTGGAGATGCTCTTAGTTTTAAATAATTGGTAAAAACAATTAAGCTTGCATCTACAAGGATTTAGGGCCATACTCCATAGTAGTGTTGATAATTACAGCCATCCAAGTTGCGATATTGGTTGGGCCTGCATTCATGCCCACCATAATTTTTTAGTTCTGAAAAGACCAAAGCTATTGTTTGGGCCTTGCCGATCCACTATATGCATAAAGAGGCCCACATAATAGTATTACCAATACTCTATTTAATTGGACCTAATTATTCTAATTCAACAAATGCTCTTACAAAAGTAGTCTAGTCGAATGACATATATTGGATAGAAAAAGCATGCTACATCAAAATAATAGTAGTAGTATAAAGTATTCTCTATTTTCTTTTATATGGGGTCCAAACCTAGCAAACCATCCAATTCACATAGAGTAGGTGTCGATCATATGATAATTTCTTGAAAATTTTTATTTAATCAAATAAATAGTGAAAAGGAGCAATGGGCATTGCTCCCCACATGTTGGAGTTGGCAGATATGGTTTTATCCACAATAATGGTCTGAAATGGATTGGGTTTGTGAAGAGTCATCAACATTTCGAAGACTTGCTGATAATGATCCTTTGTCTCCTTTTCCACACCACACACTACAATTTATAATTTGGATCCCACTATCTTTCTCTGCATTTTAACAAATTAAAGTCCCCAACTCACGAAATTCCTTCAGTTACATGATCTGTCTTTACTCATTTTTTTATAACGCATTATTATGACATTTGTAAAATTGTGTGTGTGATATGATATCTTTAAATTGATATAGATTGTAGAAACAGATATACTAACAATAATTCTGCCCTTTAGTGACAATTGGTGTGATTAAATTTACAAATTGTAGAGTAAAGAAGGTTGAGTGGAATAATGGCATATTCCAACGCATTTTCCCAATTGTAGAGAGAGAGAGAGAGAGGATCAAGTCGCCACTTCCCGACCACGCCAGCGAGATTGTGTTATTTCATCACACCATCACTTTAATATGGTTTGATTATTTTATAAACTGAAAGTCAAATTAAAAATTCAAATCAAATCAATTAATGTTGTTACTTGTTAGAAAGATAAGTATCCATATTCAATGGACCTTTGAGAACCCAAAGGGGCATGTGCCATGTCATCATTTTAGGCATCTATCTATGTGGCATCCCAATCCTTAATTTAGCCTACCCTAAATCTAATTAGCAATGATTTTTGACTTTGCCATGGTGGTCTTCCATTGAGGTCAAAGGGCCCACATGTTTATTTTTTTTCCTTTCCTTTGTTGACAAGTTGGGTAAAGAGTTAAGTTAAAGATGAATTTGCAGCTTATTAGTTCAAATTTGATTATACTATGTAAATAATTACACGAGCACATATATTATTAGACAGAGGATGAATAGAAGCGGGAATAAATTAGTTTCTACTCGTCTCTAATTTATTGAAAACAAAAAAGCAAAATCTTGTCATTATTCATCTTGATGTAAAACTAGATCCTAAAATATGTCCATTTTGAACCTCATTTTGGCAAAATATTAACCGGCCACACTTAATCAAAATCATTACCTTGGATTTTATTATTGCACAAGGACTCATTGTAAGATTATGTGAAATGCAATATTTAACAACTTTAATGGGTTTAGAGTATTGATAAATGTACATAAATTGAATACATATGATCATATTTTTTTACATATGTAAAATGAATTAATATATTATATATTTATCTCTCTGTAATAATTTAGGAAAATACAACTTTTCAAATTAAATATATGTAGATTTAGGGAAATATTAACATTTTTTTATATTTGCATGAATATCTTCAAATCAAACTGGAAATCATGTGTGGATTTATCAATTCATAAACATTCATGAAACATTTTTAATGACACTGTATATATCTTTTAAATTATAGTAGTAGGAACATTTTAGTAAGAAGATACTAATATAATTAATAATAAAAGTGATTCAAATAAAACCGATCAGGTTCAATTTAAAGATGGAACTATTATGTTCTTATAATTTATGTTTGTTTATCTCTATTCAATGCTTTAAATTAATAGCAAAATAAAGACAAGAGAATCTGCATAAATTGTGATTTTTAAGTGTAAATCTGCACATTTACTTTAGCATATCATCCATGTTATGCCTCCAGATTTTAACCAGTGTATAAAATCAACAGAAATAATAATCACACGTTTCTACTATATAAAATACTCCTAACATAAAACAGTTAAAAAGCGTTGGCGCAGTTTGGACTTTAAGAAATTTTAAAAAGGAAAAGATAAACATGTTAATATTATGGGATTAGATAATTTAATTAATTTATAATTTATGTTATCCATCCAAATTGTATTTTATAACCATAACGATCCCGATAATGATTTATTTAAATTATCATGATCAACTCCAATATCCCAGATCCCAATTATCAACTAAATTGCTTTATTATAAATTAATTCAATTATTATTAGGTACATCTTCACTACCAATAATTGTACTAAAATAGTATGCTAGTACATTTTTTGTGCGAATTAAAGAAGATTAGGTCAACTTCTGCATGGATTAATTTACTGTTATTTCTATATATGCCATGAAAATATAAAGGCTAAAATTGTTGGTTTTGAACCATAAGGTTAATTCGCAGTCGCGGTTTCCATTTTAGTAAATGAGTAATTGGTTATTGATAATTAATTACACTATATTGGATTTTATCTTTTATTAAGAGAAATTGACACCCTATGATTTTGATTAGGTCGTTTTTTAACAATTCACGAGTCCCGCGATTGGCGATTTGTTCAATTCAACGGCCAAATAACATTAAAATACTAACAACATGCCATCCGCAACGCTATCTCTTATCCGTCTCTTAACCGTCTCATCTCTTCACTATTCATGGGCCACTGTACTTTTCATCTCATCTCTTAACTAAGAGACAGCACCTGCAACGGATCATCTCTTAACCATCTCATCCCTTAACTATTCATTCAATTTCATGTTTTATTTTTATTTCCAACAAATTCAATTAATAAAAACACACTTCATTAAATAAAATAAAATTACAATTTAAAATCCTAAAAAAATAAAAAGTGGAAAAAAAATAAAAACACATAATAAAAAGTGGAAAAAAAATAAAAACACATAATAAAAAGTGGAAAAAAATTAAAATACATGATTTTAAATATAATTTTATATAAATTATAAAAACTACTCCGCCGGCGAATCATCCCCCGAAGGCGGTGGCGGAGCACTCAAGCCACATGTAGGCGGAATATCGATTTGTCTTGCCATATACTCAATTCAGGCAAGATGGGCTTGATATTGGGGAGGCGTCATGCGGGAAGTGTCAGCCATCGTGGCAGTCAAGTACATGGACAATAGGCTGTTCGAGCCCGAGACCGAGCCCGCCTGGCTTGATTCGCCTCGGCCCCTTCTCCCTCTAGCCGCCTTCGCCGCCTTGGTCACATGGGTCCGACGGCGCCCACTGGAGGAGCCCCCTGCATCGGTGGTCGTGCCCTCAACCTCCTGTGAGGCGTTGCCTGACCCGCCCTCACTAGACGAGTATTGACCACCCTCCGTGTGCTTCGTGCGTTTCGAGCTCGAGCCCATGTTGGACTGGACACCGCCAGCCCACCTTTCAACGTCTTTGACCGCCTCCCAAACATCGATATGTTTGAATTCTTTGCTGTTGTCGTCAAAAAAGACTCGCAAAGCCGCTCTCAGAATGTCGACTCCACTGGCTCCGCTTTGGTAATTCGACGCTTCTTTCTTGTAGATCCTGCAAAATTTGTTGACATCTCTGTCGACTCGGTCAAAATTACTGCGGAGCATCTTCATGGTGCGGCGGCGTGAGCCCTTTGGCTTGTTCTAGTTGTAGGCGTCGGTGGCCTTTTCCCAAAAACACTTGCGGGTTTGTTGATTCCCGACGATGGGATTGTACGAGACGCTGACCCAAGGGTTGAACAGAGTCATCGTGTCTTTGCGGCTGTATGGATGACGACCTACATCCTCCTCCTCCTCGACCTCCTCATCATCTTCCTCCACGGCGTTGAATGCGCGACCCCCGGAGCTTCCACCACCTCGTCCTCCTTCCAGAGTGGGTTCAGCCGAAAAATCCTCCCTAATTTGGGATAATCCCTGCGGGGGACGAGAGTATGCATCCACGTCAAAATAGGGTGGTTGGTACGCCGCCGGCGTCGATGAGCCTTGGGTGCCCGGTGTCGACAAACCGGAACCGGAAGCACCCAAGACATTGTACATGCCCCCCAGTCACCAAACGTGTTCAAGTCATAGCTGCCGGAGCCGCCAGAGTTTCCGCCGCCGGACATTTTGAGATGAAAATTGGAGAGGTGAGATGAAAATTGGAGAGAAAAGAGAGATGAATTGAGAAGAATAGATGTGTGTTTGTGTGTATAATGAGAATGAAAGAGGAGTATTTATAGAAAAAAAATTACCGTTGAATGGTAATATTACCATTTTTAATTTTTTAATTTTTTTTATTAAAATCGAATTTTAAAAAAATAATTTATTGCGTCAGGATGACGACCCCCACTCGTTGGCCACGCCTAGCGCCAGCGCGCGCCACGTGGCGAGCTGTCTCGTGAACCCACCCTCTGGGACGAGACCGGGACGAGACGGAGGGCTGCATCGGCGTCTCGCTGCCGTCTCGTCTCTCTGAGACGGGGGCGAGACGCGTTGCGGATGCTTTAATATGTTAATTAATTACCATGATTTACACGTTCTCGGCAATTTTAGCTATGCAAATTTCTCTATTAAGTGAGATTCTTTGATTTCAATCATATATTATGCGTGGTTTATTATTTAAAACTCTCTCTATTCTAGTAATTTATCTCAGAAAGAAGAGGAAAAAGCTTTTAAACTCTTTCTATTCCACTCTGATTGAGATGGTGAATTTGGGCATGAAAATTATTAAATGAGTGTTTAGTAAATTAAATTGAGAGATAGTTGTAGATAGATGATAAAATAATAAAGTAGAAATAATTAAAATAAACATATGGCATAATTATAGTGGGACAACAGAAAATAAATAAGATTGCAACTCATTGGGACGGAGTAATATAAGTACAGTATGAGTTTTCCTAAATGAACAAAAAATTTAGATTTTTTTAATATTACTAGTATATAAAGGATCACGGATAGAAACTTTAATTATTACCTCCAGTTGTGTAATCCATTAAACTACCACAAATAAGTGTTAACTATCTCCAACCTTACAATTTCATATACCCAGATTAAATAACTATTTTGCCACTCAATATATTTATAGGGTTGATATTTTTTGTGAACTTTAACTCCATTAGACAAAATATAGAAAATAAAATACATAGTACATGACACGGCACTGCTAAATTTTATCTATTGAAACTCCAAAATACTATTCGGTTTATAAAAGGAAAATCGAAAGAAACAAATTACAAGCTAAAAATATCTATATGTTGAAGATGGAAACATTTATACGTAGCAGAATATATAAAATAATACTCCCTCCATCCCGGACTACTTGTACTTATTTCCTTTTTAGGCTTCCCAAGTTATTTGCACTTTTTCCATTTTTAGTAAAAATTTTCACCTACAACCGTAATATTTGACTTTGCTATACACTCATTCCTTAATCTCCGTGTCGAAAATGAAACGTGCAAGTAGTGCGGGACGGATGGAGTATAATAATGTTGCTATCATGTTTTCTTTGCCACCCAACAAAGTTGGAAATGTCACCTTCTTATCACCAGTGTTCACCTATCCACCATACATGTTACATCTCACACCATATGTCACATGAGAGATTAATTATGAGCATCGTTTTACCCATTTTTCAGTCCTTTTATTTTAATTTTTAAACGAGCTTCGTTTTATTATATCTATAAATATCTACTTTTTGTGTTCTGCGACTTAGAGCATCCACAACCGTGCTCTTGCCAGCGGCACGGTTGTGGGCCCGGGCGGTACTATTCATGCCTACTCTCTGGCAAGAGCACAACACCCACAACTGTGCTCTTCCGCAAGGACGAGCACAATTAATTTAAAATTCAATTAAACAATAACATTTCCATAATATTAAAATTCATTTAAAAACCACAATAAATATTACAAATGACAAATAAAATTAAACATTACATAATTAAAATCCTAAAATGAAAAATTACATAATTAAACTCCTAAAAACTAAAAATTACATAATTAAAATCCTAAAAATTAAAAAAACCACTACTCGTTGCCGAATTTCGCCCACATGTGGTTGATTAGGTCTTCTTGTAGTTGATTGTGGATTCGAGTATCGCGCATTGTGTGTCTTGTCTCGATCCTCTGGCCAACCGTCGTATGCTCGCCTCGGCGTGGGGGAGACCTCGCTGTTGAGCTTCTGGCTTCGTCCTCGTCGTAGAAGCTAGCCGCCCTCGGTCCTTCGTCGGCTATAATCATGTTGTGTAATATAATACACGTGAACATGATGTCGGCGATATTATTCACGTACCACAGCCGAGCCAGGGCCTTCACAATGTTGAATCGAGCTTGAAGGACCCCGAAGGCTCTTTCGACGTCCTTCCGCTCTGACTCTTGACGCTGCGCAAAAAGAACCCGTCTCGGGTCGTGCGGGTTGTGGAGCGTCTTCACGAACGTCGACCACCTTGGGTAGATACCATCGGCGAGATAGTAACCCATGCAGTATGTATTTCCGTTGATGGTGAAGTCGATCGCCGGTGCTACACCATTCATCACATCATTGAAGAGTGGTGAAGAATAGAGCACGTTCAAGTCGTTGTTGGATCCGGCAACGCCGAAATATGCATGCCAAATTCATAGGCGATAGTCGGCGACCGCGCTCAAGGATAAGTGTTGGGCCGCCGCCTTTGTGACCGCTTAAGTGTTGCCCCCTCCAAGCAGTCGGGCAATTCTTCCACCTCCAATGCATGCAGTCAATGCTGCCAAGCATTCCGGGAAAGCCATATTTTTGGGATTTGGAAAATATTTTTTTTTTATTTTTTAGCATTATTTATAATTAAATACCGATTTAAAAAAAATGTTTAAACACAATGGCTATGCCGTTGACGAATGGGAGCGCGCCACGTGTGCGTCCGCTGGCACGGACGTGCTCGATACATCGAGCAGCGCCGTGCCAGCGGCGCGAGCGCAGCGGCGGCGGATGGCGTCCGTGCCAGCGGCGCGAACGGCGGTGGCGACGGACGCCACCGCTGCGCATGCTCTTATACATTTGTACTATTACTGGAATTTTAATACTTTTATATTTTCTGTTTATCAAATGCAACTTCAAAAAAAATATATCGATGAGAGAGAGGGACCTTACCTTTACCAATATGTCACGCTGATTTCATTAATTTTCAACTCCTTAAGCAAGTGAACTGTCCCAATCAATGGCGGATCCAGAAATTCATAAACGTGGGATCAAATTGAACAAGACAATAAATAATATTTAAATAATTATTTTTTACAAAATTATATAAAATATAAATATTAATATCTTATGTTGTGTGAGGTAGTTAGTATCCATATTCTAAAAACGATTCAAAATTATTTCGTAATACATGTTTTTTACAAATACGATCCCAAATGTTCACATCAAAACTACTAATAGACTTTTGTAATTCAGGATCGACCTTTATTTCTCTTTCATCAAATTCAATGTCGTCGGCTTGTTATCAAATATCACATGATTTTCCAATTATTGTGGTTCTTATTCAACATTAAAATAACTAGTAGAAACTCAAGTTTTTTTAGATTTTTTTCCCAATAACCTAAAAGTGATATAACACAATCAATACATTAAATTTTTTAAAACAAATCACTTAAATCAATAATAAAAAAATAAAGACAATTATCATATCTATTTAAATTAGGACAAATAGAATTACGAATTTATGAAATTTAAAATTTGAGAAAATAATAATTGTTAAAATTTGATTTTTCGTAATTGCATAGTTCGGAATTGAAATAATAGAACAATGCTGACATTTTTTTTTATAAAAAGGTACATCCATGGACGGTAAAATCAAAAGTATTTTAAGTCAAGTAAAAAGTCCCATTTCTTAACCCATGGCCATCCCCACCAAATCAAACTAAAAGAAATCAAATAATAAGTCGGAGGAAGTTTTACAGCTTTGAAATAAGCGGCGAAAATCAGAAAAACCAGTGGCGGAGAGTAGGCGACGGGGCAGGGGTTTGGATGCACTCGGGTCGGAGGGTGCTGGAGGGTATTTTACGATGAGTCGCCGGGGCCGGCGGTGGGGTCAGCCGACCCCAAGCTACCCCACCTACATCCGCCGCTGGTCCCAATCACTGATCCCTGCCCTCGAGTTTTATACTCCACTTAGAGCATCTCCAAAGAGGAAATGTATATGGAAAAATGTATATCATATATTTACCAACTCCACTTAGAGCATCTCCAAAGAGGGAAGGTATATGAAAAAATGTATATCATATATTTACCAACTCCACTTAGAGAGAGCATCTCCAAAGAGGGAAGGTATATGGAAAAATGTATATCATATATTTACCAACTCCACTTAGAGCATCTCCAAAGAGGGAAGGTATATGGAAAAATGTATATCATATACTTACCAACTCCACTTAGAGCATCTCCAAAGAGGAAAGGTATATAGAAAAATGTATATTATATATTTACCTTCTTAAAAAATTAAAATATACCCTTATAAAAAGTAACATATCTCAAAGGAAAAAGATATATAGAAAGATAAATTAATTCTTTTAAATAAAATAATCATACAAAATACATTAAAAATATAAAGTGTAATACCTTCTTAAATACCTTTTTCCCTTGGAGAATGATTTTTCATTAAAAGAAAGTAAATATGGTAGTTATAAGATTTTGCCTCTCCATTGAGAATTAAAGATATCTCTTCAAAATAAGAAAATGTATAATACATTCTCAAATATCTCTCCCCTTGGAGAATGATTTTTCATGAAAAAAGGTAAATATGATAATTATATTATGTTTACCTCTTCCTTTACCTCTCCCCTTAGAGATGCTCTTTGTATTCCTAACATAAGAGTTAAAAAGAGTAATAGTAGAACTAAATATTGTACGAGTAGTACCATTTTGTGTATGCAATTCTTTACTACAATTGAAAAAAGAAACTGTTACGGAAATTCGCCAAACACGGGTTAGATCGATTACGAACTAGATATTTTAACTTAATCTGATTTGACTTTAATACTATAATCACGCACGTTGGTAATTCCATATGTAATGGTAACCATATAGATGCTAGCTCTGAAAATTACATTCATTTGTTATCTATCGTGGTCATATCATTAAATTTGAATAGATATTTAAACTTCAAACTTCATCACATGAAAATTGAAAAAAAAGGGTGCCACGGTGGATGGTTTCCACGTGGAGACACTCGCATTCAACGTGAGGACCACAGCTTTGCTTTAGAGCATCTCCAATGGTCGGCGTCACCACCGGAGCGCCGATTTTTCGCCCACGCCGGTTTGACGCCGAACCATTGGAACCGGCGTGGGCGAAATCGGCGTCAAAATCGGCGTCGCCATGCCGATTCCCGCGCTGACGCCGGTTCCCACGCCGATCCTCACGGGCGCCATTGTGGCTCCCGGATCGGCGCCAAACCGGCGTCGGATTTAAATATTTTTTTTTTTTTTCGCAAAACACTATATATACGCGCGTTGAACCTCATTTTCATTCGCACCACTTGTTTTAACGAGTACTCTCTCTCTACCTTACTTTCTGTACAAGATCAATTTATGTAATTTTTTAAATGTAATATTTTTAATTATTGTACTTTTTTTTATATTAATGTAATAAAAAAATTTTAATATTATTATTCGAATTTTCCGTATTTGTCTCGTAATTTAAATTCCGTATGTTGATACAAGTGTAAATTAAATTATATAATTGTTATTAGTGATGTGGATAGGTAGTGTGAAGGCTATTTGATGGCTATTTGATGTCCAGTTGATGTGGCAAGCTGATGTGGCAGGAGAATTGTAGTGCTGATGATGTGGCAGTGTGAAGGCTATTTGACGGCTATTTGACGTCCGTCAGCATTGGAGATGCTCTTAGTAGCAAAATAAATAAACATTAACGACATATGTGTAAACTCAATAATGACTTTATTGATTGATACAAGAAACACTGTTTAAATAAAAATATCTTCGTGGATAAAAAACTAGTAGAAAAAATCTGTAAATTTGAATTGTACTTTTAAGAAGCATTATTTTGTTTGACGATTGGAAACATAGATAATACTCCGCAAGTGATTAAGAATCTTATTTTATTTTGTTTAATTTGTTAATAAAATTTATTCTAGTAAAATATGTATATTTTTTATTATCGTCCGTCCCAAAATGTAATAGAAAGTATGTGAGAAAAGGTTAGTGTAAGGTGGATGATACTTTTATATACTATTAGTTTTATAATGAAATGTGATTAGGATAAAGTTAGTAGAATGTGAAGTCCATTACCGAAAATGGTAAAAAGAAATGAAACTTGTATTGGTGGATGTAAACGGCAAAATGGACATTTATTGGTGAGATCCACATTCCACTATCGCATTCTATGTAATTCAAATGGTTCGATCTCTTCGATCACAGACGAGGGAAATAAACCAATAACAAAGAAAACAACAACGACACAACAATTTACGTGGTTCGATCAAATATGATCTACGTCCACGGGAGAATTCTAGAGACTTTGTATTGACAATGGAAACCGAGAGTACAAGAGCAACACAACCAAAACTACACACAAATGCACAGCCTCTCCACTCACTCTCACGGCTAAAACTCAGTAGCACAACGAATGAGAAATTGAAGCTAAGATCAGTGAACTAACTCTTCTCACAATCGACAAACGCAAGTCGAAAAACCCTCACTTCTTCTTGAATGAGAATGATACCAGAGCTCTCCCTTCACTCGATCACTTCTTGTTCCGTGTGGCTACAATCTTGATTGATTCACTTCCTCACACTTGTAGCGTGTATGAGTATTTATATCCCTTGCTCCAACCAACTTCAAAGAGCTGCGATCCTATGCACGAATCCTCACATGCACCCTCAGTTAGTAACTAACATAACTAACTTTTAACTCTTGATGTTGAGAGACGCAATATGCTAACAAATCTCCACCTCGTATCCAACATCAACACTCTCTGTCATAATTCTCCAATCCCCAACTTCCCTCATCTTCTCAGCACATTCATCAACTCCAAGCAGTAAGCAAACTTAGACGCTGGTATCACCTTGGTTAAAGCATCTGTCGGGTTATGCTCAGTAGCTATCTTCATCACTTCTATCATTCCCTTCTTGACTTCATCTCGAATGAAATGCAATCGCACATCTATGTGCTTGCTACGTTCATGGAATGTTTGATGTTTGGACAGGCAGATTGCACTGCTGCTGTCACAATTCACAGCCACTTTCCCTTGCTTCTCACCAAGATCTTCCATCATTCCTCTGATCCAAAAGCTCTCATTTACTGCATCTGTAAGAGCTATGTACTCGGCCTCCGTAGTAGACAACGCCACCACAGACTGTAGGTTGGACTTCCAAGACACAGCAGAACCATACATAGTAAATATGTACCCGGTTTGAGACTTTCTATTGTCTTTGTTAGAAGCATAATCTGAATCACAGAATCCTTCCAAAACCTCTTTAGTCTGATCCCCTTGTACAATATCCCATATTCCGAGCTCCCTTTCAAATACCTCAGCATCCATTTCAGTGCCTGCCAGTGGCTCTTCCCCGGGTTGCTCATATATCTGCTGGTAACACTTACAGCATGAGCAAGGTCTGGTCTGGTGCAGATCATCACATACATTACACTCCCAATAATATTGGCATATGGAATGTTCTTCATTTCATCCACCTCTGCATCACTCTTCGGCCCTTGACTAGCACAAAGCTGAAACTGCTGTCCCAGTGGAGTTGAGACAGTTCTGGACTCTCTCATTTGATATCTCTGTACCAATTTCTCAATGTAGTTCTGCTGGCTCAACCATAGTGACCTTCTCTTTCTGTCCCTGATGATATCTATCCCCAAGATCCTCTTTGCCTCCCCCAAATCCTTCATTTCAAATCTGCATTTGAGGTCATGTTTGACACTTTCAATCTCACTAATATCAGATCCTATAACAAGCATATCATCCACATATAGGAGCAAGAAAGCCACTAATCTTCCATCCCTTTTCTTCATGTACACACAGCTATCATACTTGGAGCTTTCAAAACCAATTTTTCTCATGTGCTGATCGAATTGCAAGTTCCATTGCCTACTGGACTGCTTGAGGCCGTATATGCTTCTTTTCAACAAGCATACTTTATGTTCATCCCCAGCCTTTACAAATCCCTCCGGCTGCTCCATGAATATGCTTTCCTCAAGCTCACCATGCAAGAATGCTGTTTTCACATCCAATTGATGCAACTCCCAACCATTCTTTGCCACCAAAGCCATCAGCATCCTTATAGAGGAATGCTTCACAACCGGAGAGAAAATCTCATTATAATCAATGCCCTCTCTCTGATTATACCCCTTAGCTACCAACCTAGCTTTGTATCTGATTCTATCTCCTTGTGAAGCCTCTATTTTCTTCTTAAAGATCCATTTGCATCCAATTATCTTTTGCAACTTCTTTCTTGTTACAAGTATCCAAGTTTTGTTTTTCAGCAGGGAATCTATTTCCTCTTGCATTGCCTTGATCCATTTATCCTTTTCTCTGGATTTGATGGCCTCTTTGTAAGTCCCTGGCTCATGGATTCAAGGTCCTCAGCTGCACAAAACGCATAATACACAAGACTAGCATTGTTGTATCTTGCTGGTTTTCTGATGTTGGTTCTCCTTTCTCTGTCTCTTGCAAGCATATAATCTTGAAGGCCATTCTCTTCAGTAGCTCCACCTTCATTGATGATCTCATTTTCATCATCAGTAATCCCATAAATCTGGTGATCTAAACCAGAAGATGATGTGTCTTCAGTAAGTTTGTGATTCTGGTCTCTGCCATGCAGCTCCACCTCAACTTGAGCACCCGATTCATCTGCAGCTGTACTCTCTTTCTGGTTATTGAAAGGCATTTCCAATTCTCTGAATATCACATCCCTACTAATCACCACCCTCTGATTCCCAACTTCTTGAGACCACAGCCTGTATCCTTTAACACCCTTTTGGTAACCAAGCATCACACATTTTAGTGCCCTTGGTTGCAGCTTCCCTTGCTTGATGTGAGAGTAAGCTCTACATCCAAAAGGCTTCAACATAGAGTAACCTCCATGATGCCCAAACCACCTATAATCTGGAGTCTCATACTCAATGACTGAACTATGACATTTGTTCATCAATTCCACAGCAGTCGATGCAGCTTCTCCCCAGAATTTTTGTGGCATTCCTGATGATATCAACATGCATCTTACTCTTTCAAGAATGGTTCTATTGGCTCTTTCAGCCACTCCATTTTGTTGAGGATTATTTGGGACCGTCCTGTGCCTCTTAATCCCTTTCAATTTACAGAAATCCTCAAATTGATGGGAGAGGAACTCCAATCCATTATCCGTTCTTAGGCACTTCAATGAAGACTCTTTCTCAACCTCAACTTCTCTGCACCATTCTTGAAACTTGATGAATGCCTCTGACTTCTCTTTCATGATGTAAAGCCATGTTCTCCTGGAGTAATCATCCACAATAGATAGAAAATACCTGCCTCCACCTATTGAAACTGTTTGTGCCGGCCCCCATATATCACTATGGGCATAGTCCAAGACTGATTTAGAGGTGTGCTTCCCAGATGGATACACTAACTTCTTACTCTTTGCCAGCACACACACTTCACATTCTCTGGAGATCATCTTCCTCTCTGCTTGTATAACACCATCCTTTATCAATCGGTTGACACTATCAATGGAAACATGTCCCAATCTGAGATGCCAAATATCAGAATCTTGTACATTAGCTGCATTAATCTCATCAACTATTACATCTGCTTGCAAGTAATATAGGCTGTTGAATCTCTTAGCTACTAGCATTAACTCAGATCCCTTCAACACCTTCAACATACCATCAGCCGAAAAAAAAGAAAACCCTTTTGCTTCAAGTGCTCCCAAAGATATGAGATTCCTTTTAATATCAGGAATGTACCTGACTTCTGTTAGGATCCTCACAGAACCATCCCTCATTCTGAGCTTGATGTTCCCCATTCCTTCAACCTTGCAGACCTGGTTGTTTCCAAGGAGCACTGATCCATCAGATTGCTGCAAGTTGTGGAACCACTGCAGCTTAGGACACATGTGGAAACTGCAAGCACTATCCAAGATCCATCTCTCATTTATATCCTCATCTGCAATATTCAGAGCATGAGCCATTTCGAGCTCCTGAGCAACATCAACTGTGTTGACTCCTCTTGCCTCATCTTCTTTCTTTTTCTTCCAAGCGAAGCAATTCTTCTTGAGATGCCCCGGTTTCTTACAATAGTAGCAATCTCTGGCTTCTTTCTCTTCTTTCTTCTCATTCTTGCCCTTCTTGTTCCATTTCTTCTTGAAAAACCTTTTATCAGAGAACTTGGCCACCATGGCCTCACCAGCTTGATCAACTGGCCTAGTAGTAGTGGATTTCTAGGATTCTTTAGCCTTTAATGCAGTAATAACTTCTTCATACGTCAGAGATGAATCCCTTCCATACAATATGGCATCCTTGAGCTGATCAAAATTTTTTGGCAGCGCATTCAGCAACATAATTGCCTTATCTTCATCCTTCAAGTCTCCATCCACAGATTCTAGATCGTCCACAGCTTTGACAAAATCATCAAGCTGATCCAAGATGCTTTTACCTTCAAGAAATTTGATGGAGTAGAGCCTCTGCTTCAAGAACAACCTATTGGCCAAAGATTTGGCCATATAGACCGACTCCAACTTGTCCCATACATCAGATGGGGTCTTTTCCTTGCAAACTTCCCTGAGCACCCGATCACCCAGGCTCAACATGATTGCGCTGTGAGCCCTCTCCATCTTATCCAGTTTCTTGATCTCCTCCTTATCGTCAGGATCCGCATCTTTATCCGGCTTCTTGTACTTCATCGCGTCCCAGAGCCCTTGCTGAATCAGCATGGCTTTCATCTTAACCTTCCATAATCCAAAATCATTCTTCCCTGAGAACTTTTCGAAATCAAAACGCGCAGCAGCCATTGTTGTCGCCTCTTCCCACAGACGGCGCCAATTTGTAATTCAAATGGTTCGATCTCTTCGATCACAGACGAGAGAAATAAACTAATAACAAAGAAAACAACAACGACACATCAATTTACGTGGTTCGATCAAATATGATCTACGTCCACGGGAGAATTCTAGAGACTTTGTATTGACAATGGAAACCGAGAGTACAAGAGCAACACAACCAAAACTACACACAAATGCACAGCCTCTCCACTCACTCTCACGGCTAAAACTCAGTAGCACAACGAATGAGAAATTGAAGCTAAGATCAGTGAACTAACTCTTCTCACAATCGACAAACGCAAGTCGAAAAACCCTCACTTCTTCTTGAATGAGAATGATACCAGAGCTCTCCCTTCACTCGATCACTTCTTGTTTCGTGTGGCTAAAATCTTGATTGATTCACTTCCTCACACTTGTAGCGTGTATGAGTATTTATATCCCTTGCTCCAACCAACTTCAAAGAGCTGCAATCCTATGCACGAATCCTCACATGCACCCTCAGTTAGTAACTAACATAACTAACTTTTAATTCTTGATGTTGAGAGACGCAATATGCTAACATTCTACATACTACCTCCGTCCGCGAATATGATTCTCTTTTTTTTTTCGGTGCAGATTTTAAAAAATATTAAGAAAAGTGAGTGAAAAAAAATTAATTGAATATGAGTCTCACTTATATTAGTTTTAAGTGAAATGCGAGTGTAATGAGTTAATGGAACGTAAGACCTATATACTATTTATAATAAAAACGAACCGAAACTCGTTTTTGTGGAGGTCCAAAATTGAAAAACATGACTCGCGGACAAGGAGAGTATTTTTCTTTATATCCGTTGCCGTTACCTGTTTTGATATACCTTATAAATCCCTAATATAAATGTAGAAAAGATTTCAAAATCTATATCCAGAAATCTTATCCGATATTACAACATTGCCATTGTTGATGACTCGGATCCTAGTAGATTCACCACTGTATCGAGACTGGCAACGCAGTTGTGTCTTGTTTTGCTAAAAATGATTAAAACATTAATCATTTTGAAATAATACTATCACACTTCATTGGAATTCACCCTAATTCCCGTTAATTCCGATTTGTCGACAACATTATTCTCTAATTGAAAAAGTAGATGCAGTTACCACCACCACCTGAAATATTATAAATAAATAATCGTTAATCGGCATTAAATTTTTAAAAATCGTTTGGCTAATCATCTCGAATCCTGCACTAATAATACTTGGAGCCACTTATTACTATTAATTACTAATATTCTTCTATTTCTAGAAGAATTTCAGCATTAGAATAAAATTGCCTCTGATTTAGAATGATATTTAGGGTCTTTTGCCTCACATTTCGAAATTAGTTAAAATATTTATGACGACCAACGTTAGTATAATAGTACTCCATTAATTTAGTGCAATCCAAATTTACGACTTACTATTATATCATGGATAAGATTGATCCTTGAAAAAAAGTTGCTATTTGACCTATAATTTGTTAAATTATATGAGCTATCTAAAGTCTAAATAATCAAAGATTTGTCAAATATTAATTTCTTAGACCTACTAATTAGCGAGTGATTCTAAACTATATATATATATATATATATATATATATATATATATATATATACATTTTATTTTTGTTAGTATGTATTCATTTTTTGCACTGTGTGACTTTATTTCGAGTCACATTAACGAGAACTGGATACAATCAATTTCTGCTCATGATGTGTCTTTTGAGCTTTTCATTTTGATAACTGATGGGGTGCGTACTAAACAAGCCCAACAGCAATGACGGCCCATCAGCCCAAAGCCCAAGGAAGAGTATGAGTTCGGCATTACCAAAGAGTTCGGCCTCAGCCTACAGCTCGGTAAAAGCCAACCAATCAAGCTCTGCTCTCAGATCGGCAACCAAAGCAGTTCGGTCTCAGTATTCGACCGAACAAGGAGTTAGCTCTGCTCTCAGGTCGGCATCAAGCTCTACTCTCAGATCGGCAACCAAAGCAGTTCGGTCTCAGTATTCGACCGAACAAGGAGTTAGTGGACCCATACAGGATTTCCACAACTTCCAACACACCCACTACCACGTGGTGTCAACTCAGGCCACGATCGTAGGCCATGACCTACGCTACATCCACGATCTTAGGCCATGACCTACACGACATCCACGACTTAGGGTGGCGATGCAAGCCACGATCTCAGTTCAATATATAAATAGAACTTAGATCTGGTAGAATAAGGGTAAGCTCTCTAGAGATACAATATCATATAGCAAGTCTGTGTTGTAAGCTGTAATCCCAGATCAAGCAATACAATCTTGCCCTCCCTTCTTCCCGTGGACGTAGATTTACTTCAGTAAATCGAACCACGTAAATTCTTTGTGTCGTAGTCTTTATTCTCTACCAGCATTTACTAACATCAGAAATTCGCGGAATCATCACTGGCGCCGTCTGTGGGAAACAGAGAACAAAATTTGTGATAAAGCGAATTTTTGACCC
This sequence comes from Salvia splendens, assembly GCF_004379255.2. NCBI lineage: Eukaryota > Viridiplantae > Streptophyta > Magnoliopsida > Lamiales > Lamiaceae > Salvia > Salvia splendens. The sequence goes on along the minus strand of NC_056040.1, from coordinate 16,757,129 downwards.
TTTTTCCACCCCAAAAAAATGCATACCAGATCACATACTACCCGTAATACCGTTCGTGAAAACCATGAGGAAGCTAGTCCAGCCCGCAGGTCCGGAAAACAGCCTCGGGAGACATCTACTTCCAGTTTTCACGATGAAGAAACAAGCCGCTCAAAAGGTCCACACACCGAGTCTTCCCAGCAGCCTGATTTGAATGAGGCTGTCAAGCTGTTCTTGGCTGAGAAGCAGGATGAGTTCTTAGCCTTCCTGCAAAAGAGCCAAGAGCCGAAGACGAAAACGGTGGATTCTCCTTCCTCATCCAGACATGAAAGTCACTACCGCAGTAGTGCCGTGTCTTCCAGGAAGAAGAATCCTCAACCCCGACATGTTCCTGTTCCTCCTCGGTACCGGAATCACAGGAGATCTCCATCTCCTCCATACCGAAGAGATGTCGGGTTCGCCATGTACGGAGCATTGAAGACTCCGTTCTCGGACGATATCACCCGAACTCCCCTTCCACAGAACTACCGAACTCCGTCGATGACTTATGACGGGTTGGTGGATCCTCATGACTTCCTGGGACGCTATCAGTATAACATGGCGAACCAGGGTCTCAATGAGGTCCACATGTGCAAGCTGTTCCCTGAGCTGCTTATCGGGAACGCGAGAAGGTGGTTCGATAGCCTCCCCCAAGGCATCATTAGATCTTACCGAGATCTAATGGATGCTTTCCACAGGAGGTTCTTTCAGAAAGCGGAAGCCCGGATCACTTCGGCTCAGCTGCTTTCTATACGTCAAGGTCGCGACGAAAGGATCAGCGACTTCATGACGAGATTCCACAAGGAATGCCTACAAGTAGATGATCTCAACGATCTACTTGTCATTTCGGCATTCCAAAATGGAATCCTGCCCGGAGCTCTCTACAGAAAGCTCGTGGAATGCAGTCCGCAATCAGCTCAAGAGATGTGGGACATTGCGGACCAGTTCTCCCGTGCCGATGAGGCTGACCGTCGCAAACGGTCTTTAGACAGCTCATCCCGAGGAGACAGGAGGAAGCCCGATCATAGCGATCAGGGACATCCTCGCCGAACTCCTTTTGGCGATCAGGGACATCCTCGCCGAACTCCTTTTGAAAGGATTCAAAGGACTCCGGTGCAAGACAGATTGGGACCCCGTCTCAATCCCGAGAAGCCGTCCGCTCAGTTCGTACCGCTGAACAAGCCGAGAGCGGAAATTTTCGAACTGCACTCTGACCTGTTCGAAAAGCCGAAGCGGATGACGAAATCAGCCGCGCGCCGACCCCAGGATAACTACTGCTCCTACCATCAAGACCACGGTCACGATACCGAGGAGTGCAGAAACTTGGCTGCAGGTATCGATGTTCTTGTGAGGGCAGGGACATTGAAAAAATACCAAAGCAAGCAGTCAAAGAAGAATAAGAAGCAGAGAGGTGCGAACTGCGCTCCTCAGGATCCGAAAAGGCAGCCGGATCCCGAAGACGATGACGAGCCGCAATATGATGGAGTAATCCTGACTATTGACGCTCTCCCTGCCGGGAAGACCAAGTCGTCCCTGAAGTCAGAGCGCAGAGGCTCCAATCGAGAGGAGCCAACGCATAAAAGGCTGAAGCAGGACGAAGTGATTACGTTCTCGGATGCTGATCCCGTCCCGGCCATCTCTCCTCACCAAGACGCCATTGTCATCCAAGCCGGAGTGGCAAACAAACTGATCCACAGGGTGTTTGTGGATACAGGAGCGTCAGTCAGCATTCTTTTTAAAGAGTGCTTCGACAAACTAGAAGTGGACCCAGCTCGGCTCAGTCCGGCTCCGCTTCCCCTGAAGAGCTTCGCCCAGGAGGACACCCGCCCTGAAGGTATTATCAGCCTTCCGATCACGGTGGGGAAAGCGCCTACTAGCTCCAGTACGATGATTGAGTTTTTCGTGGTGAAAGCTCGGTCCCCGTACAACGTCATCCTGGGAAGAGACTGGCTCAACACAGTTCGGGCCATTTGCTCCACTTATCACCTCACCATCAAGATCCCTACTAAAGGAGGGATAGCGGTCATCCGAGGTGACCAAAAGAGAGCAAAGGAATGTCTGCAAATTGCGCTTAGAAGTGCCGAGCAGTCAGATCGGCACCACCAAGCATAGCAATCACAGCAGCCGGAGTCAGAGGCAATGACCGAAGTCATACCGGAGCCGAATTCAATGACAGTTCAGCTGTACGAAGACGATCCATCCAGAACGGTTAAGATCGGCTTCGCGGGAACGCCTCTACTTCGGGAAAAAACCATCCAGCTCCTCAAGGAGTATAAAGACGTCTTTGCATGGTCTCCGTTGGACATGACCGGAGTGCCCCCCGAGGTAATCACTCATCGGTTAAATATTGATCCTTCGGTCCGGCCGGTAAAACAGAAGCAAAGACTCTTTGCGGCAGAACGAAGTCAAGTCATCCATGACGAAGTCCGTCAATTATTGAAGGCGGATGTGTTATTCGAAGTGAAGTATCCTTCGTGGGTAGCCAATCCTGTCATGATCAAGAAAAAGGAAGGAGGATGGCGGATGTGCATAGATTTCACCGATCTAAATAAGCACTGTCCCAAAGATTGCTATCCCCTTCCGAACATAGATAAAAAAGTAGAAGCTTTGATAGGCTTTGAAATTTTTTGTTTTCTTGATCTATACAAAGGATACCATCAAGTTTTAATGGATGAGATTGACGCTTCAAAAACGGCCTTCATTACTGATTTCGGCATTTTCGCTTATAAAAAGATGCCATTCGGTTTAAAGAATGCCGGAGCCACTTATCAAAGGATGGTAGACAAGCTTTTTCGGCACCTGATTGGAAAGGAGGTCGAAGTGTATGTTGACGATATAGTCGTCAAAAGCAAAAGCACTTCGGAGTACGAGCACAACCTCAAGTCCACTCTCAACGTGCTCAAGAAAGCCAACCTCAAACTTAATCCCCAAAAGTGTACCTTTTTGGTAGATTCGGGAAAGTTTCTGGGTTGTTGGGTTTCAAAGGAAGGACTCAAGGCAAACCCCTCAAAAGTTCAAGTCGTTCAGAACATGGCAATGCCGAAGTCCATACATGACGTGCAAAGGCTAACCGGATGTCTAGCCGCACTGAATCGATTCCTTTCCCAAGCAGCCGAAAAGCAACTGCCGTTCTTCAAGGTGTTGAAAAAGGCACCAAAGTTCGAGTGGGGAGCCGAGCAGAAAAAGGCCTTTGACGAGCTCAAAAGTTATCTAGCCGAGCTTCCTATTCTCTCTGCTCCAACCGAAGCCGAAGTAATATTCTTATACTTAGCGGCATCGGATCAAACCATCAGCGCGGTGCTTGTACGAGAAGAAGGCCTAAAGCAGCTTCCCATCTATTTTACAAGCCGAGCATTAAGAGGTCCAGAAACCAGGTATCAACCTCTGGAAAAGATTGCTCTAGCATTAGTAAATGCAGCAAGGAGACTGCGGCCATACTTCTATGCTCACAAGGTATGCGTCTTAACTGATCTGCCACTTCGGCAAGTGTTGACCAAACCAGAAGCATCAGGCAGAATCGCCAAGTGGGCTATAGAGTTGGGAGAGCACACAATTGAATATCTACCTCGGAAAGCCATCAAGGGACAAGCCTTGGCAGATTTTCTTGCAGAAGCAAAGTTCGATCAAGCAATTCCTGTTATTGCCGAACAGAAGAATTCTGCCAATGCCGAACTAGCACAGCCCTTGGAATCCGAAGTAGAGCCGCCGGACTGCTGGAGCGGATTCGTAGATGGAGCTTCAAACAAGATGGGAAGTGGAGCTGGTATTCTACTTGTCGCTCCCGACGGACACGAGGTAACCTACTCACTTCGGTTCCTATTCCCCACTACTAATAATGAAGCCGAGTACGAAGCCCTCCTGGCCGGACTCCAGTTAGCGCAAAGTCTGCTCGTCAAATCTCTCAAAGTCCATTGTGATTCACAAGTCATAGTAAATCACATGTTGGGTACAAGTGAAGCTCGTGACGAGAGAATGAAGAAGTATTTGGACAAAGCGCAAAGCATCAGCCGAAGTTTCTCCTATTTTCGGATAATCCGCATTCCCAGAGCGGAAAATAGCCGAGCAGATACCTTAAGTAAGTTGGCCTCAGATCCGAGCTCAAAGGCGGAAGAATTAATGCATCGAAGCATTGATGAAGCCGAGGTACATTCAGTATCCAGCTCGCCGAACTGGATGACGCCGATCTTGCAGTATCTGGATCAAGGACAATTGCCCGAGGATAAGAGAGAAGCTCGGAAGATCACTTGCCGAGCACTTCGGTACGAACTTCATGAAGGAGTCCTCTTTAGAAAGTCTTACCTCCAGCCGTTATTGCGGTGCGTAGGACCAGAAGAGACGGACTACATCCTCAGAGAAGTTCATGAAGGATCGTGCGGTAGCCACATCGGAGCCAGAGCTTTAGCTAAAAAAGTTCTGAGATGGGGATATTATTGGCCAACCATGGTACAAGAGGCAGTGCAGCTCGTCAAGAAGTGTACGAAGTGCCAAATTCATGCAAATGTCCCAAGGATGCCGCAGACCGATCTATACACTATGCAAAGCCCTTGGCCTTTCATGCAATGGGGCATAGACATAGTGGGACCACTTCCTCAAGCTCCTCGGCAAATGAAATTCCTTATCGTTGCCGTGGACTACTTCACGAAGTGGGTGGAGGCTGAACCATTAGCTACGATAACGAGCTCAAAGGCATTGGACTTCGTCTGGAAGAACATAGTGTGCCGATTTGGCATACCCCACATCCTCATCTCGGACAATGGGACTCAGTTCACCGACAAGACGTTCAAGAATTGGTGCCAAGAGCTGAACATTCAACAGCGGTTCACTTCGGTCTCCCATCCCCAAGCAAACGGACAAACGGAAGTAACGAACCGGATTCTGGTGAAAGGGTTAAAAGCTCGGTTAGAACAAGCCAAAGGACAATGGGTAGAAAATCTCCCTCAAGTCCTATGGTCCTACCGAACTACACCCAAAACCTCCAACGGTGAAACTCCGTATAGTCTGGTGTACGGCACTGAAGCCGTAATTCCGGTGGAGATCGGCGTACCCAGTCCCCGAACTCTAAATTTCTCCTCAGAAATGAATGACGACGGACTGAGAGCAGAACTAGATCTCGCCGAAGAAAGAAGAGAATTGGCGTGCATAAAAGCAGCCAAGTATAAGGAGCAAGTAGCCCGGTATTATAACCAAAGGGTGAAAAAGCTTCAATTTCAAGTGGGAGATCTCGTCTTGAGAAACAACGAAGTAAGCCGAGCAGAAAAGCTGGGCAAACTCGAACCCACATGGGAGGGTCCATATCGGGTGTCAGAAGTCCTCGGCAAAGGGTCTTATAAATTGACTCACATGTCAGGAGAACAAGTACCCCGAACATGGCACGTCTCCAACCTCAAGAAGTTCCACTTGTAAGAGACAAAAGTCCGGTCAGTCCGTCTCGTGTCTAGTTCGGTCATAGGGGTATATGTTTTTATTTGTTTGTTTCTTACTTGTACCTTTTACTTGTCGTTTTTTTAAAAAAAAAAAGAGTTTAAAGTTTTTTTCCTTCATCTTTTTCATTTTTTCTCTATGTGTTTTGTCTCTATGTGCTTGTCGTCTCTTACAAATGGTACCAAGGTATATCGTTCTTTAAAGACTGATCCCCTTTTTAGATCGATTATTAAAGACTATTGTGAGTCCAAGCTTCTAAGGAGGATATAAGACCACAATTCAGCTTAACAAGCAGTCCGTCTGAAACGAACTGCAATAAGCCAACGATTGTGAGTCCAAGCTTCTAAGGAGGATACAAGACCACAATTCAGCTTAACAAGCACTTCGTCTGAAACGAACTGCAATAAGCCAACGATTGTGAGTCCAAGCTTCTCAGGAAGATACAAGACCACAATTCGGCTTAAGAAATAAGCACTTCGTCTGAAACGAACTGCAATAAGGGAAAGTCCGATCCACGCGATAAACCTCGCCGAATTAGGACGACCAAGTTCGGTCAAAGAAGTTTACCTCATAAGACCGGGGACGACCATGTCTGGTCAAAGAGGTTTACTGCATAAGACCACTTCGGTTAACTGGGAAAGTCCGATCCACGCGATAAAACTCGCCGAATTAGGACAAGGGAAAGTTCGATCCCGGCGACAAAAATCGCCAAATTAGAACACAAACCAAGTCCGGTCAAAGATGTTTATTTCATCAGACCAAAGACGAGTCCGGTCAAAGATGTTTATTTCATCAGACCAAAGACGAGTCCGGTCAAAGAAGTTTACTTCACAAGACCAAGGACCAAGTCCGGTCAAAGAAGTTTACTTCATAAGACCGAGGACAAGTACGATGAAATTTTTTCGCTAAGCTGTAAATACAGTGTTAGAAGCGAAAACAAAATTTCATTTTTCAAATCTTGTTCGGCATACAACTCAGCTACCCTACAAAATGGCGTTACGCTATTACAAAGGACTATTCTACTGTCCAGGGTTGCTGAAGTTAAGCCACCTATCTGCAAAATCCTCTGGAAGCCGAGTTCGGTTGTTCCGAGCAGATGAAGAATAAGCAGGTCGACGAGATGCTATCCTCGACCCAACACCTCTTCCGCGAGCCCCAGAAGCTCTAACCCCTCGGCGATGAAGAGTCTCTGCAATAAGCATCTGCTGATCTTGCTCGCTCATAGTCACAACTCCTCGGCGAATTTCAGTCCGTCCCTGTCTTGACGATTCCGGTTGCTCCTGAGCCCGTTCTCGTCTTGACGTTTCCGGCTGTTCCGGAGTTCGTTGTTGACTTGGAGTAGGATTTTGAACAAGGGAACCTGAGGCTTGATCTGGAGTGCGAGCATCTGTTGGCGGGAAATGCCTAAGGAATCTCTCGATTGCGGGACGCCGGGAAAGAATGATGTCGTACCGAGAAGCCCAGCGCCGTAATGATTTCACAACTTGTTGGCAAGCCGAGCTCTCCAGCGCATTGTTCCTCCGGAGTACATGATATTCCTCCCACAGTTCGTCAACTCGACTCTGAACATCTGATATGGTCACTCCCCCGCGCACACGGATGTAATCCTCGTACGCAGTCCTCTCAGCAATGGTCGTATTCAGCTCGGCCTCCAGATCCTTCTTATCGGACTCTAAGTCCTTATTATCGGCCTCCAGCTTCACTAAACGAGCCAGAAGCTCGTCATTCTTCGTCTGATCGGCTATAGCTCTTTTCTCAGCTTCGTCTAAAGCCGAAGAGTACAGCCGTTTCCAGTGAAGTATCTCCATCTCCTTGAGTACAAAGCAGCTATATTAGTTCGGCAGCTGTACCGAGCAGATAGTAAAATACAACAGGAATAAAGGCGAGTACGAAAAGCTATACGAAGACAAGTGTAGAGAATTTTTCATTCACAAGGAAAATTTTTTACACTAGGAGGGCTTCAAGGCCATTTTACAAGGAAGAAACTAGACTAAGAGAAGGGAGACGAAATCATACTCCGCCAGCTTCGTCTCCGGATCCTCGGTCTGGTTCAGCTTCTTTCTCCTGAGCTACCTCAGCCTCGGTCTCGCATCCTGCCGGCCTCGCCTCCGCCTCCTGATCGGCTTCCTTCTCCGGATGCCCGGCCCGCTCGACTTCGGCCTCCAGCTCCAGCGGCTCGGCCTCACCCTCTCCGTTGTAAGTCGAAGCGGGTGAAACGGGTCCCACGGAGGCAAAGATAGCCTCCAGGTTCTCGTCCCGATCAGCTCGACAACTCCGGACTCGGTCTGCAGAAAGCAGGACCGAGGATGAAGCGAGCTCCTCAAGGAGCGGCAGATTCTGAAGCCGAGCAGCTATCTCTCGGCTGTACAGAGGCAGCACGACGTCGGCCCCCTGCTCGCCCTTATCGGTAATTAGCCTTACCAGACTACCGACAAAGGCCGAGAACTGGCTGCTCAAAAAGAGTTTCTCCGTGTAAACACGGAGAGCCTCCCCCTGGGCAGCCACGGCGGCAGCCTCCTTCTGAGCCTCCCGGTGCTTCGTCTGCTCTTGCAGGATGATGAGCTGGTTTTTGGCTGACCGGGCTTCATCCTGAGCCGAGATCCTAGCAGCTCGGGCCCTCTCAAATTTGGCCTCAGCCTGTTCGGCCAGACTACGAGCAAGATGCAACTTCTTCTGCATCTCCTCGTAGTCGTGGGATGCTTTGGAGAGCTCCACGGAGACGAGCTTGGCTCTCTGAAGATGAACAAGGAAAAAACTCAACAGAATGACCATCAAAAAATGTGGAAAAGAAGCCAAGTCAAAAAGCTTACCTCCACAAAATTCGTCGGCCATTGAAAAGGCTCAGGGACGTGTTCCGGGATGTCTGCAACCACCTCGGAGATGACCAGGTCTTTCCCCGGCACTCTTGGGGACTCATGAAATTTCCCCTTCCCTTTAGCCGAACACGGCTCCGGCTCTTTCGGATCCGAAGAAGAGGTCTTTTGCCTCTTCGGATTCTTCTCGGCTTCAGACGCCGAGCGAGGGGCTCTCTGCCTCTCCGGCTCCACAAGCTCGGAGGACTTTCGGATAGCCTTATTCAACATGTACACTGCCAAAAAGCAAGAAAGCCAGGTTAGTTTTCTTCGTTAAAGCAGTAGAGCATAAAGATAAAGAGAAATCCTCACCCTCGGCCTCTTCGTCCGAAGACGAGATGTCGAACACGACGTCGCCCTTGACGAGCTCAGACTCCGTGTATTGTTTCCTAACTATGGGAATCTTGTTGAGCTCGTCATCGAGCTCGTCCAACGGTTCAGGCCGAGGATGACGGATAACGGACTTCGGCCCTCTCCAGGGAAAACTAGGAGCCGCGGTCCTATCATAGTAGAAGAAGCGGTTTTGCCACTTCGGCCACTTCGTTTTACAAAAGGCCCTAAAGGGCTGTACAGGGATCAAGTAAAACCAAGACCCCTTCCTCTTAAATTGAAAGAATTTAAGGATCGCCTTCAAAGACAAATCCCTTCCTAACTTACGGAGTTCGGCAGCGAAGGCCGACAAGTGCCTCCAAGAGTTCGGAGTCACCTGGCCTAAAGGAAGCTGAAAAAAATCTAGTAAATCTATAAAGGCAGAAGGGAGGGGGAAACGAAGCCCGCATTCTAAGCAGGCCTCGTACACGGTGGCGTAACCCTCCGGCGGGGAGTCAGCCCTATGATCACCGTCAGGTACCACCGCCTTCCCCCCAGGAAAAAAGTATTTTTCGGGTAGGGATATCACAGTATCCTTACTCAAAATACTATGGAAATACTCTACGGTCTTCTCCCCGGACTCTTTCCGGCCAGAAGACCCCTTACCGCCTCTCCTACCGCTACCCGACTCCGAAGAAGAAGAAGAAGACATTTTTCTTACTTTTTGAAGGTGAAGAAAGTCTGAAGAAATTCTTGAAAGCGGAGAGAGAATTTTCGCAAAAAAGAGAGAGTGAAGAAGAAGCAGTCGCAAAAGTGCTTCAATGATGAAGAAAGGAGGTATTTATCAGATTCGGCGAATATTTCAAAATCGTCGCACCGTTTCGAATCCCACCTTTTCAGGATTCAACGGCCGGATTTTACTGTCGCATTTAATGCAAGGCACGTCCCCTGACATCAGCCTCCCCCTTGCCTTTATCCAGAATGCCGAAGTGACTCACTTCGCCGAAGTGATTCACTTCGCCCTTCGGGGGGGGTAGTGATGGGGTGCGTACTAAACAAGCCCAACAGCAATGACGGCCCATCAGCCCAAAGCCCAAGGAAGAGTATGAGTTCGGCATTACCAAAGAGTTCGGCCTCAGCCTACAGCTCGGTAAAAGCCAACCAATCAAGCTCTGCTCTCAGATCGGCAACCAAAGCAGTTCGGTCTCAGTATTCGACCGAACAAGGAGTTAGCTCTGCTCTCAGGTCGGCATCAAGCTCTACTCTCAGATCGGCAACCAAAGCAGTTCGGTCTCAGTATTCGACCGAACAAGGAGTTAGTGGACCCATACAGGATTTCCACAACTTCCAACACACCCACTACCACGTGGTGTCAACTCAGGCCACGATCGTAGGCCATGACCTACGCTACATCCACGATCTTAGGCCATGACCTACACGACATCCACGACTTAGGGTGGCGATGCAAGCCACGATCTCAGTTCAATATATAAATAGAACTTAGATCTGGTAGAATAAGGGTAAGCTCTCTAGAGATACAATATCATATAGCAAGTCTGTGTTGTAAGCTGTAATCCCAGATCAAGCAATACAATCTTGCCCTCCCTTCTTCCCGTGGACGTAGATTTACTTCAGTAAATCGAACCACGTAAATTCTTTGTGTCGTAGTCTTTATTCTCTACCAGCATTTACTAACATCAGAAATTCGCGGAATCATCAATAACTTTTTATGAGTTTGTGTAGTTACGACAACAAATGCCAATTGTATATTACAAGAGAGACATTTAACGATTTGTGTATGAGTGTTAAATTCTGTATTGGATAATTTTCACACTTGATTATTATGAATACAAGTTTCAGTTTAGTGCAAACTGTTTGAAATAATATTGATAGTAATGCTTAATTTGTATATGAAATTAAGTTTATAAAGTCACAATAAGATTTTAAGATTGTTAATATTTTGAAAGTGTATTTGTACACACAACTCCTATGCTTCGAGCTAATTTCAATAGGTCAAACCTAGACGTTCATAAATTATGCACCATAAAAAAAAACATGCTGAGTCGCAATAAAAATGAGGTAGAATGAGGCTGATTTGATAAAAGAGGTGCATAATATCTCCATTAAAAAGAGAAGCCAAGCTTGGCCTTCAAGTTCCTTAGAGCACCCGCAACGCGTGCCGTTGCGGTGCCTTATTTCGTTCCGGAGGAACGGAAGCGCGGCGGCACGCGTTGCAGCCGCCCGTGTCGTCGTCATTCCGTGCCGGGTGCCGTTCCCGCGAGACGCGGCACGATACGTTCCGCCACGCGCCGAGGCGACGTGGCGGCCTCCCATTCGACGCGTGACGCCCACTCGCTGCCCCGCGAGTGGGCGTCGCCACGGTGACGCAATAATTCATTTTTTAAAAAAAAATTCGAATTTAATAATAATAAAAAAAAAATTTGCAACGGTATTGTTACCGTTTTTTTTGCAGTTATTTATTTATTTATTTTAAATTTATTTACTCTATAAATACTCCTATTTCATACTCATTTCACTCACAAACACACATCTATTCCTCTCAAATCCTCTCTATTTCCACCCCAATTTTCATCTCAAATCAACTCTGTTTTTCTTCTCCCAAATTTAATCAAACTAATGGATCCTTTTGAACAAATGCGTCAAATATTAGAACAATCACTTGAAGAAGATCGACGACGGGAGGCGGAAGAAGCCGCGCCGCCCCAACGACGCTCCTGTACGTACATCCATCGTAACCGGGAGGAAGCCGCCGCAAGGTTAGTACGCGACTACTTCTGCGATAACCCGGTTTGGGGAGATACGTACTTCCGTCGCCGTTTCCGCATGGGGAACCGTTATTTCTCCACATCGCCAATACTTTGGCAGCCCGGGAAGAGTTCTTCCAGGAAGGGTTCGACGCGGTCGGCCGTCCCAGCCACACGACGCTGCAGAAATGTACTGCAGCAATCCGCCAGCTTGCGACTGGACAAACGGCCGACATGTTCGACGAATACCTCCACATCGGAGACAGCACTGGGCGAATGTGCTTGCTCAAATTCTGCAAATGCGTCCGGGCAGTCTTCACCGACGAATTTCTCCGGAGGCCAAGCACGACCGATTGTCAGTTCCTGCTCGACCTTCACGAAACAGTGCACGGATTCCCCGGGATGCTCGGCAGCGTCGATTGCATGCACTGGCAAGGGAAGAATTGCCCGGTGGCGTGGAAGGGGTCCTACACGAGCGGCCACAAAGGCACCCACCCGTTATACTCGAGGCCGTTGCCGACTACCGCCGTTGGATCTGGCACGCGTACTTCGGGGTTCCCGGGTCGAACAACGACGTAAACGTGCTCCACCAGTCCGACCTCTTGACCGAAGTTTTGGATGGTAAAGCGCCGGCCATCAACTTTGTCGCCAACAACCGGCTTTATAAAATGGGGTACTATCTCGCCGATGGCATCTACCCGAAGTGGCCTACCTTCGTGAAGACGTCCAGTGGGTCTGCGAACCCAAAGCAGGCTCTTTTTGCGCAGAAGCAGGAGGCCGCTCGCAAGGATGTGGAGAGGGCGTTCGGGGTTCTCCAAGCGCGCTTCAACATCATCAAAGCCCCGGCTCGTACGTGGTTCATGGAGAACATGGTCGACATCATGTATACGTGCATAATCTTGCACAACATGATTGTGCAAGACGAAGGACCCGAGGCGGGAAATTGGTTCGACGCCGAATCCCCCGGAAGCTCAAACGCAAGTAGTCCGCCTCGAAGTGGAGCGCATCCGTCTATACAAGAACGGTTATCTATTCGTGCAAGGACACGCGACTCTAGCGCACACACCCAACTCCAACAGTATCTAATTGAGCACATTTAGGCAAACTTTGGCTGATGAAATTATTAAAATTGTGTACTTTTATTTTTTTAGGATTTTAATTGTGTGCTTTTTATTTTTTTAAGTTTAAGTTGTAACTTTGTTTTAATGTTGTGTGTTTTTTAATAAAGTGTGTTTGTTTTTTATTAAAATGTGTTTGTTTTAATTGAATTGAGTTGGAAATAAAAATAAAAAATGAAATTGAATGAATAGTAATTTAAGGAACGGTTAAGGAACGGAGGGTTGCAGATTCCGTTCCTTAGTTAATGAATGGAGTAAAAAAGTACAGTGGGGCCTGCAAATAGTAGTTTAAGGAACGGTTTAGGAACGGTGTAGGAACAACGTTGTGGATGGCCTTAGAGCTTAGGAGATGGAGCATCACTGGAAGAAGTGGTTGAATAACGAAGGATCAAATAACACTTCTAACAAAGAATCAAACAACTGTGAATATGACACTGATACAAAATAGTCCCATGGTTCAAGAGCAAATTTGTACCACATACTCCACTATTGAACACAAGAAATCAATAGAATGGAATGGAATGGAATGGAATGGAATGGATTAATGACGACGTAGGACTATATCATGTGCAAATATATGCATGATGACGCTCAAGACCAAATTTGGACTACTGATGTATTTTTATTCTAATTGTGTTTTTGTAATTTTCATTAATAGTATATGTTTCTTAAAAACTAAAAACTACAGTACGTATTTTTTTTATAAAATTTAATTCTAAAATATAAAGGTATAAATAATAAATATTTGAAAAGAAAGTGAATAGGCAGTTCTTGTTCAGTAGCCTTATATACTTCCCCCCACTATTAAAAAACCAAAAGACCTAGAGCAAATACACAAATCAGAGTGCCCTAAATATTTTATTTACTCTCTCAGAAGCAAAACAGAGAGGAGAGAGAGGAGCTTAGGACATCCACGGTGGTGCGGAGGTCCCGACGGACATCCCAAAAACACCTCCTGCCACGTCATAAGGACTTCCCACTGCACTGCCACGTCATAAGGACATCCCACTGCACAGTGGCGGACATCCCAAGAACATCTCGACTGACTTCCCACAGTAATAAAAATTTACAAATTCACCAAATTAAACAATTTACGGAATTAAACAATTTACAAAATTAAAATTTCGACTAGCCGTATTTATAGAATTTTCGAAAAAATAAAAATAAAATAATCAGGACGTCCGTGTGGTCAACGCAATGGCGAGGGTCTGCAAGGACGTCCCGGGAACGCGGCGAAACTCCGGTGTGCGCAGCGGACGTCCGTATCCGTGTCACCTTTGCACAATGGCGCACGTCCCGCGCGGACGTCCGGGTCACCGTCAGATGTCCGCCCGGGACTAGCGCCATTGCGGATGCTCCGAGATAGAAAAGAGAGAAATGGATATGGATGGAAGAGCGGATCCAATTCAGAAACCGAAAATAAAAATCTCAAATCCACATTAGTGAGCTTCATCCCAAGAGTTTTACTCCAATTTCCCAATTATCCTATTACCAGTGGGCGCTAATATGTTTACTGGAATTTCGCCATCTCAAATCTACATCAGCAATCTCACTTTACGTGAACCGTAAAAGCAGTCAGATCGAAATTTGAAGAAAAATCAAGGCGTTAGTCGTTGTGGTTGTGATTTGTGCAAAATCCTTCGCGAATTCAGAATCTCAAATGGTGATGGAAGATAACGAGAGTTGTGGAAGTAGGGTGGTGGAATCGTCAGCTGCGAAGAGCCGACAACAGCGGAAGAAAGTGGAGGTTTACAATGAGGTTTTGCGGCGGCTGAAGGAATCCGATCATCCGGAGGCACAGGAGCCGACCTTCGATGATCAGCTTTGGGCGCATTTCAATCGCCTACCGGCCAGGTTGCCTTTACTCTTTGCAACCTACACAGTCACGCGCTTAACGTTGTTCTAATATTGTATCGGTATAATTTGTCTTTTTTCCTTTCATTTCTCTCTTTCCAATAGGAGTGCTTTATTATTGAGATTTTCTGTACGTCTTGTTTGGATTTACGAATTTGAGCGGTGATTAACCATGTCGAAAGATATGTTCAGCTTATGATTGCTGGAACTTGTTGTTACGATGTAAGACTGTAATCATATTCATATTGCTGCAATCGAATCAGAGTACATTAAAAATCAGCTATGGTGGTGTTGCATGTCAAGATATTTTTTTGTTATTTCTCTACATGTGTATCCATCTGCTGTGTTTCGGTTTGTTAATTGCTCTGTGAGTTCTGTGACTGAGTATTTGTTTCTCTTCATCGAAGGTATGCAATGGATGTGAATGTTGAGAGGGCAGAAGATGTTCTCACACACAAGCGTTTACTGCATCTAGCTCGCGATCCTGCTAATAGGCCTGTTTTTGAAGTTCGGCTTGTACAGGTGAACTTTTACTGTTCCGCGTCCCGCTGTGATCCTGATATGTTGTTGCCTAATGTTCTGTGTTTATTCACGAGGCATCTGCTGGCCGTTAGTCTAGTAATACCATCTCTAACTTCAACTTGGAAGCAAGATAGTTTGTGTGAATGACAATACCCGTGCCCTGTGAGCATTGTTTTGTAAGGAAGGTACAATAGTCATCTTGAGCTGATTGGTGGAGAGTGGAGACTAAAATAGGATTTTCAGAGTAACAGAAAAGTGAATGCTTAACTGATTTAACCAGAAGCCCAATGCTTGCCCCTTTTAAAATTTATTTACTTCTAAGAAGCTTAAGATTTTACCCTTACAATGTTGGTCAAGGGCCAGAGTTATAACTCATTGATTATTCAATATATTTAAGTTGAATTTAGAAGCTCTACTGATGTTTTGAGGTTTGGAAGTGAAAGATGGTTGAATCATGAATGTATCCCAGCTGCTATCTAGGTGAAGTTTGACATTTTAGCAAACATGTTGCTACTTATCTACTGATGTAATTTGCCACATTTGTACCTTGAGATAAAAGTAGGTACTTCTTGAGGTCTATAGTAGTCGTTGTCTGCTTTTATTTGGGTAAGGTCCAAACAAACCAGCCAACATGCACCTCATTCTCATTCTTTTTTTTTGGAATATGGCAATATGCACAAATTTATTTTGCATGGATCCAATTCTCTAATTAACATAAGTCCACCTATATTTCAAGCATGCCAAATCTTCATGTTCATCCCACATACTTATTTTCATTCTCATTGAGTGATCTTATTAAATGATGAGATGTTTCTCAACTGATTGTATGAAAGATGACCGAACAACCATTGTCTTTGTCTTTTATCACTGTTTGCATGGTATTTATGATTGGTTATGTCATATATATGCTGAACATAATTTAATCCTGGCATCCTGCACAGGCTGTGCCTCTCTTTGATGGGAATTCTGGAGATTCAGTACATTCACATTCACCAAGAAGGGGAAGGTGTAGCCTGCGACTCTTTCATATCTATAATTGACTCTCGTGGTTTCTCATGTATTAACAGTTTCAATTTGTCACTATCTTTCGTCATAAAATATTTTATTAAGTAGTCCTCTCTGGATTTATATGTAGTTTGTGAGGTTTTCTTGAATCTGTGAATATTTACTATCCTATTTTTCATTCAGCATCCACCCCCCACCTGCCTTTGGTTCTTCTCCTAATCTTGAAGCTCTTGCACTTGAAGTAAACAAATCTGAAGTTCAAGATGGAGATAGTGTCACAGAGGCTGGTACCAAGATTCCCAGGTATACTAAATAATTTTATCTGATCTTGACATAATTCGTAGTATTATTTTTAAATGTAGTTGCCATTATATATGACTTTTACTTTCATTCTTTAGGCTGCTATTGGTTGGATCTTTTGAAAGTGATTATATTCCATGTCCCACCCATTGTGTAGTTTAGTTGACTTTTTTTTGGGCCCATGAAAAACAATTTGTCCATCGGCCATTTGGAGGGCATGGATGGATCTGTAATTCCTCAATTTTGAGCCTTTCTTACTTTGTTTTGCTCTGTTACATCCTTGTGGGAACAATCTTCTGACATTGATATATTCTTGTTAACATCCAGGACTATAAACTAGACAATTTCCCTTTGCTCTGACTTAGCTGTCAGGGGAGTTTTCTCTGGAATTTTTAAAATAAGTGGAAAGCAGGTGAAGATGGAGGCAATTTTAAGGACTAATTTTATTTTTATGGAAAACTCAGTGAAATGCATTGCCATACTTTGACTGATGAAGTTGGGTCTAACCTTTTCTTCTTTTTTGGCTTCAAAATAAGCTTTTGAAGTGGGTTGTAAGTTCCTGACCTAATTGCAATGTGGTTATAAATGTAACTTTCAGTGTGTGGTAATGGGGGAAACACACAACTGAATCAAACATATTTAATTAATAGAGATTGGATATCCAACTCTCTTATAATGTCAAATTGTCAATCCACCAAAGTACATCTATATAACATATGTCTATTATGTTTTATCTCACTTAATAAACATGCAAAAGCAGGCTTGGATCAAACACAGTGAATGTGTATCTTTTGGACATTTTGTTGTGTTCTTTACTGCTAAACTTTTTTGTTTGACAAGTTATAATGTTTAATGAAAATAATACTGGAAATGCATGTCATGAAGCTTACATTTGCTATAAACTTCAATGCAGGGCCATGCATGAGATTACCTTTTCAGCAGATGACAAGCCAAAGCTTCTCAGTCAGGTAATTAATGTACTTATCCATTTCACTATGCTATACTGGTCACATGAAACATATCTAACATGGAGTAAACTCTTCAATGATGGCAATTGCAGTTGACTTCTTTATTAGCTGAAATTGGACTAAATATCCAAGAAGCACATGCCTTTTCCACAGTGGATGGCTATTCACTAGATGTCTTTGTTGTTGATGGGTGGCCCTTTGAGGTATCTACATCTTAATGCTGCCATTTTTATTACTGTATTGATTGTTTCCTTTTCATTGGCCACCAACCCTCGTTCATGTCAGATATTTTGCATAATAAAAATATCCTTTAAAAATACTTTTATCGTGCAGTAATTTTGCTGTATCCATGCATGTTTGGGCCGCCCCTGACTTTACTTTGATAACTTTTCAGGAGGTTGAGCAACTTCGGACTGCTATAGAAAAAGAAGTTTTCAAGATTGAGGTATTTCACATTATACTCCTTAATTTAGGAAATTGGGAGTCTGATAAAGTTTCCTGCACATGATTTTGTTAAAAAGCCAGCGTGGAGCTACTGTTGCTAATGTTTATGCACTTTACTCTACAGAGTACATATGTGCTCGGTCTACGATAGTTTTCGTTGGGATCCTTCTCTTTTTCTTTGAATTCATCTTATTTGTCTCTTATATGCTTGATTTAATATTATTAAAGATTTGTATTGTCATGGACGATTCATGTTTACTGCAGAAAAATTCATGGCCAAATGCGCAAAATCTGCCTTCTCTCAGTGAAATTGATCCACTATCCATCAAAAGAGAAGCTGATCATCTGACAATTCCTAGTGATGGTACTGATGTCTGGGAAATCAATCCTCAGCTCTTGAAGTTTGAGTCCAAGATAGCATCAGGATCCTATGGTGATCTGTAAGTACCAGGGCTGTCACTTGTCAACTTATGTGTGCAGTTGAGTGTTCTATTTAGCAGAAGCTAATAAAATTACTTTCTTTCTTCAGATATAAAGGTACTTACTGCAGTCAGGAAGTAGCAATCAAAATTCTCAAGACAGAGCGATTGAATACTGAACTACAAAAGGAGTTTGCCCAGGAAGTATATATAATGAGGTTTGTCAATGTATGTTTATGGATAAATTGGTGGCCGGACCAGCTATAGTAGGGCATCCTTTGAAGATTTTTTTTTACTATTCGGTAACTTTCGGTTTTTTAATGATCATGGGCGACAGTTTTCTCACTGATGTTATCTTATATTCCTATTTCCTGCAAGTCTATTTGTTCAGTGCATCAGTTTTGCTATTATTTCGACCTTTTAAACTTGACGCTGGCATCCATCTTAAACTTATCTTATTATTGTCAAAGATTTATGAACCATTATTCCTTTTTTATTGATTAGTATATGCTACTTGCAGAAAAGTACGACACAAGAATGTTGTGCAGTTCATAGGAGCGTGCACGAGACCTCCTAACCTGTGCATAGTGACAGGTACGTGTCAAACATAGTACCATGGCCTGAAAAATACAGAGATCTGGTTTGAACTACTAGAGGTCTCTTCCTTTTTCCTAATGATGTAAAAGGCAAATCAGGGTAAGTTTTACGTTTGTTTGATTGCAGAATACATGTCTGGAGGGAGTGTTTATGATTATTTACACAAGCAAAAGGGTACTTTCAAGCTCCCAGCTTTACTCAAAGTAGCTATTGATGTATCAAAGGGCATGAACTATTTGCATCAGAACAATATCATTCACAGGGACTTGAAGGCCGCAAATCTTTTGATGGATGAAAATGAAGTAAGCATTATTTTTAATGAATTGAATCTGCTTTGATCTATTTTCCCCCACGAATCTGTCAAATTGTATAGTTACCCGTGTGCCGAAAATATTTGGGTCTTGGCTTTTGTTTTATGCTAGTGTTGTGAATTTTGGGTAAAAAGTTCTTGATATTCTGGGTAGAACTGAAGATATTATACACCTCATAATCTGCCATTCCAACTATTGGAGCTTTCATAGTTTGGAATAACTCAAATGTCTTCACCTGCAGGTTGTTAAAGTGGCTGATTTTGGGGTAGCCAGAGTGAAATCACAGTCAGGTGTTATGACAGCTGAAACAGGGACATATAGGTGGATGGCTCCTGAGGTATGCCTTCGTCTTTGAACTAAGTGAGAATATAGGAGATGTTATGTGCCATATGCAGATTTTTTCCTACGAGCTCTAACTGTGACTGGTATTATTATGTGTTGTATCTTTATCATACCAGTTCTGAAGATTCCCATGCTTGACTTTGTTATACTTGAATTCACTTTTTAACATAATTCAAACAATAGATTATGCGCCCTTTTATTCTGGTTTGAAAAGAGGCCCTCTGGAGCTTAATTCTTTGCATTTCCTCTTCTAGTCCACCGTTTTCTGTCTCTGCTTGCTGGTTCTTGTCATAACACAAGCTTAATCTTGATTTGCTCACTAGTGCTCTTCTCTTAAAGGTGATTGAACATAAGCCGTATGATCATAAGGCAGATGTCTTCAGCTTTGGGGTGGTTTTGTGGGAACTGCTGACCGGAAAGGTACTTCTTCTGCTCTCTTAATTGTGTACTCTTAATCTTCTAGACAACAATTAGTTATGTTTTTGCTTTTTGTTTGTCAGATCCCCTATGAGTACTTGACTCCTTTACAAGCAGCCGTTGGAGTGGTCCAAAAGGTAAGGCTTCTACTCTGCTATGCAGTTGGGTTTTTATTCGTAAAAACCATTTATGCACACTTGAGCAGAGACTAATTCACTTGACATACCACGCGAAAAGTTAAATGTTGTAAACTTTAAACCACTTCCTTTCATTTGGCGTTTCAGGGTCTAAGACCAACTATTCCAAAAAATACTCACCCAAAGCTTGCCGAGCTGCTTGAGAAATGCTGGCAGCAAGATCCAGCAGCGAGACCTGACTTCTCTGAAGTAATGGAGATCTCGCAGAAAATTGCCAAGGAGGTATTGTTCTTTTCTGTTTAATGATCACTGCATACCTCTACTTCTAATTGACACTTGCTATATTACCTTTTCATATTCACTCCCTCCTCCCCTGACCATGTGTCCCCTCCAAGAAAAAGTGTATGCCAAGACCCCTAATTATGATATGAGAAAACGAACCACGAAGTGAAATAGAAAGTTTTACATGATCTTTCATTCGGAATTGTGAAATAGGAACACTTGTTCCGGACAAGTTTAATATCTGAATAGGACGCTTATATGGGGGAAGAGGGAGTACAGCTGATGATATTTTTTGCTTGTTTACATACTAATCATATGCATACTTTATGAGCTAATTATGTTATAACTTGCCCATGAACTAATTATACACTTCTAAAGCAGGTCGGAGACGATGGGGACGACAAACGGAAGGAGAGATCAGGAGGGTTCTTTTCGGCCTTGAGACGTGCACATCACTGAATAACAGTTAATTCAATAAAAGAATGAAGATTTTTTTTTTAAATTTAGGGATATTAAAACTCACGTCCAATTTTAGGGTTAAGTGCCATCCCTTAGTCCATTTATTCTATTTGGCATTGTACAGTATCCCTTTGTTTTGAGGTTGTACTGCATTTCATCTTGCAAATTAAGGTTTACTCTTACAACTTTTGCAATGCTTATTAGTAGTTTTTCTTGTGAGGTTTTTCTTGAACATCAAATGTAAACATTATGACACATCATACAAGATTAAGTTTGATTCTACTCTATTAAAATTTTCGGGTTGAAAGTTCATCTATAATTGTGTATATTAGGACATGTATAACCAAATATATTTGGTGTTCTTTTTCTATCTTCTCTTGTCTCGTGTTGTATTTCTTCTGTTGGCGCGAATCGACTCTCTCCAGTGAAGAAGAAGAAAGCTGAGTAAAATGGCGATTTTATGTAGAAACTGTGTCCAATGTATAACTTTTTCTTTTACGAAAATCTTCTTGTATATTCAAAATTTCCCCATTCATTTTTTACGCAAATACTCCATTTCATATTCGAATCACACTTTTTGTATGAACAAGTTTTCTTTCCTTGTATCCTGCTCCCAATTTGTGCATGCTATAATTGTCTTAACGACTTATGTTTATTTTACCAATTTCTTACTGTTACTAAATTCCTCACATTCAATCTCACATTTATGTCTTTATCTCGTTTTAAATGTGCTATTAGGCCATACACTACGCTGTCTCTATACCGTCCCTTAACTACTATTTGAGGGCCTGACTGTCCTTTTTTCCTCCATCCCTTAACTAAGGGACGGAACCTGCAACGCTCCGTCCCTTATTCCGTCCCTTAAATACTATTCATTCAATTTTATTTTTTATTTTTTTTCCCAACCCAATTCAATTAAAACAAACACACTTTATTAAAAAACACACAACATAAAAAAAAACACAACATAATTTAAAATACAAATTTAAAGAAAAATAAAAAAACTACTCCGCCGGCTAATCATCCTCAGGAGGCGGTCGAGGTTGAGGGGGAGTCGGAAGGCCAAGTTGTGCTGCCATATGCACAATTCCGTTCCACCAGGCCGTGAATTGGGCGTACGAGAAGCGGGAAGTGTCCGCCATTGTGGTGGTCATGTACGCCACCATAAGTGTGTCCGAGCCTCCCCGCGAGCCCGATCCCGAGGCCGGCTGGCTTGATTCGCCTCGGCCCTTCCTTGCTCTAGCCGCTTTCGTCGCCTTCGTCCCTTGCGGCCGACGGCGCCTCCACCGCCTCGCCCACCTCCACCGCCTCGGCCTACTCCCGGCGTGGGATCAACGGGAAAATCCTCCCGGATCTGGGATAATCCCTACGAATACCGCGGGGCGGAGGGACGGACATATGCATCAAGGTCAAAATTGGGTGGTTGGTACCCCCCCGGCGTCGCCGAACCCTGGGTCCCCGGCGTTGACGAACCGGAACCGCCCAATGTGTTGATCATGGTCTCCCAATCGCCGAACGCGTTGAGATCCCACCCGCCGGAGCCGGAACCGCCGTAGTTGCCGTCACCGTCGCCGGACATCTTGAGTTGTTATATGAAAATTTGAGAGAAAATTTGAGAGAAAATTTAGATGATAGGAAGAATAGATGTGTAGTTGTGTGTGAAATGATGATGAGTTTAAGAGTATTTATAGAGTAAAAAAATTAATTAAAAATAAAAAAATTTAAAAAAAAAACAAAAAAAATGGTATTTTTACCTTTAGAAAAAAAAATTTCTTTTATTTGATTTTTTTTTAAATTTGAATTTTTTTTAAAAAATATTTATTGCGTCAGCACGTGACAACGCCTAGGCGCGTGGCGAGACAGCCCGTCTCTTGGCTCGACGGGACGAGACGCAGGACTGGACGGCGAGCTGCAACGCGTCGCGCCGGGGTCCCGTCTCTCCGGGACAGGACGCGAGACGCCGACGAGACCCGTAGTGGATGGTCTTAAGGGGAAATCTATTTCCAAAAACTTGGGTGATGATGTCGAGATCTCTCCCTGATCAATAACATTGACCAGTACGATCAAGCCAATATACACACACTCAATTTACATATTTTAGTTTTATGTCTTGTGATGTCAACTTAAGAGCATCCATAATAGGAATGCCCTAACCACCGCCTAGCAATAGCCCAGTTTAAAACTCATCCTGCCACGTCATCATGTCCTTCCCATAACCTAGTCAATGCCCTAGTCTCCAATTTAATTCATTTTAATTGCTGGTGTTTATCAAATAGTATTAAAAAATGAAATGTGTAAATATATAGTATAAATAAAAAAATACAAAATAAAATAAAAATTCAGCTAGCTGATCGCTCGCCGCGCAATAGGCGGCCAACGATTGACTAGCCGGTTAGTCCATACTTGGGCTTTTTTTTTCCTCTGTTCTAGGCGCTGGTTAGTCCGATATTGCTAATGCTCAAGAACATAAAGACACTTTTTTTCTTTTTTTTTTTTATCATGTGACTGTAAGTCCGTAACCGATGAACCCAAGTAGCCCCTCTAATTTTTTTTTAAAAAAATTGCTATAATCAGCGTTAATAGTATAAGTTTTTAAAAATCTTTTACTTGATGTTTTATGTTTAGTAGTAGTATTATAATGTATTTTATATGGAGTAAAAAACAAAGATGACAAGTATAATGATTTACTATTCGATCCATATATAATTAAATAATTCAAAAGAATACAATCAAAAGTTATTGTACGAAAATGAAAAAAATCCCAACAGTTGAAAATTAGTAAAAAACGAAAACCATGCATTCACATCCATTACAATGTGGTCTCATTGTCATCGGCAATGGCATAGTTATTCAAAATCCACAATTTGGTTTGGGATGAAATCTTGAATATCTGAAAAGTATTTTATCCTGAATGAAATGAAGATTTCTTTGCCTCATTTGATTTTGAATAATCATTAATGGAGCTTCCTCCTTCCCGCAGGAAGCCCTCCAAACCATTTATGCATGCCCGCAAAATCTCCCTCACCGACCTCGACCAGCTCTACGAAGAGCAGCCCATTCTCTCCGACCACCACCGCGACTCCGCCGCCGAAATCATCGTCAAAATCGACGCCGACGACACTCCCATCCTCCGGCAAATGCAACAACCCCCCCACGACCCCCCTTCCAAGCTCATTCATCAGTTCATCCACAAACAGAAAGCCGCCGGCGGAGATCTCTGCCTCGACGTCGACCTTGAAATGGATGAATTACGCAACAACGCCGCCACCTCCTCCTCCAACAACAACAACAATTCCCGCAGCCTGCCCCCTCTCGCCGCCAAAAGCCGCCGCGTTACCGTCGAGGAGCAGGAAAAATTCCGAAGCGAAATCAACGAATCTCCCGGCTCCTCCCCTTCCTCATCCGACGACGAAATTGGCGACGACAGCAGCAATCAGAGCGGCCTCAATCGCCGCCGATCCATTGCCAAAAACAACAACGACAGCGGCGGCTCCACCCCCGCCGACGGCCAGGTCCTCAAATGCACCTCCTCGATCCAACAAAGGTACGGCAGAATGAAAACCAAATCGCGCCTCCTCGATCCGCCCGAGTCCACACCCGAACGCCGCCCCGACATGAAATCCGGCCAGCTCCGGTCAGAGGTACTCGGGCGGGCATCCGGCATGGTAACCCGACCCGGGGAAGACGAAGAGGAGGATCCGTTATTCGATGAGGATTTACCCGAGGAATACAGAGGGGGCAAATTCAATACCCTAACATTGCTCCAATGGATCAGCTTAATTTTAATCGTGACCGCCCTAGTTTGCACCATCCGCTTCAAGAAATGGAAAATCAGGAAATTCAGAGGCTTACATTTATGGGAATGGGAGGTTTTGATTCTGGTTTTGATATGTGGGAGGCTGGTATCAGGCTGGGGGATTCGGATCGTGGTGTTCTTCATCGAGAGGAACTTCTTCATGAGGAAGAGAGTTTTATACTTCGTTTACGGCGTGAAACGGTCGGTGGTGAACTGCATCTGGCTAGGGCTTGTGCTGATCGCGTGGCACTCGATGTTCGACAAAAAATTGGAAGGGAATGACATATTTTTATGGTATGTGAACACAGTCTTAGTTTGTATGATCGTCGGAACTCTTCTATGGCTGGTGAAGACGTTGATGGTGAAGGTGTTCGCGTCGTCGTTCCACGTCAGCACCTTCTTCGACCGGATACAGGAGTCTCTGTTCAATCAGAAGGTGATCGAGGCGCTATCGGGGCCGCCTCACCTAGAGATCAAGAAGCAGTTAGAGGAGGAGGAGCGGACCCTGGCGGAGGTGTGGCGGCTTCAGAACGCAGGGGCGACTCTGCCCCCAGATTTGAAGCCGTCGGCGCTGCAGCAGCCCAAGAGTGGGGTGCTGCCGCCTAGGCCGGCCAAGACGGTGAGCTTCAAGCTGTCGTCAGGACAGCTGGCGAAGAGCATGAAGGATTCGAAGAATATGAATATGGAGAGGAGTAGGAGCCAGCATGAGATAGTGTCGATGGAGGATTTGCATAAGCTGAATCACAAGAATGTGTCTGCTTGGAACATGAAGAGGCTGATGAAGGTGGTAAAGAATGGGGTGCTGACCACGCTGGATGAGCATGTGCAGTATAGCTCCGAGGGCGACGAGGCCTCCACGCAGATACGAAGCGAATTCGAGGCCAAATGTGCGGCCAGGAAGATCTTCCGCAACGTGGCTAAACCTAAATCCAAGTTACTCTTCTTCCTTCTTCTCTACTTGCAACCACAGGTTTTTCTTCGAGCTAATAAGTTGATGTGTCCATCTCCAGGCACATCTACCTGGAGGATTTGATGCGTTTCTTGCCGGAGCAAGACGCGTTGAAGACCTTGAATGCGGTGGAGGGGTCGACCGAGAGCGATAGGAGGATTAGCAAAGCTTCCCTCAAGAGTTGGGTGGTAAGTATATAAGTGGTTTTAGGATAGAACTCTATGGATTTCTATCAACAGTGTTTATATTTGTTAGGTTAACGCCTTCATAGAGCGAAGGGCGCTGGCCCTAACGCTCAACGACACGAAAACAGCGGTGGACAAGCTCCACCACATGGTGAACGTGATCGTAGGGTTGATCATCTTGGTGGTCTGCCTCGTCATTCTCGAGATCGCCACCAGCAAGTTTCTCCTCTACATTAGCTCACAGATAGTCGTTGTGGCCTTCATATTCGGAAACACTTGCAAGACCGTCTTCGAAGCTGTAATCTTCGTCTTCATCATACACCCTTTCGACGTGGGTGATCGCTGCGAGATTGATGGAATCCAGGTTATATAACTTTCTCTTCACTTGTTAATTTATGCATCGCCTTGTTGATATTTTTTTTCATGCGTTGGTGTAGATGGTCGTGGAGGAGATGAACATTTTGACTACGGTTTTCTTGCGATACGACAATCTCAAGATTATATATCCCAACGTGACTCTCGCAACGAGGCCTATCGGAAACTTCTACCGGAGCCCTGACATGGGCGATTCCGTCGATTTTGTTGTCCACATCACCACGCCTGTGGAGAAGATCGCCATGATCAAACAGAGAATCACAACGTATGTACTACTAGTATTATTAAATTTTGAAAATAAAAAAAAAAAAAGTTAGTAGTAGTATATACTAGTATATGGTATAATTATTTGTTGTGCAGATACGTCGAGGTGAAGAACGACTATTGGTACCCTCAGCCTTCGGTGGTGGTGATGAACTTAGAGCAGCTCAATATGTTGAAGCTATCGGTGTGGGTGAGGCATAAGATGAACCATCAAAACATGGGAGATAGATGGAAGAGGAGGGCTCTTTTGGTGGAGGAGACGGTGAAGATCCTTAAGGAGCTTGATATCGAGTATCGTCTCTATCCTCTCGATGTCAATGTTCGTGCAATGCCGAACATCACAACCACCCGGGTGCCGCCCGGGTGGCCTACTCCTCCTCCGGCGACCTGAACTTTTTGTTTCTAGTTGTGATGCATCGATGTTGTTGTATTAGGTCATCGTGATGTATATGGTGAAATGGAAATATATTTGTTAGCTTTACATTATTTTGTGGGGAGCACTACACTCCCTATACTCTTATAGATATAACATCCTTCCTATAAAAGCCATTCGATAACCAGATCTAGGGTGTAGATTTCATCAACTTTGCTTGCATTATTAGACTACATTTTAGTTGCATCAGAGGGTAAAATTGTCAGTTCCTAAATACGAACTGGTACTCTGAAATACATGGCACGAGATTTCAGCGGTGATTCCATACACATTCAGTCTATTCACATTCAATTGAAACCTTTCAACTCTCTCTCCAAATCATTCAACTCCTTCCGAAAATGCTCACATATACCAATCCTTCCAAAATGAAAAACCCTAGTTTCATGAAATTGAGAACCGAAGTTGCACCCCTTCTTAGTAGCGACCGCGGAAATATTACGCCGGCTACGTTCGTCGATTCTGCATTGGAGAGGTAAAAGGCACATTTTGTTTGTTCTGAAATGGTTAAAAGACGAGACTTTTCGAACCCCGAAACGGCTGGCGGCGGAGAAACTTCTGGAAGTGGTAAATTACTGATATTTTTATGTTTTTTTGTTCTTATGTGGGAATTAAGGGTTTTTGTCAATTTGATCAAAAATTGCGCTAATTTAGTGTTCGGATTTTACGATAAATGTCCCATAAGGAGTGACTTTCATGTTGTTGCTTAATTTGTCGAAGAATTTGATTGCTGTACATGAAGTTAAGTCAGATTTTCTTAATTTCTTTGAGAATTTGCTTAATGTGTTAATTATTTTGCTTATTGTTAACGAGAAACTGATTTTTTTGTGCTTAATTTCTTCTAGAATATGCTTAATACATTGAAAATTTTGCTTATTGTGAGCGATGTATTTGCTTATTCTATTCGAGAATGTGATAATATTGTTCGAGGATTTGCTTAATGTGTTAATTATTTTGCTTATTATTAACGAGAAATTGATTTTTTTTGCTTAGTTTCTTCTAGAATATGCTTAATATGCTGAAAGTTTTGCTTATTGTGAGCGGTGAATTTGCTTATTCTATTCGAGAATGTGCTAATATTGTTCGAGGATTTGCTTAATGTGTTAATTATTTTGCTTATTGTTAACGAGATATTGATAATTTTTTTGCTTAGTTTCTTCTAGAATATGCTTAACATGTTGAGAATTTCGCATATTGTTAGGGATTAATTTGCTTATTCTGTTCGAAAATGTGCTAATATTGTCTGAGAATTTGATTAATTTGCTCACTATGTTCGAGAATGTGCTTGTGTAATGAGAAACAGTTTGATTTGCGTAATTTATTCTTCAATTCACTTAATTTGTGCGTTCAATAATTATAGTCGGGATTGAATTTGATGATGCAATTATGTTTCTTAATTTCTCCTTATACGTGCTTACGGCCAACGATGCATAATTATCTTATTAAAACGTGTACTTAGTTTGACCTCAAACATGCTTAATATGGTTAAACTGTTGCATATTACAATTTTTTGGATAATACCATTAGTTTTGCTTAATTTGTTTTATAATGAGCTTGATTTGTGCCAAACTTTGGCAGTAACTTGATTGCTCTTATTCAGTCCACAGTTGTTAAGCGACGCAGATGATGGAAGAAACAAGATGATCCAGAAAATGAACCGAGGGGAAAGAGGTTGAAAATAGGGAGAAGAAAATAACATCATTACATGGAGTTTTCTCCATTACGTGTACTTTGCAAAAGTTATTGTAAACAAATTAATGCTTCTGATGTAAATTAATCTTGCGTTTGAAATTTAGTTCAACAAAACAAGGTCTTATTTTGAATAAACATTATGCCGTAAGTCTTTTCATCACGATTATTATTAGTTTGCATTTATTATTTTAACTCAATCTCAAAAGCAACAAAAATCTGTTTTTGAATGTTAATATCTCATGAATATTTTGGAAGAAATATATTGTATGCCATGACAAGTGTATAGTATAAATACGTATTTAATCTAATAAACACAATAAAATTCTATCGTTTCACAACTACCATATATTACATATCAACTATAACATTATTGCATCCATCAGATCATCATTGCACTGCAGTATGTTGCATTTTTGTTTAGAATGTTGTATTATTTGTTTAGAATGTTGCATTGTTGACAAGAAATAAAAATAGATACAACTACAATACTAATAGGAATTAAGTAACTTATCATAGCATAAAACATGAAAGACTAAATTTAGAGACAAAATAGAATATTAAAATCCAATAATAATGGAAGAAATCATATATTAAGAATCCAATATTCTGTTCACCATAGAATTAGGAATTAAGTTACTTGCCATATCATAAAATGCGAAGGGCTAAATTTAGGAAGAGGAAAAAATTGACTGAAATACATATACCAACTATAACCTTTCCCCTATATATTTTGATTTTTAATAGTTTTTGGATGGTGATGTGGCATAATCATGGCCATTAATTTCATAGATTGGGTGGACGAAAATGGTAGGATGTTATTTTTTCAAAATATGTTATTTTTGAAGTGCATCCCGTGTTTTCCATAATTATATATATTGTGGGATTTTGATTTTTCGGTTCTCGTTTCTCTCTACATGGAAAAGTTCACTCTCCTTGTCCCTGAAAAGTAACAATTGGTTCGACATGGATTTGATGTATAATTGGTAAAGTAAGAGAGATAGATAGAAATTTTTTAAAAGTATTATCAATGAAAAATAAGTCACACCTTATTAGAGAGAAAATAGTTTTCAGGGACGTAGATTCATTTCAAAGTAGTTATAGTAGCAACGAAAGGGATTATGTGTGACATCCGTAACCCAAATCATACATCATATTGCATAATTACATATTTTATTATAATTACATGATATACATTTTTATAGAATTATAGAGATTTGAGTGGGTTGCTATATAATATGGTGTTTAGAAATATACTTTCATGACATTAGCAATTATTAACACATAATTATATGTAATTGAGTTTAAAATTAAAAAATAATTGAATTATATATTAGGCATATATGTATATGTACGTGTTAGATTAGGAATACTTTTCCAATTACTAAGTCATCATGCACATAATATTATTTGTCATATACATATGTCTTTTTGTGCATAAGTAAAAGGGTGTAGTTCCAATAAACTAAATGTACATTTCTTTTTATTATAGTTACTTAGAATTTTATCTAATAGCATCAATTATAATATTTTATTTTTGTTTGATACGTGTAAGGATTTTAGAGTTAGTAAAAGGAATATGTGTGAATCCTATTGTCATAACCGACTAGAACTTATCATATATAAGCCTTGGAAGTGCATGTTTATAAAAAAAAGGTGGGGAAGCGAGAACTTGGAGTCGGAAGGCAGAAATATAGTCCGAAGGTAGAAAGGTTGTAGGAATAGTTTATTTTCTTAAAGACATGCTATAGTATAGAAGATAGTTATGATATTTCATATTTTATTTTTGGTATATAATCACATAGGATCAAGGTTGAATAGGAAGAGGAGCTAGGGAGTTCGGTTAGAATAGTTACCATAATTAGGTGTGTATAAATCACACTTTTAATTTTATATATGTTATGCAATTGATTGCTATATGTTAGATTGTATTGAATGTTTGAATTATATGATGTGAACCTAATATAGTTATGTGTTGTTTGGAATTATTTTGTGGAATATGATATGGATATGTGATTGGTGCAATGGATATGTGAGTGGTGCAATTTATATGTTTATATATGGCATTAGAATTTCTTGAATCATTGGATTAAAGAGGATATGTGACAGTCTTGTCCTGGGTCTGATGTCCATGATAATGGAAATAGACCTACGGGTCATATACAATGAAAATGGACCTACGGGTCAAAGAAAATATGCAAAGAGGGGAGGGGCCTTCGTGGAAAGGTCAAATCAAAGAGGGGTCTTCTTGGGAAGGTCAAAATGCAAAGAGGGGCCTCCGTGGAAAGGTCAAATCAAAGAGGGATCTTCGTGGAAAGGTCAAATAATTAAAAGGGACCTTCGGGTCGTATACAATGGAAATCCTGGGTAGATACCAGGCTTGACTAGTCACAAAATAATAAATCGAACAGAGTGACATATGCATATGTATATGAAATTGTTTCTAATATTTGTTGGTTATTGTTATATATATTGATTAAAGAATATGTTTGATTTTGGGATGTGGAATTAAAGATAAGGTTTATATACACTGAGTTGTGGCTCATATAAACCACTAATATTTTTCAGGAATAAGATATCAGTGAAGTTTTTGGTTGACATGGGTCGTAGGAACTGCATTTGTTATCAGGTTTGGTGGCTGACGCATTTTGGCAACCTTCTCCTCCTTATATGGAGTGGTGAGAGGGTCCCACTACTGTTCAAAATGTTTTGAAATATGCACCAGATAAATGTTGGATTTTGAACTTATATGGAGTATGTGTATTTCATTTACTTACCTGTTGAATTATTTGTGATAAATGTT
Organism: Salvia splendens; assembly: GCF_004379255.2. NCBI lineage: Eukaryota > Viridiplantae > Streptophyta > Magnoliopsida > Lamiales > Lamiaceae > Salvia > Salvia splendens. The sequence continues at coordinate 16,726,098 of NC_056040.1, read as the reverse complement.
GGATTTATTTATTATAAGTCTATACGTTAGAAAGGATTGGGGTTTGACAGTTTAGGTGGTATCAGAGCGGGGATAGAGTCCCGCTGGGACATGGCATTTATAATTATCGCATGCTACATTTCGGTTAGAAGTTTCATTTGCATTTCAATTATCATGAACATGTGTCACCAAGGAGAGAAGGGTCAGCCGCCCTGCATCATCAGTTAGCTGTAAAAATATCTCATATACATGTTGCATCATATGAGAATTACCAGCAAATACATAGGCTTTTGGATAAAAAAGTACATAGACCAATGATGAGTCAAAGAGGTAGAAACATTAAATAACACCGAAAAATGGAATTGTTGATTTTATGAGACTACTGATCTGGCCGAGGCTGAGATATGGTTGAAAAGGATAGAACACGTGTTCAATCAGATGAGTTGTATGTCAGAGAACGTTTTGATTACACAGTGTCTCTTCTTTGAAGCAATACTTACTATTGGTGAGAAATAGTCCCACAAGCTATGATACAACCTCTAGTGCTCAGTTGAGATAACGTTCTCAGAGAATTCAGTGATAATTATATACCAGCAATGTATTGCTACGAGATGTAAAGAGAGTTTTTGTCTTTAAAGAATGAACTATGCTTGTTGATTATGAGCTGTCGTTGCTCCTATATACCTAGTTTATCGTGATTGCGTAGTGTGAGTTAATTCAGTAGAGCCATTTGCAGATTTGATTCTCTTATTCATACATGATTTGATATCATCATGAGTATAGATTGATTGTTACTTCACCAAACTAAGGTAGATTGTTTTTGTAAAAGAAATGGTAACAGAATCATCGAGACGAGATCGAGTGATATTTTATGGTAACTGAAAAATTGTTCTAACTTGTTATATCAGCTACATCACCTTTTCGATTGATTTGAAGTGGGGATTCACCTGGATTTTCGCCTTAGACAAAATTCACTATTGAGTTACTACCAGGTATTACATCTATATATGTTCATCCTTATCAAATGTCTTCATTAAAGTTTCAAGAGTTGGAGAAACAGTTACAAGAGTTGATAGATAAGAGATTGTATGATCTAATATTTACCTTGGAGAGTACCAATATTATTTGCGAAGTAGAAAGATGGCACATTGTGACTTTGTATAAACTATTGAAAGTTGAATCAAGTGACAGTGAAGAATAAATATCCATCACCGAGAATTGAAAACCTATTTGATCAATTTCAAGGTACGCAAGTGTTTCGAATATAAATATTTGATCAAGGGACCATCAGTTGAAGATAGCTAAAGAGAATATTGACACAAATTTTCGAACTCAATACAACCATTATGAGTTTCGCTTATGCCTTTCGAATTGACAAATGTCCTACAATTTTTATGGCATTGATGAACAGTCTCTCAACCATTCATGGATCAGTTAGTGGTTATTTTTATTGGTGACTTACTAGTATACACACAAACTACGTATGGGCATGTTAATCACTTGTAGTCAGTATTATATGTTCTGCGATATGAATAAGAGTTGAGTAAATGTTAGTTTTAGCTAGATCATGTGGTATTATTGGGACACGTGGTGTCAGATCGAGGAATAAAAGTGGACATATATAAGAAGATTGAAGTAGTTGGCAACTAGAAAAGATTCCCAATTATTGTTGAATTGATGACAAAGTTATTACAGAAGAGTTTTTCTTTTATGTGGAGTGAAGCATGTCAAAAGTGTTTTGATGAGTCGAATTATTGATTGACGGTCTTCAACATTGATTATTTCCATAGGTAGATGATATTATGCTATTTTTAGTGATGCATTGCAATATGGACTTGTTATCTTTTGATGAGAAATGGATATTTTATTACTTATGCGCCGGGACAATCACGAGTACATGAAGCTTCTTATTCTATTTCTGATATAGATTTAGCAGTGTTGTTTTCCTTCGAAGATTTGGCATCATTATCTGTATGGAGAGACTTTGTCGAATTTTGATTGATCATGAGAGTTTGAAATATTTGAAGAGTGAAAAGGAGTTGAATATGAGACAAAGACGTTGGATAGATTTTCTTAAAGATTATGATTACACCATCGAAATACCATCTTAACAAGGCGAATTTTGTTACAGATGCTTTGAGTTACAAGTTAAGCTGAGTGATTACATATATACAAATAACATCATTATTAGAGTATTATTGATGGTCGAAGATGAAGAAGAAAGTCGTAGAGTTTGTTTCAAGGAGTTGACATGTCAACAGGTTAAAGCAGAACAGTATGTACCTACAGGTACATACTGTTTACTGTTGCCCTCACCGAGACGATTATAATGGTGGGTTTCTTACGTTTACTACACATTAGAAGATTTCTTATAATTAATTATATAAATTTATGTCGAAATCTTCTTGTGATTTCCATGTAGTGTGGGATCCCTCATGGGAAGGACCAGCCAAGGTAGAGCCTGATTTGGACACCTCGTACGACTACGAGTCCTTCGAAGATGAGCTGTCGGATGACTCTAGAACGAAAGACAACCCAACGCATGAGGTGTTGGGGGTGGGGTGATTCCACAGTTTAGTGTGATGCTCAAGAAGACCAAGTATGAGCACTCATTAGTAAGAGACTTCATATGGTTATGCATGTCTCGTTCATGGCAGATACAAAATTATGATACAAAAACTAATTATAACTTAGACACAGGGGCGGACGCAGAAATTCTTTGGAGTAAGGGCTCCATTATATATTTCCTCCATCTGTCATCAAGTGCTAAACGTCCTATTTTTGTTCTTTTTGTCCATCAACCAATAAATGTTGTATTTTATTAATGGTAAGTAACTTTTTTGGAAAAAAAAATAATCAGATGTCAATAAAAAAGAAAATAAAGCGTTATAATTTGAAATAAATTTATTTCTACTCACATAAACACTAGTGACTATGAGAGTAGTAGGCCCACTTTTTTATTTCAGTCTTACATTTACAACCCGAACAAGTTCCATTTAATAATACTCCAGGTAATAATATTATAATATTATTATTTCATTCTGATTGGCAAGTATCTTCGTCTTCTCTAGACATCAGAAACCAACTATGGTTGTTTTCTCTGCAACTTGAGAAATTTCAACTCAACCCTTTTTTATCCTCCAATTTCTATCCATTTAATCTTCTATAGCACTAACTTGGTAAGGGATGAACTCAATTTTCCAAAATTTCAAAAATTTTGTTTATAGAAAAAATATTAAAATAGGCATTTGGGTAAGTGCTTAAGCCCCACCCTCTCTATGAGTGTGTCCGCCCCTGCTTAAACACAGTACCTATATTTCCACAAATTCAGCAAAATATAAAAAATTACAAAAGCAAAATATTATGCACTTACTCATTGTTTGATCTCAAATTCATAGTTAATTTGATCTTAAAAAACCTAAAGCATTCAGCTTTATATCTCATATTTTTTCGATCATCTCAAGAACATAACATATAATCCAATTTATTATCTTTATATTTCATTTTATACTCAATCACATCATATAACAAATATCTACATCTAATGCCAACTATTAACTATAAAGCTTGATTGGAATGAAAAAATTTAACTCCAAAATCAGACTACTATTACACTTAATAATGTAATAATAATTTAGTACTGAAATTAGTATTCTTTACTACTTCTAAGAAATCAAGAAATCAATTGATTTCTTCAATTTCAAGTCATAATACAAATCAACTACTTCATTTTTATCACATTTTTCCTGTTAATATACATTTTAGTTTTATTCTATCAATTGTTATTATTATTTGCAAGATCAATATATTCGTTGGAAACCCAATTCACTTATTTCTAACCGAAAATTGTCATTCCATAATATTTTCAATTGCAGCAATTTCCATTGGGTTTCTGTAAGAAACATCTTTCTATGATATCATAGGCACGGGTTGGAGCATATTTTACAGTGGAGGATCAGAAGTGGCAGATGGTGCTCCGCAACAAGAATGGCAAGATTCGCACTAAACGTGGGTGGAAGTGATTCATGACCGATAACCGTGTTCGAGCAGGGATGCGTTGCACCTTTCAGTTAATCGACGTTGATGAGGTTTACCTTTGAACTTTGATTTGGTGGTCTAATGTTATGCCTGGTTCCTCTTTTGACTGGTGTTGCATCATAAAACCATTACGTTTTGGGGTTTACTTGGATTTTTCTTAAGACTTTCATGAAAGACTCTGTTATTGTAAGCTTAATCTTCACAAATGTGTGAGCACTGGTGCATCATTTCTGTCGCTGATGTAGTGTCTATTATGGCAAGGTTTGGTGAATATTAGTAATGTTTTTACCATCATGTTCATAATTTACATTTCGGTATGTGTCATATTGATGCTTGAAGTAGAATTTGCTGATAGGGGAGTAGAAATAAATACTACTAATACCATTACTACTGATCCATTCATACAAAAGCCACGACCCTTACAATTTTTAGTTTAAACCCCAAACATTCATACTACTATATAAAAAAGCCCCTTCAACCTAAAAACTAATATGACCTACCGCAAAAGATGAGACTTCCGTATCCTAATTTCCCTACCCAACTTCATAGACGATCATGAAAAGGAAAGCAAATACATACTGCAATAATAACTAGGGTACGTGGTCGAGGTGCTAGGATTCTTAAATGACGACAACCTTCTCCAAGGCCCGGTACACATAAGCTTGTTTTGCCACTGGAGGGAGGCTCATAAAGAAGTAAAGCTTCTCAACCTTCTCCAGTATGAAGTCAGATGCATCAAAGATTTGGCCGAGTGTCAGTCCCGGGATGCCACCCACTAGTTCAAACACTTCCTGTCGAGCCTTAGTCAGATCAAATTCATACCCAATCCGATTGGCAAGGTGTTCGAGCCTGTCATTGGTAGCTTCATGCATCTTCGAAATCACTTGCACCAAGTCTTCAAAATCATCCCTCGCCTTACGTTTCTTCTTGTTGTGCGCTGGAGGGGCACCTTCTTTCACTGAACTGAAGGCGCTGTCATCATTAGTTGCAAGGGAGATGTGGTCGTTCTCCTTCGACTGCCCGAATGAGCTGTCGAAGCTAACGTGGTACTCGTCTCCATTGATGTCAGCAGGGAGTGGATGGACATTGAGCTGTCCAACAACAGCATCAGTGTCTTTGGAAGCCTCTCCATTCGTTCGGTCTTTGCCAAACACGATCGTCCAATCCTTGTAGGAGGGCCAAGCCTTGTTTCGCAGAAAGCGTGCACCACTGTCAGCCTACAAAGATCAGGTATTGCTCAGTGAATAATGTTTAAAACATGAAGTAGCAAATTAATGAAAAAGTGAGGTGATATAGAGTATCTCAAACACATTTGTAACCAACCTTAATAATTTGCTCCAACTGCTCCTCGTTACAATCGATCTTATAGTCCCTATTCAGATTAAACCCGACTTCACTATGACCCAAGACCAACGAAAGAGCACCATAGATTTTCTTTCAAGTATGAATTTTTGAAGATATATGTGGATTTGCTTTGATGTCGTACCTCTGAAACGCAAGGCGTTGAGAGTCTTCGAGCTTTTGTTGGTAGCCATTACGAAATCTGTTGTCGGATTTCCAGCCCAAAGTCACTAGTTCCTTTAAGCTACCCATGAGGCACAACTCCTCTGCTTCAGTCTAGCTACGACGTGTCCGGTCCGACTTCCCCTGCTTCCGCCCACTTGTGGGGAAACCTGCTTATAATGTACTCCCTCCGTCCCTTTTTAGTATAGGCGTTTTATTTTGAGCACTTATTTTAAAAAAATGATAATAAATAGTTAAAGTGTAGAAAATATAAAATAAGAGAGTGAATAATATAGATAAGACTCTTCTCTATATTATTCTATCTCTTACGTTACTTTTTCTATACTTTAACTATTTATTATTATTTTTCCAAAACGGGTGCTGAAAATAAAACGCCTATACTGGAGAGGGGCGGATGGAGTAACATACATTTGCATATACGAACGTATTCAGTCCACTTGGAATGACACACACCGATTTCAAAATAAACAACAACAAATATTTTAATTTCCCCCACCTCCATTGTTGTCTGACATCCAGTTGCTTCCACCGGATCACTGCGAGCTCGCCATTGTGTTCAAATGAAAGCTGGATTAGCGTATAATGTAGGAATGTGGCGAGAAGTGTAGTGGGAATGACGAGAATCAATTTAGGGCAAAGACCACTCCTTATATAATGGAGCTAGGTATGTGGCGGGAAGTGTAATTGGAATGACGAGAATCAATTTAGGGAAAAAACCACTCCGTACATAATGGAGACCAACACGACACAGTTCCCACAAATTTGAGGACAAAATGGTAAATTCAACTTAATACTCCTCAGTGCATAGAAGACACCAAACATCAGAAATGAATTATCCAAATATTTAATCCAATCCATTTTTTTCAATTGTTATAAAACTCCCAAAGGTTGATAACTTCAACCTTGGTTAAAGCCAAAATTATCCAAATAATTAATCCAGTCCATTTTTTCCAAACCAAGCAATTACACTGGTTCTCAAGGTGAATACACCCTACTAGTGGGCGGTTCTCAAGGTGAATACACCCTACTAGTGGGCGGACAGTAGATTAGTTTTCAATAATTTTTTAGCATTAAATACCGTCCAAACGACAATGGAGAAACAATTATAATTAAAAGATAATAATAATGATAATAATAATATAATGAAATAAAACTGAAATACTTGAAAACAAAATACAGTAACAAAAAGTAGAAGGTTACAACCGACTTTTCCTACAAAGACTAATAGTTGGGAGGGAAAACCATTGCACAGTCTAGAGAAACTATTCCAGTTCCACCTCACCTATCACCACACTCGCACACAAATTTCTCTCTCAACGAACACTACTTCCTAGAATAGAGAGAGTTGGACTGGTTTGAGCAAACAAATCTAATGGCGAATTCGTCCACCTCTCTAAACTAGATACGATCAAAACCGAAAAACTGGAACCATTTTGTAGTTAGACCAAACGATTTAATGGCGAATTTGTCGAGCCTGGTGCACGAGCTCCGGGAGCGCATCGCATCATCAGCATCAACTCCTCCGAACAAGCAGCACGACGACGTTTTGGAGTCACGCTTTCGCGCCGTCCTCCCCAGACTTCTCCAAACCTACGTTGTTCCTTCATCGTCTGGTAATTTTTGCATATTTGCTCATTGTAATGGTTGGGGTTTTTTGTTGTGAATTTGTTAAAAAACGACTGAATGCAATGGTAGCCAAGGAGAGAGAGGTGATTGCGGTGCTGAAGCTGCTGTCACACACGGCGAAGAATTTTCCCGGAGTTTTCTATCACGGGCAAGCGAGTGCGGTTGTTCCTGTAATCGGAAGGATTCTGCCCTTCTTTGCTGAACCTGCATTTCGGTAATTAGCTTGAATATTGACATGTTTGTTAATTTTGATTTAGTAGTGGTCGGTTTTATTTAGTGCTGCTGGGGCTGTTTTTGCAGGATTTTGATATTTTTGGGTGTTCAGTGGATATTTTTGGGTGTTCAGTGGATATTTTTGGGTGTTCAGTGAATATTTTTGAAAACCGAGGTTTATCTAATTGTAGTCCGAGATGCTTTGTTTCTTTAGGTTTTATTTCAGTGTTGCTTCAGTTGTTTCCGCAGAATTTAGAGTTTTTTTTGCTATAAATCATCTTGGGGAAGCGGTTTTATTAAATAGTTTGAATTTTGTTTACTGTTAGTCCACGACATGGAGCTATACTGGAGATTGTTGGATCGCTGTTGTCCTTGCTCCGCACAGGTGATCGGGATGCCTACCGCCAGTTCTATATGGATGCTATGTTGTTAACTGAAGGTAAACAAACAGACTGTCAAAATCTCTGCTCCCAATCTGGTTGGTTACTTGTCAGTAGACTGTAATGTGCATTTGAATGCTATTTCTTTCTCCTTTATATGTGATTGTAGTCTTTGTTGTTCTATGATTCTATCTGAAACCACTTGATAATTCTTATATACGTGTTATGGCATTAAACTTTTTTCCCGCTATAGATCTTCTATATGCGGCCCCAACATTTGATGGGAGAAGTTCAGGGGAACCAAAGAGACTGCTGTTGAAGTCTTTCTGTGATTCTTTTGCCAGAATCTCCAAGCACTCTGTCCTTCTTGGAGATGACCCAGGTTGTAATCAACCAGTCACTGGACAAGGAATGTTAATTGATCTTTCGGGAAGAGAAAGATTGCTAGCATTTGCCACATCAACCGTCAAGCTTCTAAGTAGATGCTTAACCGAAGGAACTTTGTATGTTGAAGGGCTTTTGGATGCATCATGTGTTTTGGCTGTCTGCAAGCTTTTGTGCTTTGGAGATGCTGATCTGCACATGGTAAAGTACTGCAAATTTCTGCAGTTTCTATATTAACTCTCTGCATCATATGATTTAATACTTGACTCAAATGCGTAGTCTAACTTCTCAAGTTTTCTGAAGGCATGCTTTGACTTTGCACGCCTCATCAGAGCAGGGAGAAACAGTGAGATAGTTCCTGCTGAAAAACTAATACAATCAATAACAATTATACTAAGTGAAGATGTTGAGGGTGTTCCTATTTTCAGGTATTATTATTATTGGTCATAACATATAACTTTACTTGGTGGCTTATTTAGAAAAATGATCTTATCACACTGATTTATCAGATAGTAAGTTTCTGTTGATTAATAGCATTGGCATGATGTTTTAGCTCATGGCAGCTCAATATTTCTTTTGGTGTTAATGAAACTTAGATTAACCAATGGTATATGATCTACTGAGCTTTGAGCTTATTGTTAATGGCTTTGAAGCCTTCAAATCTTGCTTATAATTAGCTGAGTCATTTTAGATACCTAGCTTTTGGCTATGCAAACACATTCTGAAGATCTGTCTTCCTATCATCTTCAGTATCAACATGGTACCATAGTTGTCTGATGTAGGTTATTTTTCTCATGGCAACATTTTTTTTTTAATTTCAGAAGTGTGGCATATGACTCATCACTAGGAGCATGTCTTCAGGCGTTGCATTCGTGCTGTTCAGATGATGTTGTCAGGTCAACGGCAGCTGATATAATGCCCATTTTTTCTCAGACAATGCTGAAGACTGGCAGCTTGGAGCTCAAGGTTATTAACTTATTATGCACTGTGTTGTCTTTTCTTTCTATGAAATAGAATAATCTATTAGCTTTGGGCTCAAAGTTAACTATGCATTGTATGTGTCTCCGTCTCTCCGTCATGTGGGTGTAGCTTACTTACAGTGACCCTCATGATCAGTTTTATATGCGACTTGTTTAACCTTATAGTTTGGCTGATGTTACGATTCTATGTTTTCAACATTTCAGGCTGCTCTTACCAGTGCATATGTCCGAATTGTGAATACATGCCCCCCTTGTTTCTGGAAGCCAGAATATCTAATTTGTATGCTTTGTTCATCCAAGCCCAATTTTCATTTAATAGGCTGCTTCAAAGTTGCTGTTTCGAGGCTAGGCCCCAATGTTGTTGGAATGATAACAACTCCCAAAAATCATACTGGTCTATCTCTGATCAAGGTTAATAAAGGTGAAAGCTCAAATGGTGAGCGCAAAAGATCCATTCAGGATTTAGAATCATTAGAAACTAAGCGCCAAAAAGTAGATGACATTTCTGGCCCTAAATGTCCTGATGTATTCAAGGCTGTTGGTAGTTTTACTGGTGCAGGGGAAAAAGAATATGCTGATTTTATGTGCTCCTCATTAAATCTCTTACTTGGATTTCTACAACCTCCTGGAGAAAATACTAGTTCATTGGGGACAGAAACTTCCCTTGCAGCTATTTGCATACTCTGTATAGTTTTTTCTGAACATCCTCATGCTGAGCTATCCCTTCGCATATTTCAGCTTATGTTCAACTGGATTTCTTGGATGTTTCAGCAGGTTTGTTTATTTTGTTTTAATTTATATATTTATATATAATTAGATTATGCCATTTTGTAATGTCTAACAAATCTAGCAGGTAGAACAAGGACTTCTATTCCCTCTTGATCTATCCATTTTTCTAGAAGCAGTCCACTGCCTGCTGCTTTCGAGAGGTAATGGAACTAGTAGATGAGCTTAAAACCTTAAATATTAGTCCATAGCAGTGAGAGAGTGTGTGTGTGTTTGATTACTGTTTGAAATCCTTTCTTCTACGCTAACTCTTTTAATTCTTTTCCTCCCTCCCAGCATGTGGCACACTCTTCTTTTATAGTCATTTAACTTAATTTGTCTCCGGTTCATTTCCTTTCATTTTTCTTCTTATTTAACTATCAAAGCTTTCTATTCACTTAGGGTCCTTATCTGAAGAGAGTATGCATATGATCTACGGAAATACTGATGATATTGGGAACATCTTGAGACCACTGCTAAAGCTTCCTTGGGATAATATTCCTTCCATGACAGAATCCCATCCCCTATGGAAGGCAAAATGTTTCTCTGTTCGTGTGCAGTCCAGGGTTGAGTGTATAAGAGAGCATGTGGTGGATCTTGATATTATGGACTTGGGGCTTCAAGATGATGAAGAAGAAGTTAGAATCGAAGCTGTCACTTCTATGCCAGTGATTGTTCTACTCTCGGGGTTATCTGTTCTGCCCCATATGGTCAAAAGGCTGGAGTAAGTGAAGAATGCCTTTGTAGTTAAGATTAGGATTACACAACCGTCTGTAACCTTTTAAATAAAAACATTTTATTTTCTTGTTTTTCAGAATCCTAAAAGGAGATAATAGTGAGCAAGTCAAGAAAACAGTTGTCCTCTCTCTTGGTCGTCTCGCATGCCTGCATTGGTACTACAATGGTTCTACTGCATTTCTGGGAGCTGAATGCAAATTATACTTCACAAAGGATAACAATAAAGAAGACTCACCTATTCATCGTCTGTTGCAAGGATTTTGGTGTTCAAAGTGTGACATGAGTGACACAGTCGATGATGGGTCTTGTTTGGAAGTTCTTTCACCTAGCATGCTCGAAAGTGGTTCTCATTTGATATGTGATTTTATGCATTTGCAGTCTTTATTTTTTGAGCTCCTTTATGATCAGCCATCAGAAGAAGTTCAAGTTGCATGTGTAAGAATAATCCAACGAATCCTTCTGCATGGAACTGAAGATATTTTGCTTAAGACAAGATCTGAGTGGGTTCAGTGCATTGATCTTTTACTTCTTAACAAGAACAAAAATGTGAGACAAGCCTTTGGATCTCAAATAAGTTTCTTTCTTCAGGAGCCTATTTTGGAGATTTTATTTTCAGATAAGGATGTTTCCAACAAATCAAGAGAACAAAGGTTCATGGACAAAATAAAACATGCTTTGGCAGCTGCTGATGAACCTCTGGTTTTTGAAACCCTACTAGAAACTACAGCAACTATCATGAAATCTGTTGATATCCATAGTCAACTATTTCTGTTCTCCCTTATTTTACTGATTGGTCAGCTTGACAGTTCTCATGTTACTGTGAGACTGACTGCATCGAAACTGATTATGAGATCTTGTTACCTACATCACACAGGTGGGCTTGAGGCAATCCTTTCCAAAGTTCTTCATGCCCGAAATGAACTGTATGATTATCTATGCATGAGGCTGGTCAATCAGCGAAAAATGGTTGAAGAGTTTTCAGCAGCTGTTCTTGGTGTGGAAACTGAAGAACTTGTCAAGAGGATGATTCCTGTTGTTCTTCCTAGACTTGTGGTCCTCAAGCATGATAATGACCATGCACAAGCAACATTATATGAATTGGCCAGGTGTTTGAACACAGACATGGTGCAGCTAATTGTTAATTGGCTGCCTAAAGTACTTGCCTTTGCTCTTCATCAAGCTGATGGACAGGAATTAAAATCCGCGTTGCAATTCTACCATGAACATACTGGATCTGATAGTCAAGAAATTTTTGCAGCTGCTTTGCCTGCACTTTTGGAAGAACTTATATGCTTCTCCGATGTAAATGATCCAGAAGAAATAAGTAAAAGGTATGTATACAGATAGCATCAATATAAAATGATTCATGTTATGTTGATACAAAGTTTTGGAAGTCAAATCTATGCCTACTTTTAAGTACTGCTTGAGATATCATCTAAATTTTTCAGCTCCTTGTGGAATCTATAACAGCGGACTTTGTTTTAGTTTCATACTGTATAACCAACTATGCTCTTTTATATTCTATTTACACTTTTTTTTAAATAGTCTATAGAGTACTGGAAGAATTTATATTGATGATCTATATTTTCTTCAGTTTTATTAATTAGTCGACAGAATACTGGAAGAATTTACATTGATCGTCTAGATTTTCTTGCAGATTAACCAGGGTACCTAATATGTTAAGAGAAGTTGCAAGAATTCTTACTGGTAGTGAAGATCTCCCTGGTTTTTTGAGGAACCATGTTGTTGGTTTGCTGAACAGCATTGATAGAAAAATGCTTCATGCAGAGGACATGTCACTACAAAAACAAGCGATGAGACGGATAGAGATGCTGATTGAATTGATGGGCTCCCATCTTAGCACACATGTACCAAAATTTATGGTTCTTCTCATGCATGCCATCAACAAGCAATGGCTGCAGGGTGAAGGTCTCTCTATACTACATTTGTTTTTAAAGAAATTAGCTACTGTCTCACCATCTAGCACTAAACATGTTATTTCTCAAGTTTTTGCTGCACTTGTTCCTTTCCTGGAAAGAGATACAGGGAATTCATCCTCCCATACGAGTAAAATTGTAGAGATATTGGAAGAACTTGTAGTTGAGAATAAGGTCATTTTAAAGCAGCACATTCGTGAGTTCCCTACTGTACCCAATGTACTTGCTCTGGCAGAAGTGAACAAAGTCATTGAAGAAGCACGTGGATTAATGTCTCCAAAAGACCAATTGCATGATGTTGTGGAGGGGTTAAAGCACGAGAATTTGAATGTAAGATACATGGTAGCATCTGAGCTAAGCAAGTTGTTGAACTTGAAAAGGGAGGAGTTCATGGCTTTGTTCATTAAGGAAGGGGATTCAACTTTGGATATCATGAGTTCTCTGATAACATCACTGCTCAAAGGGTGTGCTGAGGAATCAAGGACTTCGGTTGGACAGAGGTTGAAGCTGATATGTGCAGATTGCCTTGGAGCTCTTGGTGCTATTGATCCTGCCAAAATCAAGGGATTTTCCAGCATACGCTTTAAGATTGCATGTTCTGACGATGATCTCATTTTTGAGTTGATTCACAAGCATCTAGCCAGGGCTTTCAGTGCAGCACCAGATACCATTGTGCAAGATTCAGCTGCATTGGCTCTTCAGGAGCTGCTAAAAATTGCAGGATGTGAGCCATCTCTTGAAGACAGTATTTTGGAGCGGACTAAAGACAAACAGCTTATGAAGGTAGGAAAATCTTCTATGTTGAACTGCTCTGATGAGTTTGGTAGGGGGCAGAGATTGTGGGATCGGTTTTCCAGTTATATCAAAGAGATAATAGCACCTTGCTTAACCTCAAGATTCCAGCTTCCCAATGTGTCAGACTCAACAGCTTGTGGATCTATATACCGTCCTTCAATGTCATTCAGGAGATGGATATACCTGTGGATTAAAAAACTAACTGCACATGCCACAGGTTCTCGGTCTACAATTTTCAATGCTTGTCGAGGTATAGTGCGCCATGATGTGCAGATAGCCATGTATCTTCTACCCTACTTGGTCTTAAATGCTGTGTGTGACGGTACAGAGGAGGCACGTAGTGGCATAACAGAGGAAATTTTATCAGTTCTTAATGCAGCCGCCTCAGATAGTAGCACTACTGCTGCTTACGGAAATAATTCTGGGCAAAGAGAGGTGTGTATCCAGGCTGTATTTACACTTCTTGACAATCTAGGCCAATGGGTGGATGATGTGGAGCAAGAACTTGCCCTTTGCCAGCCTCTTCAGTCATCCAACTCTAAGCAGCTGGCAATCAAGTTTAAGGACCAGAATATGGCTCTTCTAGATGATTCAAACCAAGTTCTTGTACAATGCAAACATGTGTCAGAACTCCTTGGTGCAATTCCAAAATTTACCCTTGCTAGGGCCTCATTCAGATGTCAGGCTTATGCTAGATCTTTATTGTATTTTGAGTCCTATGTGTGGGATAAGTCAGGATCTTTTAATCCTGCTTCTGAAAGGAGCTGTGGAGTCTTTGAGGATGAAGACATATCTTTTCTTATGGAAATCTACAGCGAATTGGATGAACCAGATGGCTTATCTGGATTGGCATCTCTACGTAAATCAAAAAGCTTGGAAGACCACCTTTTGATTAACAAAAAGGCAGGAAAATGGGCTGAAGTTTTGACTTCTTGTGAGCAGGCTCTGCAGATGGAACCTGCTGTTCAGAGGCATTCAGATGTCCTCAATTGCTTATTGAACATGTGTCATTTACAGGCCATGGTGACTCATGTAGATGGATTAATTCGTAGGAATCCTCAGTACAAGAAAACATGGTGCACCCAAGGGGTTCAAGCTGCCTGGAGGCTAGGGAGGTGGGACTTGATGGGTGAGTACCTGACAGGAGCTGATGAAGAAGGTTTACTTTATAGCAGCTCTGAGAGTAATGCTTCTTTTGACAAAGGTGTAGCAAAGATTCTTCAGGCGATGATGGAAAAGGATCAGTTTTCGGTTGCTGAGAAAATTGCCAAGTCTAAGCAAGCTCTAATTGCTCCACTGGCTGCAGCTGGGATGGATTCTTATGAACGAGCATACCCATTTGTTGTCAAACTTCACTTGCTCCGTGAGCTTGAGGATTTCAACTCTCTTCTAAAAAGGGAGTCATTTCTAGGAAGGAGATTCAAACTAGATGAACCAGAATTCTTAAGTGCTCTGGAAAATTGGGAATGCCGGCTCAAACTTACCCAACCATCTTTGTGGGCAAGGGAACCACTCTTGGCATTCAGAAGACTTGTTTTTAGTGCCAGTGGTCTTGGTGCTCAAGTTGGAAATTGCTGGATACAATATGCAAAGCTTTGTCGCTCAGCTGGTCATTATGAAACTGCAAACCGGGCAATTTTGGAAGCCAAGGCTGCGCAGGCATCTAGTGTTCATATTGAGAAGGCTAAGCTTCTGTGGAACACCAGGCGGGCAGATGGTGCCATTGCTGAGCTGCAACAGTCTCTTTTAAACATGCCCATTGAAGTTGTTGGCCCTGCTGCTATGTCGTCAATTACCAGCCTCTCTGTGGCTCCTGCGAATCCTCCCCCTTTGCTCTCTGATGCTCAGTGTATGAATGAAAATCCAGATATAGCAAAGACCCTCCTCCTGTACTCGAGGTGGATTCATTATACTGGGCAAAAGCAGAAGGAAGATGTGATAACTCTATATTCTAGGGTGAAGGAACTGCAGCCCAAGTGGGAGAAGGGATTCTTCTACATGGCAAAATACTGTGATGAAGTGCTTGTTGATGCCCGTAAACGGCAGGAAGGCCCTACTGAACAGTCAGTGCGAGTGATGCCATCTAATTCAGCACTTGCATCTAAAAACATAAACTCAGAGCAAAGCTGGTGGACTTATCTTCCTGATGTGCTGTTGTTTTATGCAAAGGGGCTTCACAGGGGCCACAAGAATCTGTTCCAGGCCCTGCCAAGGTTTTTAACATTATGGTTTGACTTTGGGACCTTTTATTATATAAGTAATCAACAGTCCAGTAAGGATATGAAAAATGTCCATTTGAAGGTAATTATGTTCACCAACTAAAATTTAAGCTTTCATTTCTCACTTTCATTATTTTATGTTAATTTCCTTTTCCTTCTTAGATCGAGAGTATCATTAGAGGGTGCTTGAAAGACTTGCCAACCTACCAGTGGTTGACTGTCTTGCCTCAATTGGTTTCAAGGATTTGCCACCAAAATGAAGTAACTGTCCGCTTGGTAAAGCGGATAATAACTTCTGTTCTCCAGCAGTACCCACAGCAAGCCCTTTGGACTATGGCAGCTGTTACAAAGTCTACTGTTTCTTCGAGAAGAGACTCTGCAGCAGAGATCATACAAGCTGCTAGAAGAGGATCCAATCAAGGAGCCTTTAACTCTATGTTCTTGCAATTTGCTGCTCTTGTGGATCATTTAATCAGGTTATGCTTCCATCCAGGCCAATCAAAGTCAAAGACAATCAATATTTTGACAGAGTTTAGTGCCCTGAAGAGGATGATGCCTGTGGAAATTATAATGCCAACCCAGGAATCTCTTACTGTTAACCTACCGTCAGATGATGCAAATCCTGCGGATTCTGGTACATCAGACATCTTTTCACACTCATATCTGCCGACAATATCTGGAATAACAGATGAGGCTGAAATTCTTTCATCACTTCAGCGCCCCAAAAAAGTATGACCTAATCTTGCTGCACTCTTTTTTTCTTTTTTTTTTATGTTGTTTTCTCTCCCCCCCCTTCCTTGTGACTGTTTCTCTTAAGAGGCTCAATATATGTATGATTTGAACTTCACTGGGTTTATGTTTAAACATCATGTATTATTGGCAGGTCATTCTCATAGGTAGTGATGGAAAGCAACACCCATTTCTTTGCAAGCCAAAGGATGACCTGAGGAAAGATGCAAGAATGATGGAGTTCAATACAATGATAAACCGTTTGCTTTCCAAAAATCCTGAAAGTCGTCGTCGGAAGCTTTATATTCGTACTTTTGCAGTGATTCCTTTGACAGAAGATTGTGGCATGGTTGAGTGGGTCCCTCATACTCGTGGGCTTCGACATATTCTCCAGGACATCTACATAAGCTCCGGAAAGTTTGATAAGCAGAAAACAAATCCTCAAATTAAGCGTATCTATGACCAATCACATGGTAAAATGCCTGAAGATCAAATGCTGAAGACCAAAATCCTACCAATGTTCCCTCCAGCTTTCCACAAATGGTTTCTAAACACATTCTCAGAACCAGCTATGTGGTTTAGAGCCCGTACTGCCTATGCACATACTACTGCAGTCTGGTCAATGGTTGGTCATATTGTTGGTCTTGGGGATCGGCATGGTGAAAACATCCTTTTTGATTCTACCACTGGGGATTGCGTGCATGTTGACTTTAGTTGCTTGTTTGATAAAGGCCTGCAGTTGGAGAAGCCGGAGTTGGTGCCATTCAGACTGACACAGGTAACAGGATTTGTTTGTTTTGGCATAACAAGGTCAATTAATGTTCATATTTTTCACTATGGAACATCTTCTTATTAGTAATTTTTGGTGCAACTGTTAGAAAACCAGTAATACCACTTTTGTTTTGATTTGTTTTTTGTTGTTTCTTTATAAAGAACATGATCGATGGGCTTGGCATAACTGGCTATGAGGGCACCTACCTCAGGGTTTCTGAGATCACACTTTCAATTCTGAGGGCTCACAAGGAGACACTGATGAGTGTTCTGGAAACTTTCATCCACGATCCTCTTGTCGAATGGACTAAATCTCACAAATCTAGTGGAGTAGAAGTACAAAATCCACATGCACAGGTTTGAGTCGCTCTCTTCCTTGAGGAGCTCTGTTTGTCTTTTCTCCTAAAAAGATGGCTACCTGGTTACTTAAGTCATGGTTTGACCGAACTAGATGATGATATGTCTATTTCTTTTTGTTTTAACT
Organism: Salvia splendens; assembly: GCF_004379255.2. NCBI lineage: Eukaryota > Viridiplantae > Streptophyta > Magnoliopsida > Lamiales > Lamiaceae > Salvia > Salvia splendens. Next base: position 16,708,536 of record NC_056040.1, on the reverse strand, counting down.
TTCAGCGAGCCATCAGCAACATAGAAGCACGTCTGCAGGGAGTAGTTGTCGGTGTAGGAGCTGCACCTTCTCTACCTCTAGCCGTGGAGGGACAAGCTCGCCGGCTAATTTCTGAAGCAGTTTCCCTCAAAAACCTTGGAAAAATGTATATATGGTGGATGCCTTGGTTCTGAAATTTGTCTCGGTAGGTATGTATACTTTCTCAAATCTTATCAAGATTTGCGGCTTATGCACTGAAAATATTGCCTCACATTATCAACTTTACATGAAGTTCCATTGAAATGCAACGAAGATGTGTGCTTTCACTAATTTAATTCAGAGATGCGATTATTGCATGCTTCGAGAGGTGAAACTCCATCTTTGCTAACCATACTGCGTAATTTATTGCAATATTACAACTTGCATTCTTTTAGGTGGAGGGGCAAGTCGCCGGGCTTGAACTTGACGAGTGCAACCACTGAATTCAAGTCAGAACCAATAAGGGACTAAAATGCAGATGCAAGGTTCGGATTTGCAAATTTCTGCATTTAATTGAAGGTTTTTTTCCATTAAATGCAAAGAGATGCCGAAATTGAAGTAACTATTAAATTTTTTGTTAAAAGGGAAAATTACATTAACTTGATAAAAGGATTGTCACAATATATGAAGCAACCAGTCCTTGAATGCTTTTCCTTTGCCAATGAAACATCCAATATTCTTCCTATCTATCCTCAATGGGCATTTTGTCCTCATAAAAATTTCTTTCGCCAAACCTCTTACAGGCGATTCTCCTCTTGCAGAGCTGTGCTTCCCACGGCCAGAAACCACCAGAATCTCAGCAGGAGTCATGCAATCCCCAGCAACAAACCTCAGCTTCAGCTCATGAAACCACTGCAGCAGTACGAAATATGCCGTGCTCACATGCATTCCATGCAAATCCAGCTTCAACTGTGACTGGCTACACTCCATCACCTGATCAAGAACAGTCGAGTTCAACAACTCCAGCACCAAACTGGCTTCATCTCCTTCCAAACCATCCACCAGTCCATCAATCGATAGAGGTGCACTCTTGATATCTTTGAGCAGGAACACGATGGTGGGACACCAATTTAGAACCGAATTATAGGTTCTAACTGATAACTCTACGCCTAACCCCTTCATCTTCTTCAGCCATGAAACCATTTCTTGAATCTCACCATGTGCTCCAAATGACGACAGCACCATGTTACAACACACCGTATCCAATCCAAACCCTTTGTTTTCCATCCAAACTATGCTCCTCTTCATATCTTCAAGAAGCCCCTTCTGCCCATATCCATACACCAGCGATCTCAGCTCAAAAGCCGTCACTCTCACCCCATTTCCCACCATTTCTTGCACCACATTCTCAGCCTTCTCAGGATACCCCATCTGACAAAACCCGGCAGCCACGGCTGAATACCCTCTCTGCTTCGTGTAAACGCCACCCGATTGCATCATCAACTTCCTCAACTCTCTACAAGAATCTGCAAACACCCTCTCCGACTTATGCTTAGCATTAGAATCCATTAAATTACAGTAGAATGCACACAGATCCCTCTCTTTCAACCCCAACTTCAAAACTGTCTCACCAAACAGATTTTCTGCCTCTTCAAATCTCTCTTCCTTGTACAGGAAAGCAATCACATCTGCCACCAGCTTTGCATTCCAGCTAAACCACGATTCTCGCTTGATCGCTGCAAACAACTGCAAGCACCCCAACTGTTTGACAAATTGCCTCTACGAAGTAGCAAATGCCAGCACATTTTTTTTGCAAGTGAACTTACCGCAAATGCGACGGAGGAGAGGCGGGGACAGGGATCGGAGGTGGAGAGAAGATGGGAGAGTGTGGTGAGGGCCACGTGCTTTGACGATGAGGCGGCGAATTTCCGGAGTAAGCTGGCAGCGGTGGAAGGCTCTTCTGCGGCGGCGAGGGAGGAGAGAAACCGCTGGCCTTGTTTTGTCAGCGTGCAGCAGACTGACTGTGGTGGGTAGTGGCGGAAGCCGGCTGAGGTTGGTGGGCCGCCAGGTGAAGACTGCCGCCGGCAATCATTGTTGGCGACGTTCTCAGATGGATTCTATCCTTCTATATCATGCAAAAACATTCACATTATTTCTTACTATATCTAAAGATGGATTCTATCCTTCTATATTTATTTACTGGAAGCTGGGCACTATCCCCTCAAAATTGGCTCAATCCAGCCCGAATGACCCATTCGGCCTGAAACTTCTCTACTCTAAATTATTACTCCATATTTATGTGTTTAATCGAGTTAGTATAATTAGGAAAGCATAACTTTTTCAAACATGTCAATCATTTATTAATCGAGCAAGGCCCTTAATTAATTTAAGCAAATTCGATAAATTAACATAATTAGGAAAATTTGACCAATGAATAGGTAAATTTACCTATTAATAATGTGGACCACTCTCTATTAGTACTATTTCCACCATCATTTTCTTTTCTCTCTTTTACTTTATCACTGTACATTAATACAAGGCGATACAAGATGTTTATATCTTGACTTATCTATGTGTTGTTACATTATCTCTATTTTCTTGTTTATTCGACATTATCGCTTCTTTCGACTACTATGCTATTTTGATCGACAAACATCGTATGTATATTTAGATTCTATCACTGTTTTTTTTCCTGATAATATCGCTTCTTTCAACTACTACGCTATTTTGATCGACAACATCATATATATATATATATATATATATATATATATATATATATATATATATTTAGATTCTATCACTCATCATTTAATTCTTTCTAGCTCATTATCATCTATATCTCTCGCATCCTCCTACCGTCCAACGACTCCAATATCGAATATATTTTAGGCTTGAATGGTTGGACCTCGGGTATAAAAATCCCGACTTTGTCATTGACTACTAGACCAACTCTCACCTGATTTGATAAAAACATTCTTATTATCGGACCATGTGGTCGTTGATTAAACTTACTGCAACTTATCTTTGTAGGACATGGAGTAGTAGTATGTTTTTGTATAAACCACAAACTTAATCTGAAGACTGAATCATGAATAGTTACGCTAATTAACTCATTTAACTAATCGGTCCTGTTTTTAAAGCATCACCAATTTATAGGGATAATTACATGTTTCATACAAAATGTTTTACCTTTGTTTCAATTTAGTACAAAAAGTATTAAACTTATATATTTCATACAAAAAGTTTACTTAGTGTTCCAAAATAATACATTCCGTTAAGTCCCTATTAATACCGTTACTTCCAATTACATCATACATACAAAAAGTTTCATCAATATTTCAAATTTGTACAAAAGGTTTTAAATTAAAACTTTCCATTAATTATTTCAAACACAGTTATTTTTAATACTCACATAAATGAAAAACACATAAAAAAATCACAACTCTTCACCATCAAATTAGCGAATTGCATTTTATTGTCGAAACTTTCTCATGTAACAATGGAGAATACAACTGAATCTTTTTCGTAAAAATTGAATATTGACTTATTGACTGTTTGAAGCTAATTAACCATTTTGTAAAAATGAAATATGAACTTATTCTATGTTGTGTTCTATAAAGAATACAATAAAAAATAGAGTATATTGAGAGACATAATTTTATTAAACCACGATCAATTGCTGGAAGAATTGATATCAATTGTGTTTTTTTAAAAATATTTAATGGAATGTATTAATTTAAAACAATAATGTAGTAATATGTAAACTTAATACAATTTGTATTAAATTGAAATAAAGGTAAAATATTTTGTATAAAACATTTAATTACCCCAGTTTATAACATGGTTGTCAACCTTTTTATTCACTCCCGCAATGGCGGATTTCCGCGCTGATGTCAGACCGGCGTGCGCGACGTCTGCGCGGGATGTCCGCCATTGTGCAACTGTTCAGCGGATACGGACGTTCGATACGGACACCGCATGTCCGTGCCTTTCCGCTGACGTCCGTTGGGACGTCAGCCATTGCGTTGACTCCCACGGACGTCGGCGCGGAATTCCCGATTTTTGCATTTTTTTTGTTTTTTGAAAAAATTCTATAAATACGTCTCGTTGCATTTCATTTCATTAGCACCACTTGTTTTAACAAGTTTCTCTCTCTAAATTTCTTTTATATTTCCGTAATGTCTGGTAGTGGTGGTGGTAGTGGTAGTGGTGGTGGTAGTGGTAGTGGTGGGCATTATGAACACATGATGCGGATGATACACGCACGTGTGCGGGAGGCCGTGGAGAGGGAGGAACAAGCGGCTTCGGCGCCGGCGGTGCCTCGACCCATCCATCGTCGCACTATAGTGCCCCGGGATCACCTCGCTGCCCACAGTCGGTTGTACGAGGATTACTTTGCGCCGGAGCCACGGTTTGGGGAGAACCTATTCCGGCGACGGTTTAGGATGTATCGTCCGCTCGTTCTGCGTATCGTGGGCGCTTTGGAGCGTCGATACGGGCCAAAAACAAGCCAATGTTCGACTCCAGAACGATATAATTGAAGAAGTATGACAGCGGATGGGTCGTCGTTGATGGAGTTTTTGATTGTTGAAATGTATTTTTTTTTGTTGAAATGTACTTTTCTTTTTTTTAATTAATGAAAATTTTATTCCGTAAATTGCTTAATTCCGTAAATTGTTAAATTGGTGAATTTGTGATTATTTTTAATGTGGGAAGTCCGTCGAGATGTCCTTGTAGATGTCCGCCACTGTACAGTGGGATGTCCGTATGACGTGGTATCCGCAGTGGGAAGTCCATATGACGTGACAGAAGGTGTTTTTGGGATGTCCGCCGGGACTTCCGCACCACTGAGGATGCCCTTACACCAACTTTCTTAGCGGCCAGCTTCTACGTGTTAATAGAAATTGATGATTGAATTTTTGTTTTCGATTTGTGCCTGAGCTCCAATTTTGTGAATTATCGGGGAACAGGAATTTTCGCTAGGGTTGGAGGTCGATGACGCCGAAGAAGCGACCTAGAATGAGTTTCGACTCGCCGATTGTGGATGTATGGAGACGAGAGCTCGGCCAACTTTCCTCTACAAACTTCGCTAACCGCCTTGCCGCTTCTGAGGTCTTTTTTTTTACTCCTCTACCTTGATAATTTAGCTTCTGTTTTTGTTATCAGTTTCTGTATTTTTTTCACTCAATCGATCTTTGCAGCTGTATATATCTGTAAATGTCATCAATGGTTGCTTTAGATGGAAACTTATTATTGCTCAATAGTTAAGTATCATTTCTTAAACATATGGTTTAATACTTTAATGGCTAACGTATGAGATGGTTAACTGTTGCTATGAGAATGTGGATCACATTTGGAAAATTTTATTCTAGTCTCCGTTACATATGTTCTTTGGAATGAAATGCTACATTTTTTTATTACTACTTGGATGCTTCATGCTTGTGCAATTGCATATCCTTGTTCTCCTTTTAGAAGCATTTAAAAGGATCTTCTCTATTTCGTTGGTTGTTTTTATGCGATAATTGAGCCTTTGAATGGATAGTTTGGCGGCCTCTTCGTTAGGAAAGTTGTTTCAATTCATTGGTTCTTTGTTTTCAGGATCTGGTGATTCGTCTTGATGTCCTGCGAAAACTAGATAACCACTCTGGTAGAGTGAACACACTTTGTTTCAATGCGTCCGGTGATGTCCTTGTATCAGGTTCTGACGATAGGAAGATCATACTCTGGGACTGGGATTCCGGTCGAGTCAAACTTTCTTTCCTTTCTGGTCATCGTAACAGTGTTTTACAAGCAAAGATGATGCCTTACACAGAGGATCGGAGCATTGTTACAAGTGATGCTGATGGACAGGTGATTTCTTTTTTCTCTGTCACACCCAAACCCACACCCTAAACTTTTCATATGCTCATTCTCAAACAAGTAAGTTTTTACGTTCAGTTGAGACATGCTCAGATTCGTGAGAGCAAAGTGGAGACTAAACTGCTTGCAGAACATGATGGGGGAGTGCCCAATATAGCCATTGAACCAGGAAGCCATCGCGTTTTTTACACCTGTGGTGAAGATGGATTGGTTCAGCAGGTGAGTGCGCACTTCTAAAATAGCACTTCTGCATTTTTAGTTTTGACTATAGACCTATCCCTGGTTTATTTTCTCTCTCTTTTCCTGTTCTTATAGTAAAAAATTAGGAACAAATCCTACTATTGCAACAGTTAGTTTTATATCATTATATGCTGTTCTATCCTTATTTATATTCTATTGATAAGCCTAAACATTATGTATCTTGCAGATTGACTTGAGAACGGAAAGAGCTACTAGGCTTTTTACTTGTCAGCCTCTTATCAGTCATACTTTTCATCGTTCTTTATATCTAAGTGCAATTACCATTGATCCAAGAAATCCAAATTTATTTGCTGTTGGTGGATCAGACACATTTGCTCGAGTTTATGACATTCGTAAATGTAAATGGGACGGATCATCTGAATTTGGCAGCCTGTTGACTTCTTCTGCCCCAGTCATTTACTCAATGATAATAGTGTGGGAATAACAGGGTTGGCATATTCTAGTCAAAGCGAGCTTCTTGTGTCTTACAATGATGAGCTCATTTACCTGTTTGCGAAGGATATTGGATTTGGACCTAATCTTCGAGATTCACGTTTTTCTAGTGTTGAGGGCGATATAGAAGCTGCTCCACAGTCATATAAAGGGCACAGTAACTCTGGCACAGTGAAGGGAGTGAACTTTTTTGGCCCTAAATGCGAGTATGTTGTGACTGGATCAGATTGTGGCCGGATTTTCATTTGGAATAAAAAAGGTGGGAAGGTTGTCCGAGTTATAGAGGCAGACGGGTGGGACGTGAATTGTGTTGAGACTCATCCTCATGCTACAGTGCTAGCCAGTAGTGGAATTGAGAATGTTATAAAAATGTGGATTCCAAAAGCCATTGATAACTCCATTCAACCCACAAATACTGACATGGTATGTTTATGTTTTAACAAGGCTTTTACAGTTTTGAGTTTTAACTGTTGTGAATGCATTTTAGTTTTTTCTTTTTTTCCTTATTTGCTAAATTTGGCGAACTTATGTGTTTGTATTTTAAAAGTGATGCTCCCATTGGAGGATGCAGAATAGAACAAGGGGTACAACTATATCCCCCAAAATTAAAACATTTATGCCATACTGTGAGATCATTTTCATGCAAAGAATTTTCTGTGGTCTAGTGGTAGAATGCTGGTTTTGGTCAGCAAATGACTTGTGTTACGTGCAAAATGATGTTTATGGAGTATTATTTTTATCTTCTTTTTTCTAATCTTTTCATTACCTTTCATAGTATAAAATTTATGTTCAAAATTACACTATCCTAACCTTTTCTTTACCTCTCATAATTAAAAGTTTATGTTCAAAATTATATATAAAATTCCAAAATTGTGATTTTCATTCCAGAAATTGTTCGTCTAATTCCACCACCCCTTTAAATTTGTCTATTTTTTTTTCTTAAATCTTTTTATTTGTCTCCCATATGTTCAAAGATCAGTATATAAAATTCTTGTTTTGAATCCCCTCCTACTATTTAACATCCAGTATCCAGAGCCTAGAACTTTTTTTTAACGAAATTGTCTTCCTCGTTCAAATATATTTTCTTCTGATTCTACTATCAAATTTATTGTATAAAATCTTGTCATTCATTTCTTCACTTTGCTCTCCTTTAAATAATATACGATGCAACCTAAAATTCAAAGGATAGGTTTTGAATCTTCAAGCCACTGTGATTATTATTATCGCACCCTAATTATTTCTTGTAAACCCTAATTATTATCGCACCCCCTGACCTAAAATCCTAGATCCGCCCCTGGATGCTCCTAGAATGCATCCCTCTTGACTTGAGATATTCTACGGATTTGGAGGAAGTTCTAACGTTTCCACATTACTTACAGGAAAGGGTCATGAATTTGACGTCTCAAATATTTGATTCCTTGTACGGTTTCAATGACAACAGTGACGAAGATGATGAGTTTGTCTGTTCGGACACTGATGATAGCGGCGAAGAAGATGATGGTGATGGAGAAGACGACGACGATGACGATGAGGAGGATATAGATGATGAAGATGAGGATGATATAGATGATGAGGACGAAGAGGATGAGGACGAAGATGAAGAGGAGAACGAAGATGAAGAGGACATTTCCGAGCGCAGAAGCTAAAGAATTTGAAGTTATTGCGAGAAAAATCTCAAGGCGAAGGTAATTTCTACAGCTGCGCAAGTGAGTCTTGAGTGATCGTGGTGATTAATCTCAATTGGTGATAAAAACTATGATTGATTTTAAATTAGTGTAAATAAGTGGGAAGCCATGTTTTTTGTAGCCCCTTCTGTTGAAGATGAGACGGTGGTGGAAGGCAAAACTCTTATGCTGTGAGGGTGGAGAGAAACCGCTCAACTTGTTTCATCAGCACGCAGCAAACTGGCTGGGATGTCTATAATTGGATAAATGTTAAAATCTTTTTTATATCATATTGTTAGGGTTAAAATTTTAATTTATTACATCCTATTTAGAAGACTTAGACTATAAAAATAAACTCAAATTGGAAATTATAAATAGTTTAGGTATAAGTAGGGGTGGGTAGGTACGGTATACCTTACCGAAACCACCATATCGTATACCTTATCGTAAATTCGGTATGCGAAAAAATCATACCTTTATCTTACCAAAATTTTCGGTATACCGAACTTCGGTATACCTATTTTCGGTATGGAGAATTTTCATACCGATATCGTACCTCATTTTTGGTATGCCGTACCAAAGTTCGGTATACCATACTTTTGCGGTATACCTTACTTTCAATATCAATGAAAATTGAATATTTGAGGTTTTAGAATACTATTTATATTTTATAGTAATTTAAATAATATACAGGGTATTAAATACTAGTATATTTTATTCATATTATATTATATTTCATAATAAATTTTATAATTTAAAAATATATAAAATACTTTATATATTATTATATTCATATTTTACGATATATACCTTAAATTACGGTATATACCGAATTTTGGTATGCCTCAGTATATAAAAATTCATACCTTTACCTTACCGAAAGGTATCATACCATACCGAAAATCACGGTATACCGAAAATTTGGTATTTTCGGTATTTTTTCAGCACGATAAAGCTGGTATTCGGCATTTTGGTATTTTTTCCCCAGCCCTAGGTATAAGACGTACACTAAGGTGGTGTTCGGTTTTCAAAATAAAATAGTACTAAGATATAATCTAAGATAGAGTTGTGAGATTATTTTAGTCATAGGGAACTAATTATCTCATGATTATCCATCTATGATTAAGTTGTGGGATTGAATCTCTTGAACCAAACACATTATAAATTTAATCATGGATACAATCTTGCAAACCGAACACCCAAAAAATATAATTCCTCCTTTTATAATTTATGGTAATAGCTATTAATATCATAAATTTGTAGTGTTTTTAAATTTTTTTTCTTGCAAACTCCACAATTGGTTTCTAAATCATAAATTTTGATTAATTGTGCTAATTTTTCACTGTTTTTTTTTTGTCATAGAGTAAGTCTTACATATTGTGTCAATACTACGTGGTTCTAAGAGCATCCCCATCCATGTTCTTGCCAAAAAGCATGGATGTGGGTCCGGACCCACTTTTATTAATTTTTTACTCTTTGCTCTTTCTCAAGAGCACAACACCCACATCAATGCTCTTCCGCAAGGACATTGCTTAAGGGTCTCACTATTCCATTATTTAATTTAAATACTTCAATTACTAAAAATATTTCTACACTATAAAAATATATTAAAAATACTCGAACTACTATTACAAATTAAAATTATAAAATTACATAATTAAATCCTAAAAAATAAAAATTACAAACATAAAATCCTAAAAAATAAAAATTACATACTTAAAATCCTAAAAAAATAAAAATTACATAATTAAAATCCTAAAAAATAAATATTACATAATTAAAATCCTATAAATTCAAAATTACATAATTAAATGCTAAAAAATACCCCCGTGGAAGACTAGTTCTCTGGCCATATCCCCAATGTTTGTCGGAGACCTCGTATCATTGCCCGGTGTGCTTCAAGTTGCTCGTGAGACATGTGAGACGTCTCGGCCAAAAGGGTCCACAACGAGTTGGTGGGGGTTGAGGTGGCACAAAGGGAGCGGGAGCGGCGCGACGGCTGTTGGTCGTCGTCTGTTTCCTTCCTTGCGGCTGGCGTTGGGAACTACTCGTGCCGACGTCGGGGCTACCCAAGTTAGCTCCGGCAAGCTGGCTAGCCACCTCATCCTCGCCGGTGTCGGATAGGGATACCGACCTCGACCATTTGCTGGAGGAGCTGGAGGAGGATGATACGCCTTCCTTATACTTCGGATACACACGCACCTCCTGCCAAGCGTTTGAGGTACTTGAATGGTTTATAATGTTGGCATTGGTAGGTCTCCAAGGCGACACTGATGATGTCGAGCTCGCTCCTGCCGCTCCGTGCCTCCCGCTCTTCCTGGAGGTAATACTCCTGGAATTTTTGGATTTCTTCGTTGGCTCTGATAATGGCATTGCGCACCATACTCTCATTGCGCTCGATGGTTCCATTCGGTCGATTTTCATTGTACCGGCGAGAGACGCAGAACCAAAACCTAGCCCCGCTTTGGCTCGTGCCAACCTCCGGATCTTCAGAGATTGCCAAATAGGCTTTGAATAACTGATCAATCTCCCCCGGAGTGTATGGGGCGCGGACGTGAGTGTCACCGCCACGACTAGGCATGCACACGGGTCGGAAACCGCCGGTTCCAGTTCATGAACCGGCGGTTCACGGTTCATCATTCCCATGAACCGGAACCGGCCCGCCAAGGGTCCCGGCGGTTCGGGTTCCGGTTCAAAAAACCGCCGGTTTACGGGGCGGTTCAAAACCGCCGGTTCCGCGCCGGTTCGGCGGTTCGTCAATTTTTTTTTTTGCATTTTTTTATTTGTTTATCTATGAAATGTGCATAAATAAAATTCAAAAAAACACGATGAAAGTTGCAATTTTATTGAGATTACTAGTTACAACAATTACAAATCACAAAAACCTTGAGGTCTTGAAGTCTTAAACAAAAATTTAAATACAACGAGACTACTAGTCAACAACGAAGCTAATTACAAATTACAAAAAAAGACTTAGAAGTTTTGAACAATAATTTTATAAGTATATATACTTTTAGTCGGCGAATGAGATCTTTCTACATAACTAAATTGAGGACACATTTAGTAATTCAACTTTAAATGTTGAGTTTAGTCTAACAATCAATAATTATAGTAGAGTTGTCAAAAGTTTCCCGAATTTAGCCTTATAGAGAAATCTATTTCATCGACTAGAATATATACAAATACAATTATTTAATTGTATTTGCATATTTTTAAAGTAGAAACAAATGGAAAAAATAAAAAGAAATAAAGGAAAAATAACTTGATCTCAACTTAAATTTAAAATTTAAGTTGAGGTGTCTACGTATCCCCAATGCTCATTTGCATTAGGGAATCAAAGCCCACATAGTTCTCTTACCTTACTTACCTATTTGGCTTGGCCGGCGGTTGGCGGTTGGCCTACGGTTCATCATCGGTGAATTCTTCTTGTGATCCCTCATGACGATCATCCCAATCATTTTCTTGTTCACTGACGTCAGCTTTGGCCCAATCATCAAGTAACATCACGACTTCCATATTTTTCGCGAAGAGCTTACTTCTTGATTCATCCAACACACGCGAGCCAACACTAAAAGCGGACTCGACGGCGACAGTGGAAGCCGGAACAGAAAAAATCTCCTTGGCCATTGACGCAAGTATGAGAAAAATTTTCTCGTGTGTTCCCCACCAATCGAGGACGTCGATTTGGGCGGGAGGAGTAGTGTAACACCCCTTACCCGATTAATTTAATAATCGAATAAGTGATGTCACCTTTCAGTACCAATCCTGACTTAACAGAAAATCCTTGATTCTTCTTTATTCGTTTATAGATTAATTAATTTTTCATTACTTGGCAATCAGAAAAACTGCTATATAACGTCTGAAATTGGACCGTAAACCTGTTTCACAAAAGTCTATATATATTTATACGACCTGGATAACGAAGTAAATGAACTTCCAAACAACATTACACTTTCTATACATACCACAACCAACATATCCAAGAATTACTCGAACTCAAAAGACTGGCTAGTGACCTGGCTGCAGCTGAACAATAAAAGAGCTAGGTCTGATCCTCTAATCTGCAGAGGGGAAAAAGAAAGGGGTGAGCTTCAACAAGCCCGGTAGTATAATCAACATTAGAGCCTAATTTCCGGAGTTAAGTAAACATTATACAACCTATGTGTTTACAATATTAACCCTTGAATATTCTCCAGAACCAACATTCTCATAACCATATACATATCAAAATAACCAACAATAAATGTCTGACCTTTATATCGTCCTCCCTTGATTTCCTGGGACTTACTTGAGGCATAATCATATAATCTCATAGTATATCAATAAACATGATCAATTATCAGTAGCTAGTGTCGAGCAACATCATAACTTCATACAACGTCAAACAATGTCAGATTCACTCTTTTTGCATCAGAGGATTATTAGCATCAGAATATATCATTTAGCATCACATAATATCGTTTTTCACATAAGCATATAATTTTCACATATCATCGTCTTGATCATATAACGTTATATCTTGGCATTCACTATCGTGTAGCACTTTATATCATATAATCACACCAACACATATACAGATCACCACAGTTTCACATATCCAAACACATATGACAAAACATGCTCTCATGTACCAGATATATCAGAGTTATAACAGGGTTATAACAGAGGTTTCACACAATTACATATCATAAAACACATAGCGATCACCATTGTTCTCACATATCAGAACACATATAGCCCCATTAAGTGTTTAGCGATAGACCAGGGTATGCGGACCAGATCAGAACAGAATCAGATACGGACGCGGTCATGGTCGTCGAGAGGACGCCGCACAGACCACCCATTAGGGTGCAGACAGATAATCCCGGGAACAGATCACCCATAGGGTGCATATCAGACAGATCAGATAGGGGCCCATCAGATAACAGACGATCCTCGCTTCGGTTATCCAGAAGACGAGAGATCACAGATAATGCAGCGCTGCTGTCCTATGGCATGCCAATTGTACCCACAGAATACACTCAAGCACGGGGCGTAAACACAATCAAATATACTTTATATCTGACAATTTCTGATATACACATCAACGCATACAAATCAGACATCATTACAGATAGATCAGACATTTCTACTTGTATACTTAAAATACATACATACTATCTAATATAATCCAACTATATAATCATCCCATAGGATCCTCACATCAAGTATGGAACAGTAGCAAACCCATCAAGTCTTTCCACAGTAAGCATGTGTAAGAGTAGAGATTCACTACAGTGAGCTAAATGCTCCCAAATGCTTATGCAAAATCATATAAGTATACATTTCATAGGCATATATCATTTATCTCATTTACTTTCCAGCCAGATTTATATTCATTTTCTCATCAAATTACTTATTTCCAATAATCTTTAACATATCAGATCAACAACTTCTTTTCATACCATATCAGATCAGATAAACAGATTAAATTTCAACTCTCACAATGCCATCGCATATTCAAAATTCACATATTTCACGTCATAAATAACATATACAAATCACATAAAAGCACATAAGATTCTATATGCAATAGCGTAGACTTAATTCAGGAATTAAGACCTAATGTAGAATATACTACCTCGAAATCCAAAACGCTCTTGACACACGAATCACTTTATTCATGCTCCTTCTCCTTGTCCTTGTTATTTCCTGGGATAGGATTACCCTTCAATATATATTTCACTTTTGCATATAAAGTATCAAATTCATACTGTTAAACATTATTTTCTAACTTAATTTCATAATTCTTGTCTATTATTTATGCATATATCCTACAAGACATTATATTAGTCAAAACAACTATTTCTCCTTCAAGATTTCACATTAGGAATCATATCTTCATACACTTGTCCAAAAAATATGGTTAAAGCATAAGCATTTCAACTTTTATAATGTCCCAAGATTTTACAGAAAATAAACCAACTTTGAAAAATCATTCAGACAGACTCGGAAGTCGAAACTTAACAAAATCAGTGGCAAAATAAGTTCATGCATGTGTAGTTTGTAGGGATGAATTTTGAGCTGGAAATTCCTAGTCATTTAGAGTTTATAATCGTTTTTCCCCTAACTAGCCTGAACAGGGCAGATTGTATTGGAAAAATCACTATAAATCTATTTGAACTTGGATGAAGCTGAATTTTGGTCACATGACAGAAGACACATGAAAGTATGTTCAGCTAAAATTTTGCAAGAAAATGAGGTCGTTTACTTGGTTAAACAGGACTCGTAACATGCTGCCAGAATAGAGCATGGTAGCTGTTTCCTTAATTTCCTTCACTACAACATGATTTCTACTTGTATACTTAAAATACATACATACTATCTAATATAATCCAACTATATAATCATCCCATAGGATCTTCACATCAAGTATGGAACAGTAGCAAACCCATCAAGTCTTTCCACAGTAAGCATGTGTAAGAGTAGAGATTCACTACAGTGAGCTAAATGCTCCCAAATGCTTATGCAAAATCAGAACTGTAATAACCAAAGATCAATTCCAATGACCGAATCCCCAGTTTCACAGGCCGCCGAGACTTAATCAAGAATCCACAATCAAATAACATCAAGTAAAGGGGTAGGGGAAGAGGGCTTAGCTTTAGATAGGCAGAGCTGTCCGGCGGCGGACGAGCAAGGACGAGCTCCGGGAGACCTAGCTGGAGCGGAGGCGCTGCCGGAGCTGCAGCGCGACGAGGCAGCCGGTGTCGGCGCCAACGAAGGGAGATCGGGAGTGGGCCGGAGGCGCTGCCTCCCTGAGCACTCGACGGAGCGATTCAGAGGTAAACGGAGGCGGGAGGACCGGCGACTGGCGTGAAACCGCAGAGGAGTAGGCGGAGCGGTGGGTGAAACGCCGCTGCCTCTTCCAAATTAGGACTCCCGTTTTGGAGGGAGGAGCCGATCTGTAGAGGAGGTGAACCCGACGGACCTCCGGTAGTCTGAACGGATGGAGATGCCGCCGGAGAAGAGAGAGAATTGTGTAGGAACGAAACCGCCGCAGCTTCATGACTCCAGATTTGGGGTTTGCAAGTTCAGAATCAAAGTGGAGTTGTGTGTGTAGAAAGTTCCCGTAAGTGAGGGAATTGAGATAAAAAAATCTCCTTCCTTTTTCCAATTTCTTTTTCTTTTCTTATTTCTTTTTCTTCTTTAAATTACTTTTATTTTCCTACTAATCCAACACACCAAGTCTAAATAAGACTTCTAAATTAATTTTAATCATCGACTTCTATCGAATTAAAAGTAATTTCAAGTTATGAAATTTTTGGGTCGTTACAACTCTCCCCCCCTTAGGAAATTTCGTCCTCGAAATTGATACCTGAATCGAAGAGACAGAATATTGCTTTCATATCATATTCTCTCAAGGTAATTTTATATCCAATTCATGCAAAAGTTAGTCCTAGCCAAGCCCACCACACTAAAGACAACATGACAATTGGCATTGATATGGGAAATTATATATTTTTTTCCTCAAATCTCATCAACATCTGATAGCAGAATCCCAAATGATCACATAAGCATGTAGTGAGGTTTCTGTAAGCCAATCACTATCACAGTAGTTCAAAGATTTTGAATCATAGTAACCAAACCAACATGAATTCATAGAGTTTTGAATCTCCAATTTGTCACAAGTCACAATCTCTCACCAACAATTAGTTTTGCAAGATAATTTCAGATCCGATCATCGTAGGCTCAAGGATTAGCCTCAGTAAGCACAATTTATATGTTTATCACCGCTCAGATTCGAAGTTAACACGTGATATAAATTGGGGAGAAGAATCGCAAAGATTGTCAATGAGATTGGATTGTTCAAGGACAGAGAAATGCAAACCGTACTTCACCAAAAGCAATGTTTGTAATATAAGAGCCATAAGACATCTGGTTCAAATGCAGACATAGAGACACTATTCACCAGAGAGATAGTTTAGAAATACCTCGATATCTTGGGTGGATTATTCAGAAAGGAACATAAGAAACTTACAAATAAGACAATCAATCTACCTTTGATAGAAGTTCTGGTAGCAGAAACTAATATCAGATGGTCAAAAATATCACTAACTCCAATAGGCAAGGGTACAGAACAATATCGAATTATAGAGGGTTACACATTACAGAAGAAATAGGTATGGAGACACATATTGCCTCCTAGTAAGCCAAAACAGAAGATCCTGGACAAGGTGATCCAAACTCAGATACAAAGAAATCCATCAAGGCATGACTTTCTAGTGCAGATGTAGGAGAAATATTAGATGACAGGACACAGAGATTGGTTAATACGGTTCACATGATGAAGGAAATTATTGAGGCAAAAATGGATCATTAACTTATGGGATACATCAAGTGAATAATAAGTGGTTAAACTTGATCTTCAAAAGAAAATTTAGAGATTGACCATTTCAGATGTTCAACGAATATGATATCACAAAAGATAATTCGGATCAAGACGTGAAGATACCAATTGGAAGAGTTGATCCGC
Source organism: Salvia splendens (assembly GCF_004379255.2). NCBI lineage: Eukaryota > Viridiplantae > Streptophyta > Magnoliopsida > Lamiales > Lamiaceae > Salvia > Salvia splendens. The sequence continues at coordinate 16,691,847 of NC_056040.1, read as the reverse complement.
AAATTCCTTGGAAAGAAAAATCAACTGGAAACAACAATGATGAGAAAACAGATGATCCCTTTAACACATTGTAGTAGAGTGACTGATCGAAAGATTTCATCAAATAATTACCGAACAAGCTTGGAAAAGGTAACAATGGTAAGAATGAAATGACAATAAGTCCAATGAAATGATTTCAAAGTTGAAACCCATTGGTTTGTCGAAGAAGGACGCTACTGAGATTCGAGTTATGTGGAGTGGCCAGTTCCACTTAACTACTTTCTCAGTCACATGGAAACTTTGCTCCATAATTCAGATATTTATTACCTCCCAGAACAATTTAAGCATATGTAGGACATAAACGAATGGTCAATAATCTAAAAGTCAAAAAGCATGACTGAATCTTAAATCAACAAACATCATGGTTAAGGTTCAATAGAAACATACGAATCATATCGTGGCTAGCTCCATATGTTTCGAAGACAGTTCAAAGAAAAACAACTCATAGAGATGATTATTGAAGCAGAGTCGTTGGAGATAATGGTAAAACATCAACTCAAATCTCAAGTTGCAGAAAGGTCTCGAGATAGAAGACAATTTAAACAATAGGGTTAGGCAAAGGAATCAGTGTAATTTCAGCAGGAAAGAACGCCAATAATTTATATCCAAGGGGTCAACCAAATATATTATGGTTAATGTGTCATCTCTTAAAAACAACTATCAAAGAGGCTTTATCAGTATAACAGACATAAGCTCGAACAACTTCAACAACAAAATTTAGTGGCAAAAGTACACAAGTAAAGGATTATTGTCATTAGAGACAATAAATCACAAAGGTCAGAAGGTTCAACCAAAAGCCTCCCAAGTTTTAAGGGTCAGAATCAGGTTTCACGTAAAACTACAAGTGGCTCCAAACTCGGTATAGAAAATAATGACACTGTGGTGGTAGATAATTAAACAATCAATGTTTAGGTGACCCAAAAGGATACGGTTATCAGGAATTAATCAAATAAGATAATTTCTCCAAGGTAACAGTACTAACAAGGAAAAATCACTTCCTTCAATTATCTTATAGGGTCAACAAAATGGCAAACAAGTTGGAGGGTCCCAAACAACAATTCTCAAAGGAAGAGATCACGAAGGATAACTCTCATTTGGCATATTCATATTACTACACCGTATCAGTTAAAGGAGCTTTAAAGCCTAGTTTTAATGGATGATCAGATCAGTGAGCAACCAAAGTGGACTTTTTCGTGGTGTTGTTGAAAAAGTTCTACTCAAAAAGCGAGAGCAAGCCAAACTTGAGGAAGACAGAAAGCAAGAACACGACGACGACTGGCCGTATACAATATAAGTTGAAGAGCCAATTTTAAGGGCAACAGATGCAAGTTTTTTTTTTCAATAGCCGGCCAAATAACTACAGGATCATCGGTCTATTCAACCTTAATTCACCATTTCGAACCTTATACAGAAAGGTTTTCCGTATCACTCAGAAACTAAAAACTGTCGTTTTGAAACAAGGCAAACATGTACACATCAGGAAAACATATACACATCAGGTCACTAGCAATGACTCAAATCAAAATCCTATGTGGCATGTTTCTAGACACATCTAAACACGTCTCAAGCCTAGGACCGCCTAAACCTAGGCTCTGATACCAAAACATGTAACACCCCTTACCCGATTAATTTAATAATCGAATAAGTGATGTCACCTTTAAGTACCAATCCTGACTTAACAGAAAATCCTTGATTCTTCTTTATTCGTTTATAGATTAATTAATTTTTCATTACTTGGCAATCAGAAAAACTGCTATATAACGTCTGAAATTGGACCGTAAACCTATTTCACAGAAGTCTATATATATTTATACGACCTGGATAACGAAGTAAATGAACGTCCAAACAACATTACACTTTCTATACATGCCACAACCAACATATCCAAGAATTACTCGAACTCAAAAGACTGGCTAGTGACCTGGCTGCAGCTGAACAATAAAAGAGCTAGGTCTGATCCTCTAATCTGCAGAGGGGAAAAAGAAAGGGGTGAGCTTCAACAAGCCCGGTAGTATAATCAACATTAGAGCCTAATTTCCAGAGTTAAGTAAACATTATACAACCTATGTGTTTACAATATTAACCCTTGAATATTCTCCAGAACCAACATTCTCATAACCATATACATATCAAAATAACCAACAATAAAAGTCTGACCTTTATATCGTCCTCCCTTGATTTCCTGGGACTTACTTGAGGCATAATCATATAATCTCATAGTATATCAATAAACATGATCAATTATCAGTAGCTAGTGTCGAGCAACATCATAACTTCATACAACGTCAAACAATGTCAGATTCACTCTTTTTGCATCAGAGGATTATTAGCATCAGAATATATTATTTAGCATCACATAATATCGTTTTTCACATAAGCATATAATTTTCACATATCATCGTCTTGATCATGTAACGTTATATCTTGGCATTCACTATCGTGTAGCACTTTATATCATATAATCACACCAACACATATACAGATCACCACAGTTTCACATATCCAAACACATATGACAAAACATGCTCTCATGTACCAGATATATCAGAGTTATAACAGGGTTATAACAGAGGTTTCACACAATCACATATCATAAAACACATAGCGATCACCATTGTTCTCACATATCAGAACACATATAGCCCCATTAAGTGCTTAGCGATAGACCAGGGTATGCGGACCAGATCAGAACAGAATCAGATACGGACGCGGTCATGGTCGTCGAGAGGACGCCGCACAGACCACCCATTAGGGTGCAGATAGATAATCCCGGGAACAGACCACCCATAGGGTGCATATCAGACAGATCAGATAGGGGCCCATCAGATAACAGACGATCCTCGCTTCGGTTATCCAGAAGACGAGAGATCACAGATAATGTAGCGCTGCTGTCCTATGGCATGCCAATTGTACCCACAGAATACACTCAAGCACGGGGCGTAAACACAATCAAATATACTTTATATCTGACAATTTCTGATATACACATCAACGCGTACAGATCAGACATCATTACAGATAGATCAGACATTTTCACATGTAAATCATATAAGTATACATTTCATAGGCATATATCATTTATCTCATTTACTTTCCAGCCAGATTTATATTCATTTTCTCATCAAATTACTTATTTCCAATAATCTTTAACATATCAGATCAACAACTTCTTTTCATACCATATCAGATCAGATAAACAGATTAAATTTCAACTCTCACAATGCCATCGCATATTCAAAATTCACATATTTCACGTCATAAATAACATATACAAATCACATAAAAGCACATAAGATTCTATATGCAATAGCGTAGACTTAATTCAGGAATTAAGACCTAATGTAGAATATACTACCTCGAAATCCAAAACGCTCTTGACACACGAATCACTTTATTCATGCTCCTTCTCCTTGTCCTTGTTATTTCCTGGGATAGGATTACCCTTCAATATATATTTCACTTTTGCATATAAAGTATCAAATTCATACTGTTAAACATTATTTTCTAACTTAATTTCATAATTCTTGTCTATTATTTATGCATATATCCTACAAGACATTATATTAGTCAAAACAACTATTTCTCCTTCAAGATTTCACATTAGGAATCATATCTTCATACACTTGTCCAAAAAATATGGTTAAAGCATAAGCATTTCAACTTTTATAATGTCCCAAGATTTTACAGAAAATAAACCAACTTTGAAAAATCATTCAGACAGACTCGGAAGTCGAAACTTAACAAAATCAGTGGCAAAATAAGTTCATGCATGTGTAGTTTGTAGGGATGAATTTTGAGCTGGAAATTCCTAGTCATTTAGAGTTTATAATCGTTTTTCCCCTAACTAGCCTGAACAGGGCAGATTGTATTGGAAAAATCACTATAAATCTATTTGAACTTGGATGAAGCTGAATTTTGGTCACATGACAGAAGACACATGAAAGTATGTTCAGCTAAAATTTTGCAAGAAAATGAGGTCGTTTACTTGGTTAAACAGGACTCGTAACATGCTGCCAGAATAGAGCATGGTAGCTGTTTCCTTAATTTCCTTCACTACAACATGATTTCTACTTGTATACTTAAAATACATACATACTATCTAATATAATCCAACTATATAATCATCCCATAGGATCTTCACATCAAGTATGGAACAGTAGCAAACCCATCAAGTCTTTCCACAGTAAGCATGTGTAAGAGTAGAGATTCACTACAGTGAGCTAAATGCTCCCAAATGCTTATGCAAAATCAGAACTGTAATAACCAAAGATCAATTCCAATGACCGAATCCCCAGTTTCACAGGCCGCCGAGACTTAATCAAGAATCCACAATCAAATAACATCAAGTAAAGGGGTAGGGGAAGAGGGCTTAGCTTTAGATAGGCAGAGCTGTCCGGCGGCGGACGAGCAAGGACGAGCTCCGGGAGACCTAGCTGGAGCGGAGGCGCTGCCGGAGCTGCAGCGCGACGAGGCAGCCGGTGTCGGCGCCAACGAAGGGAAATCGGGAGCGGGCCGGAGGCGCTGCCTCCCTAAGCACTCGACGGAGCGATTCAGAGGTAAACGGAGGCGGGAGGACCGGTGACTGGCGTGAAACCGCAGAGGAGTAGGCGGAGCGGTGGGTGAAACGCCGCTGCCTCTTCCAAATTAGGACTCCCGTTCTGGAGGGAGGAGCCGATCTGTAGAGGAGGTGAACCCGACGGACCTCCGGTAGTCTGAACGGATGGAGATGCCGCCGGAGAAGAGAGAGAATTGTGTAGGAACGAAACCGCCGCAGCTTCATGACTGCAGATTTGGGGTTTGCAAGTTCAGAATCAAAGTGGAGTTGTGTGTGTAGAAAGTTCCCGTAAGTGAGGGAATTTTAGATAAAAAAAATCTCCTTCCTTTTTCCAATTTCTTTTTCTTTTCTTATTTCTTTTTCTTCTTTAAATTACTTTTATTTTCCTACTAATCCAACACACCAAGTCTAAATAAGACTTCTAAATTAATTTTAATCATCGACTTCTATCGAATTAAAAGTAATTTCAAGTTATGAAATTTTTGGGTCGTTACAAGTAGGACCTTCATCACTAAAGGAAAAGAGTGAATCGAAATATAAATCTAACTCACTTACCATATCTGAGGACCTTCCGCCGGTGCTGTAGCTGTATAGGTCAGCTAATTAGGATTGCGCGTCGGGGTCATCATAATCGGCTTGAAATGCGAAGCCAAAGTTATGTTGTTGAGGAGGGGGAGGTCTTCTGACTTGGTGGGTACTGTTATACTTGGTTTCATATTCGGTGTAGAGAGCACGCAAGTTAAACTCAAAGGTTTGTTGGATAATTGACCGGTTCGGGAGGTTTATTTGAAATGTTTCTAAGAGGTCTACTCCGAATTCGTCACTGGTATCCGATTGCAATGCTTTAAGTGGACCAAGATCAATAGAACTCAAATTGTTATAATAAAAATCTAAAATCTTGGAGGTACCGGCTAATTTCTATTTTGGATCCTAGACCTTTGCAATCAAAAACACCGTTGGAATCTCACTGAAATACTTAAGCCATTTCTCAATCATATAATATAAAACACACATCAATTCAGGTGAATAGTAAGCATTTTTTATTGCAGTTTTAAAACCAAGTGATATATACATGCAATGCTCTAAAACACGAACAACATTGCAATAATAAACACCCGATAATTCAACAGTTGCATTTTTGAAATATTTGAACAATTTAAATAAAGTCACGCTATGTTCCCAACAACTATGCGAAAGATATAAATCATGAACGGGATAGGTTCTAAAAAATCACATAAAGAATCTTTATGTGTCAAAGTAGAATTCAGACAATCATATGTCGAATTCAATCTATGAGACACATCCATAGTAAAATTCGTATATTTTACATTCTTTTGATGACAATATTTCTTCCAAGCTTTGCCAATAGCTGGCTTTTGATGGATTAATCTAACTGCAGTTCTAATAGGACTAACATGCTTTTATCATAATTCAAGCGCATCTTGTACACATAAATTTAAAATATGACATATGCATCTTTGATGAAAATACTTACCTCCAATAACCGGAGCACAAGCCACAATCAAATCACTAATACTTGCAGTGTTAGCAGTTGCATTATCAAAACCAACAGAAAATATCTTATTGTATAATTGAAACTGATTCAAAACTTGAATAATTAAAGAAGCAATTTCGGGTGCAGTGTGTGGTGTCTCAAATTCTCTAAAACCAATTAAACGCTTGTTCAAAGTCCAACTATTGTCCACAAAGTGAACCGTAATGCCCATGTATGAATGCCGGTTAAAACAATCAGTCCATACATCTGAGCAAATGTTCACTTTGTGGCCCAAGTTAAGTAAATAACGTGATACTTTAACTTTTTTCTCTAAACATTGTCTATCGGTAGATCGTTGAACGGTCATTCGACCTACTCTTCTGATAGCTACATTTAAACCACTTTGCATAGTAACCTCAAATTTTTTATCATCATAAACATTAAAAGGAAAATGCTTCATTGCAGCCCATCTAGTCATAACGTCAGCAAAATTTTTTTGATCATATTTAAAAAGAGGTGTACCTGACGAACCTGAGCCACCGGGTTAGAAGTTTAGTTGGGTTTGGGTAGAGGTAGTGCCACATTCTACCAGATGCTTTGTCACCAAATGACGACGGAGAGTGCCATATCCCCCACTACTCGCAAATTTGTAGACTTTATCACAATAGTTACAATATGCATGAAACGCCGATGTCTCTTCTTGAGAGTGCGGATCATGAGGACTTGGAATCACCATCGGGACCTTCTTGTAGTGTTTAACAAAAATATAGTGTTAGTGGGTGGAGGGGGAGGAGGCATCTCCTCATTTCCGGCGATGCTAGATGGAATATGAGAATGAGATCTATCATCATTGTTGTCCGAGTCCGACGATATAGACACGTCGTATTCGTCATCTTGTTGTTGGGAACTACCACCGCCCTTCCCCCCATCTTGATGCATTTCAGCGAGTAGCATGACCATCCTATGATCTTCTTCTATCTATAAATATTATATAAGTTGAAGTTATAAGTAGGAACACAAAAAAAATTTAAAAACTCAATTACTTGCATGCGTTCAGCCGCCACTCGGGAAACCTCTTCCATAACTTCTCGACGACTAGGTCGCCTTGATTTTGAGGGACGACTACTTTGATCTTGGGCAATTCCTTTGCCCTGATCACCACGTCCCTGTCCACCACGAGAAGAAGACATAGTGATAAATGAAAGTAGTATGGATGGAATATGGAGTATTGAATAAATGGTAAATTACGAACACAACAACAAATATAGTAGTAATTAGTAACTAGTAAACAACTTGAGCAATTAGAGAGAATGAGGAGAGAATAGAGAAATGAAGATTGAGAAGGAAATCCTTGTTAACACAAGAATGGGGTGAGTAAAAATGATGGGGGAAGTGGGGTATTTATAGGAGTAAAATTGGAAGAAATAAAAAAGAAATTCAAATTTCAAATTCGGTCGGTTTACCGCCTGAACTGACGATTCAGTCCACGGTTTCTGACCGGTTTTCAGGCTTATACACTGCTACCTATGCTCTGCCACCTGAAAAAGCACCGGAACCTTCGGAAATCGGCGGTTTTCGTCAGAACCGCAAGTTTTTCTGCACACCTCGCCTACAACCCTACGCCCTAGCCGGAATCTGCCCGTTGGGACCGTTGAACCGCCGGTTACGGTTCGTCATATTCCCGAACCTGAACCGGCCCACTTGAACCGCCGAACCGCCAGTGCCGGTTCCGGTTCCGGTTCATGGACCGACGGTTCCAAACCGCCGGTTAACCACTGGACCGGTTCGGTTTGTGCATGCTTAGCCACGACCCTGAACACGAACACCACGAGGAGTAGAAGTAGGAGTAGGAGGAGTTTGAGCGCCGCCGCTCCCTCCCGGTCCGGGTTCGGGTGCCCACCCGTATCGCCCATCAGGGGCATCTTGGTCTTCCACCGGGTAAGGCCGGTAGCCACTTGGAATTTGAGAACCTTGGGTTTGAGGAGGGGCTGATAATTGCGTTTCCGGACTAGGGAATGGTGTTGAGCTGAACCATTCGTGGTTCCAACGGCGGGAGTCGAAGGGGTGATCGCCGAAGCCGGACATTTTTTTTGTAACAGTGAAAGATTGAGAATTGATGAGAGAATTTAGATGAGAATTGTGTAGTGTGGTGGGAAATTTTTTATGTGGAAATGAGGATATTTATAGATGAAAATGTGAATTTTGGGGGAAAAATTTAAAAATAAATTAAAAGTGGTGAGAAAACGGATATAAATTAAAAGTGCTCGATGCATTGAGCAGCGTCGTGCCGTCGGCAAGAGCACAACAGCGAACAGCACAATGCCGCGCTAGCGGCACGGACGCCGTCCAACACATCGAGCAGCGATGCGGATGCTCTAAGTGGAGACTTAAATTCTAGAGCCACATGCTTTATTATCTCCGATACTGAACTCGCTACCATCGGCGCAGCCAATGACACTACCGCCTGCCTTTGTGGATCAATCAAATTGGTAGCCATTTTGCACACATTTTCAGCTGCAGACTCTATAATTTTCTATGTTCTATGAGATGGAATCTAGCTCTTCGGCGTCTGATTTGCATCAGGCTTCGCCTTAGTGGGCCTGCTACGAGTTTGTAGCTCTAGTTTCCTGGTATCGCCGCGACCGTCATGATGTGGCAGTAGCAGAGGCTAGAGAGAGACCATTACAATGCTACAACGGATCCAACTTTAAATAGAGATGATTGTGAAATTATAGTTTTATGTTATACTTCCCCAGTCCCTGAAAATTTATCACATTTCATTTTCTGCTCTCATTTTAAAAAAATGATAATAAATAGTTAAAAAATGAAAAGAGGGTAAAATAAGAGAGAATAATGTAGATAAGAGTCATCTCTATATTATTCTCTCACTTACTTTACTCTCTTTCAACTTTAACTTTTTATTATCATTTTTTCAAAACTAGTGCAGAAAATGAAATGTGACAAATTTTCAAGGACGAAGAGAGTATTAAAAATAATATTATTATAATTAAAAATATATTTTCTTAAACAGACGGAAAAAATCACTCACAATGTGAATAGACTTCATGAGCCAATCTAGAGTAGCCGCATAGGGGGGAAGGGTTGGCAGGCTGACTTACGCCCCTCCTCTCCATACCGAGAGTCTCAGCAAGATGAGCCACCTGCAACGGGCCCACTTTGGCTCGCTCGTAGCGGGTTCTCTTAGTCTGCAAAGGAAGTTCGTTGAAGAAAGTTATCGTTTTGGTCCACTATAAGTTCGACGCATCCATATAGATTTTATCAGCATGCCATATATGGCAAAATTTTACTGGAAAAAATGAGTCGGATTGGACTGAGAAATTTACATGATCTATCAAAGTTACTCCCTCCGTCCCACAAAGTTTGTCCCACTTAGAATCTTACCAAAAATTGACATTAAATACACTCTTCAATCTCCCTAATGTGAGACTGTGAGACCCTGGTTCCACCACACACCTCCATTCAATACAAAGTCAAACAATTTCTTAAAATCCGTGCATGGTCAAACTGGGACAAACTTTGTGGGACGGAAGGAGTATGGTTTAACAAATCAATTTCAAAGTTTATGAAAACTAAAAAGTGCCCTAATTTCATGATACTACTCCCTTCGTCCCGCACTACTTGCACTTATTTCCTTTCTGGGCGTCCCAAGTTATTTGCACTCTTTCCATTTTTAGTAACAATTTTTACCTACAGCCGTAATTGTTGACTTTGTCTATCACTCATTCCTTAATCTCCGTGCCCAAAAGGAAAGGTGCGAGTAGTGCTGGACGGAGGGAGTATAATAGTGTGATAAAATAGAATTTGTTTATATGTTTATGTTATGATAAAAAAAATACAAATTCATATGGGCCCAATTCAATTGTATGGAAGAGTTATATTGACGAGATACCTTCACCGTAAGCCGACAGTGGGTTAGCTTCGAATCGTGAAAGTGCAACACGATTACATCTAATCTATTCTGGTGTTCCTCTCCCATGTGCGCTCTCCCTCTCTAATGGCGTACGTTGATTTCTTATCTGCCACTAATGTAATCTCTGGAACGTTCTAGTGTTAAAAAAAATACTCATTCCATGATTGGATTTTGGTTTTGATTATTTGATTGTGCCTGGGCTCCAATTTCTGAATTATCGGGGATAGAAAAATTCGCTAGGGTTAGAGGTCGATGACGACGAAGAAGCGACCTAGAATGAGTTTCGACTCCGCGATTGTGGATGTATGGAGACGAGAGCTCGGCCAACTTTCCTCTTGGAACTTCGCTAACCGCCTTGCCGCCTCTGAGGTCAATTCCTTACTCCTCTACTTTGATTTTCTATTAGTTTCAGATATGTTTTTGAGAAATTGGTTGCTCGTAAGCTGATATAATATGTATGATCAGTGGAAATCTATTAATCCCCTATTTTTAGACAATGTGTGATTATTTATGGGGTAAATTCAGTTCTTCCGTGCTAGCTATAACACACATATGTCTTACTTTTCTATCTGAATCTATTGTTTTGGTAATCCTATTAATATTCTATTGCAGTTTTTCTTTTGAATGCCATCAATGGTTAGCTAGACAGTAGCTGAATAAATTAAGTGGTAATCCCTAAAAGTGGTTCAGTGGCCAACATAAATTAGATGAGATGATTAGCTGTTGCCATGAGAATGTGAATCGTGTATAGAGAATTTATTCCAGTGTATGTTACATATGTTCTTTGGAATGGAAGGCTACATTTTTGCCTTATTACTTATGTGCTTGGATGCTTATGGAATTGAACTTTTCACAAACATTTAAATGAATATTCTTTGTTCTGTTATGTGTTTTGATGCATGGGTTGAGTCTTTGCATTCTGAAATTGAAGAGGTAGTTTAGCCTCTTTGTTTGGGAAGTTGTTTCATTGACCTTGGTTCTTTGTTTTCAGGATCTAGTGCTTCGTCTTGATGTCCTGCGAAAACTAGATAGGCACCGTGGTTGCGTGAACACTGTTTGTTTCAATGCATCCGGTGATGTTCTTGTGTCAGGTTCTGACGATAGGAGGATCATACTCTGGGACTGGGAGTCTGGTCGAGTCAAACTTTCTTTCCATTCAGGTCATGCTAACAATGTTTTCCAAGCGAAGATGATGCCTTACTCAGAGGATCAGAGCATTGTTACATGCGCTGCTGATGGACAGGTGGTTTTTTTTTCTATCATTCCACACCCACCTGAACAACCGTAACGTACTGCATTTACTTTTTGATTATCCGTTCTCAAGAAAGTGAGTTTTTACATTCAGGTGAGACACGCTCAGATTCGTGAGTGTGGAGTGGAGACTAAACTGCTCGCAGAACATGAGGGGCGAGTGCACAAATTAGCCATTGAGCCTGGAAGCCCTCACATTTTTTATACTTGTGGTGAGGATGGATTGGTTCAACATGTGAGTGGATGTTTCTAGGATTTCACTTATGCATATTTAGTTTTGATTCTTTAGATTTATAGGTCTTGGATGATTTGTATTGATTGTTATTATGTTATTTCATAATGAGTAAAAGTTTTGTGGTCTCTTGTGAGAAAAATTATCTGTCCAACTGTCAAATTTATGTGCATTGTTGTTTCTGAGTGTGGATCACATTGTTGTTAATTTTTTTTTATCACAATAATTGATTCATTAATCATGAGATTGAGATATCGAAATTGCCTTTAATGTTTCCTATATTCTTATCCATTGTTCTTGTAGCAACATTGTGAATATAACTCGGTAAAATGCATATCATGGAATTGTGAAAACATATTGGCTAGCACCTTATAACTATTAGTACATCCTACTCTAGCATTAACCTAGTACACAACATTATTAATTATCAAAAGTACACCTCACATGTCCCTTGTTTCTTTTATCTCTTTCCTGTTATCATAAGAGAAAATTAGGAATGAATTCTACTATACTATGTGGCATGACTATTGCAGACAGTTATTTGTCTTTCATTGTATGTTGGTCTATCCTTATTTGTGTTTTTTTAATAAGCCCAATCAATATGTATTGTGCAGATTGACCTGAGAACTGAAAGAGCTACTAGGCTTTTAACTTGTCAGCCTCTTCTCCGCCATAGTTTTTTTCGCAATTTGCATCTGAATGCAATTACCATTGATCCACGAAATCCAAATTTGTTTGCTGTTGGAGGATCTGATACATTTGCTCGAGTTTATGACATTCGTAAATATAAATGGAATGGATCATCAGAATTCGGTCAGCCTGCTGACTTCTTTTGCCCCAGTCATTTAGTTGATGATAAAAGTGTGGGAATAACTGGGTTGGCATATTCAAGTCAGAGCGAGCTTCTTGTGTCCTACAATGATGAGTTTATATACCTGTTTACCAAGGATATTGGATTAGGGTCTAATCCATCCATTTCTTCTCAAGTGTCCGACAGCAGTGATGTTGGTGGATTGACCACAGATAATCTTTGGGAGTCATCCTTTTCAAATGCTGAGGACAATATAAAAGCTGCTCCACAATCCTATATAGGGCATAGGAACTCCGAGACCGTGAAGGGAGTGAACTTTTTTGGCCCTAAATGTGAATATGTTGTGAGTGGATCAGATTGTGGGCGAATTTTCATTTGGAACAAAAAAGGTGGGAAGCTTGTCCGAGTTATGGAAGCAGACAAGGACGTAGTAAATTGTGTTGAGACTCATCCTCATGCTACAGTGTTAGCCAGTAGTGGAATTGAGAATGATATAAAAATGTGGGTTCCAAAAGCCATTGATAAAGCCATTCTACCCGCAAATATTCAGAAGGTATGTTTATATATTTCTGCTAGCCTTTATCCGTATTGCCTGTTAAGTAATGGAATCTTGTCGAGTGAGTGAATAAAACTCATTTATAGTACTCCCTCCGTCCCATGCTACTCGCACTTTTCACTTTGATGGTGTAAATTTGAACATGAGTAATTAGTGTAATTAAATTAAAATTTTAAGTGCAATAAGGCAACACTTGATAAAGGAAACACGAACTAACACTAATATCTTAATTAAATACCTTAATTTTTTTCTAAAATAGAAATAGGACAAATAGTTTGGGACAGTCCGAAAATGAAATATGCAAGTAGCATGGGACGGAGGGAGTGTTAACTACTAGTCTACTACTACTATGCATGTTGTATGTCAGTATGCTTGAGAAACCTCCATTTCAGTTATAAGACAACTCTCATTGGAGACTGTACAATAGCTAAGGGAAAAATTATATTGCATGGTTACTGCAGTAACATGAAAGTGTACTCAATTTATTTTTCTGATCTTATGTGATGGACTTGTATTGGCATAGCTTACACATCTTGGCCCTTCACAGCCACTAGGTTTCCTTGTAAATTAAAATTTGCATTTCTGAAAGTTAATATAGTCTGTCAAATCTGTATCAAATCTGTCAAATTGTTAAGCAAGTTTTACTAAAATCATGTCTTAGTATAGTTTCCTTTATGGTTGACTTATGTCCTGTTAAATTGGAATTGCCTGTACAAGAAGCTATCCTAAAACTTGAATTAACTCTACAATTTTGATGTAGACGAAGATCAAAGGAATATCATTACAAGATCTTAGTTCACAATTGACGCGTATCTTTGGGCCTACCAAGATTAGTGATTTTCTTTTTAGCAAACTTTCCCCCCTTTCTTTGCGCAATTTGGCGAACTTCTTTGTCTGCGTTTTCCAAGTGATGTTTTTGATTGAATCTGTCTCGAGATTTCTGCTAATTTGGAGAAAGTTCTGATGTTTCCACATTATATAATAGGATAGGGTCCTGAATTTGATACCTCAAAGATTTGGTTTCTTTTCCTTTGGTGATTTCTATGATGATGATGATGATGACTTCGTCTATTCGGACATTGACGATGATACCTATGAAGAAGATGACGACGACAATGAAGATGAAGATGAAGAAGATGATGATGATAGTGACAGTGACAGTGATGGCAGTGATGATGATGGCGAAGGTAAGGATGACAGTGATGATGGTGATGGCCATTGTGACAACGACGGTCAAACCACTGAGAACTACGGCCATGGTGGGAATGAGGTTTTGAATGAGAGGTTGAAAGAGGAAGATGAAAACGAAAGAGGTGATAGTACTGATTTTGTTATTGATAGAGACTTGTATGAAGACTGCGAATTTGTTCCTGATGATGAAGGTGATGGCGAAGAAGATGACAGTGATGATGATGGCGATGGTGACAGCAATGATGATGATGATGATGATGAAGGTAAGGATGACAACGACAATGATGATGATGATGGTGGTGGTGATGGCCATGGCGACAATGGCGAACATATAACTGAGAACTATGACCGTGGTGGGAATGAAATTTTGAATGAGCATTTGGAGGAGGAAGATAATAATGAGGGAGGTGATAGTACTGGTTTTGTTATCGATGGAGACTTATATCAGGACTGTGAATTTGGTCCTGAGACGGGATCCGAGGGTTATAATGACGACTACAGTGCTGCTTAGTGCTGCTTCTGATGATTATAATTGTAGCGATTTTGGTTGGTGATAGAGTCTTAGGATTTGATTATGACATGGTTTTGACAATGCAAAATGAGTCTAAATAAGTAGGGTGCCATGTTTTCTGTTGCTGGTGATCTTGGTGGTCCTCTGTTCATGCCTTATGATGTTTTTGCACTTTGTATTTCCAGACGACACCCAAATCGGGGGGTTGGATGCACCGTATGGTTTCTCCAGAGGATCTGATGTTGCAGCTTATTTCTTTTCCGAGGCAAAGGACAGGCTCAGAGAACAATCGAAATCTTTCCAGTGATCGAAGTGACCTGCTGCAGCTTCTTCTGACGTTTGACACCAACAGTGATGATGGTTCGGCCGACGACAGTGACACTGCCGTTGTTGCTGAGGACTGTCCCAGTTGAGGTCAATGTAATTATTATGAATAATAAAAAGGTGCGTTTGTTAGCTTTATTGCTACTGAATCTCAACGTCTTTTGGTTTTCATTTTCAGTATTGCAGTAAGTTTCACCCTTTTGAATTTTCAAGTGAGTTGTATATTTTTCGTTCATTCTATATGACTAAAATACGGAAATCTATAGGTTCGGTTAATTTTTCGTGACGCCCCAAATTCTTAATTTGAGCTCGGAAAAGATTAGCATTCCAAGACCAGTATGTAAATTTGTTTGATATGTATAGGTATAGCTAAGATCAATCTGATTGAACCAAAGCGTAAAATAGCCTTACATGAAAAGGGTTATTTAATGGGTGACAATTGTGGGGGTTGGATAAATTACTCTCATACTAAAAATAAAGTCATTCCTAATTTATACTATATTTTACCTATTATGAATTAAAACTTGTGTCGTCCATTAATGAAAATATTTTTCACAGATGAATGAGTATTAACAATTGTTGTATATTTTTAGTGTCAAAACAGTCTGACAAGAACATTATAGAGCTACGAGATAGAGATGGATGATGAGAGATAAATAATTTAAGAATGAACAATATAAATTCAAGATACATTTCTTTATAATCTTACAATAACAATATTTACATCAAACTACTAGAGTGAGAAAATTAAAAATATATAAATAAATTAATTAGTAGCTAATGAATTTACTATGGGAATCATAAAAATAAATTGTTTACTAGAGATATGCATTAGTATAAGAAAATTTATAAAAATGCGTCCAAAAACAAAAGCAATGCTGATGGTGTTCGATCTCATGCTCTGCTGGTTCCAAGGCAGCTTCACAAATCGACTAAGCTAAAGAGTGAACTTATTTTGTACTGTATGCATATGTATAATATAAATACCTCAAATTGTCGGGGTTCCAAGGATCCCCATCAATGAGTGTAGGTCCGCCTCTGACCGACACGAACCAGTTAACAACATGATGATATAATATGGTTGACAAAACATGATAATAACACAATAATAATCTGAACATGATATTATTACATTATTAAAATTGATATTATGTTATAAACCTGCTTTTTAAAAATAAAAATCTGATTTACATAATTTAAACATGATTTACAAGAACATAGAGAAAAAAAACAAAAATATCACTCCCGCCGCCGCCCCAAGGAAGATGACCTCTTTCTTGGGCGGTACGAGATTTCATGCAACTTTATTTTGTGTGTTAAGTGGAGAGAATAAAATAAGAGAAGAGAATAAAGTAGATATAAAAGTGTTTCCATTTTTAATACCTAGTCATCTTGGTTGGGACAAATAAAAAAGAAAACGAGTTATCTTCGATGGAACGAAGGGGGTACTTTTAGATGTACTATTTGAATTCAATCCAACCCGAAAATGTGTCAACGCAATAAGAACATGAATCAAATAAAGCTTTATCGAAATTTATTATTTTCGTACGTGTTTATATTAGATTTTCGTATTGCGTCGAAAACTACGAACTCTCTCTAGTTAGTTTGAAATCCAACTATTACATCTCAACCTAAAAAGTGAGTGAAAAACAGCATATCTCATAGCTCGACATAGAAATTTAGGATTAGCTCCACGTATTGTGAGTATGAAAAAAATTAGGCTAATTGACCGAACCGCAAACATTCCAATATCTATCTGTAATCAAAATCTAAAATATATTTAAATTATGAATAATGAAGTAATTTGAAGACCAAATCAAAGTGTGTGAGATGCAACACGAAAGGCAATGGGAGGCTTTACCGAGCTTAGCTCTGGCCCACATATTCCTCAAAATCCCCATCACAGACCGATCTCGCTCCATTCCTTTCGTCTGCAGATCATGGGCCCGCGCCGCCCTCCATCCGCCCTGCTGGGCTTCCATGATTGCCGACACCCACTCTCCGCCGCCGCACCATTCCACCGCCGATCAAGCTTTCGTCATCTACTCCCGCCCTGACCCCTTATTTTTTGTCGACCCTTTTGATGGCAGGAGAAATCCAGATCCCCGCCGCGGCGTTTTCAGCTTCCAATCATTGATCCGACGAGCTGCCTCCGCCGATGTCAATTCTATCTATTTCTTCCCGTTCCTCACCGCCGCCGGTGGCTCTCCCAATGATGACGCCATTCTTCGCATTATCGCCCAAAGGTAATTTCTCCTTTTCAACTAATTTTTGTTCATTCCTTTTTTCTCCCGGCTTAGTTTGTTATTTTCTTTACTAACCCGAATTTGAAGGAGTAATTATGTGTTCCATACCAAATGTTTTACCTTTATTTCAATTTAGAACAAAAATATTAAGTTTACATATTTAGTACAAAAAGTTACATTAGTGTTTTAAATTAATATATTCCGTTAAGTCCTTGCTAACACCGTTACTTCCAATTACATTATGCAAACAAAACGTTTCATCAATGTTTCAAAATTGTACAAAAAGTTTTAAATTAAAACTTTCCATTAATTATTTCAAACACAGTTATTTTTATTACTCACAAAAATGAAAAACACATAGAAAAAAATCACCACTCTTCACCATCAAATTAGCGAATTGCATTTTATTGTCGAAGCTTTCTCATGTAACAATGGAGAATACAACTAAAAAGATATTGAAACTTTTTTGTAAAAATTAAATATTGACTTATTGACTGTTTGAAGCTCAAATTAGCCATTTTGTAAAGATGAAATATGGACTTATTTTATATTGTGTTCTATAAAGAATACAAAAAATAGAGTATATTGAGGGACAAGATTTTTTTAAACCACGATCAATTGCTGGAAGAATTAATATTGACTATTATTTTTTAGAGTGATTAATTGTATTAAATATCTAATTATTCTTTTATTATGATAATAAGTTGGACAAATTATAAACTAACTAACGGTGTTTAAAATATTTAACTGAATGTATCAATTTAAAACACTAATGTAACTTTTTGTATGAAATATGTAAACTTAATACTTTTTGTACTAAATTGAAACAAAGGTAAAACATTTTGTATGAAACCTGTAATTACCCGAATTTAAATGAAGGCTTTGTTTTTTATCTTTTTTTTAAGTTGCATTTGTTATTGTGAATTTGAGAGTGAGTTTGAACTTACAATGACTATTGCTTAGTACATGAACTGATATTGAAAGTGCTATGATATTGAGCTCACTGCTTTGTACAACATTAAAGATTCTTTTCGAATCTTAGATTTTCATCCGTCACATTGGATTCCACGTCGACAAACTAATTCTAATGGAGTAAAAAATCAACAATTTCAGATTTCAGTAGAAATCAATAGCATGAGAGAAATTAGTGGAGTGAGACTCACGTCGTTAGTAGTGTAATGTATGATAAAAAAAATGATTAAAGGTTAAAAATGGTCCTAAATATATGACGATTTTACGATTTTGGTCCTGGACATTATCTTTTGAATTGTTTGGTCTGAACAAATAAAAAGGGACCGGATTTGGTCCATTTTTTACGGAACCGTTTATTTTTAACGGTCAACGCATTTGACTAGATGGAAATCACCGGATCTTAAATATCGACGCTCCCTCGGTATCCATCTCCGCCCTCAAAAGCCGCATCGGAGCCCTAACCTCCATCCCTTCCGGCCTCCAGCTCCTCCTTAACAATTCTCGTATCCTCGATGATCACCAGCCCCTAATCATCGGCCAATCCGGCCGGAAGTCCCAATTTTCTGAAACCATATTTTGCGATTCCAGTATTGAATTAGAGCAAGATCAAGGCTTTACTCGATGCCGTTGTGGTGAATTTGTTGTGGTGAATTTGTTGCTTAGGCTAGGGGTGGGAAAGGGGAGTTCAGGTCGTTGTTGAGAGGGGTGGCGACAAAGGCGGGGCAGAAGAAAACCAACAATTTTGATGCTTGCAGGGATATGAGTGGGCGGAAGCTGCAGCATGTGAACGCCGAGAAGAAGCTGGAGGAATGGAGGGAAGAGGCGGAGGAGAGGAAGTTGGCCGTTAAAAATAAACAGTTCTGTAAAAAATGAACCAAATTCGGTCCATTTTTATTTGTTCAGGACCAAACAATTCAAAAGATAATGTTCATGACCAAAATCATAAAATCGTCAAATGTTTAGGACCATTTTTAGCCTTTACTCTAAAAAAATATTAGAAATAGAAATCTACTAGTAGTACTAATTTTGGTTGATTGGCCAAAATGGCAAAATATTACCAAGTATGGTTTTTGTACGATAGCCATCACCATGAAAAAAAAAAGTTCTTTTCTCAAAGACTAAAACTAACAAATGTATTTTCTCTTCGTCATCTGCCCTTGTATGTAATTGCATAATAGATTATGTTGGAAAATAGATTTATTAACCATTGCATTCTTTTCATTTCTTGCAGCTGCCCAAATTTGAAGCACCTCTCCTTCCATGGATCCCACAATGCATCTCAAGAAGCACTATTAGAAGTGATCCACACCTGCAACAAACTCGAGCTGGTGGATTTCTCGGATTCGCCATATTTCGAGCCTACCATCTTGCAAGAACTGAGCAAATGCTGTCCTAAAATCAGAGGGATCAGAAGGAATGGAGGATTGGAGCCCTTATTTTCAAGCGAACTTAGTGTTGGATTCCCTTTTTTGAGCATGCTAAACGTGTCGAATTCAACTCTGGTTGATAAAGATCTGCTCAGAATCGTTGATGGCTGCAAGAAGCTGAGGTATCTGGATGTTAGGGGGTGCCAGTTCTTGGTATTTTACATGCATATCATAAAGGTGGCTTCTGCAAGAATAGGTAGCATTATGTATGATTGATTAAGGCCTATGATATGTTAAATTAGGAATATGAAGAGTGATTGAGGTGTGTGTGGTGTTGGTGTGGGTGCTTTTCCACTTTCTTGTTGATGATTTGTGAGTTGCGCTGTTGAGTATGGTGTATGAAGATTGAGATTAAGATATGTGTTTATGTTGGTGGTGAGAATGAATCATGTTCAATGGTGGTCGGTCGTTTCGTTCCGATTTAGGGATGGCGTTGGTTCAAGAACCGTTTAGTCTGGTTCCAATTTTTATGAATCGGAATTGGCCCGACATAGGAAATGACATTTTTTTAACAAAAAAAAACTTTTGAGGCTATTTATTCAGTTTCTTGGTCATTTTGTTCCATAGTAAAATTTGGGTTTATTCAGGCAATTTCGGAGGTTATGTTCATGTTAACAATTTCTTTGTTTGTGATAGAAATCCATGGGTTCCATCCTAAAACCAATTGGTGATAGGAGGAGGGCCCATGAGACTTATATACTAGTTTCAGTTTTCTCTTGGCACCGATGTGGGACAGTTATATGTTATATTTTTTAGTTTCAATTGCCAACACCCTCCCTCAAATCCTTCAAGGTGAACCTTGGAGGGGTTGGACTTTTTTTTTTCTAATCGATTAGACAATCGGCCTAATTTTTTTCGATCGGTTGGGACCACTTGGCCCAAATTTTCAGCCCAGTTATACTGCTGGTGTAATGGTAGCAAATACGCGACTCAATCTTGCTATCACAACAAGATCGATTCCGGAACAAGAAGAACAAACACTCGATATGAAAATGAATAAAGCTAAGAACAACTCTCGGAGAATTAATGGAAATCGTGTATTCAATTTCTTGTGGAAGATTACAAACTGATGGATGAAAAATCTTTCTCTCACTCAGCTTGCACAGCTCGGTTATTCACTCTATATAACACTAATCTAACAACCAAAACAAATCCAACGGCTGTCATTTAAGCTAACTAACTAATCGCATCCGACGGCTCACGTTTGTCTATGCATCAGTTAATAACAACGGCCAACACCGAACTCGACTAATTTCGGCCAACACCGAACTCGACTAAGTTCGGCTAATACCGAACTCGACTAAGTTCGGCCAAAACCGAGCACCAGCAAGCTCGGCTAATCACCGAGCACGATTAAGCTCGGCTAATCACCGAGCACGATTAAGCTCGGCTAACACCGAGCTGCAATCAATCACCTAACAGTATATCAGTCCCTGCCGCGCACGATTAAGCTCGGCTAACACCGAGCTTGACTGATTGTGCAGTTTTGCCCCAATCCTCATAACAAATCTCCACCTTGGGACACAACTGGACAATCCACAGAGCATATCCATCTTCCACAATCACTCCAGCTGAATCAGATTCACCAAATCCATGCAATACTTCAACTTAAGTCCGGGTAACACCTTTGTTAGCATATCAGCAGCATTGTGCTCAGTAGCTACTTTCTCAATCTTTACTGAGCCCTTTTCAACTTCATCCCTCACAAAATGAAGCTTAACATCCACATGCTTGCTCCTCTCATGGAATGTCTGATGTTTTGATAGACATATGGCACTATTTGAATCACATAATACAGTCACAGCTTCTTGATCGACTCCAAAATCCGAGCAGATTCCTTTCAGCCACATGCTCTCCTTTACAGCCTCAGCCATGGAAATATATTCTGCCTCAGTTGTTGAGAGTGCCACCACAGATTGCAAACTCGATTTCCAACTTACAGCAGCTCCATACATGCAGAAAACATAGCCGGATTGGGACTTCCTTGTGTCAATGTTAGTTGCAAAATCAGAATCACAATATCCCAATAGAGGCTGTGTATCAAAATTCTTACTTCCATCAAACAGTATGCCATAATCCCGAGTGCCATTGAGATACCTTAATATCCATTTTAAAGCTTGCCAATGCTGTATACCCGGATCAGCCATGTACCTGCTCACAACACTTATTGCCTGGCTGATATCTGGCCTTGTACACACCATGGTGTACATGATACTCCCCACTATGTTTGCATATGGGACCTTATCCATTTCTCTTCTCTGTTCATCATCTTTAGGGCTTTGATTGCTGCTGAGCTTGAACTGTGAACTCAGGGGCATGCTCACTGGTTTGCTATGATCCATCTGGAATTTCTTGATCACACTACTGATATAATCCCTTTGAGTCAGCCATATCTGCTTGTGATCTCTATCTCTGATAATTTCCATCCCAAGAATCTTCTTGGCATCACCAAGATCTTTCATATCGAATTCAGATTTCAGATCAGCCTTCACTAACTCCACCTCTTCCTTATGCTCTGCAGAGATCAGCATATCATCTACATATAACAGTAGATATGCTACAGCAACTCCACCTCTTCTCTTGATGAACACACAGTGATCATACAAAGATTTTTCAAACCCAATCTTCTGCATGAACACATTGAACCTCAGGTACCACTGCCTTGAGCTTTGTTTGAGACCATAGAGACTTCTTTTTAGCAAACACACTTTCTTTTCATCTCCTGGCTTCACAAAACCAGGTGGTTGCTCCATGTATATTTTTTCTTCAAGTTCACCATGGAGAAAAGCAGTTTTAACATCAAGTTGTTGCAATTCCCAATCTCTTTGAGCAACTATAGCAAGTAATAGCCTGATGGAGCTGTGTTTGACAACAGGTGAGAAAATTTCATTGTAATCCACACCCTCCCTCTGTGTGAACCCCTTAGCCACCAACCTTGCTTTGAACCTGATATGGTTGTTGTTGAAGGCCTCAACCTTCTTTTTGTAAATCCATTTGCACCCTACTGTTTTCTGATCAGTAGGCCTCAGTACCAAGATCCATGTGTGGTTTTTATACAAGCTATCAATCTCCTCTTGCATAGCTAACAACCACTGATCCTTTTCAGGGCTTCTGATTGCTTCTTTATAAGATGAAGGTTCATGGTAATCCATCTGTTCAGCCACTGCCAGTGCATAGTGCATCATGTCATAATCATTAAATCTAGAAGGGAGCTTAATATTCCTCTTTGCTCTGTTTCTAGCAATCACTCTCTCTGGTGTTCTGATTTCAGCTTGCATTCCAGAAGCTCCACCACCACTGACATCAGATGTAGCATTTAGATCAGTCTGAGTTACATCTGTAGTTACTCTCTGGTTCTCCACCTCAAAATGAACTTTCTGATTATCCTTGTTGAGGAAAGGCATTTCAGATTCTTTGAAGATCACATCTCTGCTAACCACCACTTTCTTGTTTCCTTCCTCACAGCACCACAGCCTGTACCCACTGACTCCCATCTGATACCCAATCATTACACACCTGAGAGCTCTAGGTTCCAATTTACCTTGCTTTATGTGAGCATAAGCTCTACACCCAAATGGCCTCAGTTTTGAATAATCCCCATAAGATCCATACCATTTGCTGTCTGGGGTCTGATTTTCAATGGCAGCTGAAGGACATTTATTGATCAAAACAACAGCAGTAGAGGCTGCTTCACCCCAAAATGGTTTAGACATTCCAGACGCTATTAACATGCACCTCACCCTTTCAAGAATGGTTCTATTGATCCTCTCAGCAACCCCATTTTGTTGTGGGTTGTGAGGGACTGTTCTGTGCCTCTTTATCCCCTTATCTTTACAGAATCCATCAAATTCATGGGACAAGAACTCAAGCCCGTTGTCAGTCCTAAGACACCTCAATGGCTTTCCTTTCTCCAACTCAACACCTACACACCATTCTTGAAACCTCTGGAATGTTTCTGACTTGTCTTTCATTATTACTATCCAAACCTTCCTTGAAAAATCATCAACAAAGGATAAGAAATACCTGCCTCCTCCAAGGCTATTCACTGGTGCAGGTCCCCATATGTCACTGTGAACATATTGGAGAGGCTCTTTCGATGTGTGCTTGCCCACTCCATATGGCAGTTTTTTGCTCTTACCAAGTATGCACTCCTCACAAGATCCAATGTGTCTTTGTACATCAGACTCAGACATCTGAATTATGCCTTGTTTCACCAACTGCATCATCCCAGCAACTCCTACATGCCCGAGCCTTGTATGCCAATTGATGGTTTGTTGAGTTGAATTTGCAGAACCATCAATAGGCTCAGCTTGTAGATAATAGAGTACATTACTTCTGATAGCTCTCATAATCGTCTGGCCATCCTTTGTAACAAGCATTTCTCCACCATAAAGGGTCAATCTATAACCTATCTTCTCAAGAAGTCCCAATGAGATCAAATTTCTCTTGATGGATGGGATGTACCTTACATCAGTAAGCTTTCGCAGTGATCCATCTTCCATCCTCAAGCATATGTTCCCAACACCCCTTACATCACACACATGATCATCTCCTAGCAACACCGAGCCTTCAGATTCCTTTAAATCTTGGAACCAGTCAAGGTTGGAGGACATATGGAAACTGCAACCTGAATCCATGATCCACAGCCTTGATAATGGACTATCCTCCACCACATTGAGAGCTCTTGCCTCTTCAATTTCCTCAGTGATAGCTGTTGTACCATCTGCTTTGTGATTTTCAGCTTGTCTTTTCTTCCAAGCAAAGCAATTTTGCTTGATGTGTCCTGGTTTCTTACACCAAAAACAACTTCTTGACTCCTTCTGATCACCTTCCTTCGCACCCCGTGGTCTCCATTTATCAGATGAGGGTTTCTTGAATTTGAATTGTTTCTTTGATGCAGTCTTCACATTAAGGCTTTCAGCAGCTTGATCGATTTGCTTGCTGACAGATTTCTGCATTCCCTTCAGCTTTAATGCAGAATATACCTCCTCTAAAGTCACCTTCGAATCCCTTCCAAGAAGTATTGAGTCTTTGAATTGCTCAAAACTCTGAGGCAGAGCATTCAATAACATCAAAGCTTTATCCTCATCTTTCATGGCATCATCCACACTCTCAAGATCATCTATGCACTTGCGAAAATCTTCTAATTGATCTGCTAAGTTCTTGGAGTCAGAAAACTTGAAATTGAATAACCTTTGTTTGAGATGCAATCTATTTGAGATCGACTTCTCCATATAGATTTTCTCTAACTTCTCCCAAACTCCTGCGGCATCATCTTCCTTTTGAACCTCCCTCAAGACTCTATCGCTGAGGCACAAGACAATCGAGCTATACGCCTTGTATTCCAGTTCTTGAGATTTCGCCGCATCCATTCCTTGAATCTCCTCCTCATCCGCCTTGGATTTGACATAATCCCAGACTCCTTGCTGCATAAGAACAGCTTTCATTTTCAATCTCCACAGGCCGAAATCATTTTCGCCGGTGAACCGCTCAACGTCGAACTTCGTGGTAGACATTGTTGAATGCGTCGTCCTTCTTCGTTTTCCCACAGACGGCGCCAATTTGTAATGGTAGCAAATACGCGACTCAATCTTGCTATCACAACAAGATCGATTCCGGAACAAGAAGAACAAACACTCGATATGAAAATGAATAAAGCTAAGAACAACTCTCGGAGAATTAATGGAAATCTTGTATTCAATTTCTTGTGGAAGATTACAAACTGATGGATGAAAAATCTTTCTCTCACTCAGCTTGCACAGCTCGGTTATTCACTCTATATAACACTAATCTAACAACCAAAACAAATCCAACGGCTGTCATTTAAGCTAACTAACTAATCGCATCCGACGGCTCACGTTTGTCTATGCATCAGTTAATAACAACGGCCAACACCGAACTCGACTAATTTCGGCCAACACCGAACTCGACTAAGTTCGGCTAATACCGAACTCGACTAAGTTCGGCCAAAACCGAGCACCAACAAGCTCGGCTAATCACCGAGCACGATTAAGCTCGGCTAACACCGAGCTGCAATCAATCACCTAACAGTATATCAGTCCCTGCCGTGCACGATCAAGCTCGGTTAACACCGAGCTTGACTGATTGTGCAGTTTTGCCCCAATCCTCATAACAGCTGGGTCAGTCATTTTTTTCGGTTTAAGCCCAGATATACTGCTGGGTCAGTTAAATATGACCCACAGTCGGCGACCCACTCTGATACCATGATAGAAATCCATGGGTTCCATCCTAAAACCAATTGGTGATAGGAGGAGGGCCCATGAGACTTATATACTAGTTTCAGTTTTCTCTTGGCACCGATGTGGGACAGTTATATGTTATATTTTTTAGTTTCAATTGCCAACAGTTTGAACAGTGAATTATAAATTTGATGGCCTTAGACAATTTAGAAGGTATTAAAAGTAATGTAGGATAATTATTTATATCCATTTTTGAAATAATACTCCATTCAGTATATGCAAATGAAAAAAAATGAAATTGTTATTGGATTGGTGAGTGAGTGGGGTGGCCTGATATTTTTAAGCGAACATGTTTAACGAGAGAAAGAGACGTGGTAACAGTTAACATTAATCATTGAGATTTAAACAATTATTTATCCCTTACACGTTCTGTTTGATATTCAACTCAACTCATAATTCAAAGAATAACGATTGTCAGATGTACAAATTTTTCTCCAAACTCATCGACTCTTTTTTTTTTCTCTTTCTTTTCTTTGGTGCTATTTTACCAAATACTTTGGTCTCTCTACTTATTCAATTCCACTCTCTCTAATAAAGCAAGCTTCATTCTCCTCTAGGCTCTAATAATAATTAATCATTTTTTAAAGTATTTTTTTAATCAAAAATCGTGTGGTAGTGGAATAAGGGAGGGAAGGATATTTAAGGGAGTAGGCAGTTTCATAGACAACTTATAGCAATTACTTTAATTAATTTACACAAAAGAATATGCACCCTGACCAAAAATTACCAACTTTTGACAAAGTCATATCATAATTATGTTTAAAATAATAAAAACACAAATTACAACTCTATCCGTCAAGATATTCTATACAAAAAAAATCCAACTACTTTAACCACCAAGGTTCCCGTTTCCAGCTGGGCGCACTTTATATAGCAACTTTGGTCGAATTTTCAAACAGCGACTTCGCAAAAACACACCGACACGCTTTAATTAAGTGTAATGGAGGGATGGGAGAGGCTGATACACCTCTTCGTGACGGTGTTTATGGCGTTTTTGCCTTTGTATTTGGTGAATCCGGCGCTCACTGACGTCACGGTGGCGGCGGTCTGCGGTGGCAAAGACGAGTGCTCTCTCTCCATCTACCTCGCCGGTTTCCAGCTCGCCGTAAGTCTTCCTTACAATCTTATCAACACATATTAAGAACTTTAATGATGTAATATTGATATTATTGTAGAGAGTGCTTTCTAAATGTATATTCTTTTGTTTGTAAATTACAATAGCTAAACTCTTGTCTTTTAGACCTTTAATTATAGGAGTAGCTGTTTATCTCTTTGACCTTACTGTATTGAAAAGGATAGGCAATACTACTATTTTTTCTTCGTTATACTAACTATATCATTACTTATGACTTATGAGTAGTGGGCTTTTACAATCATTAATTCATAATTGATTTAGTTGAACAATATTCTTTTTCCTAATCACCTTAGAGCTCTAGCAAGTTTATTATTATTATTATTATTATTATTATTATTATTATTACATTTAAACCTTGTTATATTGAGTGGTTGTATTTTGTTCTGAAATACTAAATGATACTTTTAGGGTAAAGGGTCGAGATTTTGTCCTATTGTTTGAATCGTTTACGTGAAAATATTCCACCGATTGGATAATTTTATAGTGTTGTACATCATTTTGAAATATCGATGTGGCAGCCGAAATTGCAAGTCAATTGAGTAATCCATATGTTATATGGGGCAAACAACATGTAATTTGGGTAATCCACTTATAATTTGGGTTGCCGCATTGATGTTATGATCGCCAAAAAGTTTTGTAGGATATTTTATTGTCAAAATGAATCGATGGTTACTAAATACGCACCAATTACATAAACAGTATGACATTTATCGATTCAAATTCGAATAAATATTGAACGTACAAGCTTAAGTTAAGCTTCAAATAATTTGTAATACTACAGATAACAGGGGTGGGATCGGCGCTGATGATGCCGATGATTGGTAATTTATCTGACGCTTATGGCAGGAAGAATTTATTGACAATTCCTCTCATTCTTCAGATTATACCAATCGGTAAGTATTTGTAAACAAAACTTAAAATTGATTTGTATATAAAGTTGGAAACTTATTAATATGTATATTTATTTACATATACATATGTTATTTTAGTGATATTGGCTTGGAGTCGGACGACAAACTTCTTTTATGCTTACTACGCAATGAAGATATTGACGGACATGATTGTGGATGGAGGCGTTCTATGCATCTCTTTTAGCTATTTGGTATTTTCTTAATCTTGTATTTATGATATTTACTACAAAGTAAATTCCATGTGGTATATTTATTGAAGAAATAAATGGAGTAGTATATTAGATAAAGAGGTAATATATTTGAATAAATCATATGGTATTAATTTTATAAATCATAGCATTTAAATATTTCTATTATATATTAGGCAGATAATGTTGGAGAAGGGAGGCGTGTAGGAGCATTTGCAGCACTAAGTGGTGTGATGAACATGGCAAATGTTTGTGGCACATTAGCTGCCGGTTTACTCTCAATTTCTCTCATATTTAAGGTTTGTATCCAATGTTAATCACTTCCATTATTGTCTAAATCTCGAAAAAATAATACTATAATTATACTACTACATTTAATTCTTGACTATATAGTACTGTATCATCTAATTACAGGTTGCATCAGTTCTAGCTATTCTTGCAGCGATTTACATGCCAATATTTCTCAAGGATTCCGACCACGAAAAGGATGATTTGCAGCCGTTGATCTTGAGCTCGGAGGCAGATCACACGTCCAAGAAAACCGACTTCATTCATCAAATCCCTTCTCCTAAAGATGTGTTTCACCTACTCAAGAGCAGGTACAGCAAGAAACTCTAACATATATGAAGAAGTATATAGTATTTGGCATTGATTTTTATTTCAACATTTATTTGCAAGATTCTAACATCTCTATCAAAATCTTTTATTACATTGTAGCAAAATAATTGCACTCGCAGCATCTGTATGTTTCTTCAATAGTGTTGGTGAGGCTGGTGCAGGTTCTTTCTTATTGGTACTCGTTCTCTCCCCTGTTTCGCTATTTAAAAAAAACGACGTTATATCTAGACATAGAAGTATCGTCTCTATTCTGCTGTAAAATTCATGTATTTTCAATCAATGATATATTGTCTTAGCGACGAACAATACAATAGTGATACCTAACACTAGAATTATACTTGCAGTATTTCTTAAAGGCTCGGTTCCAGTTCAACAAAGATCAATTCTCTTTGATATTTCTCATTATAAACGTTGGAGCAACTATTACTAATGTAATTTAATCATCTTTTCACCTCTCTAATTTCATTTATTTCACTAATCATATAATAATCCTTGAATTTCTAAATGCAGGTTATTCTGATGCCTATATTAGGACCTGTTATTGGGGAACAAACAATACTTTGTATTGGAATCTTCGCTGGTTTTCTAAGTGTATGAATTAAACTTGAATCTCTCCTACAAAATTAATTAGTAGGTCTCATTTCAATAAAATTTGCGACATTTTCTGATTATGTGCAGATGCTGCTTGAAAGCATAGCATGGGCACCTTGGGTTAGTACATCATATTAAAATTCAGTTTCTCTTACAACACATTCTTAAACATCATTTTGAAAGAGATTACTAATTTTGTCCAATTTTGTAGGTACCGTATCTTGCTTCATCACTGGGCATGTTCTTTACTATATCGAGCTCTTGCGTAAGTAGTAAAATCCTTACTAAATCTCAATTAACTTATTATACAAGTGTGTGTAGTCAGTATGTGTTCCTAAATTATCACAGATAAGAAGCATCGTTTCAAAACAAGTTAGCTGTAATGAACAAGTAAGTTCCTAATTGTCTTTATATTCTAGTGCTATATTGATTTGATAAATATATCATAAAAGATCTTATACCTCAAACAACATGAATAGGGAATTGCACAAGGATCTCTATTAGCTATGACTTCAATATCCAGTGTCATCTCTCCATTAATTTACAGCCCTATATCAGGTACATTTCGAATTACATAAATGGTAATTTTGTGTCTCAATCGAACATTAACAAGTTTTTTTTTTTTTTTTTTCTCTCAGCTTGGTTTCTGTCGGATAATCCACCATTTAATTTCCCTGGTTTCTGCATGCTTTGTGTCGGATTTTCTTATGTAAGAAAAAATTTAAATAAAAATTTGTTCTCTTCTAAAATGCGTTTCATCTTAGTTTTTGACTCGCATTTCATATCACGTGTATGTATATGTTGGTGATTTGCAGGTGATAGCTTTGATTTTGAGTCTAGTGATAAAGTTTAAGACCTACATCTCAAAAGACACTAGACATCAAGCATTATGTTGAAGCAAGCCATGATTTGATGTCTTAAGGTGTGATTTCTGCAACATTTCCACCCAAAAAGTGGAAATTGACGAAATAACACACCATTTATTTTGAATTTGTAGTTATACACGATTTGTACAAATATTGCAATTATAACATTTTTTAATTTGTACTACAAATTACGCCTCAATGTTTCACTATACTCAATATGATACATTCAATTTCAGGCTTGGGTTTGATTCACATAAAAAGGTCTAAAAAATGGAGCCTATAGTACATACATGTCATTCTAGTCACTATACACTATTGTAGTAATTATTAATCGACGAATCATTGAATAGTTATGCCTTTATCGGTTTTATTTTTCAGCCAGGGGTTATGGTTTCAGAAAAAAATTTCAGCCTAACAAAAAATAATTGCTGATTCGAAGTTTGAAAGGAGCGGTTGGTTTTGATATCAATTTATTTTCTTATTTTCTCTGTTTAGAGTCAATTGGTTAACCGCTGTTTGGGGTTCCAAAAATTTTGAACAAAGGGACTAGGATAACTTATATGTCAGATTTGATTCAATCCGTGAGAAGCTTGTTTCGGTTCCAAAATCGTCGGTCCGATTCCAATTTTAACCATTGGTTCAATTCTACAGCAGGTATGTATGTCTAAGGAAGATAATGTTATCGAAGATATTGTATTTAAGCGTTAAAGCGTTGCAAATGTTTGTGTTACATTTACTGCCAGTTTACTCTCCATCTCTCAAATCATTTAGGCCCTTTTCAATTTCTCATCCGTTCAACTCTTTGATTTCTAGATATCAAATTAAAGAGTAAAGATCAATTTTGGTCCTAAACATATAACCGAAATACGAATTTGGTCCAAAACATTCACTTTTTGAAAAACGAGTCCAAAACAAATGAAATCCGTGTCGATTAGGTCCATTTTTTACAGTTCCGTCAATTTTTGACGGTCAACTGTCGATTAGCGAAATGTTGACCGAATTAGGCAATTTTCAATTCTGAAAAAATTGAAAATGCAAAATTTGAAAATGCAAAATAAAAAATGTAAAATGAAAATTACAAAATTAAAAACAAGTTCAAAATATATGGGATTCGCCTTAAAACTTTCATTTCTCCCTCTCTTTCTTCTCCAAGAACCCTACTTTCATCTTTCTCTGCAACACCACCATACACCATCCGACCGACCCATTGGATATTGCCGACTCGAGGTGCAGCAGGGGTTCCGAAGATGGCAACAGCGCTCAAGACCTTCGATTTAGCCACATTTTTTGCAATTGCAAGAAGGTAGCGTCGCTTCGGATTGTCCCCAACCAAGCAAAAAATTGAGAAATTGGTGAATGTTGTGTCGTATTGTCTATGATTTGTTGTTGTTGTAACAATTGTTTGTGTATTCAAGAAATTTGATGGATTTGAATGCAAAACCCTAATTTTGAATGACGAATTTTGAATCTAAATCTGGAATTTGATTTTGAATATGAATGGATGGATTTTGAATCTGCTACATACCATTATGGGATGGATTTTTGAATTTCGATTAGAAATTCTGGATGGATTTTTTATTGTGAATCTGAATCAGAAAACATACAACTTAATAAACGTCAAAGTAGTCTATGATATTCATAATCAAGCTCAAATAAGTCCTGAACATTTTACAATAATTAGA
This sequence comes from Salvia splendens, assembly GCF_004379255.2. Lineage (NCBI taxonomy): Eukaryota > Viridiplantae > Streptophyta > Magnoliopsida > Lamiales > Lamiaceae > Salvia > Salvia splendens. The sequence goes on along the minus strand of NC_056040.1, from coordinate 16,660,055 downwards.
TGACTAATAATTCGAGATTAAGCCTAATCGGGTCAACATTTTGCTAATCGACAGTTGACCGTTAAAAATTGACGGAACCATAAAAAATGGACCTAATCAACATGAATTTCATTTGTTATGGAACCGTTTTTCAAAACGTAAATGATTTAGACCAAATTCATATTTCTGTCATATGTTTAGGACCAAAATTGACATTTACTCCAAATTAAATGACTAACTTAGATGTATTGTATATCTGACTCGATACATAGTCTGAGTCTATCACTCTATGTAGTTGGGGTTCAACATGATTTTCAATTGTATATATTCTCATTGTGTTAAAACTTAAAAAGACTAATATCACTCTTTTCGTCCCATAAGAATATGCACTTTTGGTTGGACATGAATTTTAATACACAATTGGTAAACTAAGAGAAACGTAGAATATAATTAATGTATTGCTGGTGGAGAATGATCGCACCTCATTAGAGAAAAACGGAGGTTTCAAATTCAGAAATTGCATATTCTTGTGGAACGGATTAAAAAAGAAAGAGTGCATCTCCTTATGGGGATAAAGGAGTATTTGCTAAAGCTCGATTTGATTAACCTTCTAGCTGGCAACATCTTTTGCTCTTATTGTAGTAATAGTTACATGATGAGAGTGTTTCTCAATGAAAAAATTTGCACTAGACAAAAAATTTTAAGCAAAGATCATGAAGTCGAAGACGGAATGATTAAACTTAGTACCTTAAAAAAAATTACTCTAGTCTCCAAATATATCCTATATATTACTATCAAAGAGTGGATAGGGAAAAAAGCATAATCTAGTTGTGCGCGCGCAAAATTGTGATTAATATCACTAGAAATTAATTGAAATTTATTTAACCGTGTTATATCTTATTTAGATGAGTCACATTATGAATATGTGATGAATGTACATGCACACTCATAGTAATACATTGTCCTCGCAATTACGGTAGTGGGTTTCTTAAGAAAATATGAAAACGAAAAAGAGAGAAGAAAAAGGATGTGCTTCGTGGAAAATTTCGCCCTCCAAATTTTGTTGGTCGGGGATAAAGTAGGTATATTATTGTCCAATTTATAATTTCAATTAAAAACATTTTGATTTAGGATTTAATTTAATTTTTTAAATCACGTCAACGGCGGAAAACGAGTTACTATAATTAAATTTGTACTCCGTATTATTGATTATACTCTCTCTATATAGGAAGCTATAAAATTTACTACTCCATATGTTATTTTCTTATTATATCGTTAGAGTTAACAAATAAAGAACTCAATCGTGTATTTTTAAAATAAATAATGTTTTGATTGTTATTGTTTATACTCTATTAGAAGCTATAAAAAATTTTATTATGTCATAATAAGATCATAATTTAATAAGGAATGATTGTACTTTAACTTTTTCTAGATATTACAATCTAATAAAGCTTGTGTAAACACACTAAAGTACATCTAAAAAGTATGTAGTTCGTGACTTCGTGCACTCCAACTAATAAAGTTCTTAAAAGTAAACAGATAAAAAAACTCGTTCTGAAAATAATGTTTTTGATTGTATTTATATCCTACAACAGAGACACTAATGATCCTAATTCGTTAGGGTTATTTGGTAGCTATATATTTGATTTGATTTGATAATGGTATTTATTCTTGCTCTCTTCTTGCTATTGCGTATGCCAGATAAATTATTTGTTAGTCCATGTTACTTTTTCAATCCACTATCCTCATTATGATATTAAACTCACCTAAGGATTAATTTATTTATATTGAAATTCCAACTTAGATAGCAACGGTCAATTACATGTATGTCTTTCTTCTTTTTAAGAGATGGTTGTGATATCTTAGTACCTCTTTTTTTTAGGTGATACTACTAGAATTATAAGAAATGTAATTATATGTGATTTGGTTGAATAAATGTAATATATCATGTGTATTGATTGTGGAGTGGCAAAAGCAAGTATATACTGGAACTCATCGTCACAAAATAGGCGTTCCATTTAAGCCTATTTAATATTTTTATTCTGTGTTACAAAATAGTACTCCTACTTAGGAATTTAACGAGAATTTCTTTTGTGACTAACATTTAATTTGATAATCTCGTGCTGTTGTATACGACATGAGCCATCCTTAAATCTCTATCATCAATTTAAATCCGTACCATAATGTAAGATCTCAATACTAACGTTTTACTGATTTAATTTATAGTATTTTTATACTCCTGTTAACGTGATTTATTTTGTCAAATTCGAATCTACTACTACTTGTATGGATCGGATCCAGTCTACTATTTTATGCCACAATTTAAATACTCCTATTTCTCAATTTCGATGCACGACAGATGTGTCAAACAAAGATTCCTACTTATTTAATTCATAAAAATCTCTCAATGAACAACCTGACAAATCGCTATGAAAATTAGTCTACACAAAGCCTGTCGTTTAAGGTGATCCTAAACTATTTAGCTTGTACCAAAAAGTTAATTTCTTAAATTTACAAATTACAAACTTTTATATTCTAGTAATCTGCATATTAACCATTAGGTTTAGACAAGATATTTTAGCCAACATTAATTATACTACTCCCCCCTTCCCAGGTGACATATTTTTCTTTTTGGGACGTCTCACTCTAAACGACATATTTCTAAATATAGAACATCACTCTCTAGTTTTTCCTTCTCTCTTACTTTATTCTCTTCACTTGACTCTCAAAACAATACTACATAAAATCACGTGCCGAATTAGAAATGCTTCATTTGGAGTGGGACGAAGGGAGTATATGGTAGTAAGATTGAATACAATTAAAATTACATTACTATAATTAGTAATAGTGAGTATTTTTGGTACATTGTTAGTAGTTTAAGTATTTTATTTATATTCTTAAATATTCATGTTATTTTTTGGGCAAGTCATACAGTTTTGGATTTAATCTAATAGCTGTCTTATATAATAATGAGATCGAACGCGACGTGTATTTAAAAATTAAATTTATTGTTATAGTATACACGTCTAAAAAATAAAATGAGATATTAATTAAAACAAAACAAAAAAACCCGTCCAACTCACAAATAAAATACATATGAGAAAAAGTTATCCTAGATCTTTAGATTATCATTCAACAAGTCAATACTTATTGATAATGGAACCGTTATATACATATATAGGAGAATTTTGAGGAAAATAATTGAAATTCCAATATAAATATTATAACAAAATAAATAAAGACTTATAAAAATAGAAGAAATACGAAGAGTTAGTTGAATAGAAGAGTCTCTTTCTCTCATTTTCTACATAATTAACACATTGGTTTTCTCTTATTCTATAATCATTACTCCCTCGTCCCCATTAATTGGTACCGGTTGACTTGGCAAGGGTTTTTAAAAATACAATGTAAAGTGAGTGAAAAAAGTTAATGTAATATGAGTCATATTTTTATATATTAATTTTATAATAAAATATGAGTGAAAATAGTTAATGGAATGTGAAGTCCATTACAAAAATTAGTAAAAAAGTAAGGGTGTCAATAAACGGAGGGAGTACTAATAAGCACAAGAATTAGAAGGCTCAGTTGAATCGAAGAGATTCTCAACCCAACTTTATTGCTATATGAAACAAAGTAAATCTCTATAAATACTTAATTCACAAGACAACTTCTTTCAATCAAAATTACACAATGGAAAAAATAAAAAGATAAGAAGCTGGACTTGCTGCATATCCCCCAACAACAAGGTGGAAATAGGGCTATCTTAGCTGATTCGTTTGGAGAAATAAATAGGATTATCTTGATTGATTCGCTTGGCGAAATTTGAAAGGACAATCGTCGGTGAAACAATACCAAAACCACTTTTTAGATAGAGCATCCACGGTGGTTTTGGACAAGCAACTAGACAAGTAATAGCCTAGTCATAGCCTAGTCACAATAAATAAAATAATAAATAATAATCACACATAATACGGACTTCAACTTACGACACAGATACGGGAAAATGCAATAATTTTATTTAAATAAAAAAAGGTACATTAAAAAAAATTACATACTTTAAAAAAAAAACCTAACTTCGTGCAGTCCTCCGCGCCCACAACTCTTCAATTAAATCCTTTTGGAGTCGAATATGAACTTCTACTTGGCGCATGTCGGCATGTGCTTGGAAGCGGCCGGCTTCATCGTGAGGTACCCCACTTCGTACGTTCAGGGCGGCCACGCCGTGGCTTGGACCAGCTTCATTATCGTCGTTGGCCCAACTAGTCAGTTGTACACCTTCATCTTCGACAATCATGTTGTGCATGATAATACATACGTACATTATATCAGCAATGCAGTCGACATGCCACAACCGCGTTGGACCCCTAATTGCCGCCCATCGAGACTGGAGCACACCAAATGCGCGCTCCACGTCCTTGCGCGCCGACTCTTGCCGTTCCGCAAAGACGGGCCACCTAGGGTATATCCCATCCGCCAAGTAGTAGCTCATATCATGCTGGTTCCCGTTGGCGATAAAACTGATGGCCGGACCGACGCCCTGGCACTGCTCGTTGAAAATGGGCGACGAGTTGAGGACGTTGAGGTCGTTGTTCGACCCGGCTACCCCAAAATATGCATGCCAAATTCACAGCAGGTAATCAGCTACGACCTCGAGGATCATCGTGGGATTCTTTCCCTTGTAACCGGTCGTGTAGAACCCCTTCCAGGCAGCGGGACAGTTCTTCCACTCCCAATGCATACAATCTATGCTGCCTAACATACCCGGGAACCCATGCTTCTCCCCGTGCATCTGCATCAGCTCCTGGCAGTCTTCTGGGGTAGGGTTTCGAAGGTACTGCTCACGGAATATTTCAACCACGCACTGACAGAAATACTTTATACATTCAAGGGCAGTCGTCTCACCGATGTGGAGGTACTCGTCCCACATGTCTACTGCGCCTCCGTACGCCAACTGCCTGATTGCCGCAGTGCACTTTTGAATAGGTGTGTGGCCGGGTTTGCCAGTCGCATCGTGCCTGAAGCGGAAATACAGATATCGACGCTCCAAAGCGTCAACAATACGCATAAACAGGGCCCTGCTCATCCTAAAACGCAGCCTGAAAAGGTTGGCGTTAAACCACGGCTCCGGTGCGAAGTAGTCTTCATATAGCCGCTGATGTGCAGCTATATGATCCCGCTCAATCACTGCTCGGCGGTGGACAACGGGCCGAGGTCGAGGTACCGCCGGCTGCAAGGCCCTCTGTAACAGCCGGTCTATCTCACGGGACGTATACGCCTCCAACGCTTCGTTCATTCGCCGGTCGTACTCCTCAGCATCCCCACCACTACCACCACTATTACCACCCGCGCTACTCATTTCGCGTTGTTGCTCTTGTACAGAAATTAAGATAGAGAGAATACTCGTTAAAACAAGTGGTGCAAATGAAAATGACGTGCAAATCGCGTATATATAGTGTTTCGAAAATTAAATAAAAAATAAAAAATAAAATCCGCTTGCCGATCGCTCACCGATCGGGAGCCTGCAATGGCGGCCAGCTGGTCGGCGAGCGCATCGGCCAACGGTCGGGAATCGGCGTGCGCTCGCCGTTTTGTTCGCCGATTTGGCGCTCGCCGGCTGCAATGGTTCGGCGAGCGGACCGGCGAGAGCCAGGGATCGGCTAGCCGGTGGGCTCGCCGCCATTGTGGATGCTCTTTAGACAACCACTTTTTAGATTAGACAACCATTATCGGCGACCAGGTCTATTGCCATGTGGGTAATTACAATTTAAAAAAAAACAATTTAATCATGGTCTTTCTCTCTCTAAGACTTGCGGTCAGGTGGTTCGGTCTCTTCCCATATTTATTTTATCAACCAATGAGATTATGCCAAATGACATAATCTCATTGGTTAATAAATATTTTATTTAAAAAATTTAATTATCTTAAATATATATATAGTTATGATCAATTGAGATTTTTTAGCCTAATTGAGAATTGAGATGCATTATCAGCCACTCATTTTTATTAAATGAGTGGTCCAGAATTTGCCACATGGAAAATATTTTTAGATGAATTAATTATGAAATGCCAGAATGGTAATTTCATGGTACATTTTATTCAATATACTTTTTAATTTTAAATTTTTTTTGTCAACTACATATACAATTCATGTCAACTACACATATAAAGTCAACTATGTGTACAATCCATGTCAACTACATATACAATTCATGTCTACTACACACATATAATGTCAACTACATATACAATTCATGTCAACTATACACATATAATGTCAACTATACACATATAAAAATTAAATAAAATAAAAAATTAAAAAAAGTATATATTGAATAAAATGAACCATGAAATTACCATTCTGCCCTTTCATAATTAATTAATCTAAAAATATTTTCCATGTGGCAAATTCTGGACCACTCATTTAATAAAAATGAGTGGCTGATAATGCATCTCAATTCTCAATTAGGCTAAAAAATCTCAAATGATCACAACCCTCTCTCTATATATATTAATAAATTATATCCTAATTCATAATTTTTCATCATCTATAAAAAAAAAGACCACATTTACTATAGTTTTGCAAACAAAAACTCTCTTTTTTCTCTGCCAAATAATATATTCTCTAATTTTTAAAATTGATAGTCAACCCAAATTATTAATTTCTTTTTTTTTCATTTTTATAATTTTTAGTTTGTCATTTATTATGTATTTTTATAAATAATTTCTATAATGAAATATTTTAAGTAATAATAATATTATTTGAAAAATACTAATAAAATAAATATATAATGAGTGTGGTTGAGTGGTCATTGATAAACCATTAAAACATGTATGGTTGGGTTGGATGAATATTGATGATATGGAAGAGATAGAAACTAATTACATATTGAAAAAGTGATTGGTTGAGTTGGATTGAATGATTGCTGATAAACATGGTCTTATGATTTATCTTGCACGTTGGCGGCGTATCGTTGTGGAACATCAGTGGAGGCGGCGTTTCATGTTTTAGGGTTGAGAAGTGGTGCTTCAGCGGGATAAGGCAACCCTAGAATGTTTCCGAATTCTAACCTTTTATACTCTTATGATATATTATAAAGTAGTATTCAGTAAGGTATTGAATGCGGTAATTAATTCTTTAAATAAAAGATTATGATTAATTAATTTTCACATTAATATAGCAATTGATACTTAAATAAAAGAATATGCTATGTTTTAGAGGTCCATTATAATAATCCCATTGCCTCATTTAAGAGTCCGGTCACTTTTTTGCACTCATAAATAGTTAAAGTGAAAAAATGATAAAGTAAGAGAGAGAATAATATTGAGAAGTTTATGAAACGAGTGCAGGAAAGTGACCGGGACTCCTAATGTGGTATGAGACTTTCTCAACATTATTTTCTTTCTTACCTTACCATTTCCACACTTTAACTATTTATTAATATCATTTTTATAAAATGAGTGCAGAAAAGTGACCGAGACTCCTAAAGTGGGACGGAGGGAGTAAGAATTTTGCAACAATCAACTTTATAGATTGATTATTCGTCTATTAGTATTTCATTTTTGGTTAAAAAATAAAAAAAGTTGTTGTATTATGTTCAAATTGTGATTATACATTTATTATGATACTGCAACCGAGTCATTTTTATTTCATTTTGTATAAATATGCTTAATTTTATAAATTGAATTAATAAACGTATAAAGTAAATTAAAGATTTATGCAGGTGTTACAGCTAGCAGTCTCTATTAAATCAAAGATATTATAGTATTCTTTAAATCTTACATTATCTAGTTATTGTACTACTGCTAGATATGGCACATTATTGAAAAATAAAAACATACAGTAATGATAAGGATAGTTTTCGTCGAGTTAGGAATATACTACTTGAATTCCACTCCTCGTCTAGTCAGATTTAAGTCTTACTTGAATTCCACTTACCTGTATATATTATTCTTGTATTAAATCATACCGATATCTTATATCTCGAAAAACATGGTATACCAAACTACAATTCTTTCTCATTCAGATATATTCAAAAAATTAATGAATATGTAAGGGAAAATTGAATAGTCAATATAATTACACCCAAATAAAACACAATTAAATTCAAAAAAGATTTTTCTGGTAATAGTAATAAATTAGAACAGCCAGTGTATTTTAAGATAAAGTATTGTACTAATCAACAATATTTTCAAAGATAATCCAAAGGATAGGCACAGTGTGGTTTAATAATTAATCTCAAAATTTACTAAGAGCACCCCAGAGGGAATATACCTAAAAAGTTAGGGCTGATAATTTGAGGGTAAAAGAAAAAAAAATAAGGGACATATATTTTTTGCAAAATCGAAATCAAAGAACCTCAATGACGTGTCACGATATTATTGGTTTTGCAAAGCCAGCCCACCAAGACATCCCACACCAAATCAAAGTCCCACTACACATCTTCACAATAAATCCAATCTACACCACTGCACCACCTGCACTCTCTCACTCCCCTTTCCCCCTCTCTCTCTCTCTACACAATGGATTCCCTCACTCTCTTTTCCACCGCCGCCATCGTTCTCGCCGGCGGCCTCTACTGGTTCATCTGCATCCTCGGGTCCGCCGAGCAGAAAGGCAAGCGCGCCGTCGACCTCTCCGGCGGCTCAATCTCGAAGGAGAAAGTCCAGGACAATTACAACCAGTACTGGTCCTTCTTCCGCCGCCCAAAGGAAATCGAGAAGACGGAGAAGGTCCCCGACTTCGTCGACACCTTCTACAACCTGGTAACCGACATCTACGAGTGGGGATGGGGCCAGTCCTTCCACTTCTCCCCCGCAATCCCTGGGAAATCTCACCGCGAGGCCACGCGGATCCACGAGGAGATGGCGGTGGATCTGCTCAACGTAGGCCCGGGGAAGAGAATCCTCGACGCCGGCTGCGGCGTCGGTGGCCCGATGCGCGCAATCGCCGCTCACTCCGGCGCGAATGTCGTCGGAATCACAATCAACGAGTACCAGGTGAAGCGCGCGCGCGCGCACAACAAAAAGGCCGGCCTCGACGGCCTCTGCGAGGTCGTGTGCGGCAACTTCCTCGAGATGCCGTTCGAGGACAACAGCTTCGACGGCGCCTACTCGATCGAAGCCACCTGCCACGCGCCGAAGCTGGAGGAGGTGTACGGCGAGATCTACCGAGTTCTGAAGCCGGGAGCGCTCTACGTCTCATACGAGTGGGTGACGACGGAGCTCTACCGCGGCGACGATGCGGAGCACTGCGAGGTGATCCAGGGGATCGAGCGAGGCGACGCGCTGCCCGGACTGAGGTGCTACAGCGACATCGCGGCCATGGCGAAGAAGGTAGGGTTTGAGATCGTGCAGGAGGGGGATTTGGCGAAGCCGCCGTCGCAGCCGTGGTGGACGCGGCTGAAGATGGGGAGGATTGCCTACTGGAGGAACCACATCCTCGTCACCATCCTGGCGTTCATCGGAATCGCACCGAAGGGAGTTGTGGATGTGCACGAGATGCTGTTTGTGACGGCGGATTATCTCACCAGAGGCGGGGAGAGTGGGATCTTCACGCCGATGCATATGATTCTCTGCAGAAAGCCTGAGTAAGTCGGATTATGTTTTCCTGTTTTTGTACTGTAATTTGCGTCGGGATTTACTCTCTTCTGCGCTCTTGCTGTTTTTTTTAGTTTTATGGGTTTAATTTATCATTATGTTTTGGTTATTGAATTCAATTTGAATGAATAGCATTATGATTTCTTTAAGTAATTTCTTGTTTATTTATTTATCAGCCTGAGTTTGTTTGATTTAGATTTGCTGATGTATGTTAGTGGAAAATTATGTGAAATTGGGGTTTTTTCATCCAAATTGTAATGAATTACTAGATGTTTGTGGGTTTTAAGTCAAAATTGAGAATTGATAGAGTAAACGTAGGAGATATTTGCGAATCTTGTTTGAATTTATTGCAGCTGCTTAGACTGCCAAGTAAATCAGAATGTCCTTTTCCCCAAAGAGTACCTACTCCTTGTGTTTTTATGGTACTATAATACTGGCATTTAAAATACTTGATTGATTAATTTTGTTGAGGCATATTGATTATTGGGGTGTGTCGACATGGGCACGTGACGATGAGTCATGTGAGGTCCATTGCGTGGTCCTCTCCTCCTAAATATATCAAACAAATTAAAATAATTTTCTTGTACTGTCATGTGTAATCTTATTTGTTTTTTTTTTAAATTCGATGTAGATTCTTGATGCGAATCACATTTTTAATATTGAAGTGATAATAATGGGAATCACACACTTGGAGGTGAAATGTGATAATTTCTTGATGGAGTTGAATTCTTAGATATTTTGTGAATTGTAACTCTTTCCTATCTGTGATGATGTAAAAGAGTCAAGAAAAAAGTGGCTTTTGTTGAATTAGGCACGCCTCTTAAGTCTAAAGCAACTTTGTTTTTTTGTCATTTTACTTATTTAATTATTTTCTGAACTTGTTTTCTGAAAAAAAGCGAATATTTTTCAGCGATGAGATCCGATTTACATGTGCTCTACTTTTGGGAGATCGAATTGAATAATTTATTTGTTTCTTTTAGCAGATCTCTATGTTGTAAAGATGAGATCCATCTTCTTTTCTTTATTGACTCCTGCACATTAAGAGCATGTAAACATCTATGATGAATGATTTCTACATATTTTTGATTATTTAATAATTGGTTATTTATCTGGTTGGGATATTCGGACAAATGAAGTAGGATTAAGGAGAAGAGATCGGATCTGAGGGTGTGAGTGTGAGAAGATGATGTTTGATGTTTAGTACTTCCTCCGTCCCGGACTACTTGCACTTATTTCCTTTCTGGGCGTCCCAAGTTATTGGCACTCTTTCCATTTTTAGTAAAAATTATCACCTACAGCCCAATTGTTGACTTTGCTATACACTCATTACTTAATCTCTGTGCCGAAAAGGAAATGTGCGAGTAGTCCGGGACGGAGGGTGTACATAGAATTAGTGAGAGAGACAAAGGCCTCGTGGGAAGTGTGTGTGATGTGTCTTCATTTGAATCCGGTTTGTTTTTCTGTCTGTCTGTCATGTGCCTGCCTTTTTTTGCTTTTTTGTTTTTGTTGTTTATCGGACACATCTTTTTTAAGATCTTTTCAAGTCTGGTCGCCATTTGCTCTCTGCAAAATACCAATAAGCTAAACCATTTTTTATTTTCATGGTATTTTACTTGTGCGATATGGAGATAAAATAATTTTTTTTTTCAAATATTCGATGTATTTAGAGGAAAAACGAATAAGATAGAGAAAGATCAATGAAAAAAAAAAGAATGACAACAATAAAAGATTGTTTCTTAGTTTGGGCATCAAATTTCCTTATGGGATATTGTTAGGAAACCAATACGTTGTGAGAGCTTCTAAAACTTATGATATTAGTATTAGAGTTTGCATTTAATTACATTCCTAGTATTATAGGTGGAATATTAGTTTTTATACTAGCATAATTAGTTTATTGAATGTATTATTTATTAGAAAATATAATGCCGTCAAAGAACATTAATTTCAAGTTTCATATCATGTGTTAGACATAATTAAGACCCTTCAAATATAGTAAGTATTTTAAATGTTTGATAAGAAAAGGCCCAATAGGCCCAACTGGGTGACTTCCCTCCGACAAAATAGGCCGGCCAAGCTTGTTCATAGCAACTTATAAGCTCCGATCACTTATAAAATGTTTTTAAGAGTTTGTAAGTTATAAAGTCACAAGAGCTTTTAAATTAATGAACGAAAGTTCTCATTAGAGACTGAAATTATAATAAGAGTGAAATAATAAAAAAAATATGAAAATAAAATTATACTCCCTCCGTCCCGGATTAATTGTCACTCTTTTCCATTTCGGTCTGTCCCTCAATAATTTTACACTTCATTTTTTACCATAAATGATAAGTAGGTCTCAAATTACACTAACTCACTTCACTCACATTTTATTATAAAACCAATATAAAAAAGTGAGTTCCACATTCCACTAACTTTTTCAATCAACTATTCTTTACATTTCTTAAAACCCGTGTCCAGTCAAAGAGTGACAATTAATCGGGGACGGAGGGAGTACTATGTAAAAATATTCGAGCTTATTTACGAGGTTGGAGAATTTATTTATGGGGAGACTTGTAACTTATAGCTTGTGTTTGTATCTTTTAAATTGTTTAAAAATTTACATTGGCAAAAAATTCACAAAACATATAAGTTCGTATTCAGCTTAGTACTGATTTAAAGAGCTTATAACCTCAGCTCAACTTCCTCCAATTCTCCAAATGAGTTTATAATGTGGTATTTATTTTGAGGTTGACATTTATAATATGGTTAATATAATAAATGTATAATCATATAATTTTTTTGACAAAGATTTTAGTCATTCTAACACAAGACTCTCTCATCTCATGAAAGACAATATTGTCCAACCTTTAAGAATTGGATTATGAAAGGGCTTCAGCTTACTTAGCACTGCTAGTACTCAATAATTCATACAGAAATGAATTAGAAATTTCGTTATTAATTGAGAACTTAATGTGCCTCTAAATAAAATTGAATACTTAAATGTGAATATTACAATGAGTTGGAAAAGGGTGTGTTCGACCAACTACAAAGATCAGCTCCAACCTTACTACCCACCCAATCAACCGCGCTTTGCCACCTGTCTTTTAATATTTTCCAAATTTTTGATCAAAGGGTCTATAACCCCTCCACCGACTCCAACTAATTAAATTACTTAGAATTAAATATGTGGCCAATTATCATGCCATTTTTACACTTGTAACTTATAAACCATGATAAGTAGATGCGTTATACATGTGACTCTTACCAGTATGATGTCACCCCATTCTCAAAGAATTTAATTTTATTGCAGTTTTCCAAAGTACTTTGTTTACGTCCAATAAAATAGACGGCAGAGTTTGGTTACAACTTGCAAGTAATTTTGTAGTAACAATGTAAATATGTGACCACTAATCACCATCTTACAAATCATATTTTAGTACTAGTATTAAATATGCTATTTATTTAATTTAATCTTGAATGGTAAGTTCTAGAACAAAGCACGATAATAGACTCTTTTCTCGATTAAAATTTGCCGCTAATTTTGGATTTTGCATGTGATCGGCGGTGACTGATTTCATACTTAACATATTCATACGAATTTATGATAATTAAAAAATATCAGGTTAAACGTTAGCAAAACATCCACGCAAAGGGCGCTTGCTTGTTTAACTAATAATCATCATCCAATTTTTAAATAATCCGGTTGAAATACGTAATCAATTCACAAAAATCTAGCTAAAAAGCGCTGGAAGCAAAGTCAAAACTATTTTATTTTAATCAATTCGATTACTATTCATCGAGCTAAGATTTTATTCTGTTTAGTACCCTATAAATTGGTAGCAGGAAAAATCAATTTAGAAATAAGCAAGCAATCGAGAAGTTCAACCGTACCGTATTATAAAGGGGGAAACGAAATGAAAGACAAATCGTCGCCGAGGAGAAGGTTCTCGAGATCGGGAAGAATTCAGAAACCTGTGGCGAGCAGTACTATGGAGGCGATTTCGCACATTAACGGCGGAGAAATCGCGGCGGCGGAGGATGGACGGATGAAGATCGTGGTGAGGAAGGAAGATCTTGTTGGTTGAAAATTGATTGTGATACAAAGATACACTAATCGGACGTAATACAACCCAACGAAGAATGAAGAAATTAAACGGAAACAAACTGAATTGAAATTACAAAGAAGAATTCAAAATAATAAACCGTAAAGATGTAAGCCGAGTCGAGGAGTCCTCTTTCCGCAAGACGAGATACGCCCCGGTAGTGCTCTCGGATTGGCGTGTCGTCCCCAAAGATAAAACGGCTTCATCTCTGAAGTAGCACCACCGCTAGCAGCAGAGCTCCGGCGAACGGGAGTAAGGCAGGGGCAGAGCTTCGACGGGAAGATTATGCAGAGAGGGAGATAGCGTGTATGCAAGAATGCTTGAGTTTGTTGTTTTTTGAATGCAATGGATACATGCCTATTTATAGGCCAAGTCCACCCGCAGGGGTTGCTGGAGTCAACAGACATAATGTCTGTCATCAAGGCAATTGACCGTAACCGCCGGGGGTTACTGACTGGTGCACTAGCCGTTGGGAGCAGAAGAGACACGATGCATTTGGACACACTACACGACGGAATACACCATGGACCGTCGGGGTCCATCGAGGACCTTTTGTCTCCCGTTATGCGTAGGGGTCCAGCGGGGACCTGACGTGGACCGGGACCACCATGAGTCGGGGTCCGTAGTGGATAGTGTGGAGTTGGAGGTGGTCTAAAAGGAACAAGGGGGCTTGAACCACGCTCAACGACCAACTCCAAAGACCACCCAAAGACCAATTGCCAAGATCCAAGGCACACGGCACACGGTGCGTGGCTCGCGGGCGGGCGGCGGCGCGCGCGTGTGGGCTCTGTCACCCATCTTATTCCACGATAATTATTACACATAATAATTCATCTTATTAAATACTCATCAAAGAAGTTTATCATCCCCGATGTGAGATAATTAACATTTAGTTAATTAATCGCTTAGTTTTTTCTCATAGCTCATTTCTAGCTTTATTGTGTTTAACTTTAATATATTATTTCTCACTCACCGGGAATCGGATTTGAGAAAATGAATATGTTACGGTAATCTACTCGGAACTTAGATTGATGCTATTGCATTTAATTTTACAAAATTAAATGTCTTATAACAGTTATTATTAGTCAAAGTCGTTTGACCAAGCACGATTCCAACAATCCCCCACATGAGTGGAAATTGCCAAATGCATATGTATGCAGACACAAACTCAACCCTCAAGAGGTATGTAAGCATAAGGATAGGTAGTTTTTGGCTTTGAACCATCCATAGTCGACACCATCGAATACACAAGCGCATTAGTAGCGCGATGCTTTGAACTATTCCTCCACGGCGTGCACCGAGACAATGATGTTAACACTTAAACACCTCAACCTCATCCGTTCTCACGTTTTGTGTCCATTTCAGGCCTTGGACACCACTTTGGATTCATAAGTGTATTGTTTGAAGCGGCTCCACTTCACACTTACATAGGTGATTCCTCGTTAATTTTCTTGTCATACTCGGTCTCCTTGAGAACTTCATCTCAACGAGATCCTTCAGGGATCATTAAAAGTCATAGACTTAACCTCACCACTAGGCAAGTTTTTCCAACACTCTATTCTCTATAGGGAATAGATGTAGATGAGTGTTCACATGAATTCTCACAGCTTAGTTTTCCCATTGAACCAAGTTCTTGGGATCTCCAGTCATCATGGTTGGGTTACCACTATGACAATTCTTGAGTTTGTGGATTTCAAACTCATTCCCTCTAGCAATTTATTCATTTGATCACGATTTAACCATATGGTTAGCGGATCCGCTAGATTACTCAATGACTTAACGTAGTCAAATGTAATCACCTATGTTGTGATCAAATGTCTCATGGTATTATGTCGTCGATGAATATGTCGAGACTTACCATTGTAAAAGCCATTATTTGCCCTTCCTATAGCGGCTTAGCTATCACAATGAATCAATACTGGAGGCACTGACTTAGACCACCATAGAATATCATCAAGGAAGTTCTTAAGCCACTCGGCTTCCTCACTAGCTTTATCTAAAGCTATGAATTCCGATTTCATGGTTAATCGATCTATACATGTCTGTTTCTTGGATTTCCATGAGATAGTACCCCCCAATAGTAAAGACATATCCACTTGTTCAAAGTGAAAATTTGTTATCGGATATCCAGTTCGCATCACAGTACCCTTCAAGTACCGGGGGAGGGGGGTATATCGAGAATTATAGCCCATGATTTTGAGTATATTTCAAGTACCTCAAAACTCTTACAAGAGCTTTCCAATGTTCCTTGCTTGGATTGCTCGTGTAACGACTCAACTTGTTCACAACGCAGACAATATCAAGTCTAGTGCAATTAGTCAAATGCATAATGCACCCAATGCCCCGTGCATAATCTTCTTATGCAGCGGGCTCGCTCTTGTTCTTGCTCAAGTGAACATTGAGCTCTATTGGTGTCTTAGCCGACATGCCATCATAGGAGTTGAATCTGTTTAGTACTTTCTCAACATAATGAGATTGTGTCAAGATGATTCCTTTGAATTAGAATTTTTCATTCGAAAAATCACATCGGCTAGGCCCGTATCCTTCATGTCAAAGTTTCTCTTTAACATGGTTTTCGTATAGTTACTACCTATGATTAACATATCATCAATGTAGAGACACACTATAACGTATCCATTATCAGTGTTCTTAATGTAGACACATTTGTCACATTCGTTGATTTTATATTCATTTGATAACATCACACTAACAAATTTTAAGCAACGACGCTCGTTTCAATCCATAGAAGGACTTAACCAGTTTGCAGACCTTTCTCTCTTGTCCAAGTACTACAAAATCTTTTCAGGATGTTCCATATAGATTTCATTTTAAGTCACCATTTAAACTTATCAACTGTTCCAACGGCCTTAAACTTGCTTTTAAGGACTCATTTGCATCCTAAAGGTTTAGCACCTTCAGGTCGATCAACCAACACCCAAGTGTGGTTTAGCAAAATTGAATCAATTTCGCTTTGAACAGTTTCTCTTTAATGCAGCCCGTCTAGGCCAGCAAAGGTTACTTTTATCGATGTTAGTTCTTCATCTAACATAAAAGGAATATAGTCAGAACCAAATGTCTTTGGTGTACTGACCCTACTACCACGTCTTAGTATTGTATCGTTTGGATCGGGCCTTGTTCGCTTGTGCGATTCTGGCTCTTCATCCGCTGATTCAGAACTAGTGGCTTCATCCTCAATTCTCGTCTCAAAATTGGATGCAACATTTTTCTTATCTTTCCGAGAAAATATATTTTTCAAGAAATACTACATTTCTTAACTCGATTGTTGTTCCTACGGTCGCAGTTGGTATTTCAGACTTGTAGACAACAAATCGATAAGCACTACTATTAAGTGGATACCCAATAAAGATGCAATCAACCTTGTTAGGACCGATTGTAACTTCTTTCGGCGGAGGAACCATCACCTTTGTCAAACACCCCCACACTTTGAGGTATTTGTAGGATGACTTTCTTCTATTCCACAACTCATAAGGAGTAACATCCTTACTTTTGAGTGAGATTTTGTTTAGGATGTAGTTGGCTGTCAAAACAGTTTCCCCCCACATGTTCCGGGGCATCCCTGAACTAATCAGTAACGCATTCATCATCTCTTTAAGAGTTCGATTCTTGCGTTCTGCAACACGATTAGATTGTGGTGAATATGGAGCATTCGTTTGATGAATTATACCACTTGCGTTGCATAATTCCCCAAACAGGGCTACGTATTTGCCTCGTCTATCACTTCGAATCATTTTGATTTTACATCCAAGTTAATTTTCGAATTCGTTCTTATAATTTTGAACGCTTTGATTGCTTCATCTTTACTTCTTAAAGGATAAAGATAACAATATCTTGTGCAATCATCTATGAAAGTGATAAAGTACCTTTTACCACCTCTAGTTTGCACAAATTTTAAATCACATACATTAGTGTGAATTAATTCAAGGGGTTTCGTGTTCCGTTCAAGGAATGAAACGGTAACTCAGTTATTTTCGCCTCAAGAAATTCTCACATTTGTTTGGATATTGACTTCATTTGTCTTTAGTAAATCCAAGTTTACTAACCGTTTGATAGCATTAGGATTCACATGTCCTAATCAATAATTCCACAAATAGGAGGAAGTATTAGCATTTTCATTATTAGCCAATGGCTTTTCAAACACGGCGAATAGCCGATACACTTAGTTTTAAAAAGACCATCGGTTAAATAACATTTTCCGATGGATTTTCCAAACTTATACACAAAGAACTTATCGCACTCAAATACAAGTTAAAAACCTCTATTTACAAGTATTGATCCAGAAACTATGCTCTTGCATGTGTCCGGGACATGTAGCGCTTTCTTAGAGTGATTGTCACGTCGGACGTCATCTTGAGGACCACATCTCCAAAGTCGACACATTTTGACTAGGCTTGGTTCCCCATGTTGAGCTTCCTCCCCTCAACAGTCTTGTAAGTGTAGAACTTACTTCTATCGGTACACACGTGGGCAGTGACGCCCGTGTCGATATTCCAACCACTTTTGTTCTCGAAGTGGTTGACTTCTTCAGTTACCACGACGGCTATGTTGCCTTTGGCATGTTTGATAAATCCACCAAGCTTCTTGGTTGGTGGCTTCATCTTTCTCCCGAAATCTGGACGGGTGCCAAATATCTCCCAACATCTCTCATGGAATGGGCGGGGCCAAATGTCTCCCGGTATTTTTTCAAGACACGGACGAGTGTCAAACGTCTCCCGATATTTTCTAAGGGATCGACGTGTGCCAAATGTCTCCCGACATTTGTTAAGGCACGAATGGGAGCCAAATGTCTCCCCATGTCTCCCGACGAACAGGAGACTGATGGGTGCAAAATTTGCTCCCGACATCTCCTAAGAGACGGACATGTGTAATATTTCTCCCGACATCTCACATAGGATGTAATGGTGCAAAACGTCTACTGACATTTCCTAAGGCACGGATGGGAGCCCAAGTCTCCCAACGAACATGAGACCGACGGGTGCAAAATTTGCTCCCGACATTTCCCACGCACAGACGGGAGTCGAATGTCCGTCATGTATCCCGACGAACGGGAGACGTCCCTTGGGACCAATGTGTGCCAGATGTCTTCGAACATTTTCTAACGCACGGACGGGAGCAAAACGTCTCCCGACGAACGGTAGACGTCCCTTTAGACCAATGGGACACGCCCAACGACCCTATCCATGGGAACGACAGGAGACGTCCCGTAGGACTTACCGACTCTTCACATTCACGAGGTCTCTCCCCCACATTGGAGTCAGTCGTGTTTATCCCAAAGGCATCAACTCTCATGTTGGACCCGGCCACTCAATCCATTAGAGGATTCTACGGAGCCACTAAAAATGGAACCCCCAGTTCTCGTGTTGGCCCTTAAGGTCCCAACACACGTGTTGATCCCGAAGGCCCCAACACTTGATCCGTTAGAGGATCTCAAGGAACCACTAATAGTGGAATCGTCAATTTGCGTGTAGGCCCCGAAGGCCCCAACACTCGTGTTGATCCCAAAGGACTCAACACACGATCCATTGGAGGATCTCGCGCAACCACAAAAAGTGGAACCGTCATTCTTCGTGTTGGTCCCGAAGGCCCCAACACCCGTGTTGACCTCGAAAGGTCCAACACTCGATCTTATCAAGGATCCCATGGAACCACTTAATGTGGAATCATCGGTGTCACCAAAGGTGGATGCACCAATCAACCCAAACGGGTTAGTAATTGCTCATGGCGTTATGGGTAGTCATAGGTAATGATGTGGACTCGACGGGAGTCGTGGTCATGGCGGGGACCCGACGGGGACCCAGCAGGGAATAGTGGGCACGTCGGTGTTGGAGTCAGGGAAAGCGGCGACTGTGAACGTAGCAACGGGATCCATCTCCATGCTAAGGAAGGTATTAGTTTCGAAAGTTTTAGAATCAATTTTAAGTCCAAACTCCTTCTTCAGCGGTAAGTATATCTCGTCTTACGCTTGGTGGTTGAAAATTGACTGTGATACAAAGATACACTAACCGGGCGTAATACAACCCAATGAAGAATAGAGAAATTAAACGGAAATAAACTGAATTGAAATTACAAAGAAGAATTCGAAACAATAAACCGTAAAGATGTAAGCCGAGTCGATGAGTCCTCTTTTCGCAAGACGAGATACGCCCCGGTAGTGCTCTCAGATTGACGTGCCGTCCCCAAAGATAAAACGACTTCGTCTCTGAAGTAGCACCACCGCTAGCAGCAGAGCTCCGGCGAACGGGAGTATGGCGGGGGCAGAGCTTCGACGGGAAGATTATGCAGATAGGGAGAGGGCGTGTATGAAAGAATGCTTGAGTTTGTTGTTTTTTGAATGCAATGTATGCATGCCTATTTATAAGCCAAGTCCACCCGCATGGGTTGCTGGAGTCAACAGACATAATGTCTATCATCAAGGCCATTGACCGTAACCGCCGGGGGTTATTGACTGGTGCACTAGCTGTTGGGAGCTGAAGAGACACGATGCATCTGGACACACTACACGACGGGATACACCATGGACCGTCGGGGTCCATCGGGGACCTTTTATCTCCCGTTATGCGTCGGGTTCCAGCAGGGACTTGATGTGGACTGGGACCACCATGAGTAGGGGTCCGTCGGGGATAGCGTGGAGTTGGAGGTGGTCTAAAAGGAACAAGCGGGGCTTGAACCACGATCAACGACCAGCTCCAAAGACCACCCAAAGACCAATTGCCAAGATGCACGGCACACGGTACACGGGTCACGGTGCGCGGTGCGCGACTCGCAGGCAGGCGGCGGCCCGCATGTGGGCTCTGTCACCCATCTTATTCCACGATAATTATTACACATAATAATTCATCTTATTAAATACTTCATCAAAGAAGTTTATCATCCCCGATGTGGGATAATTAACACTTAGTTAATTAATCCCTTAGTTTTTTTCTCATAGCTCATTTCTAGCTTTATTGTGACTAACTTTAATATATTATATCTCACTCACCGGGAATCGGATTTGAGAAAATGAATATGCTACGGTCATCTACTCGGAACATAGATCGACGCTATTGTATTTAATTTCACAAAATTAAATGTCCTGTAACATTTATTATTAGTCAAAGTCGTTTGACCAAGCACGATTCCAACAGATCTAAAGCAGGTTCTAGAGGCGATAAGGGAAAATGGCGGAGGCTGGGTTCCCGCGACGAATTTATCGCTAGAGCAGCGGCTGAATTTGATGCGTAGAAGGCATATCTTGAGGGCGACGAGTAGAATCTGACGTTCGTGAAGGCCAGTTCTACAGAGCATTCCTGAAGAATTATAATTTCATTTATTTTGATATTTGGTGTTAATTAATTAGGCATATATTTTCATATTTAATCCTCTTCGCTTTTGAATAATATTGCCACTCCATGAATTATATAAATGATGGTACACAAAATAAGGCAAAATAAGCTTGTTCAGTTGTTCCAAGTCATATAATCTAGTTCGACAATCTTAATGTTAAAAGGAAGTGTCCCATCATGCCGACAAAAATGAATGACTACTGGGTACACTACCACTCTATCACTTCATAATTTTTTCACACCAAAATACTATCTCAATTGCTCTTACATTTTTTTCTTTAAATACACGGAGTATCTTATTTTTGCAATCGGCAAAGACGAATGGCGGCAAGGTATTACACTACCTCATTTTCGGCAAGAACTCCCAGGTTTCCAGGATCTTCTATACCCTATCCATCGGAAACCTAACCCCACATAAGCGGCATGCCCGAGATGCCCACACAGTCGTTGGATGAAATTCAATTTTCTAATGATAGGTCCGACACTCACTTTTCTTTTGCCCTAAAGGAAACAAGGTGGATTGTCAAAAGTTTACGTCTAATCTCTCTTTTTTTACAAAAATGCTAAAAAAGATTTCGTGTATAGCATCTCCAATGGCTGCGAGCGGACAGGCTAGCCGATTCCCGGCGCTGGCCGGTCCGATCGCCGAACCATTGGAACCGGCGAGCACTATTTCAGCAAAAAAATCGGCGACCCGACCCCGATTTTCAGGCGCTGGACGATCCGCTCGCCGGTCGGCTGGCCGCCATTGCAGGCTCCCGATCGGCGAGCGATCAGCCAGCTCAAATTTTTTTAAAAATTTTTCGAAACACTATATATATGCGATTTTGCACGTCATTTTCATTCGCACCACTTGGTTTAACGAGTTTTCTCTCCATCTTAATTTCTGTACAGGAGCAACAACGTGAAATGAGTAACGCGGGTGGTAGTAGTGGTGGTAGTGGTGATGTCACGCCCGCATTTCCTAAGGATAGGAAGTACGGTGGACCGCGACTAGGGGAGGAACAAAGAAGCGGGAAAGAAAGGGGAGAACAAGATTATTTGACCCAAAAACATTTATTAAGAGAAGTTCACTTCAAAACATTGTACTAAGGTTAAAGTAAACAGAGTTTAAATAAAAACATTGTATCGGATTACAAAGCAGCGGAAAAGACCAAGAGACAGATGATGCCGGGTATGGCGACACGACACCATCCAAAAGACAAAGTAAAACACTGATTTGGCTTTCACTGCTCAACATCCGTCATCCCCATCGCCGCTCAACCTGCACATTAAGAAAACAACATGCAGGGCTGAGTACTTGTTGCACTCAGTGGACACACGCCAAAAACATGGTTTGTCATGCCATAACAGTGTAACATTGGGGGTTTTGAGTGTAATGAAAATCGCCCAAGTACACAAAAATATATTTCATAAACTCGACTGCGCAGTCATTTTCAGATATTGCCACCCTTATCCCCACCATCATACACTATCTGATCCAACGGTGACAAGGGGCGTGGCCACACCCCAGGTCATCTAGACCGGCCAACTTGCTCTCAGATGGCTCCCGGTCTCGTGTACACTAGCCTGAGGGTTCGCAGCCCAACAGACCCGAATTCGATTAAACATATGTGGTAAACCACTTCAGATAGGTTTCAAATCAAAACAGTTGGCAAGACAAGCAATTCACCTCCATAAACATTTCCGGAACGAAGTCCGTATTAAAGATAACCCACATAAAATAGTAGGGTAGAAAAGCCCACCTCGATTGCTTAGCTTTTAAAATAGTTCCCTTCAACCACACTTTCCTCGTAAAAGATCACCCTTTTTGAAAGATAAATAAATTATGATTAGAGTCAGGGTAGACGATGTTTAACGACAATGCATGATTCCTACTTGGATGACTTCAACATCTAGCACGTTACACGTATACACACTTAACAACATGTTATAACAAACACACAAAAAAAAACACGTCCGAAACACACCACGCACGCACCCGACACGCATACCACGTACCCAAGACGCGCACACGACACAAACACAACACTCAAACTCCCGGAACACCCACACTGCACAAACGGCTCACCTGGCTCGGAACAGGTTCGGGAAAAAGGCTAGGCGTCTCGGCCTGGCTCGGTACCTCGGCCGGCTGTCTCGGCCGCCTGTGTCTCGGTACCTCGGCCGACCATCTCGGCCGCCTGCTCGGCACCTCGGCCGTCCGGCTCGGCACCTCGGCCGACCATCTCGGCCGTCCGGCTCGGCACCTCGGCCGACCGTCTCGGCCGCCTGTTCGGCACCTCGGCCGACCATCTCGTTCGTCCGGCTCGGCACCTCGGCCGACCATCTCGGCCGCCTGCTCGGCACCTCGGCCGACCATCTCGGCCGTCTGCTCGGCACCTCGGCCGACCATCTCGGCCGTCCGGCTCGGCACCTCGGCCGACCGTCTCGGCCGCCTGTTCGGCACCTCGGCCGACCATCTCGGCCGTCCGGCTCGGCACCTCGGCCGACCATCTCGGCCGCCTGCTCGGCACCTCGGCCGACCATCTCGGCCGTCTGCTCGGCACCTAGTTTACACCCCTTTTCCTCTGACCCCCGATTCTCAAACCCTATACGACAAACACACCACGCATTCTACATCCCAAAACACACCCAAACACCTGGGATCATCCCTTCCAGACTCTCCACAAAACTGCCCTAGGCTGAACCCTAAAACTCTCGGCCAACACACACGAAAACTCTCGAACCAAACACTGATTTTCCCGAGCCATCTCTTGGCCAAACACACCCACATACTTCACAAAACACAACACTCAGAAACACACCCAAAGCACATGAAAACATCTCCCAAAAACATACAATTCGTGAATCTGCGCAGTCTACTTGCAAAAATCATAATAAAATCATACGACATCCAATGAAGCTGAAATTTACACACCACACCGAAGACGCATCCAAGTTTATACGGTTAAAATTTCGTACCAAAAGGAGATCGTTTGCTCAGTCAAAACGGGGTCGGAACCCACTGTCAGTTACTATCAAAACATGCTTGACAACAACACATAATCACAAAACCTATTCAGCATCTAAACCTTCCCAAAAACGTCCTACATGCATGTTTTTTCGAATTTAACAAGGGTTAGGGTTTGGGTTACCTTTCCCGGATAGTTCAAACGTAATTCGAGCGGTTTACTTCTTCCTCCGACTCCGATTCACAACGAGCGAGCGTAACACCTTGAAGAATTCAAGATGATGATGAGGGGGAATGAATGGGGAAAGGTAAACCGAGAGGGAGGAGGAGAGAGGGAGCTTACCGGTGAGAGAACACTTCGAGAGAGAGATGAGAGATTGAGAGAGACCGAAGAGAGAAAAAGATTGGAAAAAGGGGAATGAATCGGTTAAGAGGGAGTGGGGGAGGTTGAGAAATTAGTGGGGAGAGAGGGAGGGTTTTCGAAAAAGAGAGAGGGAGAGGGAGAGAAAAACCGAGAGAGAGGGGGGGTTTAATTTATTAATTAAGATATTAATTTGCTTTTCAAATGACCATAAAACTAAATATTCACACCCATAAATAATATAAAACAAATAAAACATACCACACCATATCTTAAACAAGATATTCACAAAAAGCAAACACCCCTTAAATAAAAAAAACGGACATTACATTCCTCCCACCTTAAAAAAAATTTCGTCCCGAAATTTGTTAGATTACTCAAACAGTTCTGGAAACTTCTCTCTCATCTTATCTTCTGATTCCCATGTTGCTTCTTCGACTCCATGATTCCTCCACCGTACTTTCACCGAAGCAATTGACTTATTCCTCAATTCTTGCACTCTTCGGTCCAAAATGGCCTCGGGCTTCTCCTCATAGCTTAGATCGGGATTTAGGACCATCATCTCTTCTTGGTGAACGATGTGTGTGGGGTCAAACACGTACTTCCTCAATTGTGACACATGGAAGACGTTGTGCACATTCCCAAAGCTTGGTGGTAAGGCCAATCTGTATGCTACCACGCCGACTCTATCCAAAATCTCGTATGGGCCGATAAATCGAGGTCTCAGCTTTCCTTTCACTCCAAAACGGGTTATTCCCTTAGAAGGGGAAACTTTCAGAAAGACCTTTTCTCCGACCTCGAATTGTAAATCGGTCCTTCGAACATCCGCGTATGACTTTTGTCGATCCTGTGCCTCCTTGATCCTCCCACGGATTTGTCGGACAATCTCTATCATCTCTTCTACAGAGTCTGGTCCGAGAATTCTTCTCTCACCCACTTCATCCCAATAAAGTGGCGATCTACACTTCCTTCCATACAATGCCTCGTATGGAGCCATCTTGATCGTCGCCTGGTAACTATTATTGTACGCAAACTCAACCAATGGCAACACTTCTTCCCAACCCCAGCCTCGATCAAGCACCACGGCTCGTAGCATGTCCTCCAAGGCTTGTATCGTTCTCTCCGACTGCCCGTCGGTTTGCGGGTGGAACGCTGTACTGAAACTCAACTTAGTCCCCAACTCGCGCTGCAGGCTTGTCCAAAATCTAGAAGTGAATTTAGCATCACGATCAGATGTGATTGTCGCTGGAACTCCATGCAAGCGTATAATTTCCCGTACATATACCTTAGCCAACTGATCGGATCCATAAGTGGCACGAACCGGCACAAAATGGGCAGATTTGGTGAGACGATCTATAATCACCCAAATCACCGTGTTCCCTCGCTGGGATTTTGGCAGTCCTACCACAAAGTCCATTGCAATATGTTCCCACTTCCATTCCGGAATCTCGAGGGGTTGCAATTTCCCATAGGGCCGTTGGTGTAGCGCCTTTACTTGTTGACATGCCAGGCATCTCTCCACAAATGCCGCAACATGCTTTTTCATACCGTTCCACCAAAACTGTCTTTTCAAGTCTTGATACATTTTGGTGCTCCCTGGATGAGCAGCGTATGGGGTTTCATGTGCTTCTCTCATGATTTCCATCCTCAGGCCTTCATCCTTAGGCACACACAACCTTCCCTTGTAGGTGAGACCGTTATCCGCTGCCTCACGGAAACTTCCGGGTTCACCCGTCCTCACTTTTGAGCGAATCTTTTCTAGTAACGTATCTCGCCGTTGAGCTTCTACAATTCTAGCTCTTAAGTCGGGTTCCATTACCAACGTGGCTACTATTCCTTCCACAGTCTCGGGTATTCTCACTACTTCCAACCGCATCTTACTGAACTCTTGGATTAAACTCTCATCGATAGTAAGAAAGGTGGCCAGCTGAGATTGAGACTTCCTACTAAGAGCATCGGCCACTACGTTTGCTTTTCCCGGATGGTAATTTATACCACAATCGTAGTCCTTTACCAACTCGAGCCACCTACGTTGGCGCATGTTCAACTCCTTTTGCTCAAAGAAGTACTTTAGGCTCTTATGGTCCGTGTATATCTCACAACGGACTCCATAGAGATGGTGTCTCCAGATCTTCAAAGCATGTACCACGGCTGCCAGTTCCAAGTCATGCGTCGGATAATTCAGCTCATGGGGCTTCAATTGTCTCGATGCATATGCAATCACTTTCCCTTTCTGCATAAGCACACATCCAAGTCCCACCTTCGACGCATCCGTATACACCGCATAGTCAGTCTCTGGCTCTGGCACGGCTAGGATTGGTGCGGTGGTCAATTTCTCCTTCAACAACTGAAAGCTCGCCTCACATTCTGGTGTCCAAATCATCTTGACTCCCTTTTTCAGTTGTTGCGTCATTGGCCTTGCTATCTTCGAGAATCCCTCGATGAATCTTCGATAATAGCCCGCCAGTCCTAAAAAGCTTCGGATTTCGTTTTGTGTAGAAGGTGACTTCCACTCCTGCACCGCTTCCACCTTGGCCGGGTCCACACGAATTCCATCTGAGGTTACTACATGTCCTAGAAAATTCACTTCCTTGAGCCAAAACTCGCATTTACTGAACTTGGCATAAAGTTTCTCGTCCCTTAGAGTTGCTAGGACGGTTCTCAAGTGCTCTTTGTGCTCCTCCTCGTTCTTTGAGTAAACAAGCACATCATCGATGAAAACTAGGACAAACCGATCCAGAAATGGATGGAACACGCGGTTCATAAGGTCCATGAACACTGCCGGGGCGTTCGTCAGTCCAAAAGGCATCACGACGAACTCATAATGACCATATCTTGTTCGAAAAGCTGTCTTGGGTACATCTTCTCGCCGAACCCTCAGCTGATGGTACCCAGACCTCAAGTCCATCTTAGAGAAGACTCCTGCCCCTCGAAGTTGGTCAAACAAGTCGTCTATCCTTGGTAATGGATACTTGTTCTTCAGCGTCAGTTTGTTTAGCTCCCGATAGTCGATGCACATCCTCATCGATCCATCCTTCTTCTTTACAAACAACACTGGTGCTCCCCATGGCGACACGCTAGGTCTAATGAATCCCAATTCCAGTAGCTCTTGTAGTTGCACCTTAAGCTCCTCCAACTCTTTTGGCGCCATCCTATAAGGTGCTTTGGATATTGGTGCCGATCCGGGCTCCAGATCGATCGTGAATTCTACCTGCCTGTCGGGTGGGGGTCCTGGCAATGCATCGGGGAAGACATCGGGATATTCACTCACTATCGCCACATCTTCTATCTTTCTGTCTTTCTTCTCCTCCCCATTCAAATAGACAAGGTACGCTGGACATCCCTTTCTCATCATTGTAGTGGCTTGCAGCACAGAGACAATGGACTTGCGTCGGCTCATTGGGATTCCGTGAAACTTCGTCGGCTCTTTTCCGGAGGTTTCAAACGAGATTTCCCTTTCTTTACAATGAAGAGTAACGTGGTTCTCTGCTAACCAATCCATACCCAAGATTATGTCTACGCTACCCATCGTCATTATTTGCAAATTATGAGCCAACAAACTGAGTTCACCTATTCCAAAGTTCACACATGCACAAGATCGGGATATATCTATAGTCCCGCCTACCGGTGAGGTCACACTCATAGTGGGTTCGGTCTTAACAGTAGGTAATCCCAAAGTATCCACACAAGAAGTTGATATAAAGGAATGCGATGCACCCGTATCAAACAAGACAACTATAGGCATATTTAGAAGTGTGCCCATACCTGCCAAGTTTCCTTGCCCAAAGGTTTCTTTCCCGTTTTCCGGCTGCTTCCCCTTCAAGGCGTAGGCCCTTGCTTTCGACGGCAGTCCTTGGCGGCGTTGTTGCGGTTGAGGTGCAGGTAGTGCCTGAGATTGTGGACGGAAGCCTAGCTGGTTCTGTCTCGTCCCCGTCCCCATGTTCTTACTCGGGCAATTTCGGAGGTAATGCCCACTTCCACCACAGTTGAAGCACCTGGGGTCCCGACACTCTCCGGTGTGATACTTGAAACACCTTCCACATTGAGGGTTCCTCGGCGGAAAGTTTGCCCTCTGTTGAAAGGTATTCTGTCTCCCGCCATTGAAGGGTGCGTTCCTCATGTGTTGTGGCCTCTTGCCACCATACTGAGTTTGATCGCCATCCCACCTCCTTTTCTCTTGGTGACCTGACTGGGCTTGTAGAGGTGTCGCGTTTGTTGTCGCCACAACTCTTGGTTTAGGGAGTGCATCTTCCACGTCCAGTGCACAAGTCAAGATCTCCGAGTAGGAGAGTTCTCCTCGGCAAGCCAATGCGGCCTTTATCTCATCTCTGAGCCCGGCCCGGAACTTCACCGCCCATTTCTCGTCGGTGTCCATCAATTCGGGCGCATATCGTGCCATCTGCGCGAGGGCTCGGTCATATTCAGTTACAGTCATTCGGCCTTGGCTCAACGTGTGGAATTCTACCACCTTGGCCCGTCTGTACGTCTTTGGGACATACTTGTTGTCAATCTCCACCTTAAACTCTTCCCATGTTAGCGCTTCCAGGCGTGCAGGATTCATAGTCCTTTGCCGAGTCTCCCACCAGTAATCGGCAGCACCTGACAGTTGAAAGGTAGCGCCAGCAATGCGCTCCCTATCTGTGCATTCCATGACCCTGAAAATACGCTCGTGACCGCGTATCCACTCTTCCGCTTTTGATGGATCTCCTTGTCCATCAAATTTTGGGGGATTCTGCCTGGAGAACGTAACTATGAATCTTTCTTGCTGGAACACCCACGCAT
This sequence comes from Salvia splendens, assembly GCF_004379255.2. Taxonomy (NCBI): domain Eukaryota; kingdom Viridiplantae; phylum Streptophyta; class Magnoliopsida; order Lamiales; family Lamiaceae; genus Salvia; species Salvia splendens. Next base: position 16,630,961 of record NC_056040.1, on the reverse strand, counting down.
ACCACGTACCCAAGACGCGCACACGACACAAACACAACACTCAAACTCCCGGAACACCCACACTGCACAAACGGCTCACCTGGCTCGGAACAGGTTCGGGAAAAAGGCTAGGCGTCTCGGCCTGGCTCGGTACCTCGGCCGGCTGTCTCGGCCGCCTGTGTCTCGGCACCTCGGCCGACCATCTCGGCCGCCTGCTCGGCACCTCGGCCGACCATCTCGGCCGTCTGCTCGGCACCTAGTTTACACCCCTTTTCCTCTGACCCCCGATTCTCAAACCCTATACGACAAACACACCACGCATTCTACATCCCAAAACACACCCAAACACCTGGGATCATCCCTTCCAGACTCTCCACAAAACTGCCCTAGGCTGAACCCTAAAACTCTCGGCCAACACACACGAAAACTCTCGAACCAAACACTGATTTTCCCGAGCCATCTCTTGGCCAAACACACCCACATACTTCACAAAACACAACACTCAGAAACACACCCAAAGCACATGAAAACATCTCCCAAAAACATACAATTCGTGAATCTGCGCAGTCTACTTGCAAAAATCATAATAAAATCATACGACATCCAATGAAGCTGAAATTTACACACCACACCGAAGACGCATCCAAGTTTATACGGTTAAAATTTCGTACCAAAAGGAGATCGTTTGCTCAGTCAAAACGGGGTCGGAACCCACTGTCAGTTACTATCAAAACATGCTTGACAACAACACATAATCACAAAACCTATTCAGCATCTAAACCTTCCCAAAAACGTCCTACATGCATGTTTTTTCGAATTTAACAAGGGTTAGGGTTTGGGTTACCTTTCCCGGATAGTTCAAACGTAATTCGAGCGGTTTACTTCTTCCTCCGACTCCGATTCACAACGAGCGAGCGTAACACCTTGAAGAATTCAAGATGATGATGAGGGGGAATGAATGGGGAAAGGTAAACCGAGAGGGAGGAGGAGAGAGGGAGCTTACCGGTGAGAGAACACTTCGAGAGAGAGATGAGAGATTGAGAGAGACCGAAGAGAGAAAAAGATTGGAAAAAGGGGAATGAATCGGTTAAGAGGGAGTGGGGGAGGTTGAGAAATTAGTGGGGAGAGAGGGAGGGTTTTCGAAAAAGAGAGAGGGAGAGGGAGAGAAAAACCGAGAGAGAGGGGGGGTTTAATTTATTAATTAAGATATTAATTTGCTTTTCAAATGACCATAAAACTAAATATTCACACCCATAAATAATATAAAACAAATAAAACATACCACACCATATCTTAAACAAGATATTCACAAAAAGCAAACACCCCTTAAATAAAAAAAACGGACATTACATGCTGAGGAGTACGAACGATAAATGAACGAAGAGTTGGAGGCATATACGTCCCGCGAGATAAACCAGTGTTTATGCGTATCGTTGATGCTTTGGAGCGTCGATATTTGTGTTTCCGGTTCAGGTACGATGCGGCTGACAGACCCGGCAGACATGTGGGACGAGTACCTCCACATCGGTGAGACGACTGCCCTGGATTGTCTGAACTATTTCTGTCAAGGCGTCATTGAAATATTCCGTGATCAGTATCTTCGAAGCCCTACCCTGAAGAGTACCAGGATCTGATGCAGATGCACGGGGAGAAGCATGGGTTCCCCGGGATGTTGGGCAGCATAGATTGTATGCATTGGGAGTGGAAGAACTGCCCCGCTGCCTGGAAAGGGTTCTACACGACCGGCTATAAGGGAAAGAATCCCACGATAATCCTCGAGGCCGTAGCTGATTATTGGCTGTGGATTTGGCATGCATATTTTGGGGTAGCCGGGTCGAACAACGACCTCAACGTCCTCAACTCGCCGCCCCCTTTCAATGAGCAGTGTCAGGGTGTCGGTCCGGCCATCAGTTTTATCGCCAACGGGAACCAGCATGATATGGGCTACTACTTGGCGGATGGGATATACCCATGGTGGCCCTTCTTTGTGAAGACGAATAGATGCACATCAGATGAGAGGAAGACCTACTTTACGGAACGGCAGGAGTCGGCGCGCAAGGACTTGGAGCGCGCATTTGGTGTGCTCCAGTCTCGATGGGCGGCAATTAGGGGTCCAACGCGTTTGTGGCATGTCGACTGCATTGCTGATATAATGTACGCCTGTATTATCCTACACAACATGATTGTCGAAGATGAAGGTGTACAACTGACTAGTTGGGCCAATGACGATGCTAATGAAGCCGGCCCAAGCCACGGCGTGGCCGCCCCCAACGTACGAAGGGGGTACCTCATGATGAAGTCGGCCGCCTCAAGGCACATGCCGACATGCGCCAAGTGGATGCTCATATTTGACTCCAAAAGGATTTAATTGAAGAGTTGTGGGTGCGGAGGACTGCACGTCGTTAGATTTTTTAAAATTAATGTATTTTTTTTAATTAATGTACTTTTTTTAAATTTAAATATTATTATTGAATTTTCCTGTATCTGTGTCGTAAATTTAATTCCGTATTTTGTGTGATTGTTAATTATTTATTTTTTATAATTTTATTTATTGTGGCTAGCCTATTGCTTGTCCCGTTGCTTATCCTGATGATGTGGCATGAGCAGTTTTTAGTGCTGATGATGTGGCAGGAGGAGTTTGTGGCTAGCCTATGGCTGGCCTATTACCATTGGAGATCCTCTTAGAGCATCTTCATCCATGCTCTTTGGCAAGAGCATGGAAGTGGGTCCGGACCCACTTTTATTCATTTTTTACTCCCTACTCTTCCCCAAGAGCACAACACCCACATCCATGCTCTTCCGCAAGGACATGCTCAAGGGTTCCACCATTCTATTATTCAATTTAAATAAAAACATTTCCACAATATTAGAACGCATTAAAAATACCCGGAATACTATTACAAATTACTAAAAAATTAAAAATTACATAATTCAAATCCAAAAAATTAAAAATTACATAATTCAAATCCAAAAAATTAAAAATTACATAATTTAAATCCTAAAAATTAAAAATTATATAATTAAATTCATAAAATTAAAAAAATCACTACTCGTGGCTGAATTTCGCCCAAATATATTTGATTAGGTCTTCTTGTAGCTCAATGTGGGCTTTGGTATCGGGCATTGTGTGTCTTGTTTCGATCCTCTCTCGCACCGTCGTATGCACACACCTCGGCGTGGGGGAGACCTTGCGGTTGAGCTTCCGGCTTCATCCTCGTTGTAAAAGTTAGCTGCCCTTGGTCCTTCGCCAGCTATAATCATGTTATGCAAGATAATACACGTGTACATGATGTCGACAATATTCTTAGAGTACCACAGATGAGACGAGGCCTTCACAATGTTGAATCGGCCTTGAAGGACCCCAAAAGCTCTTTCGACGTCTTTCTAAGCAGACTCTTGACGTTGCGAATAAAGAATCCGTCTCCGGTCTTGAGGATTGCTGAGCGTCTTCACAAAAGTCGACCACCTTGGGTAGATACCATCGGCGAGATAGTAACCCATGTGGTATGGATTTCCGTTGACGGTGAAGTCAATCACCAGTGCTAGACCATTCAAAACATCATTGAAGAGTGGTGAAGAATAGAACACGTTCAAGTTGTTGTTGGATTCGGCAACACCGAAATATGCATTCCAAATCCATAGGCGGTAGTCGGTGACCGCTTCAAGGATATGCGTTGGGCCGCCGCCTTTGTGGCCACTTAAGTGTTGCCTCTTCCAAGCATTCGGGCAATTCTTTCACTTCCAATGCATGCAGTCAATGCTGCCAAGCATACCGGGAAAACCGTGGACTGTTTCGTGAAGATGAAGCAACCGTTGACGATCTTCGGTGGTGGGTGCCCGAAAGTATTCCTCACCGAAAGCAGAACGAATGTCGTCGCAAAAAATTTTGAGGCAGAGGATTCCAGTTGACTCACCCACATGCAAATGCTCGTCGAAGAGGTCTGCCGTTTGCCCAGTAGCAAGTTGTCGGAGGGCACAAGTACACTTCTGCAACGCCGAGAGACTTTGCCCACCGGTTGCGTCTCTACGTGATTGAAAGTATTCAACACGGGCTGACAATGTGTTGACAATATGCATAAACAACCGTTTTGACTTGCGAAAACGGCGCCGGAAGTAATCTTCCGGAAACCGCGGCGTGTCGGAAAAATAGTCGGCAACGAGCCTTTCATGGGCTCCCTCCCGGTCACGAGGATGTAGCGGCGTTTTGATCTAGTTGGTTGACGAGGAGGGGCGGGGCGGCGGCGGCGACATAGGCTTCATAAGCGGCACGATATTGTTCATAGTATCTTGGTTTTCACGCTCCGCTTCCGCAATGATATCGTTGAGATCCATTTTTTAATTTAGAGAGGGTTTGAGTGAGAGAGGAAGATGTAGATGAGTTGTATGAAAAAATGGATGATGAATGTGTTGTATGAAAAAAATGGATGACGAATGTGTGTATTTATAGATGATTTTGGGATTAAAAAATTTTAAATTTTTTCAAAAAAACGGTAATAAAATGGCTATATTTTTGGGAATCCTAATTTTTTTTGGGTATTATTTTTGATTTTTTTTAAAAAAAAAGGAAAATTACAACGGCATTGCCGTTGGCCAATAGAAACGCGCCAAGTTGCCCTGCTCAGGGGCACGGACGTGCTCGATATATCAAGCAGCGTCGTGCCGTCAGCGCGAGCTCAGCGGCGGACACGGATGTGTCGCGCCGTCGGCACGGACGCGGTCCGCCGAATTGAGCCGCTAAGAAAACGTTGCATCTTTAAATATTTCAATATTTTGAAATAATTGTATGTATTTTTTTTTCTAATTTTTCGTAAACAATTTATGGAAATGATATGTAAATAGCTCTCCAATTTCATACCAGTGAAGTGGTACGTGTTAAATTGAAGATTTAAGAACAAAACCTATTTCTTTATTACAAATTAAATTTATGAAAAATATTAGTATTTTTTTCTCACACGTGTTAACAAGGTTTGCATGTTTCATCAAAATGAGCGATAATATGAAAACACAAATTCAAGATCATTTTGCTACATTGAACCTAAAAGAAGATTGAGTTTTTGTCTTTCCTATCACCATTTTCCTCTATCAATGTCTTCCCCACAAAAAAATTAATAACAACAATACCTCATAAATTCTCTTTGAAAAAAGAAGAAATTATAACGTTATTCTCTTATCTCAATAGTTCTAATTAGCAAAATGTATTACATCCTTCTCAAAATAATACACAATTATCATTTGTGATGTCCCCAAATTTGTGCATACTTATTTCTTTAGGGATTTAGGGTTTAGGGTTTAGTGACAATTTTCTTATCTTCTATCTGTACATTGGTGCACTATTCTCTAAATTGGTTTAACCCAATTTATTTTAATTTTTGAAACATTTTCTTTTCTAGATGATTTTTTTTTCTTTTCTAGATGATTCGTAGTAATAGAATTAGGTAAAATTTATTTACTTAAAATTTTATTATTCTCACATGAATTTTATTATGAAAAAATACTCGTAACATATTTTAACCGTGACCTCACTAGTAAAGTAGTAATGATAAAAGTCACAAAACTTTCATCAAAATCGAAAAGAAAAAAATTGAAACAGCAGAAATGTTAACTGAAACTCCAATTAAACAAGCCAAGGATGCCAATAACTGAAATAACGGTCTTTCAATCGAATCCAATTTCTATTTCGAAAATAAACTGCTAGCGAGTGTCCAAGAAAAAATGGCTAAAGAAATGCTAAATCTTCGGCTCCATATCCTACCTCCCACCTCAGAATACAGATATTTTCCTGCAATTCAAGCTTCAAATAAATCCCCGAATCATGAGCTTCGAATCAGACGCCATAAATCGAGGAAAAACTCCACCTCCCCAAGAAGAAGGAATTTTAGAAGCGTCGAAGGTTCAATTTTGTCGATTAAAAGACTGCTATATTATGTGAGTTCTGGTTGTTTGGAGACCGCACTCCAACTGTTTGACAAAATGGATAAATCGGACATTTTTGTTTGGAATGTTATGATAAGGGGTTTAGTTGATTCTGGAATGTTTCAAGAAGCCGTGGAGATGTATCATCGGATGCAAATTGTAGGGATTGAAGCTGATAATTTCACATTCCCTTTCGTGATCAAGGCGTGTGTTGGTTTGAAGGATGGGCAGAATGTTCACTCAATGGTTATAAAGCTTGGTTTTGATGAAGATGTGTATATATGTAATGCACTGATTGTGATGTATGCTAAGGTTGGCTGCATTGAGGAATCTGAGAGAGTTTTTGAGAGGATGCTGGTGAGGGATTTAGTTTCGTGGAATTCAATGGTAAGAGGGTATTTTTGGTTGGAGATGGCTGGAGCTCATTGATGTGTTTCAAGAAGATGCAGAGAGTTCGAGCTGGACTCGACAGGATCAGTTGTGTAAGTGCTTTGGGTGCTTGTGTGCTTGAGCGTCGTTTGTTGAGTGGAAAGGAGATCTTTTGCCAAGTGGTTAGAAATGGGCTTGATCTAGATCTGATGATTCAGAGCTCGGTCATTGATATGTTTGGGAAATGTGGTGGGGTTGATTATGCTGAGAGATATTTCGAGAGAATTGTAGAGAAGAATGTGGTCGTTTGGAATTCGATGATTGGTGCATTTGCTGTGAATGGTAAACCATTTGAGTCGTTTTCTTGTGTGGAAAAGATGCAAGATGTTGATAACTATGTGGCACCTGATACTGTCACGTTGATTAACCTGCTTCCTTCTTGTTCAAACCTCAGAGCACTGTTACAAGGCAAAGCCGTTCATGGATATGCGTTGAGAAAAGGGTATTTGTCTCATTTAGTATTGGAGACTGCTCTTGTTGATATGTATGGTAAGTGTGGGAGGTTAGTGCTTGTGGAGAGCGTGTTTTTCCTTATGAAGACTAGGAACTTAGTGTCGTGGAATGCTATGATTGCTGCTTTTGTCCAGAATTCGAAGGAAAGAGAAGCCATGGAAACTTTTAAAGATTTGCAGCTTGAGCCTTATGTACCTGATGAGATGACATTTGCTTCGACTCTTGCTGCCTATACTGAAATTGCCTTACCAAAAGAAGGGGAACAGATTCATGCCCTAACTTACAAATTGGGGATTTCATTAGGTGTTTGTGTGGCTAATGCATTGATCCACATGTATTCCAAATGTGGGGATCTTGAGGCTGCGCGTAAAGTTTTTGATAGATTGGAGTTGAAGGATCTTGTCTCGTGGAACACTATCATCATGGCGTATGCTATTCATGGTTTTGGATCACATTGCTTTGGGCTTTTCTCTGACATGATAAACGAAGGCCATGAGCCAAATGGAAGCACGTTTGTTTCCCTTCTGTCGGCTTGCAGCATTGCTGGCTTGCTAGATGACGGTTGGAACTTTTTTGACTCGATGAAGAGGGATTATGGAGTCGATCCCGGTATAGAACATTATGGTTGTGTGCTTGATTTATTAGGCCGTGCTGGTAATCTTGAACGTGCTAAATGCCTCATAGAGGAAATGCCACTGGAGCCAACTTCTCGGATATGGGGATCTTTGTTAGCTGCTAGCCGGCATCACAGAGACATCACAATGGCTGAGCTGGCTGCAGACCGTATTTTCTCTTTAGACAGTGATAACACCGGGTGCTATGTCTTGCTTGCCAACATGTATGCTGAAGTCAGGAGATGGGAAGATGTGGAACGTGTTAGAAATTTGATGAAGAAACAAGGATTGAAGATGACCAGCAGCTGCAGCCTAGTTGAGCACAATGGTATAACTCACAATTTCAATAATCATGACAAAACACATGGTGAGAGCTATGCTGTCTATGAAGTTCTTGATATTCTTTCAAGAATGATAGGCGAAGACAGCCTGCATTCTTCGGGTGTTTCTAAGCTCAAGCCGGTAGAGTCACTGAAAGCCAGAGGTAATTCTCCAATGTTCCACAGTGTAAGGCTGGCTACTTGTTTTGGTCTGATCAAGACAGCAAGAGGGCAGACCGTGCTTATAAGAAAGAACGTGAGGTTGTGTGAAGATTGCCATTCTGCAACGAAGAAGATCTCACTCGTTACGAAGAGGGAGATTGTTGTAGGAGATTCAAAAGTGTTTCATCATTTCAAAGATGGCAGATGCTCTTGTGGAGATTATTGGTAGTAGAGTATGCGGCAGCATCTCTCGGTTGATTTTGCAACATAATTGATTCGAGTCAATTTTGAATCTTTTTGCAACATAATTGACCGTAACAAACACTCAGTTCTATATTTCATCCATTGGACGAGGAAAAAAGGACGGCCAAGATCAAAATTCATAACCATCCCACAAATATAGGACATGATCAATACTACGAATGATAAACTACCAAGTTTATATTTAATTAATATTAATGGCAAATCAACACCACTGGATTAAAAGATCCAACGGCCTCCATTTGACCTTGGTTCTATATTTAAGAATGATTCTATCTTGATCAAAACCGCACATAGTCCAAAAAATACTTTTATGTGCATGAACTGAGTGTTTGTTACGGTCTAGGAAATACTACTCTCTGGTGCAAATTTATAATATTGGAGATGTTATATTCGGATTGAAAGATTTGAGAAATGAATTTGAATTCATATTAGCAAATACTCCATCCGTCCCTCTGTAGTAGAGTCGTTTTATTTTCAGCACTCGTTTTAAAAAAATGATAATAAATAATTAAAATAGAGAAAATGTAAAATAAGAGAAAGAATAATATAGTAAAGACTATTAACTATATTAATCTTTTTTTTACTTTACTTTCTCTCCACTTTAACTATTTATTATAATTTTTTCAAATCGAGTGCTCAAAATAAAACGTCTCTACTACAGAGGGACGGAGGGAGTATATACTACTCCATTTGATTGTTGAATTGAAACATTTTGGATGTAAATTGTAATCCATCACTTTTAAGCTCTTCTTTCAAATTTCATATCACCCAATTATCATATGAAGTTTTCAGTGTATTAAATTTCCCACGTGAGCGTGGTTGTAATATAACTTGTCACAATACCTTAAACAAATGTTGAAAAACTTAATTTTTGGCAATCCGCCACGTACTCAGGCCCGGCCCTGGGGGGCCGAGCAGTGGCCCCCAAAACGTTGGGGCCTCCAAAATCCAAATACATACATGAGTATATACATGCTAGAAGAAACTTTTAAGGTAATAATATAAATTGTATGCTATAAATATTGTCTTGGATGTATTGAAGTGTTTTATTACTACTGTTGTTATTGTTACTATTAGTTTATAGTATTATTATGGGGCCCCTCTTTTAGTTCCGCCCCGGGCCAATAAAAACTCAGGACCGGGCCTGCACGTACTAGGAGTATTACTTATCGAATGGATTTTAATAAAAGAATAGTCAGCGAGAATATTATAATTTTGTAAAATCCAAAAATGTCTCACATCATTTAAGGTTAACATTTAATTACGTAACTTCTTATTCCTGAAATATTTTCTCCTTCCAATTTATAAATGAATTTGAATTACAAAAAATATCTTGAACTACGTATCAATTCTGTCATGTTAACTTTTGACCATATTAAATTATTAAATTGCCGACAAGAAATAGAAATCTAGAAACGATGTGAACAATATAGCTTCTTCCACTATTAAATTAAAATCCAAGAAAAAAGATGGGATGACAACGACCTAACTTTGCTAAAAACAGACCTCACAATTATTTTGTTACTCAGCCTCATAATTATGCCAATGTTCATTTCGCATGCTTTTGTGTGGTTTATATATTTTTTTATCATATATAATAGGAAAAAAGTTTGCACAGCTTGTAGAATCTCAATGGCCAAATAATTTTTTACTATATATCAAAATACGGAGCTATTTTTGCAGTACTGTATTTTAGAATTTGGAGTATTGACAACTCCCCATAAATTTACTCCGTTCTAGTATCTTACTTACTTTCTTCGTTCGTCATTATGAGTCTTATTTGAATTCTGCATGATTTTTAAGAAATATAAAAGAAAGTGGTTGAGACTAGATAATGGAAGGTGAGACTCATTTTTATATGTATTAGTTTTACAATAAAATATAAGTAGAATGAGTTAGTAAAATGTGAAGTCTATCTATCATTTATAGTAAAAGTAAACTGAAATTTCTAATGGTGGACGGGGGTATATTTTCTTTTTGTGGCAAAATAATAGTAGTAGTCTCCTAAATTGTACTCCCTCCGTCCCGGACTACTCGCTCATTTCCTTTTCGGCTCGGAGATTAAGGAATGAGTGTATAGGAAAGTCAAAAATGAGGTGAAATTTTTTACTAAAAATGGAAAGAGTGCAAGTAACTTGGGACGCCCAAAAAGGAAATAAGTGCGAGTAGTGCGGGACGGAGGGAGTATTTGTTCAAAAAATCCTGAGACAATATAAAGATAATATACTCCCTCTATCGTGGATAATATACAAGTTTTGATTTAATACAAATTTTAATAAATTATTTGATTTTATAATATATATATAGGGATGTATTCATTTCCTTTTTGCATATTTCCTTCTTTTTCCTTCTTGATCTCAGCCCCACGATTTTGTCATCCGACGGTTAGATTGATGCCACGTGTTATTTAATAATGCAGATTTTCAGTTGAATAATGCACACCGACTAATAATGCACCATTATAGCGTAATAATGCAGATTTTCAGTTGAATAATGCACACCGACTAATAATGCACCATTATAGTGTAATAATGCAGATCATCTGGACCGTTGATGAATGAGATCTAACGGCCCATATTAAGAAGAATAAAGGATCTAAGGGATGAATAGGAGAATAACGCTCCCCTATATATATATATATATATATATATATATATATATATATATATATATAGGGTCATGATCTATGGAAAACACTCCTTAACCAAATAACTAGAGAACAAATCATAGCCACAAGATCAAGAAAATCAAGGGCTAGTATTAAAACATGTAATTTTCTAATTTAAGGAGAAATTAGTTCCCTCAATCACAAATTTACTCCATAATAACAAGGCAGGGGTATTATGGTAATTTTGTAAAAGCTTGATTTTTTGCGTTTGGAATTTCAAAGAAATATCCGAGATTTTCGCCCTCTTTTTGCTGACTTCCTTCGGCTTCAAAACCTTGTCTTCTCTCTGGTTTCCAAGGTCATTGATGCGAAATTGAAGCGAAAATCAAATGGAAAGCATGCCTCTGTATTGGAGGAGGCGAAATTGCGATTCAGAGGTGTCGGCATTAAGGAAATTGGTGAAGATGGAGCGGCGGAAAGCGGATGTGGCTCTCGCGGAGATGGAGCGAGAGAGGGGGCAGCCTCTGCCACGGCGGCGGAGAAGCGATGGCGATGATTCAGCGGCTGCAGCGCGAGAAGAACTCGATCGAGATAGCAGCCAATCAGCAGTGAAAAAGTTAACAACACTGAAGAGCGATGCGTAGCTTTCTTTAGAAGATCAATGTTATTGTGAATCTTATCGTATTGTGATAGTTGTTTAAATCATGTTTTGAATATTTGTGTATGCTCACATCATATATTTGTATGTCATTTTTCAGGAAAATAAGAGAGCAGAAGGGGTCAGAATGTTGATTTGTTGTTAGATTTTGTTGAGGATTATGAAACCATAATATTGAATTAAGGTTGTAACAAAAAACCGTTGTCACCATTCAAAATTGAAGCAAGAGTGATGTGTTTTGTAAACAAAAGTGAAGTAAAATCATGCTAAGAGTGATGTGTTTTGTAAACAAGAGTGAAGTAAAATCATGCTAAGAGTGATGTTGAAGTAAAATCATGCCAAGAGAGATGTGTTTTGTAAACAAGAGTGAAGTAAAATCAGAATAAGAGTGATGTGTTTTGTTAACAAGAGTGAAGTAAAATCACAATAAGAGTGGTGTCTTTTGTAAACAAGAGTGAAGTAAAATTACAATAAGAGTGATGTGTTTTGTAAACAAGAGTGAAGTAAAATCAGAATAAGAATGATAGGTTTTGTAAACAAGAGTTAAGTAAAATCAGAATAAGAGTGATGTGTTTTGTAAACAAGAGTGAAGTAAAATCATAATAAGAGTGATGTGTTTTGTGAATACCAGTGAAGTAAAATTATAATAAGAGCGATGTGTTTTGTAAACAAGAGTGAAGTAAAATCATGCTAAGAGTGATGTGTTTTGTAAACAAGAGTGAAGTAAAATCATGCTAAAAGTGATGTGTTTTGTAAACAAGAGTGAAGTAAAATCATAATAAGAGTGATGTGCCTCAGAATTGCAGAATATCATCACAGGAAACTCAATCCCGAAAGATGGTGTAATTTGATAAGAGATTTCATCACAGGCAACTCAAAATCCAAATCTATTTCATCACAGCTCCGGCCGCAGATATTTCATCACAGGCAACTCTAAATCCAAATCAATTTCATCACAGCTCCGGCAACAGAGATTTCATCAGAGGCAACTCAAAATCCAAATCAATTTCATCACAGCTCTGCCGCTGCCTCCGGCGATGAGAAGGTTTAATCGCGCGAATTTTGCAGAAGAGAGAAGGAAAGGTTGAATCGCGCGCCGAGGCTGTGGAAGTAGGATTGAGGATCGAAATTGTTGGATTTGAAGACTTTGAGCTTGTCACTCAGTGTCATCGAGAATGCCATCAATTGTTGTTTCAGTAACAAAATCACAATTTGAATGAAGTGTAATTTCTGAAAATACCCTAGACCTATTTTATATTATTAAAATAAATAATATTTGTTCCATTAAGATGTGTGGCTGAGATTGTTCTCTAGTTATACACTTAAGATTAGTTATATCTTGATCACTACCCTATATATATATATATATATATATATAGAGAGAGAGGGAGAGTCGTGATCAGATGATAACCCCTAAATATTGTAATAACCCTATAACCAAATCTGGACCACACATATTTCTAATCATGCGGTTGAGATTCAAACTTAGATTTACTTCATAAAAAAAAAGCGCGGGGGTAAAACTGTCATTTCCCTCATTTAATTTCTGAATTTCGCCAAATATCACGTAAAATGATAAAATGATAGGTTTATTGCATAGAATGATAGTTTTGCCGGATAGAATGATACTCTGACTTGATAAAATGATACTTTTAACTGACTGATAAAATGATAAAATGATAGGTTTATTGCATAGAATGATAGTTTTCCCGGATAGAATGATACTCTGAGTTGATAAAATGATACTTTTGACTGACTGATAAAATGATAAAATGATAGGTTTATTGCATAGAATGATAGTTTTGCCGGATAGAATGATACTTTTAGCTTATAAATGTTAGGTATACTGCATAAAATGATAGTTTTACCGGATAGAATGATACTTTCAGTCGATAGAATGATAGTTTTGCCGGGTAGAATGATACTTTCAGCCGATAGAATGATAGGTATTTTTGGTGTATACAATGACATTTTTGTTTAATAAAATGATACTTTTACCTGATAAAATAAAATCTAAGCGGATAAAATTACAGAAACCTTATAAAAATGATAGTTTTCCGGATAGAATGATACTCTGAGTTGATAAAATGATACTTTTAGCTTATAAATGTTAGGTTTACTGCATAAAATGATAGTTTTGCCGGATAGAATGATACTTTCAGCCGATAGAATGATAGTTTTGTCGGGTAGAATGATACTTTCAGCCGATAGAAGGATAAGTATTTTTTGTGTATAAAATGACATTTTTATTTAATAAAATGATGCTTTTACCTGATAAAATGATAATCTAAGGAATAAAATGACAGTAACCTTATAAAAATGATAGTTTAGCTGAAGAAATTGCATATAAGCTGATAAAATGATACTTTAACGTGACAAAATGACATAAAACTGATAAAACGATAGTTTTTCCGGATAGAATGATACTTTCAGCCGATAGAATGATAGTTTTGTCGGGTAGAATGATACTTTCAGCCGATAGAATGATAGGTATTTTTGGTGTATAAAATGACATTTTTGTTTAATAAAATGATACTTTTACCTGATAAAATGATAATCTAACCGGATAAAATGACAATAACCTTATAAAAATGATAGTTTAGCTGAAGAAATTGCATATAAGCTGATAAAATGATACTTTAACGTGACAAAATGACATAAAACTGATAAAATGATAGTTTTACCGGATAGAATGATACTCTGAGTTGATAAAATGATACTTTTGACTGACTGATAAAATGATAAAATGATATATGTTAAGTTTATTGCATAGAATGATAGTATTCCCGGATAGAATGATACTCTGAGTTGATAAAATGATACTTTTGACTGACTGATAAAATGATACTTTTGACTGACTGATAAAATGATAAAATGAGAGAAATTCAGAAATTAAATGAGCGAAATTTGGATACGTAAATTTTATCATGAGCGAAATGACATATTTACTCCCGCGCTTTTTTTTATGAAGTAAATCTAAGTTTGAATATCAACCGCGTGATTTTAAAAATGTGTGGTGCAGATTTGGTTATAGGGTTATTACGGAAATTGGGGTTATCATTATAATGCACCCCTATATATATATATATATATATATATATATATATGAAAATGATCAATACAAAACTTGATTTCAATACAAAATCCAGACCAAATCCTGACCATGAGATTTGACAATCCAATGGTCAATAATTAAACAAAAACACGGAGGGTCATTGTAAAGCAGTTTTAGGTCATATTATAAACTTTGGGTTTGAGGTCATGTTAAGATCATTTCATGTCATCCTTACTATAATGACGTAAAAATAAGCTTACAATGACCTAAAAATGACTTTTGTATGCTTGGTTCTGCATTTTTGTATTAAGAATGGTTTTGCATGGATGAAAACCATATATATAAATCATCGCAATGTCCACGATTCTCGGTCAAAAGGACTTTTTTAGCTTCAATTTGCAATAAATTATTAATATACAGGTGTAAAACATAATTAAAAATGAGTAATTGCGATTAGGGAATGAACGACTAACGATAAGCGCGACACCCAACTACAAATAATTTACACAAAAAATATGAATTAATAGTATACTAATATAACTCGAAACAAATTAATTCTTCACTCAACTATACTACTATCTATTTACAAAAATTAAACCTAGAAACTCCATTAAAAAAAAACAACCCTAGCGAAATTGTATATTCACAAATATAAGTGGAAATAATATGTTACCAAAACAAATAGTAAAAAAAAAGAAGAATTTATCCACCAATCAAAACAAAGCCTCCGCAAAAAAATGCAGCTCCGTTTTAAGCAGTCAACGGCTCACATATTCATCAGTCAACTTTATCATCGCCGTCGCTTTTCTCAGCGGCGATCCAACGGCCGAAAAGCGCGGAAACGACGTCGTTGAAGCATCCGATCAAACCGCAGCACTTCCTCTCCAGCCGCCTCCACCACGGGCTGTCGTCGTCACGCGCCTCCCCCATCGGCTGCAGGTACGCCCACGCGGCGTGCTGCACCAGCGGATCCTTGATCGGGATCTCTCTCCAGCTGCCGCTGGTCGGCGAGGCCGCGGCCGGCGGAGACGAGGACGGAATGAGGTCCTTTAAACTGGTGTAGCCTAAATTCTCGAGCGCGATCATCTCGATGTCGTCGGAGCGGTTGTGAATGCCGTTGGCCGAGGCCGGGAGAGGTAAGGTGTGGCTTTTCACTGGGAAATTGATCAAATTTTGGTGGTTGATTGTGGGGATCTCCATTGGAGATTAGGTTTTTTGTATTAGGATTTGTTTTTTGATTTGATAATTAGGTATTATCATACTACTATCATGGCGCTGGATTTTAACATGATAGAATCATAATTTTGGAGAGCGAAGGTGTGAGAGTGTGGGAAGGAATAGAGATTTGAGGATGGGAATGCTGTTTAGAGCATCTCCAATGCTGGCGGACGTCAAATAGCCGTCAAATAGCCTTCACACTGCCACATCATCAGCACTACAATTCTCCTGCCACATCAGCTTGCCACATCAACTGGACATCAAATAGCCATCAAATAGCCTTCACACTACCTATCCACATCACTAATAACAATTATATAATTTAATTTACAATTGTATCAACATACATAATTTAATTTACGAGACAAATACGGAAAATTCGAATAATAATATTAAAATTTAAAAAGTACATTACTTTTAAAAAAAAGTACAACAATTTAAAAAAATTACAAAAAGTAAAAAGTACATTAATTTAAAAAAGTAAAACAAAATCACTCATCGCCGCCGTCCTCGGTCCCAGCACTTCCGGACCTCCTCCCCGGTGCACGGTCTCCCTTCAGGGCAAAATGCCCTGTAGGCTGCAGCTATCTTCGCCCACAAGTTGACGATCCTCTGGTTGTTTGAAACGAGAGGATCGTCGCAAACACTCACCCACGCCTTGGCAACCGCAACGTTCTCCGCGTCCGTCCACTTCCTCCGGCCCCGGATTTCGGCGCGGGGCTGCGACGACTCGCCGACCTTCTTCGCCTTGCCCTTCTTCTTACCCCGCCCTACTCCCTGGCTTTGAATGAGAGTTTCAGAAACGTCGTTAATATCAAAACCCAAGTCCGCTAAGGAGAAGGTCTCCGAATACTGTGCATCCGTTGGGGTCGATGTGTGCGAAGAACCGGTGGAAAAATCAAAAGTCGGCCGATAGGCGTTGTCCCCCCCGTGCGTCGCCTGCGACTGTGGAATCATATGTTGCGCCGGTGGCATCATCTGCTGCGCCGGTGGCTGCATGCCGGGTGCCCACCCCGGCATCATCTGCATAGGGGGCTGCATGCCGGGTGCCCACCCCGGAATCATCTGCTGCCACGGGTACACGTTGTAGTACCCGCTCATTGGAGGCCAACCACCTCCCCCAGGAGCCGGGGAAGTATGGGACCCTGCCCCGGGAGTCGGGGGCGTCTGAGACCCTACACCGGGAGCCGGGGGAGTCTGAGACCATCCCCCGGGATTAACTGGAGTACCTTCGTAGTTGTTCTCCATTGCTCGTTATTGATCTTGTACAGAAAGTAAGGTAGAGAGAGAGTACTCGTTAAAACAAGTGGTGCGAATGAAAATGAGGTTCAACGCGCGTATATATTGTGTTTTGCGAAAAAAAAAAAAAATATTTAAATCCGACGCCGGTTTGGCGCCGATCCGGGAGCCACAATGGCGCCCGTGAGGATCGGCGTGGGAACCGGCGTCAGCGCGGGAATCGGCATGGCGACGCCGATTTTGACGCCGATTTCGCCCACGCCGGTTCCAATGGTTCGGCGTCAAACCGGCGTGGGCGAAAAATCGGCGCTCCGGTGGTGACGCCGACCATTGGAGATGCTCTTAGGTGAGTGAAGGTGGGGTCCACGCGCTGGGAAAGGGGATTGTTGTTACACGTGGAGGATTTGTGGTAGGGCCGGGGTCCCGGGCATACGTTTTTGTCTTATCTATGTCGAAGGTGTTTTTGTAAATAATAAATAGATTATTATTTAATAATATGATTTGAAGAAGTTTGAGATTTGATCCTAACCTTCAATGTTGTAATCAGTCTAGGGCTGGCAAAATATACCGAAATACCGAATTACCGCACTTACCGTACCGAAAAAATATCAAAAATACCGCATTTTCGGTATACCGCATTTTTCGGTACGGTATGATACCTTACCGTTAGATTAAGGTACGGCAAATGTATGAATTTTGCATATACCGCGGTATACCGCATCATACCGCATTATACCGCAATTACGGTATATACCGCAAAATTGCGGTATATACCGTTAATAATTATATATATTTAATATATTTATTATTTATAATATTATAATATTTAATATATTTATTATTTATAAATCAAACAAGTATGATTTGCGGTATACCGCAACACGGTACGGTATACCGCAATGTCGGTACGGTAAAGGTTTTCAAATATTGACATACCGAATTTTCGGTATACCGCAATGCGGTATACCGAAAAATTCGGTAAGGTATAGGTATGACATTTTCTCATACCGCAATTTGTTGTACGGTATGTGGTATGACATTTTCGGTGCGGCATACCTTACCGTGCCACCCCTAAATCAGTCAAATGATTTTCTCAGCCCATTAAAAAAATATTTGACAGAATGAGCCGTACTTTTGTCTCAATATCTCTCTTCACAATTACGAAATTCATAAACCCGAACTGAAAATATGTGCTACTACTACTAGTATTAACTTTTTTAAATATCAAACTCGAAATGAAAAGGTATTTTAAGTTTTTAACTTATTAAGTATCAATAGTTGATGCTACATGTGTGCATAAAACAGAATCTTATTTTGATCTATTTTTGTAATATCAAAACCTATTAGTAATAGTTTATACACAGAAAATTATAAAAATTAAATAGGTTTTGTTGTAAGGGATCTATTCATATCCTTACACTAAATATTTGTACAACACAAAACAAATATCAACCCTTGGATCTTGCCATGTATATTTGTTCTACATGGAATTAATTAACTTACCTACCGTGAAGGGCAATGTGGGGAGTCCATTTTGTGCAGCAGTTATTTCTATTCCTAAATTCTCTCCATTAAGATTGTTGAATATTTTTGCTGATTTGTTTTCCATAATTAATTATTCTATGTTCCAAGTTTACGGTTTTCAAGAATGCAATTATCGAATTCAACTGCTACAATTAAAAGAACTCCGTCGTCTACATTGTTGAAGTCAGTGTTTACAAGAAACTGTCGTTTTCATTCATAGGTTTTGTTTTTTTAAATTATGGAAGAAAGTATTGCAGTTTAATTTGAGTCCGTATTGTTCAAACTGAATTAGCCACGATTCGTTCGTGTTCAATTCGAACAATTCGAATTTCTTCAAAGTTGAACATTTTTTTCTGTATTTAATCAACTAAACTATGTGAGTAGACCATAATTCTCTGTTTTTGTTGTGTTCCATTCAATGTTGTTTGGTATTTCATGTTAATTTACAAAGTTGCAGCTAGAAGTGTGAAATTAATGACGGAATATAATGTTATGAAGTACATGATCGACAATTTTTAATGTATAGGAAATAATTTACGCGTAATGTCTAATAATGTACAGTCCGAATTTAAATAATGTACGTGTTTCAAGGAATAATGTTTAGGCTGAGTAGAACTAAATAATGTACGCCAAGTGACCTTTAATGTACATGCGTAATACTAAATGATGTACTTGTGTAAGTATTTAATGTTTGGCGAGAGTTGAATCCATACCATTTGGTTTAGCAATCCATGGGGCTACGTTGTAGTACCCACTCACAAGCGAAACCATCACCAAGAGCAGGGAGTTTGAATCATTCCCCTTAGGCTTAACAACCCATGGGGCTAGGGTATAGTACCACCACATGAATTAGATTTCTTTTTTTAATGTGTGTTTTGGTTCAGTAAATAATGTACTTATAGTATCTAATAATGTACATTCGTAATAGTGAATAATGTATAGATTGAAGAGAATAATGTTGAAATGAACTTGAATTCATGCCCTTTGGGTTTAGCAATCCATAGGGTTAGGTTGTAGTACCCACTCACAAGTGAAACCATCACCAAAGGCAGGGAGTTTGAATCATTCTCCTTGGGTTTAGCAACCCAAAGGGCTACGGTATAGTACCACGACATGAATTAAATTTCATTTTTAATGAGTTTTAGATTTGGTACATTAAATAGTGTACCAATAGTATCTAATAATGTACATTCGTATACAGTGAATAATGTACAGATTGAAGAGAATAATGTTGAAAGGAACTTGAATTCATGCCCTTTGGGTTTAGCAATCCATGAGGATAGATTGTAGTACCCACTCACAAACGAAACCATCACCAAGGGCAAGAAGTTTGATTCATTCCCCTAGGGTTTATCAACCCATGGAGCTAAGGTATAGTACCACCACATGAATTAAATTCGTTTTTTAATGTGTGTTTTAGATTTGGTACAGTAAATAATGTACAAATAGTATCTAATAATATACATTCGTAACAGTGAATAATGTACAGATTGCAGAGAATAATGTCGAAGGGAACTTGAATTCATGCCCTTTGGGTTTACCAATTCATGGGTCAAAAGTATATAGTAAGGTAAACTTATTACATAATAATACTATGGATAAAATTATAAAGTGTGATAACTCCAATTAATATAATACTTAACTACTCCCTCCGTTCCATAGTAGTAGAGTCATTTTGCCATTTTGGTACATTCCATAATAGTAGAGTCATTTCCCTTTTTAGTAAAAGTTAACACATTTTTTCTCACTTACTTTACTCTCTCTTACTTTATTCTCTCTTCATCTCTCTACTTTCTTAATCTCCGTGCCGAAAAGAAATGCCCCCACTACTATGGAATGGAGGGAGTACTAAATAATGTACGTCTTAAAGCAAGTATAAAAATAATATATCTGGAAAACAAACTAAAAAATTTTCAGTATTTCCCCTTGCCCGTATGCTTCTCCTTGTCATTTTCTATATCTTTCAGCATTTGAGAGTTTCTCGAATCATGGTGGCCCATCTGATGACAAACAAAATCAGAAAAACATACATTAAAATACTATCTTCGTACATTACTCAGTAAGAAAAATATACATTAAATAACTATAGTCGTACATTACAATTATAATGAATATAACAAACATAAAGTCAAAATCGAACTTATATGTATGAGTTTGTACTATGCCCTAACCCTATGGATAGCTAAACTCTAGGGGTTCAGAATTAAGTTTGGTCAATCGAGGTCCCATATGTGAAGTTGTGAATATTATACCCTAGCCTAATGGATAAATGAACCCTAGGGGAATGACTCTAATTAGATGCCCTTGTTGAACGTTGTGTTATTGGGATGGTACTACATCTTAGCCATATGGATTGCTAAACCCTTGAGGAACTGATTTAACTTCCGACTCTTATTAAACCATACAATTCACACAAGACAGAAACAAATAATGTATATATCTACTTAAATGATGTAACAACATATGATGTACCAAAACAAAACCAATGAATGTACGTAAATGGATAAATGATGTAACATAATATGATGTATCAAAACAGAAAAATCAATGTACACATCTGACCAAATGATGTATCGAGGCAGAAACAAATAATGTACATATCTACTTAAATGATGTAACAACATATGATGTATCAAAATAGAACCATTTAATATACATAACTGGCTAAATGATGTATCAAAATTGGACAATGAATGTACACATATGATTAAATGATGTAACATGATCAAACAAATAATGTATTCAATTGATTCACAATTTCACAGAAATACACAAATAATGCACTGCAAATTACCAAACTTCCACTATCAAGGATTTTGAATTATTGATGAACATAAACCCAAATAAATGCCTAATGAACAGAAACCACATAATTTGACACAATAAATAACAACAAACCAATCAATCAGTAATGAAAAAAAATCCAATTGAAAAACCTAAAAAATTTAGTTCGTAAAATTGAGAACAAAACATCTTCCCAAATTAGTGCATAAGTTCTAACCTTTTATCCGCTGTCAAATACATATTCGAGATGAGTTTTACGCAGTAAAGCAAGAAATCAATCTTCCTTGGCAGCATCCCAACGTGCCAGCGGACGCACACGTGGCGGCCTCCCATTCGTCAACGGCTCGACCGTTGTGTTTAAAAAATTTTATTTTTTTTAAAAAAAAATCGGTTTTTTATTAAAAAAACCGATAAAAAATAAAAAAAAAATTCACTTTCCCAAAAAAATATATCCGTTTATAACCGTTTTTTACACCTTTTTCATTTTTTTTTTCATTTTTTTTACCCCAAAAATACACACTTTCATCTATAAATACCTCCAATTTCACCCCAAAAATTCACATCAAACTACACAACTCTCATCATCATTCTCCAATATCCATTCTCATCTCCATTCTCTCATATCCATTTTCATCTTCATTCTCTCATACCCTACAACATCACTATGTCCGGCCAAGACGATAACCCTTCGGGCTCCCACGGTTGGAACCCCGAATGGTTCGGTTCACAACCGTTTCCTAGTCCGGAAACGGAATATTCGGCCCCTCCTCAAACCCAAGATTCGGCCGTTCCGGGTGGCTACCGTCCATACCCAATCGACGACCAAGGTGCCTCCGAAGGGCGCTACGGGTGGACACCGGAGCCTAGGCATCGCGCCCCTTCCCAAATGCCGATTCCTCCATCTCGCGCCGGTGTCCGCACACCGTACT
Organism: Salvia splendens; assembly: GCF_004379255.2. NCBI lineage: Eukaryota > Viridiplantae > Streptophyta > Magnoliopsida > Lamiales > Lamiaceae > Salvia > Salvia splendens. The sequence goes on along the minus strand of NC_056040.1, from coordinate 16,608,812 downwards.
CACCGGCGGAGATGGAAAGATTGTTCAATGCGTACTTGGAAATCTCCGAAGATGCGGTGGTTGGAACAAACCAATCCGGCGATCACTTTTGGTGGCGCGTCTCTAGCCGGTACAATGCAAACCGGCCGCCCGAAACGATCGAGCGCAACGAGAGTATGGTGCGCAACTGCATCGGCCGAGCCAACGAAGAAATTGGCAAGTTCAACGGCTATTTCATCCAGGAGTCCCGGAATGCCGGGAGCGGCCGAAGCGAGGTCGACATCATCACCGCCGCGCTGAGCACCTACCAATCCATGAACGGTAAGTCGTTCAAATATCTTAACGTTTGGTAGGAGACGCGGACGCACCCGAAGTATAAGGGAGGCATAACATCCTCCTCTAGCGGCTCCTCCAAACGATCAAGGTCGGTAGCCCTATCCGACTCCGGCTCGGAAGAAGTGGCTAGCCAACTCGCCGGAGCTAACTTGGGTAGCCCCGACGCCGGACCGAGCGGTTCCCAACGCCGCCCCCAAGGAAGGAAGAAGGCGGTGGCCAACCGTCGTCGCGGCTCGACTCCCGAAGCCACTCCCGAAGCCGCTCCCGCTCCCTATGTGCCACCTCCACCCTCGAACAACTCGCTGTGGATGCTCTTAAGCCAACTCAATATGGCCGATAGGTCATCTATGACCCCCACGCAACTTGAAACACACGAGACCATGATAAAAGGTCTCCAAAAACAATTGGGGTTGTTGCCGCCGGATGAGTAGTCTTCCTCGGGTAATATTAGCCAATAATTATGTAATTTTTTATTTTTAGTATTTTAATTATGTAATTTTTAATTTTTAGGATTTTAATTATGTCTTTTTTATTTTATTTGTATTTTGTAATATTTATTGTGATTTTTTAATGAATTTTAGTATTATGGAAATGTTTATGTTTAATTGAATATTAAATTAATTGTGCTCGTCCTTGCGGAAGAGCACAGTTGTGGGTGTTGTGCTCTTGCCAGAGAGCAGGCATGAATAGTACCGCCCGGGCCCACAACCGTGCCGCTGGCAAGAGCACGGTTGTGGATGCTCTAATGCCGCTTGATTTACGGATATGCAGTTTAGAAACTGCTACAAATCTTTGTTTGGGTACGATTTTGCCCTTTAATGTACGAAAACGGTTCAATAATGTACATAGTTGGTTTTAATCAAAGCCATCAGATTATTAAATCCAAGGGTTCTGTGTTTAAGACTAAGGGGGTGTAAGGACCTTAATGCACCCCTTTGTTGTAATACTTAAAAAACTTATGCACCGGTATTTCACATTAGTAGAGTTACTTCTAAGTTAACAATTGGAACATAAGTTGACATGAAGAACCTACGACACTTAAATTAAATTGTTGAACCACACAATACATAAGTATGGAATTGATAGATAATCGGCCAAAACGCTTTTACCTTCTGATAAAAAAAAATCGCGTGTTGATGAATATCTCCGGTGATGCGATTTCAGTTTGGGAAGTAGTGAGCTCCGAAGCGACGTCGTAATGTTGTAAACAGCAGCTTCACCTCCGCATTGAATTTGACTTCTGGTGATGGTGTTGGGCTGCTCAAATTGGTTTACGTTATCTGAAGAGATTTTGCTCAAAAAGATTCTCTCTTGAGTCGCATTGCGTTGGACATCGTTAACGTGTGCATTTCCGAATTTAGTAATCTTTCTGAAAAAAGAAAAGGAATTTAGTTTTTTCTTAGTGATTTTATGTATTGTTATTACATGATGTTTCATATGATCGCTGAGTTTTTCATTTTAGCTTTAAATTCATTGATTCCGAATTCCACTGATGAAGAAACAAAATGCAAAAGAAAGGTTATAAAAAGTTGATCTTTGATCTTGTTTCTTCAAACAATCACTTGATTTTTGGGTGTTTCCAAAGAGTATTACTGCATTAGGATTTTTAGTTTTTTACCCTTTTTTGCCATCTAAATGTCTGTATTCACACAATGTTGCCCCACAATGTATTTGTCTTCATCAAAGAAACCTTTAAATATATAACAAACGGGGAAATAAATTATGTGTTTTCTTTGTAATCGGATTCTCCAATACTTCTCCACATAAGAAATATCAATGCTTCTGTCTCTATATGTTGAAGAAACTGCAGGAAAATGTGTTATATATTCAGGCTAAGGAAGCATCAAGTGCTCCCTTCTCCCTCCCCACCACCTCAACAAGAGAATGGGAGCTAACTCGAATAGCCCTAAGTCTTCTTCTCTGAAGAAGATGAAATCCAACACTCTAAAATCTCTTCTACAACATGATTCCATGCACAGTGGCATAAGGCTGCTGCATAGAAGCTCAGAGCATGATAAGATTCTCTCTCTCATTTCTTGCTGCGCTTACACACATGCTTTCAGCGATCCATCACCATCAGAAACGCCCTTGTTGCATAGCTTCATCAAGCTTTTAGCTGTGCTGAAGCCGATGGCCAAGGGGAAGGGGCAGGGGCATGGGCCGTGCCTGCCCGATGAGATTCTCTTTCCCCTCTTTACTATGACACAGGATCACCTCTTCCGGCCCCTCCCGCCCCCCAACACCTCCATCACCTGCATCTTGCCTGATGACGATGACCTCATTGCCACCCCGTCTGCAGCCTGGCCCCACCTCCAGCACGTCTACGACATCCTCCTCTGCCTAGTCATCAGCATGGACTCAAAAACTCTAGGGGAGTATATCAAGGAGTCCTTCATTCTGAACCTGCTCGCCCTCTTCAAGTCAGATGACCCGAGGGAACGGGAGAGATTGAAGAATGTGTACCACCATATATACTCCAAGCTACACGGCTCGAGATCGTTCATGAGGAAGGCCATGAACGACATTTTCTTGCATCATACATTCGAAGGTGATGAGAGGCATGCTGGGATAGGGGATTTGCTGGAGATATGTGGGACGATCATCAACGGGTTTAGTGTGCCGTTGAAGGAGGAGCATAGGATATTCTTGATGCGGGTTCTGATGCCATTGCACAGGCCTAAAGGGATGCAGGCATATCACAAGCAGTTGGCTTACTGCGTCTATCAGTTTGTGCAGAAGGAGCCGCTGCTAGGAGTGGCCGTCGTTAGGGGGATTCTCCGGTACTGGCCAATCACCAACTGCCAGAAAGAAGTTGTGCTCATAGGGGAGCTTGAAGATTTGGTTGAGAATATGGAGATTGTAGAGTATAAGGCTGTTGCTTTGCCTTTGTGCAAGCGGATAACTAAGTGCTTCATCAGTCCAAACTCGCAGGTTGCAGAACGAGCACTCTACATGTGGAACAATGAACGGTTTGTGAAGATGGCGTTGCAAGCAGCGGAAGAGGTGCTTCCCGTGGTGGTGGGAGGAATGGAAGAGAATCTGAGAGGGCACTGGAGCAAAAGCGTGCGCCAGCTTACACAGAATGTGAAGGAGATGCTGGTGGAGATGGAACCGCTGCTCTACTCCTCGTGCCTAACGCAGTTCCATCATAGCCGGTCAGAGGCGGAGACCAGACGGCAAGAGAGGTGGGAGAGACTGGAAATGGCATTCAATGTCAATCAATTCATCCAAGAATACCTCACTTCAAGTCTTCCCGATTAAGGCACTGTTAACTTCTTCGTCTCTTCGAATTATGCACACTTCGTTATTTCGATAGATTATAATTGATGAAAGAGTTGATTATACTGCTTAAACATATCAAAATAGGCACTTAAAATTACTCGACGGAGAACATGCTTTTACATATGCATACAAAAGTAATGAATAGTTAAAGTGTGCTAGTGACTCTTATGGACTCGAATTCAAATATTGATTTTCATCTGGTAAAATACCATCTAAATTCAAATAATTAGTGCACTATACTAAAACACGAAAGCAAATTCCCACTTATTGATGAAGAAGATACAGAACACAAAATAGTCCAGTGACATTTAAAAGTTGAAAACAACTCCCTTGCATGAAAAAAAATGCATGCAATAAATAGTTCTGGCTGTAAGCAACAAAATGTTTCTCGATTCTTAAATAGGAGTATAAAAGAAGCCACATATACTCTTCTTCCCTAGAACGAAATAATAACACGAAATAATTACCGGATCTAACTGGTTCTCTTTACCAAAGAATATCAAATTCTTTCACCTGCCGGAGAGACTTGGCTTCCATGGGCCGCCGATCGACGACGACAACGCTTATTCCAAAAGAGCTAGAGGAGATAAAAACACCTAACATAATATACACCAAACAATATATCACAAAGATGCCAAAACAATTACTCCAGTGGAAGAGCTTCTCACTTTCTCTCTCTCCTCTCTCAGTTCGATGCATCCCTGCTGTAGTATTGGTCGAGCGTCTTCGCTGGGATACGGTGGAGCAGTTCTCGGGGGAAGATCCGGAGAAGTGTCCATGCCAGATCGAGCGACTGGAAGATGTTGCGGGTGTCATAGGCCCCTTGAGCAACAAACTTCTTCTCGAATTTATCAAGGAACTCAAGATATAGCTGCACATTCAAGCAGTTTTGGTAAGTATTTCTTTTAACTTGTGTTGATGTGATTGATTTATGTACATAAGTGGAAATGACAAACCAGATCTTCTGAGGAAAGAGCTTCTTCTCCGACCACGGCTTTCATTGCTTGAACATCCTTTCCGATGGCATAGTTTGCATAGAGCTAAGCATAAAGAAATAAAGAAATTTAGCCAGATAAATAAAACAAATGCAAAAGCAAATGAAACACTGCTTTACCACATCATGTCCGCGAAGACTAATATTTTTTGATGAAATAGAAATCGTACCTGGTTAGACACGTCGGAGTGATCCCTACGAGTCATGCCTTCACCAATAGCACTCTGCAAAAGTAATAGAGTGGCGTTGTAAAACATGGCACTGAACTATCTATAATTCCTCCAGAGATGATCAAACCAAATAAACTGCATTTTACTTTTTCAACTAACCTTCATTAGACGAGACAATGATGGCAGCACGTTGATTGGAGGGTAGATCTGTAAAGATCGAGAACATTAATTCAGTCAAATACTGGAACTAGGTGATGGGAATAAATGCATCCATTTTTAACATAAGGAACACACTGATGACACGAATTGTTAACGGATTATACCATTTTCAGAACAGTCAGTCATTAGAAAGTGGCAAGAACACACTACAATAAATCATATGAACCATCTTTCTCAACAAAAATTTATATAAACTCCCAAGAATTAAAACTAGTAAACCTAAAGTTAAGACTTGAGTGAATTATGGTGTAATTGCTTGTATATGATCAACCAGAGATTGACTGGAAAGTGCCTCTGTGTGTTTACCTGCCTATTGTAAAGTTGTCTATCAATGTATATCTGCCCTTCAGTAATATAACCAGTAAGATCTGGAGTTGGATGTGTAATATCTGTCCAATTCAAACAAGCAAAAGATTAGATTAAGGTTAATCTGCAAAGATACTATCATATTAAAGATAACACACACATATTATGTATAAACAAGATCACCACATAATGTCAAATGTTGGCATATATATTACCATCATTGGGCATGGTCAAAATAGGAATTTGAGTGATGGATCCTTTGCGCCCTTCAATACGTCCAGCTCGTTCATAGATGGTTGCAAGATCAGTGTACATATAACCAGGATAACCACGTCTTCCAGGCACTTCCTCTCGAGCAGCAGACACCTAAAAAGGAGGTAGTTTATCCTTGTCAGGCACATTATTTTTTATACATAAATAACACTGACACAAACAAACATCAAGTCAAAGCGAGGAATGACAGTACTGAGAAAAGATGCTTACCAGGCCACCTAATTAGAAAGGTTTAAATATAAAACAGAGACGTGTTAAACTTTATATTAGCAGTTAAAAATAAGGATAACCATCTCATCAGTACACGTCACAGACAAAGCTGGATGTTTTGTCAGGAGTTACCTCACGAAGAGCATCAGCATATGAACTCATATCTGTCAATATGACAAGAACATGCTTTCCGCATTCATATGCTAAATATTCTGCAGTTGTCAGAGCAATACGGGGAGTAATGATGCGCTCTATAGTAGGATCATTGGCCTGCAGAAACGCTAATATTAGGAAATATAAATGAAGAATCTTCATCCAGGGTTTTGCATAAAATTAACTAATCCCAAATAAGGAGGTCCACATTACTCACCAAGTTCAGAAAAAGAGTCACTCTCTCCATAGATCCATTTTCCTCGAAATCGCGTTTGAAGAACTGAGCTGTCTCCATGTTGACTCCCATAGCAGCAAAGACAATGGCAAAATTATCCTCTTCACCACCACCCTGCATAACAGAGTAGATTATAATAACAATGCTGTTGCTTAGGAATCACCTCACATTTTTTCATAAATTATAACAAAGCAAAATATTCAATTGTGAATTATGTGGTAATTTTCCCCAAAGCACCTCAAGAAGATTATCAGATTTCTCCAGTCGTTTGACTAGACCAGCCTGGCGACAGATCTGAGCCGCAATTTCGTTGTGGGGAAGACCAGCAGCAGAAAAGAGAGGAATTTTCTGTCCACGAGCAATCGAGTTCATGACATCAATAGTGGAAATTCCAGTCTGAATCATTTCTTCAGGATAGGTTCTCTCACTAGGATTGATTGAACTACCTGCAGTAACATGTTAAATTATACATCAACTCATGGCCACTTCGCATATATGCATAATGGTGGTATAACTAATATTCCATGGATACTTGCCAGATATATCCAAGTAAGCCTCAGGAAGAATAGGAGGACCATTGTCAATGGGTTTCCCAGAACCATTAAAGATACGGCCAAGCATGTCCAACGACACTGGTGTCTTTAGAACCTGCAAACATGATATAAAAGATTTATTATGACACCTGATTTCAAGGAGGCATCAAAGAAAAAATTAATTTTAAGGAGTCAGGTTTTTGTACTAAAAAAGTAATCTCATTCAGAAAAAATGAGAAGATTCTAATAATTCAAGAAAAGAGACATAATTAACAGCATGATTCTGAGAGCAAAAAAAAATGAGAATGACTGTACCTCCCCGGTAAACTGGACAGTCGTATATTTATTGTCAATTCCAGAAGTTCCTTCAAAAACCTGATCAAATGAACAAGAAACAAAATAGTATGTGACTACTATGTGTGAGTGCCTCCTCAAAGTTAAACAACTATCTTCATAATACTGAAGTTTCTGAACTACAAATAATAACAATATAAATAAGGTTCTTTTAGAAAGAAGCTGAACAGATTTTCATTATTACTCTAAAATTTCTGAAGAAGCCACTTGCTTCTTAGTTCTTACCAGAAGATTCGTTAAAAAAAACACTTATATGTTACAATAAAGCACAAATTTCAAAGATACAGAACTAGTCAGATATAAAAAAAATATTGGAACTTGTGGCTATGATCACCTGAACAACAGCCTTCTCTCCATCAACCTCCAATACTTGTCCACGTCGGGTTGTCCCATCTCCTAGGCGAATGTTAACAATTTCCTGGTACTTGGGTCCCTGGCATAGTTTGAGAAAGACATCTAAATAAATCCTGTTCAAACTTAAAAGATCTAAAAATTTTAACCAAGAGAAGCATGTGCAAATGATGCCTCATAAGGAGGAAATGCTGACAAGGCAATATGAAATTCACCTTCACTTTGTCAAGGATGACAAGAGGTCCAGCAACTCCAGAGACAGTTCTGTATTCTGCAAACATGTCAAGAATAAAATGAGAAATTGAGAATGAGGAATGAATTAAATTAAATAAGAAATAATAATGTGGGGAATATTTCAAGAAGCATTTTACACTAGGAGTGCATCCTTAATAACTGTAAGGCAAGCTTCCTCATGTGAAGAGTCTGAAGACATAACTTAGGTGTATTGCGAATATTCAGGGGGGGTGTAAGAAACCCCAATTATATTATATAGAAAAAAAATCAATACTTTGATACTTGGAATGGAAATCCAAATGTTTCCATCAGGCACCAGCAATGTTTCTTTAAACTAAGAGATCAAGGAAACCATAAAGCCTTTAAAAACATTCCCCTCCGCACTCATATTGGCTCATAATAGTGATATTTTGTATCAAAAGATAGTATTATTAGTGACATATTAAAGAAAAATGTTGTTTATTTCATTTAATAAATTCTGATGTCAAATGCACAAAGGAGAAATATAAGAAGACAATAAAACTGTGGAAAGGTAACAATGAAGGGATGACCACATGAGCATCTGCACAATCATGTGAACAACGAGAAGATAAGGTACGTCGGAAGACAACATACCCATTCCTATCTCCAGAGTTCCCTCCTCCATGTCAACGTTGTTTTCAGCACCCATATTTAACCTGAAAAATCCACAATATTTCTGACCAAATTAGAATAATCTCACCAGCTACATTAAGTAGGACTGTAGGAGTAAGCTATAAATGCTAAACTAAAACTTTCATACATGATTCAATCTCTCTTCATGTCCCAAATCAACTCTCATAAATATAAACAGTTAAATTATGTAATATTGACTGAGAATGTCTGCTAGGGCTCAGTTCATTCAAGATACACTACGAGCCAACACCACTAAACTGCAGTCTCCTTTAATTTCTTACCAACCAGTAAATTGCTCTCATATTTCGATTTCTTGATAACCAAGGCCTCTCTTTTATACAAAGAGATTAAATTTCTGTTAATAGGAAGCTGAAGCAAGCTCATTTCCACTCCACAACTCCGGCACGGCGCTAGAATCAAATCGCTTGCCAACTAGAGGCCATAGCAACCAAAACGTATTGTCTAATTAATCACAGTACCTTCACGCTTATGCAAATAACTCAGTCGAAAACAAAATCAACCGCTAGTTGTCATGAATTCAGAGTGTTTTCAAACTGGATCACCACATACAAAATTGAATCAATTCGGAACCAAATTCAGACGCATCGAAACACCTACACAACCTACACCGATCAATTCGACAATCAATCCGATCAACTACTACTCGCTTCAACACAAACAAATTCAAGCAGATGCGATGCGCAAAATACATCTAAATACGAAACGAAACATCGAAAATCATATCACCTACGCGATTGAAATATGCAGAATCCGAAACTGGATCTAGAAAGTTACGTACCGGTTTTCCCAATCGAAGAGAGCGCGAGGAGCGGTTAGAGAGGGATGATATTGGCTGAAACGAAGCTGAGATCTGATGCCTGATATAAATATTGCTTTATATTTATATTTTGTTTTTTTATCGTGAGTATAATTATTTGATATAGTAGTGTACTTGATATTTTTGAACGTGTTTTCCTTCTACTAACATTCATGATGTAAGACTTTTTCATGATGAGTTTTTTTTTTTATTTGCTTTTTTCATATTGAGCTACAATTTACAAATAAAAGCTTATTTATATTCGTATCATATTATAAAATACCATCAAATTGAATTTTTATAAGTATAATTATTAAAGAAACAAATTCTTATCACCTAATAAATCAATTCTCAACACAAACTGATGTTTATAATAACTAGTAGTATTTCATTAATTTACAATTAATAAAATGGATAACTTCTAAATGTAATGGATAAATTTGAATCTCGACGATAAATTTTGAATTGCAGTTTTTAATTGGAGCAACATCTGAAGTATTCATTTAAATTTTGTATACTACTATTATGGTTCGAGTCATTCATATATGAAATACCAGCAATCAATTATTTACACAATCAGATGATGAAATTAGGGTACAACCGGTACATGCATGTGGGTGTACAATTGATTAAAGCAGAATGATATTGCTGGACAAGTCTAGATCAGACAGGTAGTATATTATGTTGAGCTTGGTGGTAACCCACTCCTTTTGGAATTGAGCTTATTAGGTTATTAAAAAAAATTATAAAATTCTGAATTTTTAATACATGGAATAATTTAAATAATTGTCCCCTCACTCTTGAAGAGCTATCAAGAAAGAAATGACCTCCCATTTCACGAAGTGCAGTATTTAAATATCAAATAATATCGTTTTATCTTTTTATTTTCCTCTGTTGATATGTAGTATAGTACTTGGTTATTTTACTCTACGATCCTTGTTTTTCTGTAGATGAAAAATATTCAACATTCAATCATTATAGATAAAATCATTATATTCACCACTTAATAAATATTCATTATTGAAATTTGAAAACGTTTAATATAAAACGTAAAGTAAATGGCTCTTATAAGTAGTGGTATATGTTTTCAATTCATAGACAACAAGCTGACTCAATTATTGAAATCGTGTCACTATAGCCAACATCAACAAGCTCTCAATTATTATAATAAAAAGTTTAAAAAAAATAAGTATGTATCTATTGTTTACGAATCTTTAAATCATAGTATTCTGTTTCTGTAGCTGTAACTATAAAATATAATTTCTTCCAAAAATAATGGTAAAAGATTTCACCACAAATGTCCAAAATTTTAAAATCTGCTTTATGCTTTTATACAGACATACAGTATATTCCTAAATCCTAATAGCTTTCTCAAATTCCTGGGCCCATTACTCAGTTTTTAGTGATTATCTATTTCTCAAGTCGGGTTTGGGCCATAAATGTGTGCCTAATAGAACTAGGCCCATATCACAATTTAAATTGCCCTTCAAGATGTTACCAACGTTTTATATTATGCCTCGAGTTCTCTATATCCTATATATTTTACATTATTAAAAAAGGTCCCAATAGAGATAGTTAATTTAAAAATTAACGAGCATTAGAGGCTTAGAGCCGTCAAAAGTGGTCTGATTTAGCCTGATTTTATCTACTACTAGTATATTTGTGTGCATAGAAATGTTGTTGCAGCCAGAATTTTTTCCTGCCTCAATTTTGCTCGTATACTTGATGAAAGGTTGGGCTGAGCCGGCCACCCCTTTTGGCTCTGATTTGTCGTACCATATAAAACAATAATGTGCACATAATTCTTTTTATAAAGAGCATGAAGGTCATGTAATTGGATGTTGAACACGTGGGAGGAAATAAGTGAGAAGCTTTTAGTTTTTCATCTCCAATACCTATAATCTTTCATTTAAGGTAACCTACAAATTTATTGTGGTGTCTTAATGCCAAAAACCTCTGATGTGGTAGCTCCTAGCCTATAAATTATAGGTGGATTTGGGAGATGAGATACACACCAACAAAATAAATTTTCTACTCTCTAGCTCTCAAGCATTCTAATTCGCCTTTAGGAGGTTTGTATTGTTCGGTTCTCGTCTCCAATTCAAGTTCATCGGTGCCTACGAGTTTGAGGTGTTTCACCTCGATAGGAAGAAAGTCGTTTCATCTTTGGGGGACGTTGCGCCAGTCCGTAAGCACTAAGCTGGGCGCAGTGGCATACGCAGAAATATTTTATGGCAGGGGCTGTACAATAATTTTTTTTAGTTAACATACACTTCTTTCGTCTTTTAAAAGTAGAAATTTTTATGGCGGCATGAGTTTTAAAATGAAACTGGAATAGTTAGAAACAAAAATTGATAAACTAGTTGAAATAGTATTAGTTGTAGTGAACTCTACATCATTAGTAGTATAATAAGAGCATCTGCAACGGTGAGCAGGACGACGTCCGTCCGTCCGTCCGTGCCAGCGGCACGGAGACGCTGTCCGCGGCTGGCACGGCGCTGCTCGATGCATCGAGCACGTCCGTGCCAACGAGCAGGTGACGTGGCCGGCGCTGATTGGGCAACGGCATAGTCGTTGCATTTGAATATTTTTTAAAAAAAAATCGGTTTTTAATTAAAAAAATGATTAAAAATAAAAAAATTATTTTTCCACTTCCCAAAAAAATTATATCTGTTTTCTACCCACTTTCATTTTTTTTCATTTTTTTCCCCAAAAAAACACATTTTCATCTATAAATACCTCCACTTTCACACCCAAAAATTCACACCACACTACACAATTCTCATCTACATTCTCTCATCTTCATTCTCATCTACATTCTCTCATCTCCATTCTCAATCTTTCTTCCACTCCTACAACATAACAATGTCCGGTGACGGCGATCACCCCCCAGGCTCCCACAGTTGAAACCCCGATTGTTTCGGTTCACAACCGTTTCCTAGTCCGGAAACGGAATTTTCGGCCCCTCCTCAAACTCAAAGTTTGGGAGTTCCGGGTGGCTACCGGCCTTACACGATCGACGACCAAGATGCCCCCGAAGGGCTATACGGGTGGACACCCGAGCCTAGAGCGAGGTCAACCGCCCCCTCCCAAACTCCGACTCCTCCTACTCGCGGTGTCCGCACACCGTACACTCCGGCGGAGATGGAGCAATTTTTCAAGGCGTTCCTGTCAATCTCTAAAGATCCGGAGGTTGGCACGAACCAATCCGGCGATCACTATTGGTGGCGCATCTGTCGCCGGTACAATGAAAACCGGACAGTGGGAACAATCGAGCGCAACGAGAGTATGGTGCGCAACGCCATCTACTGAGCTAGCGAAGAAATTCAAAAGTTCCATGGGTATTACCTCCAGGAAGAGTGGTCGGCGGGGAGCGACCGGAGCAAGGTCGACGTCATCACTGTCGCGATGAACACCTACCAATCCATGAACTACAAGCCGTTCAAGTACCTCAACATTTGGCAGGAGACGCGGTCGCATCCGAAGTATAGGGGAGGCGTAACATCCTCCTCTAGCGGCTTCTCCAAACGGTCAAGGTCGGTATCCCTATCCTACGCCGGCTCCGAAGACGTGGTTAGCCAACTCGCCGGAGCTAATTTGGGTAGCCCCGACGCCAGCCCGAGCGGTTCCCAACGCCGACCACAAGGAAGGAAGAAGGCGGCGGCCAACCGCCGTCGTGCAGCGACTCCATCCGGCGATGCTCCCGAACCCGCTCCCGCTCCCGTTCCCGTGCCCTATGCGCCACCTCCACCCCCCACCAACTCGTTGTGGGGGATTTTGGCCCAACTCAATATGGTCAATAGGTCAACTATGACCCCCGTGCAACTTTGATCACACGAGGCCATGATATTGGGCCTCCAAAAACAATTGGGGGTAGTGCCGCCGGATGAATAGTCTTCCACGGAGATATTTTTAGCTTTAATTATGTAATTTTTAATTTTTAGTATTTTAATTATATAATTTTTAATTTTTAGGATTTTAATTATGTAATTTTTATTTTTTAGGATTTTAATTATGTCTTTTTATTTTATTTGTAATTTGTAATATTATTTCGGCCTTTTTAATGAATTTTAATATTATGGAAATGTTTTTATTTAAATTGAATAATAGAATGGTGGAACTCTTGTGCTCGTCCTTGCGGAAGAGCGCAGTTGTGGGTGTTGTGCTCTTGCCTAAGAGCAGGCAGAAAAAGTGGGACCGGGCACACAGTTAAAATTTTAAAATTACTAATGAATCAAAATGATAAACATTTGAACTTACTGTATTTATAAGAGTAGTAAAAACATGTTTAGTACATTTTTAAATTACAGTGCAACAATTAAACATTTTTAATACACTAAAAAGTACTAATAGAAGTAGACCATGTGATATAGGCGTAGCCCATAGGTAGGGGACTTGACATTTGACAATTTTACTATTCTTATTAATTTAATTAGTCTTGTTATCTCATCTCATCTTCTTCCTCAAGCAGCAACAATAGCCATTTTTTAAAAAATTCCTTGTATAATTTCAATTTCATCCCCTCCTTGTTCAATCTTTTACATGCTTCAAATACATTAATTTGGTGAGGGCTAAAGACATTTTTCAAAAATTTCAAAATTTTTTGAAATACAAAATATTAAAAAAAGTAATTTGGGGAGGGCTTAAGCTCTTCCTCCCTTGGCTGTGTGTCCGCCACTGGCCGGGCGTATCTTATCTTCCGGAGATAGAGATATCTCGACTCGACTTAATAAGACAATAATTTGCATCTTGTTACTTTCGTTGTATTTCTTTTGTTAAATTTAACTTTGTAGTTTTGGTTCTTTTGTAATAGCAAGAGTTTGTCCGCGTAAAATATTATAATATTTCTAACATTATAAAGGTAAAACCGTAAAAGTTAAAAGTAGAAGTTTAATCATTTTTTTCTTTTGCATTTCTACTCTTATCTTCATAAATTCTGTCATTTTCTTCGAGTCTGAGGTACCATACCCTATCACTCAATATTTAGCTTCCAAGAAAAAAGACCATTAAGTTCAAAACAGCTAGCTAATGAAATATGAGTAAAACGTCAATATTTATATATGAAAAGTGGCTATGAGCCTATGAAGAATGATCGAACTTTAATTTCTATCATTAAAGTCACAACATAGATTTGGACATAGTATGAACAAGTTCTAGAAACTAGTGTCAACTTTATTTTTATAAAATCACATAAATAGATTTAAGGTTTAAATCTCATTAGATGTTAGTATGATAGTACAAGACTGACAAATAATATCGCTAAATCTTCTAATCATTGATCATGATAACTTAATACAAATGGTTTTAACGTTATGAATAACTCATTGCTAACCAAATAGTTTTTAGATCGACCAAATAATATCGCTAAATCTTCTAATTATTAATGATGATAATTTAATATTAATTGGTTTCAACGTTGTGAATAACTTATCTTTAACCAAATTTTTTCTTAGAGGTTTAACTCTTTAACCAAATACTATGTTCATTTTTAGTCCTACGACCACAACTTTCTTCTTTCTTTGGCGTTTAATAAGAGGCATTTGCACCAGAAACTGTGCCGCAAATCGGTGAAGGATATATCTAACTATTTTAACTGACTATTTGATTCCTCTTGAGCTTTTCGACGAGGATTTTGGCCCAAAATACTTCCCAATTGCATGTCCACCACCTTGCAATCATGAGAGGTTTATATCATTTTAACCATTTTTTGGTGGCAATTAAGACCCCAAAAATTTTAGTCTAATTATATAGTACTCCACTACCATCAAAATAGAAGCTCTTTTCTCTTCTTTAAATTTTTTTTTATTTCCCTAATTTATGAGGTTTTAGTTAGACTTGAAAGTCAAACAAGTAATACCATCCCATACTTAACCTGCTTAAGTATTCCGACCAGCCAACCAGTTCAAGCATATAGCTTCGTGTCTATAAGTTTAGTTCAAATTCTAATTTTTATTTAAGTAATCCTTTTTGTTAGAGTGTCCACAATACCAGCAGCTGCCGGCCCCTATTGCTGCCCGGGGGAGCGCTGCGGTAGAGGAGAGAGCGCCGGGGAGGCGGCGAGGATGGGGCGGTGGCGGCCGTTCCGCGGCGGCCTATTGTGAGCCGCTGAGACTGCCGCGGCGGTCAAAAACGTTTTTTTGACATTTTTTTAATTTATTTTTGTGATGACTAGACCGACAAATTTTTTGTGGCTGTGTTGACTAGGCGGATAAGTTTTTGTAGTTGTAGCATGGCTGTTTCGTCTTACTGTAGACACTCTTAGAATATATAACAATTAATCTGAAAAGACCTTTGGTTCAAACTAGAATTTGATTAGTAAATCAAGTAAAATTATGGTTTATAGAGAAGTATATTATAAATCAATAAACACCATTTATGGAGCTTCATCTGAGGTCACTCTTATAAATCATAGTAACTATACTTGCACTGACATTCAATATTCATTAAATAACCGATCTCGACATTCTGAAGCTAAAATCTATTTATACATTTGATAAAGCAAAAGTACAATGAGGCACTATACAAACTTCATATACAGATTAATTGTTTTTCCAAAATAAATTTAGAATGTTCAGAAAATAAATACTCGAATCCAAAATTCCAAAGAAGCCGAAAACAGCAAGAAATTAACTTCCAAAATAATGCCACGTCGTCTTTTTCCGTTTCACGCTACTCCTCCACAAAGAAAATCTAAAATACGCTCAACCGCTACCCTCTCTCTCTCTTCTCTCACACACAACACACACTTCCACATGGCCACAGCTCTATCCGTACGGCCCAGCCACGCCATCTCCGGCTCAGACCGGCCCGGATCGACGTCCTTCCATCGGGAACCGGTCGTCAATGCGCTCAACCCGGGCCGCCGCCGCCCCCTCCCCTGGGGCGCTCTGTTTGCCCGGCGTATGTTAGCAGCTGCGCCGCTGCGGGCCTCGCGAGCCGACGACTCCGCGCCGTCGGAGATGTCGGTGGAGAATGCTCTCAAACTGCTCGGAGTCTCCGAAGGTGCGTCGTTCGATGATATTCTCCGCGCCAAGAATTCCACCGTCGCGTCTTGTAAAGATGATCAGGAAGCAATTTCTCAGGTTTTTTTCGCCTCTTTTTAGTTATGTGTACACAATTAGCTCGAATTTGCGCTGAATTTGAAGTTCGTTTTGGCCGATTGAGGTTTGGGATTGCTTTTGTTTACATTCTGCTATTGTTGCGGCGGAATAGGCACTGCGAAATATAGTTGGTTTTGTTGATCCGTTAGTGCAAATTTGAATTGTTTTTTAGTGTTTAAATTCTGTTACTGTCTTGCTCCTGTTCTTGCTGCTATCTGTTGTGCTGTTAGACTAGATGCGTTGGATTGAATTCTTGCTTTTATTTGTTAGGTTTCGTGTGAATTGGGAATTCATTGGTTATACTGGTTTTTGTGTGCTTATTTATCATTTGATAGTTTGCCTGAGCTGGAAAAATATAATTTTAGCTGCTACTGTTATTGATACTCTACGAAATTTTTGATGCAATTTGATTGTTGGTTGTAGAATTAGGGAAATTCTATTGGAAGTAGAAGTAACTATGAATACTGGAGTCAAGATTAGAGTAAGGCACTAGGAAATCACCTTCTTTCTGGATTTATGCCTGTGTTATGAAATGGAAACACACGATTAGGCGATGCTCCGGTTCATTCTTGTAGTAAAATTCACCTTTAGGAATGAGGGCAGATACTTGAAGAAGTTTATGGAACAAAAAAGCTCGAAGCGCTTAAAAGTGTTGAAGTGTTGTTTACTCAGTCCTCTACTATTGCATCAAGTAGGGATGTCAATCGGGTCAGCCCACCGGGTTTCGGGCCAACCCTATTCGGGTTGCGGGTCAATCGGGTGCGGGCTAATCGGGCTGTTATTTTTTCGGGTTATAAAAGTTCAACCCTAACCCTAAAAGCTCGGGTTTCGGGCTAGCCCATCGGGTTAATCGGGTTGCTATCGATAAAATTAACATGCGATCAATCCAATAAATAATGATGAAAATTAGTTATATTTATCAAATGTAAAATATTTAATTATTATAAATTTGAGATATATGCTTAAACTCAAACATAAACATGATCAAATACTAATATTTGAGATTTATGCAAAATAAAACATAAACAAGAAATTTTAAAGCATGTTTAGAAATTTAAATATACTTTTAGTGAATTAGAAGTTTCTAATTAATTTATCTATTATTATATTAATAAAAACTTAATATATAATTTATATATTTAATACATTAAAATGGAAAGTTATTTTTTCAGTAATCTATATTATAAAATAATCAATGAAGTGTCGAATTAGAGTAAAACAAATAGAACAATATAAATTTTATCGGGTTTCCGGGCCAGCCCCATCGGGTTTCGGGTCTGGCCCTAACGGGTTGCGGGTTAATCGGGTGCGGGCTAATCGGGCTGTAATTTTATCGGGCTAGAAATTTTCAGCCCTAACCCTATAAATTTGGCGGGCTATTCGGGTCAGCCCACGGGTTGCGGGCTAAATTGACATCCCTAGCATCAAGTGTTGTCTAGGTCAAGACACGAGCCATTATGTCAAGGATGATGCAGAATTTTTTGTGATTTTACCACCTAATGCTGGAACTCTGATATCGATCTGTGTGCTATGGAATATTATCAAGGCATCAATAGCTCAGCTATTTTTCTCTTGCCTTGCCAATGCTTACTTCCATTAAAATGGCTAAATCTGCACAGGTGGAGGCTGCATATGACATGCTGCTAATGCAGAGCTTATCACAACGGAGAGCTGGGAAAGTTGTGAGTAGTAACATCCGTTATGCTGATGTTAAGCCAGTAAGTGCTCCCAAAATGGATTCAATGCCAAAATGGCTGCAGAATTCGGTCAAAGGCTCTCCCATCTCTGTAGAAGCACCATCTACTAGCGACTTAGGCGTGCAAGCTGGGGTCTATGGAGCTCTAATGATTTTGACTTTTGTAAATGGAGCTTCATCCCCTTCCACACCACCATATGCTGGAGCTGATGTCCCCGGCCTCATTCTAGCCACCAGCTTTGGTGCATCATTGTACTTCATGACCAAGAAGAATGTCAAACTTGGTATAGCCTTTTCTCCTTTATAACAGCTGGGCTTTGGGGTTTCAGTTTGACATATATGAATGACCAATATGTCGATTCCTGACCTATTTGCTGACTACACCGGGTCTTACTTCTGCAGGAAAGGCTACTGTGATCACGATTGGGGGGCTTGTGGCTGGTGCAGTGGTGGGCTCGGCAGTGGAGAGCTGGTTGCAGGTGGACATCGTCCCGTTTATGGGAATACAGTCTCCGGCTATCATTTTGAGTGAATTTGTACTCTTTTCTCAATTTTTATTCTCCTTATATTTGAGATAGATTGAATTTGAGGCTGGAAAGTAGTTTCAAGCCTAGGATGACAACACCTAGTTGCCATTTAACACATGTACAAAATGCAATGCTTTAGAACCTATGCCATTAAATACAATTCTCTTGAAAACTGCCTATCCCCACACTCAGCATTTGCTTATTCTCTAGGGAATATATGTGATTTTGTCGGTTTTTATGTGGCTTCTGTTCTTGTTTGATCCCTCAAGGTATACTGTTACAAGACAAAAAAATCATGAAGAAACAATAGTCTCAGCGAGTTGCTTGGACAGAATTCATAAATATGTAAGAATATGAAACCTCAAAGCCTACAAACAGCAATAACCATCTAAACAAGCAAATGATGTTTTTCTTTTTCATGTCATCTGCTGCCATTCCCTACTTCTGCAATACCCTCTATACAAACTTTCTTACCTTTCTTCTCTACCTCCACCAACTCATTGTACATTTCCAATGCAGCCCTTGAGAATTCTGTCATAGTCTCAAAAACCCTACTAAAACATGTCTGAAAGCCATTCAGAGTCATCCTCTCAGTCTCTTTCATCAGGCTCCGATGCTTTTCCTTCTCGGAATCAACCCGTCTCCGAAGGCCGTCCAGCGTTCCTTTCCCCTCGACGAGTGGGCCCACCTCCGCCGCACCCTTGTCCCTCAGCCGAAGCTCGAGCATCCGGTTCTCGGCCTTCTGGAAGTCCGAGGTCTTTCTATCCAACTCTTTGGATAGACTATCCGCTTTCCTCTTCTGCAGTAGCTCCTCCCCTTGCTGAAGCCACAGAGCTCTGACGTCCCTTGAGCAGCTCCGGATCGCGACTGAGACCGCCTTCTCGGGCAGATTGTTCATTGACTCTATCCAGTCGTGGCAGAGCACGAGCAGCGGGGGACCGTTCAGTCGGCACGGCAGTTCAGAAGATCGACCCCTAGAGCAAAACTCGACTTCCGGAGCGACAAACTTGGATAGCCATCCGAAGAGGGCCTCGGCATACCTCTTTTGGGCTGATACATACTCTGTGAAGCACGAGCGCCAGTTCCGTAGCTCGGTCTCGAGCTGCAGCGTCGCGAGCCGGTGATTCTCGCTGCAGAATTTCCTATACGAGGGGCACGAGAAGGTCGTTACTTCGAATATGATCTTGCTCTGGATTTCATGAGACTCCAACATGAGTTTCCATGTTCCTGTCATACTGCATTAACAGAGGAGGGGAACTGTGATATGAGAAGAGTTTCGAAAACACGACGCGTTTTAATGCGATTGATTCTTCCTACCCTTGAAGTAACTCCCGTATCTGTGGCTCGAGCTCTTCCTCTATCAGCTTCTCAATTTGTTTAGAGATCCTTTCAGCACTACGTATGGTCACAAGGATCCTGCTGTAGAGATCTTTAACTGCTGATCTGCTCTTGTCGACTGTGAGCCTTTCGTCTCCTCTAACGTCTTGATTTTGAAGCTGGTTGCACTTCCTCTCGTAGATTTTCCGTATGCTGTCTCCACTCTGGGATGATAACGAGAAAGAATTAAAGAAACGAATCTATTGGATTACATCTTTAAATGACTATAGCATAACTTTCTTGTAGCATTTCACAAATTCTTGAATAGTTAGAATGTGTACTAAAATGTATAGCAGATAATGAAGTTTGGGAAGGGTATTGTTTTACCTTTACTTCGTCGTATAGTTTCTTTTCCCACGCATAGAGCCTTGCTAAGGTGAGTGAGTGGCTTCCGGAAGTCATGCCTCCGTAGTCATCACTGAGGTCTTTTCTGAACTCTGTCCACGTCGAGGAACTAGATGCGACCAAGCTCTTGCAAGATGATGAGCTCGAAGAAGCAGACCTCCACGTGATGGCTTGGATCAGCTTGGTCGAGTTTACTGCATACACATGTCAGTGTGAGTGTGATAGCCTCAGAGTGACAAAAGAAACGACAAACTAGAGAAGAATCGCTACAAAGTGACGAACCATCTGAGAAGCTGCAAGAGAAAGACAAGAAAATCATGAAGCCATTTTCCAAACTCGAATTGTCACCATGAAAAAGAGGGTGTGGGGGGGGGGGGGGTTAAGATGTTTTTTGGGGGTTTTGAGGGATCGAAGGTATGAATTTCGAATAGGAGTAGGAACAAACATGGGAAATCTAACAGGACCATCATAAATCACCAATGCACAAGCAATGTAGAGATAGTTATGTGGAACTTTTGCTTATAATGTAGATTGTGCAGTGCAAGAGAGCATTTCCTTAGCAGAGGCAAAAAAAGATTAGAAGATTACAGTGTGTGATAGATTAAAGAAGACTAAAAGAAAACTTTTGATTAGATTAAGAACAACCTTTTCTTGATCATTCAAGTGCAGATACACCATGAGTTCTGGCAGATATTGATAATCGAAGAGGGAGAGATGCACTGAAATCACAAACATCTCACATCTCTATCTCCATTAGTGATGGAAGCAAACTAGAGGCCTAATTTTGTGTGTGTGAGAGAGAGAGAAGGTGATGTGGTATATTGAGTTTGGTACTCTTAATGTAGCACTTTCTTCTCTAAAGGAGATGACAAGATGAGAAATATACTAGAAAAAAGCAAGAAGAAACCAAATAATCTAATACTTGAAATAAATAAAAAATGCAAAATGGGAGGGAAAATTAGTTTAAAAAATCACCTTTTATCTCATCAAGATTAGACTGCAAATGCACCCTGTTGTACTCCAGCATTCTTGAAACATCCTTACCAGAATCATAAGCTACAATGAAAAGATCTTCAATATCCTTCAAAGCTTCCAACAGCTCTCTCCCTTCAACCGGTTTGTGATCATCCACAACACTTAACTCTTTCTCTCTATCTCTTTCCCCACCCTTCACAGCCTCTATTTCACCCCCCTTATCCTCCGTCTCCCCCCCTCTCTCTTCTCCCATTCTCTCTCCTCCTTCATCCTCAAGGTCAGGAATGCCCTCTTGCTCCCTCACAGACCTCACCTCCTCCTCAGACATCCTGTTGTAGACAGTCACAATTTCGGGCCTTGCCACATTGTTGAAAGGGTTGAAGAAATCCCACCCAAAATCTCTCTGATCAGGTGAAGCCATTGTTGGCTGAGGCTGAGGCTGAGGCATGTCCATGTAGAAGTAGCCACAGCTTCCACCCTCTCCTTCTTGTTTCTCTCTCTCCTCCTCGGAGGAAACAGAGCTGGTTGAGAAACTGTGAGAGTCACATGCAATGGTTTGCTTTGTGGGCTCAGAGGGTGCTTGCTGGAGAAATGGAAGGTTTGAAACCACCTTCTCTTTTGTGGGAGAGTGAGGCTGGAATGTGATGCGATATGATGCGTTTAGTGAAGAATGGTGTGTGACAAACAGATTTATGGCTGCTGAGACACCAGAGAGTGATTTGCAGTATCTGTAGTGAGCATCTGCTAGAGCATATCTTCTCTCTATAGCCAGCTTGAGCTGCTTCTTTCTCTCTCTACAAATTGAGACTACCTCTTCTTCCTCTTCTAGTCTTGATGCTACACACCCCATTTTTTGCCCCCCTCTCTCTTTCCTAGACAATGGGCTTACTAAAAATGGTTTCTTGAACTGAAAATTTTGAAAAGAGAAGTGGAGGGGGTGTGGCAAGATTGGATTTTTATGAACTTTTGCTGGGGTTTAAGACATTTGAACAACAGCCCTCTTTGTATTAGGACATACTATAAAAAGAGGGATTTTGTCCGAAAAACAAAGATGACTTTCAAGAATGCGACACATGTAGCCCATCTCCTTTCCACTTTCATGATTTCAAGAATGTGGTAAAAGTTGGCACATCTGGTACAAGGTAGAAGAAGGCTTCACCTCTCTCTCTCTCTCTCTCTCTCTCTCTAAAGGTGGAAAACATTGAAGAAGAGGAAAAGATGCTTTGCTTTGGTGTTGTACTATTGGTGTAAGTTTGTGTACGATTCGTTTTAATTCCATTATTAGTGAAAAATGGGAGTGTGGAATACAAACAAACAATGGTGGTGGAGGGGAAGGAGAGCTGCAAATGCATCAGAGATTTATCACAAGGAGCCATATATGGTGCTGACTAGTGACAGAAAAGTATAGTCAAATTTGTGCCAAACAAATACTGATAAAGAAGGCTAGTCAAGACAACCTAGAGAATTCACTGAGAGATTATGTCCCGGCATGCATGTGTGTATTTGGCAGAGGGAAGAGAGAGGCATGGCAAACTTTATGTTTCTCTAATAATGCACTGATTGACGTTAAAAGAAAGCCAAATTCAAAGTATATCAAAACTAAAACCCAAATTAAGCCAAATTCAAAGTATATCAAAACTAAAACCCAAATTGAAAAAATGAATGTGTCATGAAATTTTTATTTTTTTTGAGTATTTTTTTTTAGTATTGGTATCAAGGATATCTTTTACACAAATTAAAGACATAAGATATAAGGCATTCAGAGCCTCCACAATGGTCTAGGACCTCCCATAGCTCTCACATAGCCTTTCCACTGCCACATCATCCAGCACTAAAATCCTCCTGCCACATCATCTGGACATGCAACTGGACATCAAATAGTCCTCACATAGCCTATCCACATCACTAATAACAATTATATAAATTTAATTTACAATTGTAGCAACATACGGAATTTAATTTACGAGATAAATATAGGAAAATTGAATAATACTATTAAAATTTCAAAAAGTACAATAATTTTAAAAAAATACATTTAAAAAAATTACATAAATTTAAATAAAAACTAATGTCTTCCAATCCTCCGCGCCCACAACTCTTCAATTAAATCCTTTTGGAGTCGAATATGAGCCTCCGTCTGACGCATGTCGGCATGTGCTTGGAGGAGGGCTTCTTCATCGTGAGGTACCCCACCTCGTACGTTGGCGGCGGCGACGCCGTGGCTTGGACCGGCTTCATCATCGTCATTGGCTCAATCAGTCAGTTGTACACCTTCATCTTCGACAATCATGTTGTGCATGATAATACAGGCGTACATTATATCAGCAATGCAGTCGACATGCCACAAACGCTCGTACTCATCAGCATCCCCATCACTACCACCGGCATTACTCATTTCTTAAATTGATCTTGTACAGAAAGAAAGATAGAGAGAGTACTCGTTAAAACAAGTGGTGCGAATGAAAATGACGTCCAAAGCGCGTATATATAGTGTTTTCGGAAAAAAAAAATTTTAATTCTGACGTCGGTCTGACGCCGATCCGGGGCCTACAATGGCGCCGTGAGGATCAGCGTTAGAACCGGCGTCACCACACGAATCGGCATGGGTACGCCGAAATTGACGCCGATTACGCCGACGCCGGTCGCAATGGTTCGGCGTCAGAACCGACGTCGGCGAAAAATCGGCGTCACGGTTTTGACGCCTACATTGCTGATGCTCTCATGAATTTCAATGACTAGCATGTTGGCCCCCCTTCTTTGTAGCAAGTCATGGTTAATTTGTTGTGCATTGGTACACTTAATAGTTAGATTTTATGTAGTTTAATTAATTATATACTCCATAATTATAGTCTTATATTAATATGATAGTCTTGTGTGAATTTGTCCATTTTGTACCAAATAGCACAATTTAATTGGATAATTAAGATTTTTACTAATTAATTAATTAAAAATAAGATGAGTTCAGGGGTTGTTATATCACATACTACTATAATTATGACTATCAATATTAATGAGGTCAGGTTGGCGGCTCGTGGTGGTGAGGGGTGACATGAAGTGCAACTTTAGTTGGTTGGAGGCCACCTTCACTAGGGGCTTTAGAGCATCCGCAATGGCGGGCGTCGATGCGGAATTCCCACGAATTTGGCGAAATTCCCTGGCGGACGTCCGCCATTAGGCCACACACGCGCGGATACGGAATTCGCATGAGGACGTCGCAGGTCCGCACCCTTCCGCGGAATTCCGTCCCGACGTCCGCCATTGCGTGGACTGTCACGGAATTCCAATTTTTGCATTTAATTTTTTTTTTTGGATTTTCTATAAATACGTCTCGTTGAACTTCATTTCATCCGCACCACTTGTTTTAACGAGTATCTATCTCTCTATACATTTCTTTTGAATCATCAATGGAGCACCACGATAGCGATTCTTCTCCCACCTCGGGCGATTCACCGGCGCCGCATTTTCCCATCGGCAGGAGTACGCACTTTTCCCAGTCGATGTCCCAAATGCCGGGGATGCTGCCCCAATCTCAAATGACACCGGGCATGATGCCGGGGTACTACAACATGTACCCACAGTGGTATGGGATGATGCCTCAGATGCCGGGGGTGATGCCTCAGATGCCGGGGGTGATGCCCAGATGCCGGGGATGATGCCTCAGATGCCGGGGATGATGCCCCAATCTCAAATGCCATCGGGCATGATGCATGGATCGTCTGGCGCTCCGGGAGGAGTAGGCCGTCGGTCCCCCAATCGCCGGTGGACAACGTCTATCGGCCCTTTATGGAATTACTATCGACGGACAACCCGGTGAGTCCTCCTCTCGAGACTCAGTTCGCTGGGGTCGACACGTTCTCGTTCGAGGAGTTGGGGCTTTCTCCGGTCCGGGAGACTCCGTCGGCGACAGAGATGAGGGGGAGGCTAGGGTGAGGGAGGGGCAGGGGACGGGGCGTCCCGACGTACGCTGCTGACGTGGGGGAGGGATCCAGCCGGCCCAAGCGGACCATCTGGAGCTCAGACGAGTGTGTCGCGCTAGCGAAGGCGTGGATCAGTGTGGTAGAGGATCCATACGTCGGGGCAAACCAGCACATCGACCGGATGTGGTGGCGCATTAGCCAGAGCTACCTCGAGTTCAAACCAGCGGCGGGGAAGCCCCACAACTCCGAGCAATGCCGGAAATAGTGGGATCGGTTGAAGAAACTGCTCAGCCGATTTGCCAGCATTTACGCAAACAACCTCCGCTCGGCAACCAGCGGCATGTCCGCCGAGGATGTGAAGCTGCTGTCTCACCAGCAGTTCCCTGACTCCGAAAAGGGCTTCGGAGCATTCAATTATATGTGTATCTCGCGGTGCAGGATTGGCCCAAGTTCAGTGCGGGTGTGGAATCCGGCTGGCCGAAGAGGACGAGGATCAGCGCATCCGGAGATTACAGCAGCAGCGCTGGTTCCACTGAACTCCCCCCACCGGCGATTCATAGTTCCCCTCTCCCACATCCTCCGTCTGCCGCAGTCGCCTGATTGGGCAAAGGGCAGCGGTGCATTTGTCGAGGGGAAGTCCCAGCGGTTCCACCTCCGTCGATGCCCAATCGGCAGCACCCACCCAGAACGAGCCGGATTCCGAGAACTCCTCCTATGCCCGCATCGCCGCACACGACGTCTTGTTACGTGCGATGCAGGAATGGCGCTCGGCGATCAACAGTATGCGCCGCGACTTGGGGATCGACGCGCTGACGGATAGCCACGGCGAGGGTGGCGGTGACGGCGGGAGGGGCGGCGGCGGCAGTGACGGCGAGGGAACCTGCGGCGATGGATCCGAGGAGTGACGAGCCGGTTTTTATTTTAAAAATAATGTACTTTTTTTTATTATTTATTTATTTTTTTTAATGAAGTATGTTTTTTTAAAAATAAAGTGTGGTCGTTTTCTCCGTATTCGCGTCAAAATTTTAATTCCGTAAATTATTTACTTCCGGAAATTGGTTAATTTGTGAATTTGTGAATTTTTTTAATGTGGGAATTCCGTCGGGAATTCCGCAGGGGAATTCCGCCACTGTGCAGTGGGAAGTCCTTATGACGTGGCAGAGCAGTGGGAAGTCCTTATGACGTGGTAGTGGAAATTCCGCGGGGAAGGGCGCCGAGACATCCGCACCACTGCAGATGCCCTTAAAGCTGAACACGGATGCTTCCCTAGAGCTGAGGATTGATTCGAGATGATCCAGATAATCGGAGACATGAATTTGAATTAAGGGTTTGTTCTACTTTACTTGTTGAGATTTGGTGTATCTTTCATGGATTAGAGTTGGCTAGAATATTAGAGGTGCGAGTCTTGGAAGTAAAGAGCGATAGTTATGTGGTTGTTTCTATGATTTTAGGACACTTTGAGAACTCTACTTGTCAAGCCATGGTATTGGGAATCCACAAAATGATTCAAGAATTTAACTTAGTCATGCTGCGACATGTTCTTGGGGAACTTTGCTACTAATTATTTATCACATTATGATGTGCTGGCGAATCCACCTACAGAGCTTAGTATTTGGCTTGTACATGATAAGTTAGATGTATCTTATGTCCGTTTGTTTTTTCTTGGGCTATACACGCTTTTTCTACCAAAAACATTATACGCACTCCTTCTCCAACCAACATTAGTTATCATTTTAATTTGTTCACAAAAATTAATGCTCTTCCATTTTTTTGTGTTCTGTCTCCAGTGAAGTGGTCACATTCTCTACTATACTTTTCTTACTATTCTTTTCCTAATAATTAATATCATGTTATATTAATTTTGTATTAAAACTATAATTATTCATTAATAAGATTACTTAAAATATAGTCCTTCCTTGTCAAGATATTGGAGATAATTTTATTAGAGAAATTTATATTTAAACATTAAGTATTGAGAGAATAAAGTATTAAAAAAACATGCTTTTATTATGGTTAAATAACTAAAAGTATACGACTCTACTGTATCTAAAAAGTTCTCCAACCCAAAAATATACAACTCAACTTTTATTATTCCTTCAACCCAAATTACTTGCACCATATTCTAATAGAGGGAACATCTTTTTAGGTCCACTAACTTTGCCGAAATATCATTTTAGGTCCGTGAACTTATAA
Organism: Salvia splendens; assembly: GCF_004379255.2. Classification (NCBI taxonomy): domain Eukaryota; kingdom Viridiplantae; phylum Streptophyta; class Magnoliopsida; order Lamiales; family Lamiaceae; genus Salvia; species Salvia splendens. The sequence continues at coordinate 16,581,582 of NC_056040.1, read as the reverse complement.
AATATCATTTTAGGTCCGTCAACTATAAGTTAATATCATTTGAGGTATTTTAAACTTTTTTTGGTCGAAAATGCCCTTAAGGCCTTTAAAGGGAAATTTGAACAATTCTTTCGCCACTCATCTTGCGCCAAACACCTAGAGTCCAACAATTTTTTTCCTGCTGTTTAATTCAATTACCATCCAAATTGAATTTAAATATAATTAAAATTTGCCGTAAAAATAGTACATTTTCAATTATTAGATGATCAATTATATAGGGATAGTGAATTGAGACTTAGATACTTTATTTTATATTTTTAATTTAAACTGGATTTTAAGAACTTGCTATAGGTGGTTTGTGAATTATATTTAGTTTATTTGAAATATAAATTATAATCTAAATTGGCTCCAATTTCAAAACAAATAAACTAAATATAATTCACAAATCACCTATAATAAGCTCTTAAAATACAGTTTAGATTAAAAAATAAAATAAAATATCTAAGTCTCAATTTATTATCCATATATAATTGGTCATCTAATAATTGAAAAATGTACTATTTTTTACGGAAAATTTTAATTATATTTAAATTCGATTTGGATGGTAATTGAATTAAACAGTAGGAAAAAAATTGTTAGACTCTAGGTGCTTGACGCAAGATGAGTGGCGAAAGAATTGTTCAAATTGCCCTTTATAGGCCTTAAGGGCATTTTCGTCCAAAAAAAGTTCAGAATACCTCAAATGATATTAACTTATAGTTGACGGACCTAAAATGATATTTTCAAAGCTCACGGACCTAAAATGACACTTCGGCAAAGTTTGTGGACCTAAAAAGATGTTCTCTCATTCCAATAAAAGCATATCATTTTATACTTGCACCATATTCTATTAAAAGCATGTACTTTTTATACTTAGCACCATAATTTCTCTTCTATTAAAAGCATATCTTTTTAATACTTTATTTTATCACTATTTAACTTTTAAACATAAATTTCTCTAATATCGTGCCAAAAAAATGTCCCACGTAACTTGACAAAGAAGGACTATATTTTAAGTTAGAGTGAACTACATAAATGGTACCTGATCTTTCACTTCTGCACATAAATGATACTTGATCTTTATTTTATATCATTTTTTGTACTTACAAATCACATTTTTGGTACCTGACGCAATTTTCACCCCAAAATACCCTACAAACAAATTCATTTTACCATTTGTGTCATAAATGATATTTTGGACATTGCAAAACTAGTACCAAAAGTGATATTATAATATCTTCTCTCATTCTCCTCACTCTTTATACTATTATTATTAATCAATATTAAGATTATTATTTTGATGTTATAAATTAATAAATAATTTATTTTTTAATATCATTTAAATATACTTAATCATAATTATAGTTATAATTATATTTAATTATTATAATGTATTATTGTTATAATAGTAAAAACTAGTAGTAATTAATAAATAATAATAATTATTTTATAATAAATTAATAACTAATTAATATAGTCTTAATCAAAATTTAAAATTGTGAATTGTATTCATAATGATAAAGAGTTGAATATTTTTAGTTAGGTGTTTCAACCCTAAAATGAGTATAAATAATTTAATTAAAAATATTCAATTAATTTAATTACTTTAAATAATTAATTTAATTAGGTGTTTTGTTATTGATTTATAATATGAATACAATTAGATGTATATATAAAACACTAAAAAAAGAAGAAAAAGAAGAGAAAAGAAAAAAGAAGAAACATAAACTAAGGAGAAAAAAGAAAGAAGAAATGAAGATAAAATACTAAAAAGAAAGAAGAAAATGAAGAAAGAAAGAAAGAAGAATAAACTAAAGAAGAAAAAAAGAAATAAGAAAAGAAGAAAAAAAATCACATATTTGATCTATTTAATTGAAATTTCCAAATATATTCTTCATAATAAAAAAATCACATGTTTGATACCTATGGTTATTTTTGTCATGGGGTACCAAAAATAATATAAAATAAAGATACCGTATCATTTACGTGCAAAAGTAAAAAATATACGTGTGAATGACAAAAAAGTTTGATAAAAACTGAATTACGGTAGTTTGATTAAGTTCACTTGGTGGTTTAGTCTGTTAAAAAAGATGCCTGACAGTGACATGACATTTAACATAGTAAAAATGCATTCTACTCTTTCCCCCAAAATGCACCCCCACGAAATGGAGTAATTGCTGTACATGACTAGTAGGTGCAACAGTATTAGAGCATCCACTACGCTATTCCCCACCGTCCGTTAACCGTCCCTTAAACTACTATTTGAGGACCCCATTGTACTTTATTCCTCCATTCCTTAACTAAGGGACGGAACCTGTAACGCTCCGTCCCTTAACCGTCCCTTATTCCGTCCCTTAAATTACTATTTATTCAATTTCATTTTTTATTTTTTCCAACTCAATTCAATTAAAACAAACACACTTTATTAAAATAACATTACAGCATAAAATAAAAATACAACTTAAAATTTTAAAAAAATATATAATTAAAATCTTAAAAAAATAAAAATGACATAATTTAAAATACAATTTTATATGGACATCTTTGAATGTTTTATGTTGGATTTGGATCCTCTACGGTGCACAGCACTGCTGTGCACCTCACAACACATTAAAAAAATATTTTTTTTTTTATTATTAAAAAATTATTTTATTAGGTGCACAGCAGTGCTGTGCACCGTAGAGGATCCAAATCCGTTTTATGTTTCACTTTCGATGTGGGACAAAATCATTCTTGGATGTCTCTATAAAAGAGAAACAACCAAGAATGATTTTGTCCCACATCGAAAGTGAAACATAAAACATTCAAGGATGTCTCTATAAAAGAAGAACAACCAAGAATGATTTTATCGCACATCGAAAGTGAAACATAAAACATTCAAGGTGTTCTCTATAAAAGAGAAGCAACCAAGAATGATTTTGTCCCACATCGAAAGTGAAACATAAAACATTCAAGGTTGTAACGCCTGCCTTTTTCCTTTCTTTTGGGGGGTATTTTTTTTTATTATTTTTATTTGTCGCTATCTTCCCTAAAATCTCTCCAACCACCAAATCCATCAATATCTATCAGTTTTGCATATATATATCCCACGTTCACACCAGTTTTACCCACTTTCTTTCAAAACCTAGAAACAATCACACATCCAATTTTGGGGAAAAGAAAACCGAGAGATGAGGGGAGAAAAAGAGTGAAGCAGCTATGGATGAGAAAGAGAATTTGCGACATTAGGAACGTGAGGGCTTCAGTTCAATCGAACGCAACAGCGGCTGACCGGCCACGACGGTGCTGAGACAGAGACAGCGGCAGCTCTTCCCGACGGATCGGCGGCAGAACTTCTTCACTGCGACGGCGACTCCGGCGAGTAGACTGAGCAGCAGCGACATAAACGCGACGGATTTCTAGCGAATTGGAAGTTGACCGACGACTCTGGTGTTATAAGATCGACGGCCAGAGAGAGACGATTAAGGTTTTGGTGAGGCTGTGATACGAGGGTACTCGTATCGGTTCCGGCAGCGAGAGATTGCCGGCGAAGGGGTAGGTTCGTTCGCGGGGTCTCCCCGTCGAGCAGCCTAGATTTCTCGGCCAATTAGGGGTTGGCGAGATGAATTTGCAGAGAAAGTAAATAACTAAAATAAAATACGATAAAAAAGATAAATTGTATTTCTTCTATAAAATGATTTAAAAGATAACAAAGACTCCTATTTATAATACTCTCTAATAACCTAACTTAGTGATCAAGAAATAAGAAAGATATGCTAAATCAATAATATATAAAATAATAGAGATATGAGAATATCTCGTAGATACACTGATACGATTATTATTATTATTATTATTATTATTATTTAGTTAGTTAATTATGGATTTGCATATCTTTTTCATATCTTTTATCTTGCTCATTAAGTTAGTATCCACTATTATAAATAGTGGACATTGTTAGTCATTTTGATTAATTGGAGAAATATCAAATCAATTTATCTTTTATCGTTCTTTTATCTTTTCGTACTTTATTTTTCCGCAAGTTCATCTCGTCAAACCTTAATTGACCGAGAACCCTAGGCTGCTCGACGGGAGGATCCCGCAAAAACGAACCTAACCCTTCTCCGGCAACCTCGCGCTGCCGGGACCGATACGAGTACCCTCGTATCATCTAGTGCTTTCATTGTGATCTCATCCTCCGTATTTCCGCCATCATGTCATACACCTACACTGACTACGTCCATCGCCAGTTCAATAGACCGTTCCTCTCGCCACTGCCCATGCCGAGCCCCACATCGTGTTGATACCACCTCCAGAGCCAGAACGTGCAATTTGGATACTCCTATCCAGACTCGTCATTGTTATATCCGCAACCTCCCGATCAACTGGATTGGCAATGTCTCCCAACGACCAACGATGTCGGCCATATGGAGTCTCTCAACATGCCACGTGATCCAGTGACGCCGGAGTCTGAACCGAACCTAACGGTGGCTGCCTTGGCTTCACAGCTTGAGCGTTTGACTGCTACTATCAAGCAATTGACGTCTAGGATGGATGCGAACAAACGCTGCCTGGGCGATCCACACGCCGCGACACGACCTCCACCAGACCCTACAGCCAGTGTCATGTTCACGGAGCCGGTATCGTGTCCCCTACCACAGATGACAGCCGCCGCCCCAGCTGATCTCCATCACGATCCATCTAGAAGCTCGCTGCCTGTTGTCGTTGCTATCCCGCCTCCACCAGCCGCAATATCTCTGTCGTGCGACTCCAATTTCGGGTATGACTCGATGGAATTAATTGTCGTTGACAATGATAAAGAGGAAAAAAATATTATTCATTCTAGTGTTGATGTTAGTGGACCAATTTATGATAGTAAAGATGGCATAGATGATCCATGTAATGTAGTTGATTCCTCCGCAAAATGACACTCTGTGCTTGAGCATTCATGGACGCATTGATACAGGGAGACGCTCAACTATTCGGTGTATGTTTGACCCAGGAGGATTCCTCGACACTCATCGTTGCTTCATGGTGCCCACCTTGAGGACAAGGTGGATTTCAACCGTGGGGGAGTTGATACGATTATTATTATTATTATTATTATTATTATTATTATTATTATTATTATTTAGTTAGTTAATTATGGATTTGCATATCTTTTTCATATCTTTTATCTTGCTCATTAAGTTAGTATCCACTATTATAAATAGTGGACATTCTTAGTCATTTTGATTAATTGGAGAAATATCAAATCAATTTATCTTTTATCGTTCTTTTATCTTTTCGTACTTTATTTTTCCGCAAGTTCATCTCGTCAAACCTTAATTGACCGAGAACCCTAGGCTGCTCGACGGGAGGATCCCGCGAATGAACCTAACCCTTCTCCGGCAACCTCGCGCTGCCGGGACCGATACGAGTACCCTCGTATCAGGCTGATTCCGAATCAGACGGGGCCGATTCCGTGTGCGTCTCTGTGTGAGATGCTTCGTTTCGCGATTGCTGTGAAGCTGATGCAGAGTGCAGAAAAGCGTTGGAGCTGTGGATCGGACTGCAGTTAGCGACGGTAATTAGAGAGATAGAGATAGAGGAGTGAGGCGTGAAGGAGAGGGTGGAGTATGTTGGGCTTTTGAAAAATACAGTAGAGAGGTAGCCGACGAGTTCTGGAGGAGAGTAGTGGCTCCTTAATTATTTTATGCCTTTAAATCCTTATGCAAATCCTCACTGATTCTTTAATAAAAGTATTTTATATACTAGAAGTTTAATTATTTTAAAATATGGAATGAGAAGAATACGTGTATAATGTGTTTGGAAAAAAAAGGAAATATGTCCATCTGGATGAAGGAGACTTAGGAGTATAAAAATTAGTTGGGCTGATTTGAATACAAGAATCACTAGAGCTCGAACGGCCTCGAAAATAAATGAAGAGAGGAGAAGTATGGATTCAAGGAAGCGATTTCTCCGCAGACAAAATTGCAGTCGAAGTGAGGAATTCAAATTCAGAAAATTAAAGGAACGAGGTGGGCTTTCTTTTTAAATAAGGGCAATGCCCTAAGTATATTTTTATGTGAAAATGATATGAATATTTGTCATGCCGTGTTTTGTATTATTCTATGGAACCTATCTGATGTGGCTTTTGCCATCAATGGATAATCGAATTCAGGTCTGTCTAGGGAGTGAGTCTCTATTCAGATTTCAGGCTAGTGTACACCTATGGAGATCGTGAGCCGTCTTTTGGGTCGGCCGGTCTAGTGACTTGGAATGTGGCCACGTTCCTTGTCATCAATGGATCAGATATGGGAGATAGCTATGGGAAAATGGTTGATCAACCGAATTTTACAATGGAAATGATTTTAGTGTCTTGGGCGATTTCTAAAGTTAAAACCCCAAGGTCACTCAATGGTGGCATAATAAATACTTTTTATAAAATGTTTTCGGCATGAGTCAACTGAGTGCATCAAGTACTCAGCCCTGCATTTCTTTTTTAAAAAATGTGCAGGTTGAGCAGTGACGAGCACAGTGGGTGTTGAGCATAAAAGTGAAGAATGTCTATCAAATGTCTAGAATATGTTGTGTCTTCATACATAGCATTATTCTACTCTCGAAATTCTTCCGCTAAATATTGTTTCTTTTGAGTTGTTGATTGTTGAGAAACTATGATTTTATTCGAGCTATTCCCATTTGTTTCGAGCTTTGGTCGAGTTGTGTTGTTTCCCCCTTTCTTCCCCGCTTCTTTAACCCTCCCCTAGTCGCGATCAACCGTGTTTTCTATCCTTAGAAAATGCGGGCGTGACAAAGGTTGTCTCTATAAAAGAGAAGCAACCAAGAATGACTTTGTCCCACATCGAAAGTGAAACATAAAACATTCAAGGTTGTCTCTATAAAAGAGAAGAAACCAAGAATGACATTGTCCCACATCGAAAGTGGAATATAAAATATTCAAGGTTGTCTCTATAAAAGAGAAGCAACCAAGAATGACTTTGTCCCACATCAAAAGTGGAACATAAAACATTCAAGGTTGTCTCTATAAAAGAGAAGCAACCAAGAATGACTTTGTCCCACATCGAAAGTGGAACATAAAACATTCAAGGTTATCTCTATAAAAGAGAAGCAACCAAGATTGAATTTCATAGATTCACAAGCCCATCAAATATATGTGGGCTATTATGAATGTCTTGTATTTATTTATTTGTAAAAATTGTTTTTAAATATAAAAACAATTTTTATAAATAAAAAGTATTTTTTTTAAAATTCGATTTTTGTTAAAAAAAATTGATTTATTGCGTCAGCGTGACGACGCCCACTCGCGGGCCGGCGAGTGGGTGTCACGCATGGCGCAGGGGCGTGCCACGTCGCCACGGCGCGTGGCGTGACGGCCCGTCCCGTGTCTCGCAGGCACGGGCTGCGGGACGGGATCGGGACGGGCGCGGGACGGGACAGCGTGTCGCAACGCGTCGCGCGAGCGTTCCGTCGCGGAGCGCCGCGTAGTGGATGCCCTTAGTCTCGGATCTTCTCTCTCAATAAGAAAAGGTAAAATGGACCATACTACGATTCTAGTAGTAGTATGCAATAAAAGTAAAACACAATTAAGAAGGCGAAGATAAAGGGGAGAGGGATAGATGTAACTTGTGTTCATCCAGCAGCAGCAACGATCTTCACAAGCTGGAACTTTAACAAGAACTAAATCAGGACATTAAGCTAGGAGATCCAAGAATTTACAAAAGTAATAAGTATAGATTAAAAGTACGAAACAAGAAATGCAAGAAAAAGGGACGTTGGCCAAGAAAAACACAGCTCTCCTATAATCATCTTCACCTTCAAGACCGCTTTTTTACCCGGCATTTCCAACTATGCCAAGTATTAGTCTCCGGTTAAAAATAAAAAGAAAAAAAAAGTTACAGTGTACATTTAAAGAATTCAACGGCTGCTCTTATCATCGAGGCTACCTGTATTCACATGACGATTGTACAACAGGTCATTACCATTAGCAAACGGGGGCGGCCAGCAGGGTCAGGTGGCCGCGGGTTCAGCCGGCGTGGTGCAAGGAGCGAGGAAAGTGGGAGGCACGGTGATGCCACCCCCTTTAACAGATACACTAGGACTCCGAACTGAACTAGCACGGCTCACTAGATGTGAGTCGAGAAACAACACCACGACGGTGATGTCATCGTGGAAATGTCGGCGGACCCCACGCTCGATCTTCTTCAAGTCCGAATACCTCATTTCTCTCTTCTTAGCAGCCTCTTGTAATGCTGTTTTCACTAATCTCCTAGCGCTTCCCTGCACGTTATACGAGCAAATGACCTTATTCGCTTATACTAATTGCTAGCCTAGAATCCATAGTTAGGAGGGAGAATGGGGAAAACAGTAAATCGATTGACAGAAATGTCTTTTGCTAGTTGGAAGGGTATTATTTACAGGAAAGAAACACTGCAAAGTCATTACAGATCATCTTCATATCTTCATCTATGGATTGTTTCCAAATCAGCCATTATTGATTTGAAGGTATTGGTAAATCAATGTTGGAGACTATTAGTGATCATTCACGTAGTTACAGAAAACTTACAAATACAAGAAACAATATAATAGCTCCAAATAATATCTCAGCATCAGAACCTACTACTAGGAACTATGGTCAGTAACAAACAGAGTCGAGGGTAGGGGGAAGATTTGTTTAATGGGAGGAACCTAATGTTGTTTGGCCATGAAAACAACTGATTCAACCATCCATCCATCCATCCATGTTGTAATTAAAAGATAATATGTCATTGTGCTTGATAGGGCCATCTGTGTGATCTATGCTATACATTCTTTTGTCTTTTTCTAGTCCTATACGATTTTTTTCACCTCCACAAGCAAAGTTTAATCACCAGTTATATTCCATTCAACAAATGAATATGCACACATCTCTAAGCCTACATGTTCTGAAAAATTCCTAATTTATCATAGTAACTGATTCTTGTAATATTCGGACGCCACTAAGCTACGAGACTCGGCTGCTCTTTTACTCAAATGATGAAATGAATCCGGGGCAGGTTGCACGTCAATGTAATTCTTAACTGATAAGATGAGAATGAGTTTAAGCATTAAATAACTTACGCTACGCGGATGGGTTTGGACAATATCAACTGCTTCTTGATTGGTAAGGTGCTCCCAAAGACCATCTGACGCAAATATAATGAACTGATCTTGAGGTAGCAGCTGGTGCACTGTAATAGCAGGGTCTGCACTCAAAATCGGTCTTTTGAACGGCTCCCGAAGTCTAAATTTTTGGTATAATGGTTCTCTGTTGAATTCAGCTTTTTTCAGATACACATCTCCGATTGATCTGGAGACCTGTAAAACAACATACCTATTACCAACTGTAACAAATGAAACGAAAATCAATATTAAGAGATAATAGCAAAAACTGCCGGTTCTTGATTAATTAATAGTCCAGGACACATCATTAAAATGCAATACAATTATGAGGAGTAAGAGTAACTGAGGTGAATGTTGACTTCATCCACTACCTCAAAGACATTAAATGAAGTAATAAAATCCACCAATACTGCAAAAAACTTGCTATCAAAGCAATAACTTTACACAGTGACATGCAAATGTCCTCAACTGCCAAAATAGGTCAATTTGATTTCATGAATCTTTCTCCATCTAACACAACCATATTAAAGGCAGAAAGTCATAACTATGACAACCATAGATTAAGACAACCTAAAACTGAAGGGAGTACAGAGGAAGAAACTTTTGCCTCAGATATACCATCATACTTCATCTTGTGACTGAGCATTTCAACAGATAAACACAAGCACAATGGATCAGTTTACATGGTTCACAATCTCTTAAACTGGAGATTTTCCGACATCAGCTAAGATATGGGCAACAGAAATCCCTTGATTTTTGCAATTGAGGTAATTTAGATTGAAGATAATTTCTTGCACACCCTAGTACCATTCATGTGACAAAGGAACAGCACCAAATGTCAAACTAGGTCAAATGCCACTATAGACCTAGAACAAGACGAACCTGAATGAGACCCTTGACACGCCATACATTATGCTTCAAAACTACAATGTGCGAGTCATCAGGGTGCAAAGACTGCAGCTCCTGCCTCACAGATTCTATACTTGCATTATGTTCTGCCGAGAGTTGAATTGCAAGCACTTCCCCAGTAGCCTTGACAAGTCTCCCTAAAACAGCACGGGAATCGCCAAGGTTGGCAACATATAAAGTTCCACCACAGATGATTCCTACTAGACAGCACGAGCCAACTGCTGCAATCTGTGGTTTCAAGGGCCACTGTCTGCTGACTACTGAGAAGAAACCATCTTCTGTGGCCTGAAATGCCTTCTTAATAACCTCCACTGACATGGATTGATGCTCCGCCGTGAATCCTGCAAGATCAAGAAATAAAAGAACCAAAATATTCAACAGCTATTGAGAAAATAATAATTAGCATAAGAAACCAAGTTTAGTAGTCAAGCTCCAATTCATGTTTCTTGCCACTTTAATGACAATAAAAACACATAAAAACTTGTCTTTGGCACAGGACTTTCTTTGCAACAGAAATCATCCATTCAAGATCTTATACCAGCAGATGATATTAGGTGCAAAATATCCCAGATAATCTATTCTTTTTCTTTCCAAAAAAATAAACTAAGCTAAAGTAACTATATATACAGGAACTTCAAATTCTGGCGGATATCAGCACTTACTCTTTAGGTGTTGAAAGAGATGCTCATTGATAAACCGCGAGGTCTCTGGACCACCATGTCCATCATATATTCCCACAAAAGTGCCATATGGACCTGTCTCGTTCGAGCTTAGACACCCTGATTCCAGTTGGCTCTGATCCTCAAGTAAATTATTAGCTTGAACTACAGACATGGAAAACTCTCCATTAAAATGTTGGCCAAGGTCCTTGTACCATAGAAGCCCGTCTTGACGACCACTCGCTTCAGAACCCAAGTGAACATAACGATCCGCCCTTGGCCGAAAGCAGGCCCTTAAAAAGTTCATTAACCCGGATAACATCCCCTCATCTCATCCAGACCACCCTCCAAATTATTCGCATTCCACCAACCTCCCAAAACCAACTTCTCTTACCTAAATTAAACCCAATTATGAACTTATATTATATCAAATCCTCCTCCACGAAGCAGAAATGCAAGCTAGAAGTCTGAAAGCAAAACCCACAAAAATATCAAAATTTAGAGTTCAAAACTGTCCCATGATATCAAGCAACGTGTACTAATTAATGAAGAAGAATTTTTCATATGTGTGGGCAAGGAAAAATCTATTACCACTAACGCCGCAAACAACATCCAGAAAATTCAACACCATTGAATAATAGGCTTTGAAAATATTCACTTTTTCTTCGGAAAGTTATTTGGTCAGCTAGTTCACATTCTGGAAGGTCCAAAACCCAAAAAAACAGAAACTAATATTGCTAAACCAAATATAGCTAAGATACAAACGCCCTAAATTTACTAAATTAACAAAAAACAAAAACCCTCAGCAAATTCAGCTCCAGTACCAAAATTAACACACACAGCTTACTACGGAAGTTACCTTCAGAGCTGATAGAACGGAAACGAAGATCTGAAAGTGAAAAAACGGCGTAGATCTGTGGGTCCGTCACCTCAAAAAGGGGGAAATTAGGAAATTTTCAAAATGAACTTTCTTCTCTAAGGATTTTTTGTTCCTTTTAGTCTTATCCCTCTTTTCTGCGCAGCAATTCGATTATGATGATATGATAGACTGCGAGTGAAAATGAAAACAATATATATAGAGAGAGAAAAGCAAGTGAGAGATGAATTATGAAATTGAAGCAGTAGAGAAGAGAAGAGAAGAGAAGAGAAAGTGGTGTTACTATTAATATTATGGTGTGTTGATTGGGGGTAAATGAACTCTGGTCTATCTCATCAGACAAACCCCATTAGAAACCAACAATGGAGAGCTTCAAGCCAGCAAAGCAGAGGACCAGTTTCGGGCTCCACTCTGTCTCTTCCAAATAGCGAAGATCTAGAGAGAGAGCTAAAATAATGTAAATCTAGAGAGAGAAACAATATGCAGGAGAGAAATAACGATATGCAAAAAATAGGGGAAATTGAAAATCTATATATAATTAATTTCAGAGTGAGAAAAATGCTTATAAAATTGATTTTTTTGGAGAGGAGAGAGTCAATGAAGTGGCGATAAAGATGGGATGAGGTCGGAAATTGCATGGATTTTCCATGTTATGAGCTCTTGCGGTGACGCGTGGGTATCAATTCTGCTATTGGTTGGTTGATTTGGTCTAACTATTTATATTCAAAATTATTGAAAATTACTACTACTAAACTTTATATTTTGGGTGATATATTTATAACAAATTCATGAAATCCTCAATCATATTAATTCTCATCTATTGTTTATTCTCATTCATGTGCAGTCAGTACTAATTGCCACCCAAATTATATGAAGTACTGAATATTTATGTTTTAAGTGTAACAAATACTCCATTCGTTCCATAGTAATGGAGGCGTTTCTTTTCGGCACGGAGATTAAGAAAAATTGTGTTATGTGAATTAAGTAAATGGAGAGTAAAGTGGAAAATGAAAAAGGTAGAGAGATGAAGATACAATAAAGTAAGAGAGACTAAAAAAATTTATTTCCTTAATAATAAAAGCTCAAACTAAGAATTGTGAGTAGCTATCAAAGTTAGTACTATCACTCTAAGTGATCGCAAAAATAAACAGCCAAAAAAAAGTACACTAAATGAAATTATATTTATATAGTATTATTTTTAAATTATACTATATTTTAACCACACTAAATATCTCTTATCAAAACATAAATTTTATATATTACCTACCATATTTTTCCCCTTCTCAAATAAATTCATAGTAAGGCCCCCACAATGGGGCGCGCCACATCAGCAGTTTTATCCTCCTACCCCCACCTGCAATGGGGCGCCATAAGGCGCGCCCTATGCATTTTATTTTATTTGAATATTTAAATAACAAAAAATTGGGAAAAAACTCCATTTCATATATAAAAATTATACATTACAATACGAATTAAAAAAAATACGCAAATTCAACGACGGCGGTTACGGGCCCACACTTCTTTAATCATGTCGTTCATGAGTTACGCATTGTCTTGTTGGTTGCGCATTGAGGCATGTCTAGCTAGAACCTCGTCGAAGCCCGACGGCAATCCTCTAGCGGGGGGCTCGGCCGCCGTGCTGGATGAGCTAGATGCACCGTCATCATCGTTCCACTCGGTGATGCTCCCACCTTCATGCTCGACTATCATGTTGTGCATGATAATGCACGCATACATGACGTCGGCGATGATTTCCTTGAACCAAAGACGAGTCGGCCCTCTCACAACGCCCCACCGTGATCGGAGCACACCAAATGCCCGCTCGACATCCTTCTGCGCCGACTCCTGCTTTTGCGCAAATAAAACCCTCTTCTCACCTATTGGGCAGCTGATCGTCTTCAGAAAAACAGGCCACCGTGGATATATGCCATCGACCAAGTAGTACACATGTGGTATCGGCGCCTGTTGGCAGTGAACTCGATGGGCGGGCCGTTGCCGTTGCATTGCTCGGCGAAGAGGGTGGAGGAGTTGAGGACGTTGATGTCGTTGTTCGACCCGGATACGCCGAAGTACGCATGTCAGATCCAGAGCCGATGGTCAGCGACGGCTTCGAGGATCAAAGTCGGGTGGCTGCCCTTGTATCCACTAGTGAATTGGCCTCTCCACGCCATCGGACAATTCTTCCACTCCCAGTGCATACAGTCGATGCTCCCTAGCATCCCAGGAAAGTCGTGCGTCGTCTCGTGCATCTTCATCAGGCCCAGGCAATCAGCGGCAGTCGGCTTGTGCAAATATGTGTCGCCGTAGGCCTCCACAACTCCCCTACAAAATCTCTTCAAGCACTCCCGGCCTGTTGTCTCCCCGACGTGGAGGTACTCGTCGAAAATGTCCACCGTGGTGCCGTAGGCCAACTGACGGAGTGCAGCCGTGCACTTTTGCAATGGTGTAAGGTCGGGTTTGCCGATGTCGTCTTCCCGATACGTGAAGTATTCATCACGTGACGACAACGTCCGGACAATGCTGAGAAATAGGTAACGCGGCATTCTAAACCGCCGGCGGAAAACAGTCGGTCTCCACGTTGGTTGATCGGCAAAATAGTCTTCAACCAGACGTTGGTGAGCTGCCGCGTGGTCGCGTCGGACAGACGTCCGACGTCGAATAGGCCTGCGGATCTGCTCTGCCGCTTCCTCGCGCTGCAATTCGAGTAAGTATTCCGCCATGGCTTCTTCAACGGCTGCATCTAAGGCTGCCGAGGTCTCCGAGTGCGAACTACCCGACTCCGAGGAGCTTGAACTAGTGGTGTCATCGTCATAGTTCATTTTGGTATGTGAGATAGGTAGAAATGTGAGAGAGGAGTGAAACGAGAGAGGCGAGATGTTCGTATGAACAAGTGAATGAGAAACGAGGTTTAAATAGAAAAAAAAATTCAAAAACGCGTGGCATCTCCACGACCATCATCAGCCGATCCCGCAATAGGGCGTCCGATGGCGCGGACGATGGCCTATCGTCCTCCGAGCCCACAATGGCGCGGACGATGCATCGGGCGTGGGCGTAGGGCGCGGACGATGGCGGGTACCTACAATGGGGCGGACGATGACGTCCGCGGACGATGGCACGCATTGGGCTTGCCATCGGGCGTCCCATTGTGGATGCCCTAACGCCTATGCTATCACAACTTAGTAACGACATCTCTTATCTTATTCTTTTGACATTGATATTGTTCATACAGACATCTACTATATATATATATATTGTAATCTCTCTCATTTATTTTAAATTATTTCTCTCTCATTATTTTCAACTTTAAGGCATTAATCTCGGCATGTGTGTGATACTCTTTGTAAAACTTCATTTAAACTTTGTTTGATTTCATCAATACAAAATGACAGCTTCAATTTAGTAATTTTCGACTAATTTAACTACAAGCAAAAGCTATGTGTGGAATCAAAATACAAAAAACACTCTCTGTTGCGTAATATTGTCATGTCGACATTGGTCCAGTAGTCAAATTAAATTAATATTATATGCATTCATAATAAACTGCATTGTCACTATATGAGTCGCCAATTTTATCAAGCATTTAAAACTTGCCTTTAGACCATGTGTAAAACAATTAAACAAGTATGATAATCATTGGTGCTCGATGATTACATATCTGTTTGATCAATTTCATGCCAATTGAAGTAGTAATATTTTTGTACGAGTTATTTGGTTAAGTATTAACTATAAAATGGATTTTAATGAATTTCCTCAATTCATATTGTTATTAAAACAATAATATTACTGTTTTGAATATATATATATATATATATATGGTTGTGATCAATTGAGATTTTTTAGCCTAATTGAGAAGTGAGATGCATTATCAACCACTCATTTTTATTAAATGAGTGGTCCAGAATTTGCCACATGGAAAATATTTTTAGTTTAATTAATTATGAAAGGGCGTAATGGTAATTTTATGTTTAAATTGGGTTTCTTCCGCTTGTGTTCTCCATCTCCTTCCCAAATCCCCGCCGCAGATTTCGATCTCAGCCCCTCCGCTTCTCCGCCGCCCCCAAAATCTCTGCCACAATCTCCGTCGCCGACAAGCTTCCTGACGCCACCCTATCCTACCTCGACGCCTCCGACGAGCTCCAGACCATCTCAATCGCCGACATCACCACGAATAAGAAGGCAATTTTGGTCGTGTCCTCCGTCGCCGCCTCCTTCATCCGCGCCATCAGCGCCGCCGCCATAACCTCGCTCTCCTGAGCCAATCTCTGCCACATCAGCTTCCTCCTTCTCCATCCTCCTCACCCATTCCTCCAGGTCCATTTTCCTCCACCCGCTCTCGAGATCTCGTTGTCTCTCTACTTCGGTAGAGACTGGATCTTCAAATCGTAACTCCTCACCAGGAGCGTCGTCTGCCGCCGCCGCCGCTCATATAGTGCGATTCTCAATCTGTCGTTCTGTTTCGGTTGACGAAATTGCAATTATTAATTACTCTGTTTTCTCTTCAATTTGACAGCAACAAATGGTTGTTTTGATTTACCTGTGTATTGAGGTAGTGTTCAATCTCGATTCGTTGTGATTGAGGATTGGCTAGTAGCAATTTTCCATTGACATGCTTCAAATCGTTGCTGGAGATCGTCTCCGACGAGATCTGCAACAAGGCGAGCTCGTGCGCGCTGAAGCTGCTGATGCAGATGCTGGAGGCGTCAAAGAAGTCGAGGCTGAAGGCGATCAAGGCCGGCGCGATCTGCATGTTGGTGGAGCTGCGGCCAGAATCGAGCAGATCTAAATGCGAGAGGATTATGCAATTGATCAATTTTGCTTTTGTTACAGTGTTTGTCAGTTGTTGACATTTTGATATATAAGCTGGTGACACTATGACAACTATGGTGCATATCGTGTCAACGGCACATACATGTCATGTCAACTACGGTACATATCGTGTCAACTACACATACAAGCCATGTCAACTACACGTACAACCATGTCAACTGCACATAGAAATCATGTCAACAACAATTATAAGTCATGTCAACTAGACATAAAAGCCATGTCAACAATCCGACACATTAAAACACGAAATGACACTTATACCCCCGTGTTGACATAATGTGATAGCTGTTGACATTTAGTTAATCTTGTGGATTAATGGCTGATATTGCATCTCATTTCTCAATTTAGCTAAATAATCTCAACCTAACAGGACCCTATATATATATATAGGGGTACATTATAATGATAACCCCAATTTCCGTAATAACCCTATAACTAAATCTGGACCACACATTTTTAAAATCACGTGGTCTAGATTCAAACTTAGATTTACTTCATAAAAAAACGCGGGGTAAATATGTCATTTCGCTCATGATAAAATTTACGTATCCAAATTTCGCTCATTTAATTTCTGAATTTCGCTCATTTTATCATTTTATCAGTCAGTCAAAAGTATCATTTTATCAACTCAGAGTATCATTCTATCCGGCAAAACTATCATTCTATGCAATAAACCAAACATATATCATTTTATCAGTCAGTCAAAAGTATCATTTTATCAACTCAGAGTATCATTCTATCCGGCAAAACTATCATTCTATGCAATAAACCTAATATAATCGGCACAATACATAATATACAAACCTACAAAGCAGTAAACGTATCATTTTATCAACTCAGAGTATCATTTTTATAAGGTTACTGTCATTTTATCCGCTTAGATTATCATTTTATTAGGTAAAAGTATCATTTTATTAAACAAAAATGTCATTTTATACACCAAAAATACCTATCATTCTATCGGCTGAAAGTATCATTCTACCCGGTAAAACTATCATTCTATCGGCTGAAAGTATCATTCTATCCGGCAAAACTATCATTTTATCAGTTTTATGTCATTTTGTCACGTTAAAGTATCATTTTATCAGCTTATATGCAATTTCTTCAGCTAAACTATCATTTTTATAAGGTTACTGTCATTTTATCCGCTTAGATTATCATTTTATCAGGTAAAAGTATCATTTTATTAAACAAAAATGTCATTTTATACACCAAAAATACCTATCATTCTATCGGCTGAAAGTATCATTCTACCCGGCAAAACTATCATTCTATCGGCTGAAAGTATCATTCTATCCGGCAAAACTATCATTTTATCAGTTTTATGTCATTTTGTCACGTTAAAGTATCATTTTATCAGCTTATATGCAATTTCTTCAGCTAAACTATCATTTTTATAAGGTTACTGTCATTTTATCCGGTTAGATTATCATTTTATCATGTAAAAGTATCATTTTATTAAACAAAAATGTCATTTTATACACCAAAAATACCTATCATTCTATCGGCAGAAAGTATCATTCTACCCGGTAAAACTATCATTCTATCGGCTGAAAGTATCATTCTATCCGGCAAAACTATCATTTTATGCAGTAAACCTAACATTTATAAGCTAAAAGTATCATTTTATCAACTCAGAGTATCATTCTATCCGGCAAAACTATCATTCTATGCAATAAACCTGTCATTTTATCATTTTATCAATCAGTCAAAAGTATCATTTTATCAACTCAGAGTATCATTCTATCCGGCAAAACTATCATTCTATGCAATAAACCTATCATTTTATCATTTTATCAGTCAGTCAAAAGTATCATTTTATCAATTCAGAGTATCATTCTATCCGGCAAAACTATCACTCTATGCAATAAACCTATCATTTTATCATTTTACGTGATATATGGCGAAATTCAGAAATTAAATGAGGAAAATGACAGTTTTACCCCCACGCTTTTTTTTATGAAGTAAATCTAAGTTTGAATCTCAAAACTATCATTCTATGCAATAAACCTATCATTTTATCATTTTACGTGATATTTGGCAAAATTCAGAAATTAAATGAGAGAAATGACAGTTTTACCCCACGTTTTTTTTATGAAGTAAATCTAAGTTTGAATCTCAACTGCATGATTAGAAATATGTGTGGTCCAGATTTGGTTATAGGGTTATTACGATATTTAGGGGTTATCATATGATCACGAATATATATATATATATATATATATGGTAGTGATCTATGGCAAACACCCCTTAACCAAATAACTAGAGAACAAATCACAGCCACAAGATTAAGAAAATCAAGGGCTGGTATTAATACATGCAATTTTAGAATTTAAAGGAGAAATTAGTTCCATCTCTCACAAATTTACTCCACAATAACAAAACGGGGGTATAATGGTCATTGACAGCCAAATTTAGGCTACGTCATTGCAAATTCAATCCAAAATCCGTTGGTCTTCTTCACCTCGACGCAGCTGCTGGCGCTCCGCCGCAGGAATATGACCTGCTCCGATCTCTCCTCTCGCGCAGGCTTGGGCTCAGAGTTATCTTCGTAGTCACTGCTCTCATCGTCGGAGGCGACCAGAATTTTCTTCTTTGGATCGGATGATTTAGCAGACATTTTTTTTTCGCTTTTGGAATTTGGCAAGTTTAGTGGAAGTTATATAGATGAAGAGTGGATAGTGTGGAAGAATTTAGAGAGTCTGCAGTTTGTTTGTTCTTTTTCAGTTTTGCTTTATTTAATGTTAATATGACATGGAATTGCTAATTGATTAGACGAAAAAAAATGATTGATTTTTTATTCGATTTCTTATCATATATTCGTATAAATATAGAAGATGGGAAATAGGAATCATGTCGTACAAATTTTGTTGAGCGGTTCTTGTTTTCGGAGAAGATCATTGGAAAATTACGTAACAAAATTATAAGTATGTTGAAAACTGAAATCAAGAGTAAAGTAAAATCATGCTAAGAGTGATGTATTTTGTAAACAAGAGTGACGTAAAATCATGCTAAGAGTGATGTGTTTTGTAAACAAGAGTGAAGTAAAATCATGTTAAGAGTGATGTGTTTTGTAAACAAGAGTGAAGTAAAATCATGCGAATAGTGATGTGTTTTGTTAACAAGAGTGAAGTAAAATCATGCTAATAGTGATCGCACTTGTTAATTAAACACTTGTGTTTTATGCTTGTTGCTCAAATCACTTTATTTTATTTCTGATTTATGTTTATTCTATCATACAGATGAAAATTTGACTGCAATAATTGATATTATAAGAACTATTACAATGGATCATACGTCCATATTAGCTGAGGGATCCAACTACAGACAAAGAATTACTATGGGATGAATTGTGAATTGTACACGCGTACAAATTTTAAATACACAAATGTTTGGATTAAAAAAATTAAAATGACTTGTCCCACAACCCATGTCGCGTTCGAAGCTTGACCGCCATCCAGGTGAAATTAATGAAATTGATTAACATTGCTTCCACCCATGAAAGGAACAATACTGGTAGGAATTATCACACTAGTTCCAAGCATTACAAAGTAATGTTGAAATCCTAGAATCACAGATTCACCTGCATTAGTTTTTTGAAATTAATTAGGGATGATCATCAATATGCGAGTTCAATTGAAAGCTCTGTTTCTGCAATTGGAGTACTTCGAGCCATTGACAGAGAGGGATACCCCATGAAGGATTGCTGTTGACGCAAAAATCGACGCCGGGGAGCTTCTCTTTGACAGGGTGAGGCACCAATTCAACCGCTACCTTCGCCGCCATAGTCATCCTCTCTCTGTAAATATTGATAGAGAGGTGGAAATTGGGAAGGAAATAATGTAATTTCCAAAAATACCCTTGGCCTATTTTATATTATTAAAATAAATAATATTTGTTCCATTAAGATGTGTGGTTGAGATTTGTTCTCTAGTTATACACTTAAGATTAGTTATATCTTGATCACTACCTATATATATATATATATATATATATATATGAACTTATGATTTTATGTTACGTGAATAAAATTGCAAATGAGAAATGAAACATACACCAAAGTCAAGCATGGGATATTATGACTTACACAAAATTGAGATATTTTTATTGAGTCTACTAACGCATTAATTATTCGGAGAAAAAAGTATAACAAACTTGATATTTTCTCTTTGACATCGTTGTACAGAAATAATGTTGGACACATAATTTTAGCATCAACATCTGTACTCTTACCAAAGAGCACGGATGTGGGTCCGGACCTACTTTTATTAATTTTTTACTCCATGCTATTCTCCAAAAGCACAATACTCACATTCATACTCTTCCGCAAGGACATGCTCAAGGGTCTCATCATTCTATTATTCAATTTAAATAAAAACATTTCCACAATATTAAAATATATTAAAAATACCTGGAATACTATTACAAATTATAAAAAAAATTAAAAATTACATAATTAAAATCCTAGAAATTAAAAATTACATAATTAAAATCCTAAAAATTTAAAATTACATAATTAAATTCATAAAATTAAAAAAAAACCACTACTCGTGGCCGAATTTCGCCCAAATGTGTTTGATTAGGTCTTCTTGTAGCTCAATGTGGGTTCTTGTATCGCGCATTGTGTGTCTTGTTTCGATCCTCTCGCCTACCGTCGTATGCACACCTCGGCGTGGGGGAGACCTCGTGGTTGAGCTTCCGGCTTCATCCTCGTAGTAAAAGTTAGCCGCCTTCGGTCCTTCGTCAGCTATAATCATATTGTGCAAGATAATACACGTGTACATGATGTCGGCAATATTCTTAACGTACCACAGCCGAGACGGGGCCTTCACAATGTTGAATCGGGCTTGAAGGACCCCAAAAGCTCTTTCGACGTCTTTCCAAGCAGACTCTTGACGCTGCGCAAAAAGAACCCACCTCGGGTCTTGCGGATTGCTGAACGTCTTCACGAAAGTCGACCACCTTGGGTAGATACCATCGGCGAGATAGTAACCCATGTGGTATGCATTTCCGTTGACGGTGAAGTCGATCGCCGGTGCTACACCATTCAAAACATCATTAAAGAGTGGTGAAGAATAGAGCACGTTCAAGTCGTTGTTGGATCCGGCAACACCGAAATATGCATGCCAAATCCATAGTCGGTAGTCGACGACCGCTTCAAGGATAAGCGTTGGGTCGCCGCCTTTGTGGCCGCTTAAGTATTGTCCCTCCAAGCAGTTGGACAATTCTTCCATTTCCAATTCATGCAGTCAACGCTGCCAAGCATACCAGGAAAACCGTGGACTGTTTCGTGAAGATGAAGCAACCGTTAACAATCATCGGTGGTGGGTGCCCGAAGGAATTCCTCACCGAAAGTAGAACGAACGCCGTCGCAAAAAAAATTTGAGGCATAGGATTTCAGTTGCAAATACTCATCGAAGAGGTCAGCGGTTTGCCCAGTAGCAAGTTGTCGGATGGCACAAGTACACTTCTACAATGCCGAGAGACTTTGCCGATCGGTTGCGTCTTTACGTGATTGAAAGTATTCAACACGGGCGGACAATGTGTTGACAATATGCATAAACAACCGTTATGACATGCGAAAACGACACCGAAAGTAATCTTCCGGAAACAGCGGCTGGTCGGGAAAATAGTCGGCAACGTGCCTTTCGTTGGCTCCCTCCCGGTCACGAGGGATGTAGCGGCGAATTGATCTAGTTGGTTGATGAGGAGAGGCGGGGGTAGTGGCGGCGACATAGGCTTCATAGGCGGCACGATATTGTTCATAGAATTCTTGTTCTTCGCGCTCCGCTTCCGCAATGATATCGGTGAAATCCATTTTTGAATTTTTTAGAGAGGGTTTGAGTGAGAGATGAAGATGTAGATGAGTTGTACGAAAAAATATGAATGAGAGATGATTTGATGTGAAAAATGGATGATGAATGTGTGTATTTATAGATGATTTTGGGATTTAAAAAAATATAAAAAATTCAAAAAAACGGTAATAAAACGACTATATTTTTGGGAATTTGAAAATATTTTTTTAATTTTTGGTATTATTTTCGATTTTTTTTTTAAAAATCCAACGGATAATCCATTGGCGAATAGAAACGCGCCACGTCGCCTGCTCAGCGGCACGGATGAGCTCGATACATCGAGCAGCGCCGTGCCAGCGGCGAGAGCGCAACGACGGACAGCACGTTGCCGCGCCAGCGGCACGGACGCCGTCTATCCCAGCGAGCACCGCTGCGGATGCTCTTATCATTCAATTTAAAAATAATATAAAGGCACACAAAAAGTTTAAAATGTTGTATATATGGCAGTATTCACACCCATCGTTTGAAATGCAAAATTGCCCATAAGAAAATGTGGGGCAACTTATTGAATAAAAGTGAAATGAAAATTGAATTAGAGTGTGAAAAGGAAAAAAATGGTATTCCCCACAAGTCAAACTCATCTATTTGTGTTTGGACATTTTTCAGCAAAGCCGATCGGATTTGGACCCTTTTGCATTTCTATTAATAATATTTTGTCAACTTACCATAGTCTACAATGAATGTATCGTCTTACTAAAATATAGTATTGTGATTTATTTATGTGAATCAAATACTCTATCATTTCTCCCTCGATTTCATGTTTTTTATTATGTATTTCTAGATTTACAAATCTCTCTTTATAAGACCTGAATCGTAATAGAAACATAAATATGATATGTAGAGCATTTTATTTTCTGCCTTTGGTTTTGGTTTGTTTTTATTTTGTAACAGATCATTGCTAGTTGTTTTTGTGAATCGATATTCACTATTTTTGTTAGTTTATGCATTTTTTGTTTAGATGAAAAAAGAACTTTGACAAATGACAACATCGTGCTAAAGTATAGTTTCATTATCCCACTTTCCACTTTACACTTATTTTTAGCAATAACCATCAAATTATAAGTGAAGTACTTATGAGGATTTAATATTGGAGATTAGATATTTTGGTTCTTTATTTTTATTCTTACTTAACATTGATATGTTTTTTGTTTGTGTGCCATTTTGGGAAATCTATGCGGCTGGCAAATACACCCAAACTTTTTCAAAAATACAATATCGTCCTATCCTAGCCCATTCATTGTGTTCAAGCTGTCGCACAACTATATTTGGTTGAGAATTTTCGATGAAATTTTCTCATTATTTTTATTGAAGTAACAAGAAAATACAGCCTACAGGGATCCCAATACCACACATAAATTGGTTAATTATTGAAATTATGGAACAGAATTTGTCTAAAATATTAAATATAACCACTTGTATGATTATTTGATTTACAATAACAATTTCAATGCTAAAAAATACTCTAGTAATGCTATAAATAAATAAAAGGCTAATATAGAAATGGGAAGAGAATCAGAGATGGAAGTAAACACGAATTAAATGGTTAATTTTTGCACACAAAAATCAGAAAATAAAATGAGTAGTCATTTTCATTTTCTGATATGAATATGATGGCAGAATTTTGAGTTATATTGGCAATAGGATATGATTTGCTTCTTTCTCTGCGTGGAGGAAATGTTGAGTCAATTTCAAGGGTCTTCTTTCTTGTTTTTATGCTAGTATACAAATTAAATCAAATAACTTTATAATTTGATTGTGAGTTGTGACCAATCATTAAAATTTTATGTAAAGTCGGATTCTTATATAAAATCATTTGATCCTGTTTCGATTTTCGCTTAAAATTACGTAAATTAAAAACCAAAGTTGATAATTAATTGATACATAAAAATCACAGTGAAATAAATTTGGCGATTACTTGCACAAAAAATAATTTAATTAGGGCCTAAAATTTAAAGGGATGTAATGCATTGAAAACGTCTCGCACACCATTTTGTGAAATATAACAAGAAAATTCTCATTTAGTATACTCTATTTGACTTTTAATCGATTATAATGGTGTAAATAATTATTCGATATTTGCATTTGATGGAAAATGCAATCAATAATGTTGTCCTCGCTGCTGTTGTGTATATGGACTTGGGGTAGGCCATTTTTATTACTAGTACACTTATTTGCATGGTTGTCATTTCATGCGTTGTCTATTCTAATTTCAAGAAGAAATATTTTTCTCTCACGGTTGTTTTATATCCCATGATTATATAATTAATCATTTTTATATAAATAATAGTATGTGCTATTTCGCCGACATATGCATGTATTAATTAAATTTATTAGTATGATATTAACTATAACAATTATAATTAGTACTAACATATCATAGTTATAAATAATAAAATTACCTGCCCAAAGTATCATAAGTATCTGATGGTCTTGATTAATTTGTACATTTTCTCCATTTAAAAAAAATCATGTTGCATTTTTTAAATAATAATTCATATCATTAATTTTTATATACTAACATATGATCAACAACTATACCACAACTTACAATACTGTATTAAAATTATTGAAAACGTCATTATAATTATGTTTCATTTTGAACATGTAATACTACTTTTCAATTCTTCTTTTGTAATATTATTAATTTTATTTTATGTGTTCTTGATAATATTTGAGATAATCATATTACTTATTAGCTCCACGGTGTAAAAGTTAAACTACTTGTATGAGACAACCAAAAAGACAATAGGGGTCTATTAAGTTGGAATGGATTGTGTATTACTATATTGTAGTACCTTGTTAAATTAATGTGAGTTAGACATTAGCAATGATTTTTTGTTAATACAAAACAAGCTCAAGTCATAGAAATTAGCGAGCTAAACACAATACAAACCATCCAAGTCTAACCCATTTAACCATCCTAATTAAGGACAATAGCATAAACAAAATAAAGAACAAAACAATCACACTGGCCCAAGCTTACCCATAAAATTAGTCATGACAAACAAATCAGAAGGACAAAGAGCATAGAAATTAACATCCAGAAATGTAATAGAATAAAAAAAGTCAACCCCGCAATCAATTAAAGTAAATTATGATGAACCAAAAAAAACTATCATAAGCAATTACATCAAGAGCTTCTATTTTTTTAAGTTTGCTCTTTTTTGCTCACACTATGATTGAGCACATTTGCCTCGGTGAGAACGAGAATTGTGAAATATTCCATGATTCATGCACCTAGCCACCAAAGTACTCCCTTTGTGGCCTTCAATAAGTGTCTCATTTTGTCATTTTCGTTGGTCCATCAATATATGCCTCAGTTGCTTTTTTTACTACTTTTGATAAATGATCTCACATTTCATTCCACTAACTTTATTTCATTCACAATTCACTATAAAACTAATACATAGTATATAAAAGTAGGACTCACCTTCTACTAAGTTTTTCCACTCACTTTCTACTATATTTATTAAAATCAGCGCCCGGTCAAATTTATATTGTATTGGTGGACTGGAGGGTGTAAAAGTTTCGGTTTTTTTGTCTTGCAGTTTGACTTGAACTCATGAAAAATAGTTTTAATACATTTTTTATTAAGTCGTAACTATTTTAATTGGTTAAGTAGTCAGTTCGCGAGCAATAAATTCATTAGTATAATTGTAACTAGTATATCTCCAAAAGGTTAAATAAAAAACAGCACGTACCTCTATAAATTCTATGGTCAAATACACTACAAACATATATGATATCAGAAAACAAAACAAAAACACCTATATGTCAAAAACAAATACCCTTGTTTGAATGTAAGCATATCATATAAAACCCACACACAATCATATAGCATGGAAGATACGATATGGTGTGTGTATTATATATATTAATAATTGCATAGTTTATACATACAAAATTTAAATGCAAAATCAAATTATCTATCCTTACCTAACAAGTATATTCAGCAAGTCCCACTGAAGGACAGTGGTGAGTGGACTGTTTTTAGTTATGATCAAATAATCAAATACTTTAATTATTCTATTTTGGATCATGTACCTTGGGCTAGTTGAATAGGAAAGCGACAATTTGGGGGTTGCAATTATTTGGATTATTTCAAGTGGGTGAATTAGAGTGTATTTTCGCAAATTATAAAATACTAAGATGTTTTAAAGAGTTTATACATTCATTTAAATTGTTTGACAAATGATAGTATATTATTTTTCAAGTAAGATGTTAGAGTTTGTAATTTTTAAATTTCTTTTGGAGAACCCTTCTGTATTTTTGTTTTTGTAATTGTAATTTAATCATTACTACAAACATATTATAAACTCGACAACGTTAACATATTACTTTAGCTGGAGCAATTTGAATATTTGGTAGCATTTAGTATCCATTGAGTATATTATTTACTCCATATATTAAATTAAAAAAGTAGTCTAATTGTATAACTATACATTATAAGCATAAAAATATTAACTATTTATCGATGCACGTGTTAATAGTATATTTTAACATCATGTTATCTTATACTAAACACTAGAAATTGGTGTAAATATTCATGGCTTTATCATTGCTAATCTAGTATTGCCTACATCCTTCTACAACATTTGGAACATCAACAACAATAGAAACGAGCAAGTACAATATTGAATTAATCACAACCCTCCATTTGAAACCATCAAACCCCACACCACATGCATGAATGCACACCTATAAAAAAAACAAATCATCGCTTCGCACTCAAATCAATTGAATGTGATTATTTGCAGCCACGATGGAGTCTGATGGGACTCTGGCCGCTGTACATTCGTCTCAATCCGATCCTTGGAATGTGCCGTGCCAAGCCACACTCTCGTTCGCTGGTCGAGTCTTCGTTTTCGACAACGTACCATGTGATAAGGTCAACTTTGCACTTTTAGTTTTGGGAGGGTATGAGTTCGATCATAGACATAGTAGTAGCACTAGCCGGCCATTGCCTTCTATTAGAAGCGACGACCCAAAGAGACTACAATGTCTACTTAGGTACTATGAAAAGAAAAAACGTCGATGTTTTGAAAAGAGAATAAGATATAATGTTCGTCGAGACGTTGCACTCAAAATACACCGTCATCAAGGTCAATTTGTCGGGAAGAAGGTTCAAGAAGGATCTACAAAAGTAGCCATCGAAATAAAAAGTAGTTGTGCTAATTGTGGAGTTAAGTCGAGCGATACACCATTGATGCGGAAAGGGCCGGATGGACCGAGGACTCTTTGCAATGCGTGTGGCCTTTATTGGACAATTAGGGGGAAAATGAGGAATATTTGTAAGTTTACTACTATATTTTATTTTCATGCTTCTTAATAGTAGTTGGTATTAGATTTAGACAATGACAACTTTTTAAAAAAAATGAACACTAGTTTATGGAAATGCATTTAGATAACAATCCAGTTTCAAATTTTACGTTTTACTCTCGACACAATACTTTCACTAATATAAACACCTAGGAAGTAGGAGTATATTTTAATAGTACTACATTACTTTTCATTTATCCATATACCCAAGTTGTTACAATCGAGAACTAAAATGAAAGGGTTCAGTGAATTCTAATAAGCTTAAACTTGCATTCCAATTTAATGAAACTATAACAAATAATATACAGTCATAGCATTTTTTGGTCATGCTTAGTTGCAACTGATATGATATGAATCTGATCTGTCTGATTAACTGCCTCATTGCCCCACTCGATTTTTTCAATATGGAATAAAAATTTGATTTCAATCTTATTAAATACTCACATAGTTAAATTGAAAGATTGACAGGACTGGGGTGTAAAAGCTAGGAGTATTTAGTTGATGGAAGTGGGAAATATACGAGTTAAAATATAGTAAGAAATTCATCCTACGCAAAAGTCCAAAAGTCCAATATGTAATAGGAATTGAGAATTAGCGGGGGAGTGCACAAAGATGGAGTGGGAAAGCCGAGGAACAAGGAAAAGAGTAGGAAATGGCATGAAGATTGAAATTGTTGAAAGAAGAAAATATAGAAGTGTCCTAGCCGTTCAAGCAATGAAGTTGGGCAAGATGATGACCCGAGATATCTGCAGTTATGTACTCCAGTTGCAGCCAACTAACAATAAGGTCTCACTTCTACGTACTTACTGGGAATGAGGGTTAAATAACAAGGAACCATGACTCACAAACAATCTGAATCTTAACTTTTAATCTAGTTTTAATTCTTTTTTTGCCTAGTTGCTCTTAGACACCTTTTTCTCTCTGGTCCTAATTGTTAATTTACCTATGGTATTTTGAACTCTTGTTAATTTAAGAAATAATCCTCCTCATTCCATTCTATAGTACTAGAGTCATTTTTCTGTTTTGGGCGTTCCATAGTAATAAAATCATTTACGGTTTTAGTAAAAAGTAACACATTTTCCCACGCTTACTTCATTATTTATACTTTTTCCTCTCTCATACTTTATTATCTTTTTATTTAATGCATTACACACATTTTTCTTAATCTCAGTGTTGAAAATAAATACATTTACTACTATGAAACGGATAGTAGATATTATATATGATTTCATAATTATTTAAAATATTGACCATGTGTCAGCCACCCATTAACCCCGAATGAAAATGGCGAAAAAGCATGTTTAGACATGCATATGCGTGTGTAGATATGTGAGTGTCTAGACTTATATATACACAGTGGTGGACGCAAAATTTTGAAGTTGGGGGGTCCAATTCCGTAACAATTGTAAAATATATTTTAATGTCGCTGTAGCCGAAAGTTACGACATTATTATGATGCGAGGGAAAAAGAGTAATGAGATAGATTTAATAAAATGATATAGAAGCTAGATACATGTATATATTTAATATTACTATTTATGAACAAATTTTGAATAAGTTAAGTTATGAAGTTATATAACATGAAATTTTTTCTGTATAATAGTTGCAGAAAAATAAAAAAAAAAACATCACAAAATACACTAGCTAAAAGAAATTTTGAAATGATTAATTTTGAAAAAATTAATTAATGAAGTACATAAAACATTAGTTTTTTGTGTATAATTGATGCAAGAAATAGAAAAAAAACATCCCAAAAATAATACAATTACAATTAAAAATGATAAAAGTGTATAATTGATGCAAGAAATATAAAAAAAACATCACAAAAATAATAAAACCCCAAATGATATTATATTTGGGATGTTTTTTTTATATTTCTTGCATCAATTATACACAAAAAACTAATGTTTTATGTACTTCATTTTGAATAAGTTTTGAATATTATTATTTATGAATAAATTTTGAATAAGTTAAGTTATGAAGTTATATAACATGAAATTTTTTCTGTATAATAATTGTAGAAAAAAAACATCACAAAATATACTAGCTAAAAAAAATTGAAATGATTAATTTTGAAAATATTAATTAATGAAGTACATAAAACATTAGTTTTTTGTGTGTAATTGATACAAGAAATATAAAAAAACATCCCAAAAATAATACAATTACAATTAAAAATGGTAAAAATGTATAATTGATGCAAGAAATATAAAAAAACATCACAAAAATAATAAAACCCCAAATGGGCTGATTATTGAGAGTAGAACATAGCTTGGGAAATACGCTATGCGAGGAGACAAACCACCTGTTCTGAGATACTATATTATTTTATGAATATAAACTACTCCTTCCATTTTTTCAAAATAACTATTTCTATTTTGGATTGTTATTTAAAAATAGAAACTTTAGAATCTTTCTATTTTAGGAAATAGACCCCACAATCCACTAACTCTACTCTCACTACTTTTTCTCTTATTCTCTCTTACTTTACTCATTTTTCATTTCCTTTCTGTTACTTTACCAATTCTTCTCACTTACTTTACCAATTGTGCAATAAAATTCGTGTCATTTCAAATGTTTCTATTTTTTTAATACGGAGAGAGTATATACTAATGGTTAAAATTGTTGGGGTTCCAAGAGTCCTCCAAACCTCTACATAGGTCTGCCACTGGTACACCTTATATTGAGACTAGAGAGTGGTTTAGTAATTATCTTAATATGAACATTTGAAAACTTCAGTTATAATCACATATTATATAAGTTGGTAGCATAAACTAAAATCTGTTGCCAGCTAATATCAGTTGGAGCAACTGATATACTTTGTGCGATATATAATGCTGCCAAGTGATAAATTCTAAAGTTTTCATTTTAAAGATAATTCTCCCCCTGAATATCACTATATTTTAAGAACTAGTAGTATGTTTTTATGTACGTAGTTATATAATTGTTATAAATTATACTAATACCCACCATGTAGATGTTCAAAAAATCCTAAAGATGCAAACACAGTTTTCTGTAAAAAAAAATTGAACAGGTTAAATTCAAGAATTTTTAAAAATTTTAAGCAATTAATTTCCAAAATAACAGACGATGTAAAATTTACAAATAACAAAAAAAATATGGAACTAATCGAAGAAACCCATATTCCGACGAGACAATCAGCTCAATACTTGTGATATTATAAAGCCCATATTTTCAGCCCATCAACCAGCCCAATCTCCTAAGTTCTTCCCCAATTCTCCTGTCGAAATCTCGATTCAGGGTTTATCGCAATTGTTGTTCATTCCACAGTTAGCGCTGATGCAAAATATGGTGCTTTGGGGTAGATTGAGGGAATCAAGATTTAAATTTCTTGCATTTTTCAACGATTTCAGGAGATTTTACAATCTGAATCCAGCTCCAGCTATCGCAGATCAGCTCGTCTTTTCACGAAAATCACTTCCGATTTTGTATCACCCTAAGTTCATCGCTCAAGATGAGCAATGGGCGCTGTTCCGACAAGTCAGATTCTATGCAAGACCTATTAAGGTAAAGTGTTTCGTTCATAATCATAGTATGCGTTGGTGAGCTCTTGGATTAAACGATCGATGGCTAATTTTAGACGTTGATGTTATGCGTAATTTTGTTCATTCAGAAGAAGGCGGCGAAGGATGATAGTGAGCCTATGATGAATGAGGAAATCACGGCTCCGACGGTTAGACTCGTTATTGATGAAGGTGTTACATAATTACCTGTTTTTTTATGTAGAGTTTTGGTTTAGATATTCATCAGTTTTGTGATGAACTTTTTACTCGTGTTGGTTTTTTGCATTTGGAAAAGATGCTTGGGAAATAACATGTCAAACTGACGAGAAATGAATCAGCTTTTATTTATTAATTTTTGCAATTACCAACTTACTGTATGATGATAAAGTCTGGCTGTGTGTACTTGTAGAGCATCATATTATAGTATCGAGGCATGAAGCATTGGCTCGTGCAAAAAACGCTCAGCTGGATTTGGTCGAGGTAAGGTGTTTATGATATTTGTTTGAGTTTACAAATATTTTATGCATGCTTCTGGCAGACAAGTTTGACATTGCATACTCATAAGTTTATGCATTACTGCTTTCCGTTAGGTCAGTTCCGCAGTCTCTGTCCTTTTTGTTGGTTACAGCCAGCAAAAAACTCTCATATAAAAAACTTTCACAGCTAAGCATGAAAATATTTACGAATTTGTGCATTATACATAAAAAAACTCTCATATATGGGAGCATGATAAAGCTGCACAACAGCACGTACAGAATGAATCATCTCTCTATCTCATGGTGGAATCCTTGGGGCTCTTTGACTAAACATGCTAAAAGCCTAAAAGAAAAGGTGAAATTGAAGGAAGGCTGGGTAATATGTGTAGTTTGCGCAATAGTTGTTCTATCCATTATTTCTTCCTTTTCTGAAATGACAAGTGCTATAAGCAAATGAGATCTGCCGTATCTCATGTTATGTAGGTTTAGAATGATCTCTTTCCTGTTACTTTTGTCGCACTTGCAACTTTGAAAATGCAAACAACATGCTGGAGCAATGTAGAAAATGGTTCTAAATGCTCTCTTATTTTATAATGTTATACATTGTACATTTACTTTAGTTCAACATGGTCGTGCTTTTGTCTCTGTACTGATGAGCACCTGCTTGTTACAGGTTGATAAAACTGGCAAACCACCTGTTTGCAAGATTTTTGACTACAACAGACAAAGGTACATTCAACAAACAAAAGAAAAGGATCGTGCTAAAAGCAAGGTAGACTACATCCAATTGATAAGAGTATTTTTTAATTTGGTTGCATATAGGCTAAAGAGTTAGGAATCTCTATCATTCAATAATGATATTCACCTCGAATTATCAGATGAAGAAGCTGTGGGAGTTGAGTGGTGAATGTAAGTAATTTTGGATTTTAACTATTTTTTTTTATAATTGCTGTTTTCTGTTTCGTGCAGTCCGACACCACACTCAGGCCTGGAGCACCGAAAGAACTTAGATTTGGTGTTAAAATTGTAAGCATGTACCTCTTATCTATTTCCAACTACTTCCATGGTTATAACTAATCCATATTAGTTCCATATACGATCTCTGAACTTACTATTGGGTAGTACTTGCACGTCTAGGGAAATTTTACATGTGTTCTCTAGTTTTAGACTTTTAGTAGAAGTGCACGGTACAAGTGTTCTGGAGGTTGAATAAATCTATGAATGGCTTTTGACAAAACCGTGATGTGCTCTTTACCCTTTTGACTCTTTAGCTTATTCAAGTGTATTATCACATCTAACAAGTTCTGGCCTCCAATGGCTTTGTTTGTATCAGAAAGAAAACGATCTGAAAATAAAAGCTGATATGGCTAAGAGACTCATGGAAAAAGGTTATCGAGTAAAGGTACTCACTAACTCTCTGTCCTTTCTGTTCCCTTTACTGGAAGAATCATTCTCCACTGTGTTTGGACTTCGGAGGCAGTTGTTGGTCCTGGAAATGAGTATCTTTTGAATTTGAAGTATCTTTTGAAGCGTGAGAAGAAAAGGAGAGTTCATGGCTATTTTCTTCTTCAATATCATCCTACATTTGAAACTTATGGAACCAGAAAATACAAAGAGCTGTTTGTTCCTAAATAAATAAAAATTTGTTTCTGTGTATTTAATTGAAAATAATAGCTGTACACCTCTATCAACTAGCAACACCCAAATAAATACTTTTGTGTCGCTTTATTTTCTCTTATTATCTTTCTCTTGGCACTATTACATTGGATGCCCAATTTAAGATTTTTGCATGAGAAACTTGACTCTGGAAAATGGTTTATTTGATTCTATGTAATAGATCTAACATTCAAATGCCAAATGTTTAATATTCACTTATGATATGCGGTTGATATATTCTCAGACAGCAAAAAAGATTTACATTGACACTTATTATACCTGTAGTTAATGTCTTGTTTAAGTATTTTTTTTAAGAGTTCTAAGCGTGGATTCCCACTGCAAATGATCATATATAAAATTCAATATAATGATGATGAGAAATCTATACATATCTCCACTGCTAAGTCTTCAGTAACTAGTTTCTGTAATTTTCTCTTTGATAGTGTACAGCTGCGGATGCTAATGAGGGCGTGGACTTGAAATCATTGTTATCTAAATTTACTCCTTTGGTAGCATCTTACTCCCATTCCTCTTGTGGTTTCTCTTGCTGATTCTCATCTTAAGTTCCCTGTTTTTCCCCTCTACTTGATCATGATTTTAAATTTATCATCTTCATCAGATTGCTGATGTTGCTGTCGTGGAAAGTGGACCCAAGTATGAAAAGAAGCAGGCATTTGTTGTTGTCAGGCACATCAAATATGGTCCTGCCAACAAGAGTTCAGGAAAGAAAGCTTCTGCAACCGCCGACTCTCCAAAGGCGACAGAAGCCTCGGCTGAAGATGCTCAGACTAACAAATCCAACTGGAATGCTTTTGACGGAGATGATGGTGATGCGCACCTGATTTTTGAGATGGACAATGTAGAAAGTGGTCAGCTTGAACGTTCAAAGCATACAGCTTCATCTATTCCATCTGGGACCCAAACAGAAACCCCTCGACCTGTGTATCCACCGAGGGTACCTGTGGCTGTGAACGGCCATGGTGCAACTAACACTGCAGACAGAGTGGCTTCATCTCCAAATCTAGATAACCAGACACGTTTTGGCATGAATACGCTGCCTAGAATGAGACCTGGCCAGCAAGTCGAGGTGCCTCAGCCTGCTTATCCGCCAAGGGTACCCCTGGGTTTGAACTGCCGTGGTACCACAAACACCCCAAACAGAGGGCCTCCATCTCCAAATCAAGAAAACCAGACGCATTTTGGCATGAACACGTTGCCTAGAACTAGACTAGGTCAGCAAGCTGAGTCTCCTCCTCGTGGAATTCCCAAGCAAGGTTCTTCCTCCTCGACTAATCAGAACTTACCGCCCAAAAGTTACGGTATATTCAGCGTGCCAAAGGCAGAGGCAGCGGCAGCAGCACCAGCACCAGCAGCCAACAGACACCAGCAAAATGTACCTCCAGCTGTGGCCTCGTCTCCAACAAGAAATCCTAGAGAACCTTCGGCTGCAGCCTCGTCTCAGGCAAAAAATCCTAGAACGCCTGTGGCCCCGTCTCCGGCTGCAGATTCTGGGCAAGGAAGATATGGAATATTTAGTGCTGAAGAGAGAGAAAAGCAAGCACACAAACGGTGAGGTATAGTTCCTCTAGATGCCTTTCATCAATTTTCATATGGCTTATTTTTTGTAGATTAGTTGCGTACATTTATTTTTCTTCGTATTGATTCAGCTATAATTTAGTAGATGGAAAAGTTGCATCTATTTTGCGATATCAACGCTTGTTGTACTAGAAAAATGATTCAGACTCAACAGCTTATATTACTATGAAATACAGTACTATTAATAAACGTGAGTTATTGGGAACACATCGATTTATTCATGTTTATATTTTGTTTTATATTTCTGGTATGAAGATAAACTAAAGATATAAATATTTCTGCATAATTTATCTCATTGAAAACCTTCACAAACCCAAATAAATCCTTAAGCATATTTACTTATTTTAATTATCTTATAAATATATTGACTACATGTAAAACTTTATAGTATAAAACTTACCATCCAATAATACAGCAATTCTGTATTCTAAATTTTTTTTATGCAAAACATTAAAATGTGTTTAATCATTATGGGTATTGATAATTGATAATGTCTTGAACCATTGGAAAACACCTTATTTTTCATTCGTTAGCCATAATAAATAATTTTTAAAATTTTATCAATTCCTATGTTGTTATAAGTCGCCCAGAAAAAAATAAAAAAAAATGTCTAATCACTAATTCTTAATTTTTTTTATCTAAATAAAAAATTTCCTCTACACTACAATCTCAAAATACTACTACTCCATAAAACAAAGAAACTGATAGTGATTTAAAGCCCATGTAAAAGCCCAATGTTGAACAGCTAGGCCCGGCCCGATCATGACATCAATTCTAAAATCCCGTTCATATGTTCAATTTAATTCAATAATAATTTATTACGTTTATAAAAACAAAAATCGGCTGCAGCGCTTCTCAAATTCACTGCGATTTGGTAAGTTCAATTGAATTCAATTTTTAATTGTTAAACCCTAGTTCCCCTTCCCGTTGCGTGATTGCGCTACTGAAATCTCGATTTTTGTTCAATATAGATGTGTAAATTTAGGGTTGCGAAATCTCTAGTGTTCCTCTCCTTCGCGAAGAAATGATATAGAGCGTTTTGTTAATTTGTAACCACAACAAACTGATTATTGATATTGATTTTCTTCTAATTTTGTTGGTGTTCTGTTAATTGCTGCAGATTTTTGCGCAGTTTTATTCAAGCTTCTAAAATTTAGCTTGTTAAGGATGGATTTTGATGAATATGAATACCTAGAAAATACAGTGGAGAATCCAGAAGCTAAGAAATTGGAGGGGAAGGCCAATGGTGGTGGAAAAGGTGATTATGAAGAGAAGGACAGGAGTCGGAGCTCGAAGCTCAGAAGTGTCGAGGAAGATGGGGATGATTTGGATCACCTGTCGAAGCCGTCTAGGTCAAGAAACGAGTCTTATGATTATGAGAAAGATAGGGGAACACG
Source organism: Salvia splendens (assembly GCF_004379255.2). Lineage (NCBI taxonomy): Eukaryota > Viridiplantae > Streptophyta > Magnoliopsida > Lamiales > Lamiaceae > Salvia > Salvia splendens. Next base: position 16,545,349 of record NC_056040.1, on the reverse strand, counting down.
CTATGGCTCATCTTCAAGAGATAGGGAGAGAGGCGAGAGAGGTGAAAGAGGTGAGAGAGGTGAAAGAGGTGAGAGAGGTGAAAGAGGGGAGAGAGGTGAGAGAGATAGACGGGAGCATCGAACAAGGGACAAGGAGGAGAGGAATAGAGATAGAGAGAAGGATAGTGACAAGAAAAGGAATGGTAACAGAGAGAGAAGAGAACGTGATAACGACAGAGATAGAATCAAGGACGAAGAACACGAGAGGTCCAAACGAAGCAGAAATCACTCAGAAAGGCATCATGAAGAACGTACAAGAGAGAAAAGTAAAGAAGTGGAGAATGTTGAATCAGAATTTAAACCAAGGGAGAGGGTGTTTAGAAATCAAGACCGTGATAACAGGTAACTTCATATTTTTCCGTCTATTATATCATATGAATGTGGACCATAACCTGGGTCTGCAGTTTAATTTTGCCAAGGAGAATTGTTCAAATTGCATTAAGACGATGAATTAATAGGAATCTAATCAGCAAAAAATTTCCTTAAGCAATTCTTTGCATATGATGTCCTCATCAATTGGTCCATTCGCTTAAGAAACTGAAGGTAGAAATAGTGGGACTTGGGACTCCCTAGAAATTGTAAAAACCATTCTGCTAGCAACACGTCTTTTTTTGTTATAGAATATTTAGGGAGTTTCACAGATCTCAAATTCGGATTGATCAATAGATCTCAAATATTCGTCACACTTTCTGTGGTCATATAGATGAGGTTTGTGTTAGTAGAATCTCATTCATGTACCTGTCTCACAGTGGCCATATTATCCAGTAATAAGGTGCTCTTTGAACCTAAGACTTGCATGGCTGGCTTGACTATACAAAGTAAGATACCACAGAAATTCAAATTTGATGTGCATGGCATGTCACTGCGAAATTCATTTTCTACTAGACTTGCATGCCCTTGTCTCTAATAGTTAAGATCCTTTATGGTTATTGAGTGATTGCCTTGCATAATTTTGCATAATGTCCTGTAAAAGTTTCTGTATTTTGATAAATGATGATGTTCATGCATCATCATGTGTCTACCATGTGATTTACTTGCCCATCTGCTCAAAATTTGAGGTCTAAACTCCTGGATATGGTGGTTCTGTTAGCTAAGCTGGATTCTTTGGTGTCACTGTATAATTTGCCATTTCATGATAGTAGAATTATTCTTTAATATGCTGGTTCAACATGTAATATTAGGTTTGCCATATAGGGGCCCGCGTTGTTAGTCAATCCTGAAGTTTTTCAGTGTTCACATTTCTCTTAATTGCCACTTTGTCCCCCAGGTTGGTCTCATTACTTCAATATCAAGATGTTACTTGTTTTGACCTAGTTAGACAACATATTGACCCTATGGAGTTGCCTGCAGGGTTGTGATCTTGGGTTTGGCTCCTTTAAGCATACTGGAGATATTTTTGCTTCTTTGTTGGAACTATCTCTTTTTTGAATATGAAAACTTCGCACGCATCTATTTATTTTCAAGAAGCAAAGAGTTTTTCTCGGACTTTACTATGCAGATGGTCAAGGCTGCTTCTTATGTCTTAGTTAACTAGACCATTGCCTGATTGTTATTGCGGCACACTAATATTATAGCTTTCACATGTTCTATCGTTTTGCAGAAGATACAAAGACAAAAGGGAAGAGAAAGTGGAGCCAGAAGTTGACCCCGAGCGAGACCAGAGGACAGTTTTTGCTTATCAGGTGTTTGATCGGCCGATAATTGTTTTTTCTAGTTCTTTCATTGCATCTGAGGCCCCTGACACATTTTGTTACCATTTCTGTAGATCACCTTAAAGGCTGGTGAGCGAGATATATATGAGTTCTTCTCTAGAGCTGGCAAGGTTGACCTCACATTCTTATTTGTTGTCTTACTCTTTTTTTAGTTATTATGTTCTATTTCTGTAGGTTTCTTGCTTCTGCTAAACATATAGTGTGTCATACAACCTTCCTTTTGGAATATAAAAATTAAACACACATCATAATATGAGCTTGTGTTCTATCATGATTGCATTTTTTAACCACCTGAAGGATTATGATTTTTGGTTGGTAAAAGTTTCTATTGTTTGTCACTTTTAGGTCAGGGATGTGCGGCTTATAATGGATCGCAACACCAGACGCTCCAAAGGAGTCGGGTAATTAATTGTGGATATTGGATATAAATTCATTTTTTCCCTTGGTTATTTGCTTAAAAAGTCAGCATATATTTGGTCATAGTGAAAGATTACTTTACTTTCTTTCAGTTTTTGTGCGTGTTTTATTTGGTTGGGGATGGGGTCCAAAACTAGAAACCTATAACAACAAGTCAACAATGACATGAAGTTATTTATACAGTAATTTTGGTTTGACCAAATAATACTTGCTGTTTTCATGGTATGTAGAAAAGAAAATGGTTTTATTAGAAATATAAAATCATTTGCTGGCTGACTTATCTTCTAGATTTGTTGTTTCCGAATTTTGCTACAAACGATACTTCCTGGTTTATGATGTAAGAGTGAACTTTGCGTCTTTGCAAAACCTGGTAATAACTGTATCCTGTTAATGATTTCTAGTTCATGTGAGCTACACTACTAAGATCCAGGAGAAAGTTTCTTTGAGTTGAGAGAATTTTGTTGATGCAGTAACCCGTCATTGTAACTTTGAAATCTGAATTATATAATCTCCATCAGCAGAAATATATATGCTCGTTGTTTGCAGGATTTTCACTGATATTATACTAGTATGGTATTACTATCCTCCATGATTGCTGATGATCAACTTCTTCTGTGTTGGCAGATACATTGAGTTTTATGATTCAATGTCTGTTCCTATGGCAATAGCTCTATCGGGTCAGCCACTTCTTGGTCAGCCAGTCATGGTAAAACCATCTGAAGCTGAGAAGAATCTTGTTCAGTCTACTACCGCTGCCAGCGGAGGACTTCTTGGCCCATATTCAGGGGGTGCTAGAAGGCTATATGTTGGCAATCTACCTCTTACTATCAAAGAAGAACAGCTTCGCCAGGTGGGAGATCTCAATATTTGTAATTAGATCGTATCATCCTTGTTAGATGGTAGCAATGTTATCAATCTCGTATGGTGGCTTATGGCGGTTTGCCTAAAAACCGCCACAGGGATATGGCGTATTAGTATGGCGGATATGGTGGTCAAAAATTAAATAAATAAAATAATACTTATATATTTATATATAATTCAAAAATTAAAAAATATTAAAAATATAACATCTAAAACACTTTAAACAATTAATAAAGCATAATATACCATTCTAACCACCATGTTTCTTGCATAATGCCCTATTACTAAATGCAGTACACACGCAGTGTTGTCAAATGTCGGATATGGCGGTGCTATGGCAGCGACATGGTGCTATGGCGTTTCCACCACCGAACGCCATGCCATAGCGCCATGGCTCCGCCATATCCGCTATTTGATAACATTGGATGGTAGGCATGTTGTGTGTTAGTCAAAATAGATTCTGATATGGGATCTTGCTTAGGTATTTGAGCCTTTTGGTGCTGTGGAGCTTGTACAGATGCCCAGTGATCCAGGGACTGGGAATTGCAAAGGCTATGCTTTTATACAGGTGAGTTTAAGTTTGCTATGGTATGACTTTCAGATGAAAGTAGAGAATACTCATGGCATTATCCACCCTTGTGTTAAGGGTACTTTTATGGCTCTTCGGTCTTAATTGTATGTCTGACGTTGTTCCTGGCAGTTTGCGCGCCTAGAAGATGCAAAGGCTGCTCAAAATCTGAATGGGCAACTGGAGATTGCAGGTCGATTAATCAAGGTATTGAGTCTTCCTTTATTTCCCCTTCCTCATCAATTTTATTACCAATTGTTTTTTTTCACTGTAGAGGAAGATGCATAAAGGTGTGTTACTAGTTTATGTTTTGCTATGGAGCATATTGTCACACCTCTAGGAATTTTCTTGATGACAACTCCTTGATATAGCTCTTGTAGTTTTCTTTGTTAATTTTCTCACTCTGTAGGTTTCTGCTATTACTGATCAAGCCGGAATGCAAGAGGCTGGAGTAAATCTTGCTGATCTGGATGATGATGAGGGCAATGGCTTGGTTAGTCATGCTACACATTTCTCTCATCCTTTTAAATCATGCTATGTTTTTTCCTAGTTTTTAGTTGACTCGAATTCTCTAAGCATCTAGTTTGTGATTTAGTATTGCACACAAAATGCTGATCTTTGGTCTCACCTGATATGCAGTCCCTGAATGCACAGTCTCGTGCGCTTCTTATGCAGAAATTGGATCGAACTGGAACTGCTTCAAGGTTAATATCTTTTGGTTTTATACTGTTGTCTAGGATTTATGTTAATACGTACTCTTATACACAATTTTCATGTACTGCAGTATCACTGGCTCATCAGTAGCATCAGCTTTTGGACAGGCCTCTGGTCAGATGCTTCCTGGTCTAACAGCTTTTTCTATGCCCGCTCTTACGGTTCCACCTGTAGATACAATTGGTGCTCCCAGTGAATGTTTATTGCTGAAGAACATGTTCGATCCTAATTCAGAGGTATGAATTGGGAAGAATGATATTTGCAGCCTAATGCTTTTTTGGAGTTATTTATATTTTTAACATTTCTGGATAATATTCAAAACTTATTTTACTGCAGACTGAGCCAGATTTTGATCTTGATATAAAGGAAGATGTCCAGGAGGAATGTTCAAAATTTGGCAGATTAAAGCACATCTACATTGAAAAGTAAGTGGCCCATCATACCTCCCAATTTTTCTTTAGAAATTGTAATTAAAACTGTTTCCTTTAAGTAAAATGGATTAAAACTATGGTGCTCTTTGCAATTGGTTTGGTTTTGTGAATTGTTTGAATGGCTATTGACTCTGTTGCAACTATCCTCATTTGTGACACCTTTTCACCCGTCTGTAGCCTATCAAACTCATTTAGTTCTCATTCATATATAACAAGCAATTATCCTTTTCGTTGTCTGTTTGGCTAATATGTGGTATATATGTCCCACTAACCACCAACTTTTTTGAGGTTTATTTGTCGTTGCTGAACCGCAATAGTATGTTTTTCTTGTCGACCTTTTACCAATAAAGAAATCAAAAAGAAAAATGGACTCACCCTAAGCATGCTTTCTATCATTGGAAATGAACTTTTGCTTGTACAAGCTGGTCAACCAAGTGCTCTCTCTAAGCAAATGAACTTTTGCTTGTACTAGCTGGTCTGGAAATCAAGTGTTCTCTTTCTTAGCAGATTTATCCTTAAGCATGTGAATTACTTAGTACTGTTTAGAGTTCTTGGTTCTGGCATGTCAATATTCGTATGCATGTTTCTTTCAAATCAGGAATTCAGCTGGGTTTGTGTACCTGCGGTTTGAAAATGCTCAAGCGGCCATGGCTGCCCAAAACGCACTTCATGGTAGGTGGTTTGCTGGAAAGATGATCACGGCGGCCTACATGGTAACAACTTCCCCCCTCTTTGGTTATAGCTAAGATCGGGTATTCAATAAAATTCACAGCTTTATTTAAAAATAACTATCACCGTTTCGATGCAGGTTCACAGTGACTATGAAGCTAAATTTCCTGATAGCAGCAGCAGCTAGAGACTAGAGTGTTGGTGGCGGTGGATTGCTAAACAACTCATCCTTATTCCTTTTGGCGATTTTGTTTCTTTTTAACCATAGAGAGGCTGCATAAATTAAATGTAATTTTGGAGCTTGCATTCTTTTCATTCTAGGTTGAAAGATTTTGACCTCTCTTCTCAAATTTGCTAGTTATTTGGATCTATTTTATTTAATGTTGTTGTGTGTGACAAAATTAGTTACTACCGTCATTTTAAATTTGGGATTATCAAGTTGACTTATTAATATTTTTGTATAATTACAATACTTGTAAGTTTATGATTTAAAAAACCAATATTTCTTGTAACTTATTATTCAACTCAGATCCAACTACTTTTGCAATATTGTAAATAACATCTAAAATCTATTTCTCCATACTATCCCCTAATATTATAATTTTTGCAAAACGAGTGTGCAAAAGCCCAATATTATAATTTTTGCAAAACGAATGCGCAAAAGTGATTGGGACTTCTAATGGCGGATGGAGGGAGTACCATAAATGTTTCATAGTTGTTCATGTAGAATAAAGTGTTTGCCAAAAATATCTTATTTTGTTCGATTTAGGAAATAGCAATTAAAATGTAAAGTTTATGATATTTTAGATCAATATTAAAATTTGTATAAGAAATAGTACTAAAATTTGGTTAAAGTTTATAATATTTTATACCAATTTTAAGTACAATACGGCTATAGATTGAAACTTAATGTAGAGGGTCAAATTTGATAAGCTTAAATTTTTTTTTAAAAAAAGATTTTTTGTCATAATTTACAAAATAAATCAAAATTCATAAATTTATTCAGAAATTTCGGAAGTAAATATGCTTAGCAATAATAAAACATAATGGATGGAGTGCTGAAAAAGAAACATTTTACTCTGCTTAGTAGAAAGAAATAGCCTTGCAAACAAGTCCTTCAATTCTAGGGTTTTTCCTTCATATTTCATTCTGGCTCAGTATCATCGAATCTGAGGTTCGAATTCGATTCTTCCACGTTTTTTTGGCATTTCCAGTTCAGTTCCGACTGACTCGATTCTAGGTAAGGACAGTGAATCAGGTTTCGTAACTAAAAGGAAGAGAATGAAATTGGAGATTTTCAGCTGTTGTTTATGTATTTTGCCTGACGATTTTAGTGGCGTTTGTGTATCAGATTTCGACGAAAATGACGCAAGACGTTGAGATGAAAGAGCAGCAGCCCACTCCATCGAATCCTGTCTCATCGACTTCTCCTTCGGTTCTTCAGCGTCAGTATTTACTATTTATGCGTGTGAAATTTTACTTTAGATTTACTGTAAGGCGTTGGCTAATCGTAATTGACTTTGGGGATATGGTTTGAAGTGTTTTTCTGTAGTCTTTTGTTACATTTGAAAATATTGTGGAATTGATACTTATTTGGAAATTAATATGTAGATCAATTTTATAATCAATGCACTTCATTGGGTTTTATTTTGCATTTTTGGTTTCTTGTATTAGAACTGAAGGACATAGCTGCATTAATCGAGGTGGGGGCTTATGCAAGAGAAGTTCGTAGGATTGTCAGAGCTATTCGATGGACGATCCAGCTGAGGAAGAATCTTACAGCTTCTGTGGTTTCTGCATTTCTTAATTTTGTGCTTTTGCCAGGATCAGAAGTGCATACTCGCTTGTCTTCTTATGTTCCTAAGGTAAGCATGTCTATATTCGACTGAATTGTTGAATTTAACAATATAGAGAGTATATTGTTCGGATTGTAAGGTGATGATAGGTGATTGGGTGTATTTTATACAGACCATGTGTTTAATCAGTTACCAAAATTTTCTTACATTTTTACATTCACTTAGTTGGTATATGTGATGGTTTCAATTTTTCCTCTAACTCTATTCTTTGTCCTATCCATAAAGTTTACTAATGGAATCGTTTCTTTAAGTTAAGGGGCTGCATGTATTGGTAGCATCATTTTACTAGATTTGTTATGTATATAGGAGGACGAGCATGATATGGTAATTGATACAGCAACATCTGGTACCCAAACTCCTGCAAAGCACTCCTTACCCGAGCTTGAGATCTATAGCTATTTGCTTGTTCTGATATTTCTGATTGATCAGAAGAGATATGATGAGGTATGGGTGTATGATTATGTTAGCACCAGAAGCTTGTCACGTTCATGATGTGAGATGTCTGAAAATTTGGAATATATGGGTGGTTCTTGTTTGTCTACAGGCTAAGGCTTGCTCTTCAGCTGGCATAGCTCGTCTAAAGAATCTCAATAGAAGAACTGTTGATGTCCTAGCTTCCAGGCTCTACTTTTACTACTCTCTAAGCTATGAACTTACTGGGGCTCTTGCTGAAATACGGGGGTATGTATATTTGTCTGGTGTTTGTAAGGCTCTTAGCACTGTTAATGCCTCAGCTGCTCTTTGATGGATGTCAGAAGTTTCTTGATCAACTTATGTCAAAAGAGATGATAAATCCAAATATTTGAACTTTATCATGGTCTCTTTTGTTGTAAACTTGTGCCACATCTAATGGAATAGCATTTCTTAACAGTAATCTTCTCGCTCTACACCGAACTTCGACTATGCGCCATGACGAGTTGGGTCAGGTTGGTTGTCATCGCTCTTTAGTTATAGTCTTGTTATTGGTTTTTGTGACTGATGACATACTGGGATAATACAGGAAACACTTCTGAACCTGTTACTGAGGAATTACCTCCATTACAACTTATACGATATGGCAGAGAAACTGAGATCAAAGGCTCCTCGTTTTGAAGCTCACTCGAATCAGCAGGTAAATCAATTCATTGTTTTGTGTTGGTCAGTTTGAGGCAGATTTCCTGCCCCTGTGTCAAACTGATATTGGAAATTTGGAATTGGACAAAAATGTGAAATGTAATTTAAAGCAATGGGCATATGAATTCCCATGTATTCTCAATCTTTGTAGGGTTGGTAAAGGGCCTGAATAACTTACTGTACTGTACTGTACTGTACTCAGTTCCCACTCATTATAATATCAAGAGGGGGCCATTATTTTGTTAAGGATTTGTTTTTAGACACTGATTGTTGAAAATAACAAAAAGTATAACTGAATTTTGCTTCTCTCAGCCATCAGCTTTTCTTTATGTATGCATCGACAAATTTTCTATGTTACTACTACTCATACTATTATTAGTTACTTAGGTTTTTATTTCGGTTTATTTTGTTGTCATACTTGTCTAGGGAGGTGTGGATGGTAATTGTTCTTTGGCTATCGCTAGCTATAACTTAGGTTGTTGGAGTTTATGCCTCTACATTCTAATTGTTCTCATCTATGAATCTTCTGCAGTTTTCTCGGTATCTGTTTTACCTTGGAAAGATCAGGACAATTCAACTAGAATATACTGACGCTAAAGAGTCCCTGCTCCAAGCTGCCAGGAAAGCACCCATTTCTGCCCTTGGTTTCCGAGTTCAGTGCAACAAATGGGCTGTGATTGTCCGCTTGCTGCTTGGAGAGATTCCAGAAAGAACTGTTTTCATGCAGAAGGGAATGGAGAAGGCACTGCGGCCATACTTTGAGCTTACAAATGTGAGTACTAGACTCGTAAATTCTGACCATAAGAATCACCTTCATGTTTAAGTCCAGGTTTTGTTCTATCTAGAGTCTTTTTTTTTGTCCTTGTCAATCAACCTATAAATGAAGAGAGAGTGAAATTTGTGGGATAGCTGAGAAAAAAAAGCTAATTAACAAAATCATTATTCAACTTTATTCTGCATAAACTTGGTGTACAATCTTTGGGGCTGTTTGGACTGAAAATATAATGACTTATCTGGGCCACTTGCACCCATGTATATACATCTATATTCGAACTTCATCATCCAATACTCTCTCTGTCCCATAAAAATAGATCTCTTTTGCCAATTTTGTCCATCCCTTAAAATTAGCCAATTCAACTTTAGGAAATTTTCTCACTAAATGAGGTGGGCCCCATTCTTCACCAACAATACTTCAATCACCTTTACTTTCTATCTCTCTATTACTTTACCAATTGTGCATTAAAACTCTTGCCGTTTCAAATGTTTGGGACGGAGGGAGTATTAAATACATGGGAGCCTTTTTTGGCTTCTCTAACAGGTAATGTTCTATCCCATAGTTATTTGGCATTCACATATTCTGTTGTGGGCTCAGGCTGTTCGTATTGGAGATTTGGAGCTCTTCAAATCCGTGGCTGAGAAGTTTGCCAGCACCTTCAGCTCTGACGGAACAAGCAATTTGATAGTTAGGCTACGGCACAATGTTATCCGGACCGGCTTGCGGAACATCAGCATCTCGTACTCTAGAATCTCACTTGTTGATGTAGCTAAGAAGCTAAGACTGGATTCTCCAAATCCTGTTGCTGATGCTGAGAGCATTGTTTCCAAAGCAATCAGAGATGGTGCAATCGATGCCACTTTGGATCGTGCTAATGGATGGATGGTATCAAAGGAGACTGGGGACATTTACTCCACAAATGAGCCTCAAATAGCGTTCAACTCGAGGATCGCCTTCTGCCTGAATATGCACAATGAAGCTGTTCGTGCCCTCCGTTTCCCTCCCAACTCCCATAAAGAAAAGGAAAGTGCAGAAAAGAGGAGAGAGAGACAGCAGCAAGAGCAAGAACTTGCTAAACATATAGCTGAGGAGGATGATGATGAATTCTGAGGCCTTCCTTTTATCCAAGAATTTTCTGAGTTTTCAGCAACAGAGTTTCATTTCTAATTCCATAGACTGCATGTGCTACTACTATTCTCTCATTATAGCTTTTTTGCATTCTGTTGTATGAATTTTCTGTTTCAGAATCTAAGCGTTTTAATCTATTTATTTTACCTATTTTTAACTGATCCGGTCGGTGGGAACTGGAAAAATTCCCCCTTTTTCTAGCATATGTTCGCAATGAATGTCTTGGCTCTACAGTTTTAATTTGGAAGAAACATTATAATTTATTTATGAGAGAAATTTATAACATCCGAGAGGGGAAGGAATATATGAACGCCTGCTATCTGTAATTTATGCAATTGTGATTGGCTAGACATATCATGTGTTGAGAGGATCACTATTCGTGATGTCTGTCTTCAATTCAGATCTGCATCTTGATTCGTCTCCCCTTCTTGCTGCATCAATCATGATGAAATGTTCTCATATAGTAAGTTATTGTGCTTCTATTAAACTCGAAATAGGGACCTTTCGCTACATCAAAACTGAAAGAAATAAATAAAGATTCAAGTCTGAACTCGCAGCTTCTGATTATGTTGTCACGTTCAACGATGCGGAAAATCAACATGTATTAGTAGTTACAAGGTGAATTTGTCAACAGAAGAGGGGCTTTAAATCATTCAGCCACCTGAACTTAACCCAAAGGACTTGACCATTGTGCTAACTCTTTCAGCAAACTTTCTGGATGTTATTTTCTTCCCCGGGATGTGAAACGGGTTTGAAACTGCATCGATGTAGGCAGTGTGGAACCTCCCGAAGAACTGTGGAAATTCAGATGACAATGAAAAAGCATTGGTAGAACAAACAATCAGAATAGAAAAGTTAGTAATCTGATTAACAACATGCAGTATAGTAAAAATAAAGGACTAATAATGATCAAATTCTGATTAGTTGGAACTGATTTTATGCTGTTGAGCCAAATTCTGAGAGTAATATATCTAAATGAGCACTAGATTGAGGAGGAGAGATTCAAATGCATGAAGGCCCTAACAATGACAGAAGTCGCTTCTTACGGTTTTTGGTGGTCAAGTTTTACATGAAGTGACTACAATAACAGATATAAGATTCATGATTGAATATAGATGGAATAAGTATGTTTCCATTAAGACAAAAAAGCGAAATTCTCATGGTAAGTAAAATAGGATTAGCAAGAAAGCAGTTGCAGATATTTGTCAAAATTGTGACACTTACAACTCTAGCATCTACATCTCGAACTTCAAGATCAGTTGTTACCAATATGAACTTCACCTTGGTATTGGTCAAATAACCATACCTGAGAAGCATTAGATCATGAGCACAGGTGAGCACTTACCTATGGACAAATAAGCAAATCCATACTCTGTTTTCACCAAAAATAAGAATATTTTGTGCTTACACTTTGTAGTTTTCGGTTGGATTTAGCAAACCAAGAAATGTCTCGTTTGTTACAAGGCCAGACCTTTTCGGGTTGTTCGCTGTTGAAAAAATATGCTAATCGTTAGGAACATGCCATTGTTAAATGAACAGATAAGTGACACAATTCCAATAAAGCATATACAGTAAGATCATAAGCTACAACAGATAGGGCATATGAGAAAATTAGACCTGTTTCTTTACACTTTTCTTTCACACGATACTACCAAGTGTCCCCTTTACAATTTGAATCATAACTATATCAAAATACTCCTCTATATATTTCTACATCAACTCAAATGATTCTAATGTAAATTTTGTTAGACGGAAACTACTTGTTACTAACTCTAGATGTGGTACTTAATAGATCATATTCACTGCCACACACCAACTTAACAATCCTCAATTGTATTACCTCTACCTTTTGTTTGCACGCTCTGAAATACGACAATTTTGTGCATCTGTAGTAGTGTTATAATGCTCTCTCTCTCTCTCTCTCTCTCTCTCTCTCTCTCTCTCTCTCTCTCTCTCTCTCTCTCTCTCTCTCTCTACATCTGTCCAACCCCATATATGCTGCAGTTCAATCGGACTACAAGCAACGCGATTCATAGACACTTATATCAACATAAATCTGGAATTTTACGCATCCATACATGTGATGAACTGCATCATGGTATCTAGCACTATTAAAAACACTGAATCACACATTACACACACCTGTAGACTGACACAAATCTGAGTAAGTTACAGCATTCAAAACACCTAAAAAATCTCCCCTCATTTCCACCAATTGTGCTCGATCTAGCTAAGTTTCTCTTTCATTGAATTTCAAACTGAATCTCTGTTGATTGACTTCTGAATATCCTAACACGCAATGAAGATTCAAACGCATTCCACGCGAATCATAATTTGCTTTATATCGAAAAAATGAAAATGCCTCGATTCTAATGTTAAGTAATACACTAATCAACAATGGACCGAGTAGAAAACCAAAAGCGAACTAACAAGCATATGTACCTCTTTCGTCAACGACGTCGAGAGAACAATGCACGATGTGATGAAGCTTGAGCGAATCATCCCCCTTGGTAAAACTCTGTATGTACAACGGATTATTCTGCACACAACACGATTTTACCATTTTCACATTTTTTAGTTAGCTAAAACAATCATCTGCCTCGGTAAAACTCTGTATGTAGAACGGATTTTCACAGCCACAATTTCATTTCGATCTTCAACCTTTTTGATCAATCAAGCTCAAATTCGGATTTTAGAAGACAGATTGAATGAATGTAGAATCAAAAGGGGAAAAATGGGGTGAGAACCTGGTGGCCGACGACGGCGACGCAGACGATCATGCCTTCATTCATGGTTGAGCTCAGATCTTTTTTGCAGAGTTAATTAATTGAGGGAAAAAAAGAAGCAATAACTTTCGCCAACTACAAATTATGTACACATCACATTTAAATACTTTTTCAATAATATGTGATGAAAAAATTGACAATCAAATCACCGAAATAGATGATGCATAAATGACCAAATTTGTGTTAATATATGTTATACCTTAATAATATAGCCTTTTCATATTAGTATATTAGCACGTTAAAATCTTGTCTTTCTATAAATCTACTGTTCATATAGTATTTGGATGTAATATATACATGAAATTTTATGTAAGTACAAGCTGATAGGCTGACCTTTTAATTAAATCAATAGATATATAGGTCGTATAAGAATATAAAATATTTTGTACAAGGAAAACCTGGTATAGGTGCCTTTTTTTCTGCCGAGCATGAGGTGATCGACTTCATTATGTGTCGATTGCAAGCCTAGAGCTATGCGGCTTTAAGGAGAGGTTCAATGTCGGGTTGGTCGACTCCACTAAGGGCGGAAACCTAGAACCCACGCAGCGGAGGTCAATAGGAAGTCTATGATCACGAAGTGAGGCTTTGAAAGTTGATCATGTGAAGTGCTTTTTATCCACTATATATTATAAGTATTTGTTTTGCTGCTAAATATATATTAGATCTTAACTAATTTTCGTTGGTTACTTTTGCTATCTTCAATTTTTATTTAAGTTAAACATTAATGATTAAATAGTTGCATTATCTCAAACTATCATTTTATATACTACTAAAAATCATACAAATTGGCGTGTTTAAATAGTAGTAGTAGTAGTATAACTTTTCTTAATGCGGCTACATGTCATGTCATGTCAAACTCATCATTATATTATTCAATATTTGAGTATTAATTGGTGGTCTTACCATATTATAAGGAATCAAAACTTTCACCAGTGATAAATTTATAATTTGAGTAGTAATTTGAGAATTACTCCATTAGTGGACTGTAGAATTGTAATATTTGGGCCGTAAATTAGTCGGTGTATATATGGCCCAAGTTTCAGGGCCCAAATCGAATGACGTTGGTAAAAGTTCCCCAATTATTATTTGATTATTTCCATCATCCACCAGCACTAAACCTCGCGCCTTACATTCGATTGCATAATTCAGAGGTACTTTTCGTTTTTCAATCTGAATTTCGTTGTGAGTTGTTTTTCTTCTGCCATAGGTTCCCGTTTTTATTTGTTGGTTATTTTCTATTTTCTGAATTCAGCTGTTCTGGTTAGTAAATTGATGTTTGGGTTTAGTTAGGTTTAAATCTAATGCATAAATTTCTATACTATTATTTATGCAGATATTGTTACACTATCACCTGATTTATAGATCAGTGTGGAAAATTATGGTTGCAGAGAGAGCAGTTCATCCGGATTGCAGGAATGCGTCGAACCCGTATCACGAATGTAGCGATTATTGCTTCAATGTTATTGCTGAAGCGAAACTGAAAACGAATGCAAGTGATTCAGGTTGGTTTTTTCTTTCAATCGTGAAGCTTAAGGTGTTCTATTGCTTAATTGAAAATTTGAAATAAGATAGAAAGTTACCCAGAATCGCTGCTGCTTATGTCAGCTAGGTTTAGACTTTAGAATTGCTTCTATTGTCGAGGTTAGCTTGCGGCCTTACGCGGAAGCAATTCCACCCACTATGATTAAATTATCAAATACTCTCTATGTCCCACACGAATATGCATTTTTTATTGGGAACGAGTTTTAATGTACAATTGGTAAAGTAAGAGCAATGTAAAAAGAAAAAATAATTAAAGTATTGTTAGTGGAGAAAGAGTCCTACCTCATTAGGGAGAAAAGAGTTTCCAAAATTAGAAAGTGCATATTCTTGTGGGACGGACTAAAGGAAAGAGTGCATATTCTTATAGGACGGAGGGAGTATGAATGAATATTGAGTTACTAGTTCGAGATTATTGCTGATGCCAAAAAGACAATAGACTAAAGTGATACTGATTGGTCTTTGATTGATACCTTAATACTTAACATATTAATAAGAGTAGTTTGATGAAAATTGTTGTGGTTTGCTGAAGCTAGATCATTTTGATTGATCTTTGATTGATACCTTAGTAGTAATATTTTGCCAAGACTTGTTGATGAAATGGATCACTTTTCCTTGGAGTCTTTGTTTTTTAAGTTCTTCATTCTTAGACTGTTGTTCAGGGATATATATTATTTGCATAATCAGATTTCAGATTACATAATCAATTGTTTCATTGTTTGGAATGTTACAGATTCAACAATATTTTCGTGTTTAATATCCTAGGACTGGAAGCTGATCATCAGAAGCCAGGTGTGGTGGCCGGGCCAGATCAGCAAGAAGAACAGGATGCTGGAAATGATGGCCCCCAGGAACATTCTGATGGGGAGGCTGGCGTGAATGATGAGTACGCTGCTGTTGATTTTGCTAATCTTACAGGAAGGAAGAAGAAGTTATTTGAACTGAGAATGAAAATGGTACGTGCCTTGAAAGCATAATGTGGATGGACATTTTCTCCCTTCATAGTATCAATCAACATACACATGGTAGACATTGTTCTTTGTTTTTTCGTGTCTTCTTGGTTCTGGTTTTGTTTATCTGTATTAACAGTTTAGTATTTTTTTCACGCAGAATGAGGCAAGAAAAGCCAATCAGATTGCTATGGTGACAGAGAAGAAAAAAATGGAAGCTCCAACAGAAGCTAGAGGAATTTCCAAGCAGAAATGGCTTGAGGAGAGGAAAAAGAAAATTGGAAAACTTTTGGATGCCAATGGCCTGGATATGAGCAAAGCATATATGCTTGATACACAAGAGATGGCGGAGTCAAAATACAAAAAGTGGGAGAAGGCACCTGCCCCTGCTGGATGGGATGGTAAGTGAGCAATCTTTTCTGTTGTTTATTGTTGCAGTTTTTTTTTTATTATGGCACATAATTCTTAAATTTGTGTGTTGCTTTACTGGCATGCACAGAATGATTATTGTATGTTTGTTACATCATGCCATATGTGAACTGTGAGAGATACTTCACATACAGGATGTACTACGTATTTATGCTGGGTGAATGATAACATTCAATGATCAAGCTTAGCCTTTGGATGTGTAGCAACTTGACCTGACCTTTAGTTATTTGATCCTTGTTGCTTGAGTTTCTTCAGACACGAAAAAGCATGGATAGTAACACAGTTTAATTTAGGGAAATCATATTATGAATGATGCGTCTTTCATGTTTTTCATTTTTCTGTACCTCTAAAAATAACTTTTCTTGTGTGTACAGTATTCAATCAAAAAACTCTGTATGATGCTCATAAGAAGAGGACCAAAAAAATTGAAGTAGACCTTGATGCCTACAACCGACTGAAAGAAGAGGATCCAGAATTCTATCGAGGGGCTTCAAGTCTCCAATATGGAAAGGTAAGCATCACTGTAATTTCTAGACAAACCTATTACATTTGGGGATCTCTTTTTCTGGAAGTCGGTGTTCACGGTAATTTTATTGGACAGACGCCACAGATCTCGGATGAGAAGATTGATAAAATGGTCAAAGAACTCACGAGCAGGGAGGACAAATCAAGGTCCTTCAGTAGGAGGCGAAAGTATCGCGAAGAAAAGGATGTCGACTCGATCAATGATCGTAATGAGCATTTCAATAAAAAGATTGAGCGAGCCTTCGGGAAGTACACTTTGGAGATCAAGAACAACCTCGAGAGAGGTACTGCTTTGCCTGACTAATGTACTGGTTGATTACCTCTCATTTTACATGGTGTGCTACTTCATTTCTATTTCTATTTCTGTACTTGACCTTACTTTGAGAAAGATGTAAAATTTGTATGATGAAACTTGTTTAAAGCTACTGTACGTGTGCCATTTGTGTTTTCTACTGTTGCCTGCATTTTTACTACTACTAAACACCTTAAGACAGAGAGAGAGGAGCAGACTTATGTGTCTGCTTATGTCTCTCCCTTTTCCTGCTATGAAGAAATAGCAGACTGCAACCACACATGACACAACATCCTTTGTTACCTATATGTGTTGCACTGGCAACGTGAAAATCAAATGTGGTCCAAATGCAGATATACTTTCTCGTGATCGTGTGCTTAAAATTTGTGGGTAAATATTCGCATCACGAGATATATACTTGGAATTGTAATTCCCCACTTTTGCAAGAAAACCACATCCTCATAACAAAAATACCCATATTAATTCATTCAATGGCTCTTCATGTGAGCAAGCAACCTCTCTTATTCAAATCACATCATAAGCTAGCAATTCCAATGTATTGCTTTCTATCCCTCTCATTGTACTGAGAAATATTAATACTAAGTGGTGTTCGGTTTCCTAGATAAAATAATACTAATATATAAATTAAGATTGAGTTATGAGATTATTTTAGTCATAGGGGGTTAGTCATGACTAATTATCTAATGATTATCTATCTAGGAATGAGTTGAGGAATTAAATCTCATGAACCAAACACACTACTAATTTAATCCGGTATACAATCTTATAAACCGAGCACCCCCTAGTGTATGGTATCAATGAAACGGTCTCCTTACCTCGCTGAATAAAAAACACTTTTCATACCATCTGCATAATGGTATCATACACATGTAAATATGTTATATAGTCTCTTGATTTTACGACATGTGGCCGTTGCCTTTGGGTAAAATGGTGGCTCAAAATGAATATTTCTCATAGTTAGTAGTACTAGTACTAGTACTTTAATAGTGTATATGTATATAGTACTCTAATTAATGTCAAATCAGTCTTAAACTTTAATAAACTTATAATGAACTTATGATTTTTAAATTATGCTAGATGATGTCATTGTTTTTACACATTTGAATTCCCTATACAAATATAGTTGTAATGAGCTCTTCATTATTTTATAATGATGTATT
This sequence comes from Salvia splendens, assembly GCF_004379255.2. Lineage (NCBI taxonomy): Eukaryota > Viridiplantae > Streptophyta > Magnoliopsida > Lamiales > Lamiaceae > Salvia > Salvia splendens. Next base: position 16,527,364 of record NC_056040.1, on the reverse strand, counting down.
TGATATTTAGCGTTTAAAACTAGTCTGGTATATAAAATAACTCTATATATACTCCTGTTGGATACAGTTTTTCGACTATATATCATTTGGTCGTGTATTGGGGTTCGTAGTCAAAAGTGGATAAAGATTATGGCACTCGTCCACAAAGAAAAAGTTCTAGAGTGATTTATGGGTTGAGGGCCTATGAAAGGTGGATAATTGGATTCCTTCATTTGTTTCAATTGAGAGTGGAATTTTGGGAACATCTATTTGGAGAAAAATTAGTCATGTTTTTAAAGTGATAAAGAAAGCAAAGTAAATGAATCAATGAATTTAGTAGTGCGAATTCCGGGTCGATTACTCCAACATCCATGAATCTTTTCGAATCCGCTATACAAACGAAAATGAATATTAAAACGTTTATGCATCATATTCGTTGATGGGAGGTAACAAAGACATTTCAAGATGATTATCTGTACCATGTTTTAATTAATTAAAAAAATGTTTTCTTGTAGTACAAATTTAATAAGCTTAGTTGTAAGTCCATAAAATTACTCGTTGACATGATAAGCATGCAACCTCGCCTAACTAGTACTACCTCCCTATCGATATACTATAATTGAGAATAAATACTATCGCTAGGGTTAGGTAAATGGTTTATTCAACTATTCTACTTTTTACTCTCCTTCAATCACTGAATTGTGATGAAGGGAATCTAAAGAATGTAGTGGAGTTTACCACATTAATAATCAAAGTCTAGAGATAGATCTTTATAGAAAGAATTTACTGGAAATCAAAGAAACACAAAAGCATTAAGTTTCAGTTGCGTTCAAAATAAGTACTCCGACAAGCTCTAAAACAATAATCAAAGATTTGAGAAAGAACTCTATAACTAATGCTAAAGATTGAAAATTACAAAGAAAAGAAAAGAAAAGAAAAGTTTCATAATTAACAATCTCCTCTCTTCATTACACACAAATTATAGCAAATTAACAGAATTCACAGTAGAAGAACAAATAACACTAACAACAAACATCTCAAATCAAACAAGAATTCCTTTCTCTTCTCTCTCTCTTAGTTGGTCGGATTGCTCCTGAACGACCCCAACGCCTTCACCGCGCCGGCCCTCAACACAAACTGGTGGTAGATCGCCGCCGCCAGCGCTCCGACAAACGGTCCCACCCAGAAAATCCACTGCAAAATTTCACAACTTCATAAATTAGCTAAAATCCCTAAAGAAGTCTATTGCATTTACACTACAAATAATAAACTACTTACGTGGTCATCCCACGACTTCTTGTGGCCGTAGATCACGGCGGCGCCGAAGCTCCTCGCCGGGTTGATTCCAGTTCCGGTGATGGGGATGGTCGCCAAATGCACCATGAACACAGCAAATCCGATTGGAAGCGGAGCCAAAACCTAGAAAGTAGAAGAAGCCCTAAATTAATTCGAAATTTTACGGCACAAAAATAAAATTCCTCACTGAGAAAATGAGTGACGTACCGGGATGTGAGAGTCACGCGCGTTTCTCTTGGGGTCAGTGGCGGAGAAGACGGTGTAAACGAGCACGAAGGTGCCAATGATCTCAGCTCCGAGCGCTGTGCCGGTGTTGTACCCGTCCGCGACGGTGTTGGCGCCGCCGCCGAGGCGGTTGTACGGCCCCTTCATGAACGCCTTCACCAGCCCCACGCCGCAGATTGCGCCCAAGCACTGCGACACGATGTACGAAACAGCCCTTATTAGCGACACCTTCCTCGCCAGGAACAGCCCGAACGTCACCGCAGGGTTAATGTGACCACCTGAAACCAGCACAAAAGGTGAGGAAAAACAAAATTGGCTGAAAAATTAGGGGGTTTTTTGGCGAGTTTAGTTTAAATGTTAAATTTTACCTGAGATTCCGGCGGTGCAGTAAACGAGGATGAAGATCATGCCGCCGAAGGCCCAGGCGATGCCGAGGAGGCCGACGCCGTCGCATTGGTCGATGGCGTTGGTCTTCTTGTGGCCGATGACGGTGGCGACGGTGACGTAGAGGAAGAGGAGGGTGGCGATGAACTCGGCGATGAGAGCTCTGTAGAAGGACCAGAGCTTGAGCTCTTCTGCGCCGATGAAGGCGGCCGGAGGGGGGTCCACGTAGTCCTTGCCGTGGGAAGCGGCTTCTTCGCTAACTTCTTTCGTCATATCTCAGCTCTCTCTCACTCTAGTTTGTTTTTTGTTTGTGCGGCTGAGCTGAGTGTGGTGGTGATGCCATTTAAGGGTGGGAGAGGAAGAGACTTTATCATTAACGGATAAGGTAAGGGTATTTTAGGTATACCATTTTGGGACCTCATGTTATGGCTTTCTATAATACTCCTATTAATATTAGTAGCTCTATTAATTACTCCTACTAATACAAAAAAATATAAGTCCCTCTTTCCTGAACTATCTCGTATTATCATTTGGAATTGCCATTAAATTTCTTATTTCTTTTTTAATAATTTTAATAAATACCTATATTTCATGTTTTACTTAGATTTTATTAGTATAAAATAGAATCACTATTACTATTTAACTAATACTCCATTTTCCACTCATTTTACATTTTTAAATCTTCACACCAAATATATTTATCTATAGACGAATGGAAAAATATTAATCTTAGGAATAATAGTCATCAAAATTATGAAATTTATTCAAATTCTGATTAGTTCTACCAAAATTACAAATTACGTAGTTTAAAACTTTGTTTATTATTCCATAGCATATGGGTATGTAAGAATGAATTTGATTAGGTTATTACTATATAACATTATACACATATATGAGATAATTGATCAAAATTGAAATTTTAATACTATTATGTTTTCAAGAATAATACTAAAACTTATGAGAATTTGATCAAATTTTCCTAATTTGAATTGCTATAATGACTTAATCTTATCATTATCCATCCATACAAAAATAAATCATGTTAACTAACATCGCTTTCAGGGACTTTTTTATTCTAAAAACTCAAATTAATTAGTACTCCTACTACTATATCATTATTTTCTATTTTTGTCATCAACTACCCATGTAATCACATGCACTTTGTGATATTCTAGTAAATGGATTTATTAGTTATGGTGAAATAAAAGCAAATTCGATTAATTTTAAAATGGTAAATATAATTTAATATTCTACTAATATTTCTGCTTTCTTACATTTATGTTCTAACGTAGCAATTAGGCCTAATCTTTTTTATTTTTTCCCAATTATACACTCGTAACCAAAATCTAGCTTTAATTGACACACGAATACTTTTTAAAAATGCAACACCATACTTCGATTGATTCTTAAATTCATGTAACATTGTAACCTCTTTGAAGGGTTGAATTCATACATTTTTTACCAAGTGAAATAATCGAGAGAATCTATGAAATAATTATGCAGATTTCCAACTTGTCACCTAAGCAAAACGAGAGCCTGATTCCGATAGCCATGAATTTATTATGAACTCGGTTAAAAGTTAGAACTAAATTTGTTAATGTGTTATAACCTTAAAATATAGATATAAAATAGTTACATTTAGTATTAGTGTTATTAATTCTGAAATATATCAAACAGCTGGATCGATTTTGTGCGTGGTATAAAAATTATTATAAACGTGCAAGAAAAAAAGTCAACCAAAAATCATAGTATTATAAATAATTTACAAAGTACTCCTTATACTCCATGAAACTCTAAGATGTAAATTTATTTATTACGGACTTTGATAAAAACAAACGTTGTGAAATTTGAATGATGATTTTTAATCACAAGAGTACATAAGAAAATAAAATAAAACTTGATTAAATTTGTTTTGAACTAAAGTGCGTGACTAATTAAATTCTAAACCATACTAATGAAAAGAAGCACTCCCTTCGGGAAACTTCCAGTGGACAAGAGAGTTTCATACTGTATCTATAAGGTCATCCACAACGCTGTTCCTATACCGTTCTTATACCGTTCCTTAAACTACTATTTGAGGGCCCCACTGTACTTTTTTACACAATTCCTTAACTAAGGAACGGAACCTGCAACCCTCCGTTCCTTAACCGTTCCTTAAATTACTATTCATTCAATTTCAATTTTTTTTATTTCCAACCCAATTCAATTTAAATAAACACACTTTAAAAAACAAACACACTTTATTAAAAAACACACAACATTAAAAAAATTACAACTTAAACTTAAAAAAATAAAAAGCACACAATTAAAATCCTAAAAAAATAAAAGTACACAATTTTAATAATTTCATCCGCCAAAATTTGCCCAAATGTGCTCAATTAGATCATGTTGGAGTTGGGTGTGGGCACTAGAGTCGCGTGTCCTTGCACGAATAGATAACCGTTCTTGTATAGACGAATGCGCTCCACTTCGAGGCGGACTACTTGCGGTTGAGCTTCCGGGGGATTCGTCGTCGAACCAATTTCCCGCCTCGGGTCCTTCGTCTTGGACAATCATGTTGTGCAAGATTATACACGTATACATGATGTCGACCATGTTTTCCATGTACGTACGGGAGCGTCGTTGGGGCGGTGCGGCTTCTTCGGCCTCCCGTCGTCGATCTTCTTCAAGTGATTGTTGCAATATTTGACGCATTTGTTCAAAAGGATCCATTAGTTTGATTAAATTTGGTAGAAGGAAACGAGAGTTGATTTGAGATGAAAATTGGGGTTGAAATAGAGAGGAATAGATGTGTGTTTGTGATTGAAATGAGTATGAAATAAGAGTATTTATAGAGTAAATAAATAAATAAAAAATATAAAACGGATATAAAAAAACGGTCACATTACCGTTGCAAATTTTTTTTTTTATTAAATTCGTATTTAAAAAAAAAATTGAATTATTGCGTCACCAGGACGAAGCCCACTCGCGGGGCAGCGAGTGGGCTTCACGCGTCGAATGAGAGGCCGCCACGTCGCCTAGGCGCGTGGCGGAACGTTTCGTTCCGCGTTCCTCCGGAACGGAACACGGCACGGCATAGGAACGGGGTGGCACGGAATGGCGACGGAACGCACGCTGCAACGCGTGCCGCCGCGGAACCGTTCCGCCGGAACGGCATAGGAACGGGGGCGGCACAGCGTTGCGGGTGCCCTAAATAGTAAAATTTCACGTCCTGCTGATTAATAAAAAAATATCGAAATTCAAAACCCTTATCATATAGTTACATTTATTAAAGCTAAGTAAATTGCAAACTATACAAATTTGGAATGGAAATTGAATTGGTTGGGATTTTGGAGAAGAAGTCGTGAATAAACATGTCTGGAATTACAACTTGTTATCCACAAATTTTATTTCTGTTTAAAATTCTAAATAGCAGAGAGTGAGAGATGATGGGTGTGTATGAATGTGAGAGAGATAGGAGAGAGAGGGGGTGGGCCCGTAGCGACAGCGAGACCATGTGAGGGCTAATCATCTGTGTCTGTGGTGTGCTGTGGGCTTTACTGCTGTGGGTCCCACCCTCTCCCAACGGTCCAACGTCTTTATCCGTTCGACCTCACTCACAACTTTGGCCCTTGCCTTGCTATCACCCTTCCCAATAAATTAATTTTGTTTTTCCATTTTAAAATCAGATTATTTCCGCATACTGAATATTACTCCACAATTGTGTCAGAATATTGCCCAACTCTTATTGTCGTATCACGTTTGAGCTAATTTGTAGTACTCCTACTTGTTTTGTTCATCCAATATTACATCTTTCAAATTTTAATTTTTAAAATGTCAACAATATATATAAATAAAATAAAAATAATACTTAAAATACATACCAACTTGATGAGTATAGTATATGGATGAAGATCATGACAAAAACTGCAGGTACACAATGAAAATAAAAGAGAAGTTCTCCATATTTACTCCTTTCCATTATAAAGGGTCCGTAAATTTCATTGAGTTTAAAGTGTTTCTTTTACATACAAAAAAATCAGCCGATTTATTAGATCAGAATTTAGATACAAAATACAATTATATTGATTTAATTGTGTCGAATTTATACCGTAGAGTACTGTTTTTTCTAGTTTTACATTTACCTGTATTCTGTCACAGCATAACAAATAAATATGAGCAGCTTAACTGTAAAAAAAAGTCCGGTCTCACCTTTTCCAAGTGAATGAGATATTTTAACAGCGCAAACTTTTTTACCTTTTCTCAGTTGAAGTGATTGTTTACACGACTCATATATCTGTGACTTGTTACCAAACGCACAGAATATAGATGGTGTCAACATTGGATACTATTACTACCACTATATACAAAATTATAAAGGTTAATCAAATATAATCACAAAATTAATAGGTTTATGTTTAAATGCCAGTATAACTTTGACACAATTAAGCTATGATAATTTCATGTCAAGTTTGTGTAACTCGTTATTATCAATACTATTATTATTATTTTAAGTGAGTATTACTAGTATTTTAATTCTTGATTCATTTGAGTTTTAGTTTTCAAATTTGGAGAACTTGGCCTTTGTATAGCTATTATGTAGTGTGATTAGAATTTTATTGAATTAAGTAGTTGTCGTGTCAATAACATAATCGTGTTGTGTTTATTGAATTTTAGTTTGAGCTATTATTAGGTAGTATCGTTGTTATATTGTTGACACAGCAAATAACTAATAGAAATGATTTATACAGCAGCTAGTATATAAAAGAGTCATTATTCGAATTGAAATTTGTAATATTCGCATATTAGTAGCATTTTTTAATACACAAATGATAGATCATTCTTTGGTGTTCTGGATCAAAATATAGTATATTCTTTGGTCCTATATGGACAAATTTCATAACGTGTGGATAAATTAAGGGTTTCTCGATGTAAGTTTTGAAATAATGATTCATGGTTCTTCTATAATCTTCTTTGAAAATTATTGAATACCAAATGAACAGGGGCTATTACCAAATGTTGGTTTCGCCATAATTAATTACTCCATACTAGCTAATCATTCCTGATCAAAGACTACTACATTCTTCAAGCAAGAGCTAATAATTAATGCAAGCTAATTATCAAATTAAAAAATAACATACTATTATCAAACATGAGAAATTTTAAATACTTTAATGCATGTTAAACGTAATACTATTTCATTTCTGTAGAATCTCCATTTAAATTAAATGAGCGTGGTGGGTGGAACAGAAACCAACATTCGATTATATTAATAATAATTATATCATGGAGCTTGTCATGAATTTAATAAAATCTTATACTACTATACTACTAGTAGTTTATATTTTTAGGTGGAATAGGAGTCAAATTTGCTGTCACTCCGATCATTTGGCATTACTCCAATCCAACAGTAATTTAATTTTTATAAATTATAAGTACAATACTGAATGATTGATGTTGCCCCATATAAAAACAACACATTGTCACCACCTTTTATGCATAATAAACATTTTCAACTATGTACTTTTTCTAGTTTCATTCCATGTGCTTCCAAGGCTGTAATATTGTTTTTCTGTTTACCTTTTTTTTAGAGTGATGCTAAATGGCCATAATGTGGTCGGCCATAAAGAATTAATTTAGTCTATTTACATGTATAAAAAATTAGAATTACCGATATAAACTTATATGTGTGTGAATGGACTTGTGAGTTAATACTTATCTTTGAATTCCATTACGTAAAACACATTAATATCACGAATTACTATATACGTTGAGCAACAATCAAGAAATGACAGTAGTAATAAGTTGAGCAAAAACTACGAAAGAACAACACTAACATGTTGAGCAACATATAATGAAGATGATATAAAAGTAAAATCAAGTAATATTAAACCAAAAATTTGAAGAAAAAAAACAATTTTTTATTATTTAATTAATTTATTGCTGGTCATAATGTGGCCGCATAGCATTATTCATCAGAAAATGGGATGGAGCAGTAATTTTTACTAACCGACCATAGTCAAAAGAATCATATTTTGGGAAGAGAAGTCAGTTGAATTTGAGTGGCTCGAGAAATGTACTAGTACTAATTAATCTTGATTCTTCTATGATTTGAGTGTATTTGGCATTGATTTAGGTTGTAGCTATGATAAATAATTAGGTGTGCTTAACTTTTTCAGAAGATGACATGTGTTAACCAGGACCACCACACGTAATAATTCTTAACTTATATTTTACGTTGTGTAATTTATTTATTTACTACTATCATGTTTCGTGTCATATTGTGTTGTATTATTGATTCGAATTATGCACGTAAATACGTGGATAACTTATTATTCAATAACTCTTGTCGTTATTACATCATAATTATACTAATGTTTATGGTCAAGAACTACATCACCTACTTAAGAAAAGGCCATGAGCTTTTTGATGAAATCACAAGTGGCTCAGCTAAAATGTTCGTAGTATATTCTTAGACCAAAATAAATTGATTTTTTTTAATTTGATAGTAAAAATCATAAATATTGTACACATAATTAGTCCCAAGTCCTCATAGGCATTCGAGTCTTGGGCCTGTCATACTCTGGCCCATTAGGTTATTCGACCAATCTGGAATCTTTTATGCTTTTTGTTGTATTTAATTATTTATCTATATAAAATATGTGAGGTTGAGATTGAATGAAAATTTGAAAAGTATCACGTGGAAAACAGCTGCCTAGCACTATCATATTTGAGAGAAAACCATAAAATTGATTTGGACCACTTTATTATTTTTATTTTTATTTTTATAAGAAAAGTTGAAAAACAAAAAGGAAATCCACATAAAAATTATTAATTTTCTATCTTATAGTATAAGGTGCAGCCAAACGGGCCGCCTCGTATTTTGTATTAATCTGTGTTGTTCATACTCTTCCCTATATTCGCTTCTATACATAAATGTGGCCAAAGTTGTTACTGTCAGATTTGAATCGAATCGAATCGATCGATAATTTGATAATAATCTAACCTGAATCGATTGATGTTATCTTCATAAATTCAGCTAAATCTAAATTTGATTCAAATGTAAGTAAAAACACCATTATATTTGAAAATTGGAATAGAGATTAGTATGACCACTTTATTGGTGTCATAAAATAGTATGAATAAATTTGGATTGAAATATGATCAAGTGGATAACCATAGAGTAGCTGCCACGTCACACCTTTACGGAAAGGACCCACCAAAATAACTAGAGTGTTCGAGAGTTTTCGCTTCGTTTGAGACGTAACGGTCTTATTTGTTTCCGTTAATTTATGACCGTTAAGGGGGCGCCAATTTTAATAACCTAATCACCTGTTTTAGAATTTTGTCTTTTAATGTTATACTCCTAATACTCGATCGGTCCCAATAAAAATTAAATATGTTTATTTTGTTATCTCATTAAAAATAAAACGATTTCTAAAATGGAAACAATAATATTAACTCACAAAACAACATAAAATCTCGTGCCGAAAAAGATGTCACACTTGTGAGAGTGACACGACACGGGATTTTAGGAGATTTTATTTTATGTATTAGATGAAAAGAGAAAACATAATATTTTATATTGTTGTGTGAAGGATTTTTTTTCTAAAAATGGAAATGTAACATCTTTAGTGAGACAAACTAAAAAAGAAAGTGATACATCTTTTATGGGACGGAGGGAATACTATATTTTTAAAAAAGAGAAAAAGAGAAAATAACCAAAAAAATATCATGTAATTTATTTATCCCGTAATTTTAAAAAATTGCCAATTACTATATCATAATATTTGACAAATTTTTTCAATTGTCAGTTTGTCACATAGCCAAATTTTATATTTTATGATGCTACGTTTCTAAATTTATCGATATAATGCATTGATATGTAAAATTAAAAGTATAATTGACTAAATATATTAAATGACATCATTTAAATAACTGAATGTTTTGTTTGCGTGACATTTTCCCTTTGCCAAAAACATGCATAATTTTCCTCAAATCATAGACTATGGGATAATTGAAAAAAAATGTTAAAGCCACGATATAATCGTCATTTTTAAAAATTCTGGAACAAGATCATGATTTGACTAAATAATATTTTTGCCAATTACCATAGAAAAATACTAGTAATAAATAATAGTAAGAGAAAGCAAACATGTCCTACCTACAAAGAAAAGACTAAAGAATAACATAAGCTATTTGATAGTAATTATCAACAAAACACGTCAGCAATCATAAAAAACCAACGTACTTACCCAACAATAAAAAATGGCAAAAACAACCCAAATTCAACAACTCCTTAATTGCAAACACATGCAAAAGTGTAGAAACAAAGTGAAAGGAGTTCAGAAACACTCGCAAAATTAGTTACATGATAAATCAGTCTTTAATTTGATGCAATATTAGAAAGAAAAAAAATAGGGTTACCTGAAGAGTTATAATATCGATTTATTTATTATGGTAATACAATAAAATCATTCTAGAGACGAGACGACGATATGCATTAACTTTCTAATGTTTTTACATAAAATAGGTAAGTGTTAGGGCCTCTAGTTAATTATTTGACAGCTAGATTTTTGTTTTTTATACTAATATTTTTTTAAGATGGAGCGTAAATTAATTCAATCTTCCCACTCTTGATTGTATGTGTTCTTAATTTGTAGAATTCTATTTTCCTTAAATAAGAATTAAAACTATTGCATATACTGTCATGTCTATCTATAAAAGACAGCTACATTTTTTACCATTTTTATATAAGTTGGGAGCACAAATCAATTTTGCATAAAACAAAAAATGATGCAGTTGGTTATAACCATGTGCAAACCAAATTTCCAGCGCAGCCACATGCACGACACCAATATATTTGCAACTATTAATCATACTAAAAATATTACGGCATTTGTTAATTAATTAATTTGCCAAATTGCACCATCTTTAAATAATTAAATCTGGTTTATGATATAATTCGGCTTGTTTCAAATTAATTTGGCCGCTATCTGTAGGAGTATTTAATAGAGACGTTGTGCATATCAATTTATGGAATTTCATGCACTCAAAAAGGTTGGCAAATATTGTCACCACACCACGAAAAATCCAATATAATTATGGAATCGACAAGAAAATCTCTGAGTGTCAATTGTTGCATGTGAAGAAATATTGAAATTTGCAACAAAATAGTAGTAACCTAAGTTGTGATATATCTCATTCACAGAGCATAATAAAAACCTAGTTTTTGGAATCATACACAGTTAAAAATGTATAGGAGCCGAGCCAGCCAAAGTTAAAATTCTTAAAATATTAGCTGTTAACTAGTCAAATTTGCTAGTAGTAGTATTTTAAGTGGTAATTACCTTTTAAATTAGTTACATTAGTACTAAAAGAATTAAGAGATTGCAATGTAAATTTGAAATAGAGTTATCTGCATGCCAATATGAGGAGTAAATGACTTAGGTAAATTTAATATCTGTAAACTTTAAATTTGAATTCCAATAAATTAACTACAAAATTGCACTTCAACATCTTGCGGTCCCCTAACAATTAAAACCTTCAGAAACAGATATATATATTAGTAGTATAATATTGGCTGAATATAGCGACGGTTTAAATTCTACTTCTGGATGAAATAATAAATTAATAGTGAAAAACTTATGACTAATATTTAGCGTCCTTATTGTTTTTTTCTAAATACAACAATAATGATTATTATTGTTAAATAATATTTAGCGTCATTGAGTAGTTTAATTTGAGAAAATAATTTATGGACAGACTCTGTAAATAGTATTAACTATTCACTATCAATTCGTAATCATATTATTTTGTAATTTCTCAAATACATTAAATTAAATTAAATTCTAGTTAAATTAGTGTCCCAAATTAATTTCGAAGCGTAACATAAAACAAATCTGAAGGATGGGATTGTTAAAAAGAAACAAAATACTATCGGCCCAAGACCAACATCGGCCCCATAAATCATCCCACTGAAGTTAAGCCCATCATAGGAAATGTTGTATAGAACCTTCGTCTAGGTCTTGGGCTTCGGCCGATTGTGTACAAGCAAGCCCATAACCATTTTCGTATCAATCTGGCATTAACAAGGAAACAAATTCCGGTATTGTGGTGAAATATGCTGTCTATATTATTTGTTGATAAAATAAAATTAATACTAATAAACATGATAAACTTAAAGGCTTATTGTGATTTTTGGCTCTATGGGGAACAAAACTTAAGCTGAATTTCAAAACATCACTTTAATATATTTATCTCTAAAGCATTGTGTCATTTAATTTTCACAGCGATTTTTAAAAGGTTATATTAAGAAATCAAAATCAGGCAAAAGTTAAAAACAATTATTACACATTACAATTATAACATTAAATTACATATGATTAACTTTCAAATTTAACAACCAACTATTCAACCGATTCCAAATGTGAAAAAATTCAATAGTCAAGATATATGAAAGCGACAAAATGACTTGGTATATCCTACCAATAAAATTTTGACATTATAACATAATAAGGTAATTGAATGTGATCAAATGCAAACTTTAAATATTGTACAAACTCCAAACTATAATCTGGACCGTTAGAAAATATCAACAGATGATAAAATAATAGCAACAAAAAATGTTAACATAATGTCAACTGTTGATGTTGTGTTGAAGTTGTGTTGATATTGTATTGATAATGTGTTGACATCAAAATCATGAAATTTTACACCGTGTTGTTATTGTGTGTGTTGATACTGTGTTGAAAAGTTTAGAGTTTGTACAATATAAGAGTTTGCATTTTAGACATAATATGACCCGAGAAATGAAACACTATAACATAATAAGATAATCAACTAATAATCATATTCGTGAACGTAATTAGCACTAGATTTTGTATATTTTTTTGATAATCAAAAGGCTCAACCGAAAAACCAATAAGCAAGAAAACCAAAATAAGAAAACCAAAACAACTCATTTCAGAGTACCAATAGCCAAAAGTCAACGCAAAACCAACAATCAACCAAACGAAGGGCACACAGACCTCAAAAGAAGCACACAAAACACGCAACAAACTCAAACCACAAGCAAGCCCGCCCAACAAAGCACAAAACAACAAGTCGAATGCAAGAATGTCACATTCTCAATGATCTTTGATTGCATTCATGGACTGGTCCTAAGCTTGTAACCCGACTATCTTCTACTCTTGACCAACTCCCCGTACATTTGTCATGGTAAGAAAGGAAATTTTGGACACCATCCTTTGATCTACGAATCTAGCCTCCAAAGTAATAACTCTTAACGATGGTAATCGAGAGACTTGAAAAGGCGATGCATATTAGAAGCTTTTGAGAGAAGAGAATTGTATATCTTCATTGATTAGCTCTCGGTTATCTCCCCAATTTATAGGGAGATTGTACAATGTAAATAAGGTAATAGATCAATCTAATTCTAGACTATGTATTACACATTTATTTCATATCAATCAAATATATTCTCCTCTAATCATGCTTGATTTGGTACGCTTGATTTGTTACTTTTGACACTCCCCCTCAAGTTGAGCAAGGGTATCTCCAATGCTTAACTTGGTCAACACTTCTTTGAACAAACTTGGGTTAACAGCTTTGGTGAGTATGTCTGTCAATTGTTCTTCTGAGCGGATGAACGGGAATTCAATGATGCCTCCGTCTAGTTTCTCTTTGATGAAATGTCGATCAACTTCCACATGTTTTGTTCTATCGTGTTGGACTGGATTTTCTGAGATGCTAATGGCAGCTTTGTTGTCACAGAACAACTGACTCTTCCGAGTAGGTGGGAAGCCAATTTCTGTGAGCAGTCTCTTGAGCCACAGGATTTCCATGAGTCCACTCTTCATTCCTCGGAACTCTGCCTCGGCACTAGATAGAGCTACAACCTTCTGTTTCTTACTCCTCCAAGTAACCAAGTTTCCCCCTATGAAAGTAAAGTAGCCTCCAGTAGATTTTCTATCCACCGGGTTGCTTGCCCAGTCAGCATCGGTGTATCCATCAATCTCCAAGTCTTCTCTCTTTGCTAGGAACACCCCATATCCTACAGTTCCTTTTAAATACCGCACGATCCTCAATGCAGCTTCCATGTGACTCGCTTGAGGTAGGTGCATGAACTGACTTACAATACCCACGGCGTATGCAATGTCGGGTCTGGTGTGTGAGAGATAGATAAGTTTTCCGACAAGCCGTTGATATCTCTCTCTGTCAGCGAGCTCTGCTCCTTCCTCTATCTTCAGACCATGGTTAGGGACCATTGGAGTGTCTGCGGGCTTACATTCAAGGAGACCTGTTTCCGCCAATAGATCTAGAACATATTTTTTCTGCCTTAGGAATATTCCGTGTTTAGATCGCAACACTTCTATCCCCAAGAAGTATTTTAGTGCTCCTAAATCTTTCATCGCGAATTCTTTGAACAAATTCTCCTTCAACCTCTGGATCTCTTCTATGTCATCTCCTGTGATAATCATATCATCAACGTAGATAAGCAGACAAGTTACCTTGTTGTCTCTTCTTTTTGTGAAGAGTGTGTGATCAGACTGACTTTGTTGAAATCCATGCTTGAGCATGGCTTGGCAGAACCTGCCGAACCAGACCCGTGGGGACTGTTTCAACCCATACAAGGTCTTCCGCAGCCGACATATCTCTCCATCTCCAAATTCTCCAGAAAAACCTGGTGGAACCTCCATGTATACTTCCTTGTTCTCTTCCAGTTCTCCATGGAGGAAGGCGTTAGTCACATCAAACTGGTGTAGATTCCAGTCTTTGCATGCCGCAACAGATAGCAGTGTTCGCACAGTCTCCATTTTAGCCACAGGAGATAATGTCTCTTCATAATCTACCCCATATACTTGGGTGTATCCTTTTGCCACGAGTCTCGCCTTGTATCTCTCGATTGAACCATCTGCTCTTCTTTTTATGGTGAATATCCACCGGCATCCAACTGGTTTTTTTCCTTTGGGCAGCGTACATTTCTCCCATGTGCCATTCTTGACTAGAGCGTCTATTTCTTTCTTCATAGCTTCTCTCCAGTGTTTGTGTTTGCTTGCCTCCTCAAATGATTGTGGGATGTCTTCTTCCTCATATAAAGCCATCTCGAAGGCCCGGGCCATTTCTGATAAGTGACCCTGCGCAATATTGGAAACTGCGTATTTTGCCTTTCTCCCTTTCCAATCTGGTGAGTATCGTCTAGGAGGTACCCCTCTTGTTCTCCATGGGGGCAGTTCGTATGGATCATGTATGTCTCCACTAGTTTCACGGTCGTCACTGTTCCTGTCAAGATTAGTATCAACATCTGAACTGATTACCTCGGGAATCGAAGGCGGGGTTGATGGTCGGGTAGTGTCACTTTGTTCCTCATTTTGTATTACAGGACTTGACGGCCCGGCGGTGTTGCTAGCTTCCTCAGTTGGACCAACGTCTGAGACAGGACTTGGCTGTGGTTCTCCCCCTATCTGTGGTTCCCTCGTCTGAGGTTCTCCCCCTATCTGTGGTTCCTTTGTCTGAGGCTCTCCCCCTAACTGGTTATTTTGGATACTTGGCAGCCAATCTAGGAGGTCGTTGTGAGGACTATGGTCTGAAGGTTGTGTCTCCCCCTGACTGCTAGATTGGGTGTAGAAATATTCCCCTTCCACAAAATCGCAATTCATGGTGGTGTGTATCCTACGGGTTTTTGGGTCATAGCATCTATAGCCTTTCTGATTTTTACCGTAGCCAAGGAATACACATTTAAGGGCACAAGGGTCGAATTTGGAACGGTCTTGCTTGGGAATATGAACAAAGACCGAGCACCCGAACACTCTAGGTTCAAGAGATAGGGATGATGGGATTTCAAAATGTTGGGAAAGAGTATCGAGGGGCGTTTTAAAGTTGAGTATTCCGGTTGGAAGACGGTTTATGAGGTATACGGCAGTGGCGACAGCTTCGGGCCAGAAGGATTTTGGTATTTTGGACTCAATTAAAAGAGCTCGTGTGATTTCTAAGATGTAACGGTTTTTCCGTTCCGCAACCCCATTTTGTTCTGGAGTGTAAGCGCATGAGGTTTGGTGGACTAGCCCTGTATTCCTAAAAAATTCTTGCATTTTATGATTGACAAATTCCCCCCCATTATCGGATCTAAGGATCTGGATGGTGTGTTTATATTGGGTTTGAATAAGGTTATAGAAGTCTACAAACTTATCAAACACGTCATGTTTATTTTTTAAGAAATAAATCCAGGTCATGCGGGAGTAGTCATCAACAAAGAGCACAAAATACCGAAAACCTTGTCCCCCCCGGGATAGGAGCGGGACCCCAAACATCCGAATGTATTAAAGCAAAAGGAGATTTTACTCTCGTATTGTTCAATTTGAAGGAATGTCTATGGTTCTTAGCCAACACACAAGTATCACAATGAAAGGACTTCAAGGATTTAGCTAATTCAGGAAAAAGAAGACGAAAGTATCCCAAAGATGGGTGACCTAACCGACGGTGCCAAAGCCAAGCCTGTCTGTCTGTCGGTCCGGGAGTCAGCATCATTGCAGCACTCTGTTGGGCTATCTTGTCCACATAGTACAGTCCGTCTCGCTCAGTGCCACGCCCAACTATCGTCCCCGTCTTGATATCCTGTAGCATGCAGAAGCGGGGTTGCATCAGTAATTTGCAGTTCAGTTCTCTAGTCACGTGACTTATTGATAACAGTTTGTGTGATAAAGACGGAACAAAAAGACAATTAGAGAGGCATAGAGTCGGCGAGATATTGATTGTGCCTGCCCCCATAACTTGTGCTAGGTCCCCACTAGCAGTTTGGACATAGGATTTTTTTGATTTGGATATGGACACAAAATCTGAGGCTTCAAATGATATCGTGTCTGTTGCCCCACAGTCGAAAATCCATTGAGGGTCTTTTGGGCCGAAAACAGATGTAGAAGAACAGGCTAAGGCGTCAAAGGAGTTCCGGCAGGATATGGTTGGCTGATAGTTGACTTGTTCGGAAAGTTGGGGTGCAATTTGCAAAGTTTTTGCAAGTGGGGGGTCAGTTTGGATTTTTTCGGAAGTTTGGGGGGTGTTTTTTGTGTTTTTCTTTCGGTGGGGGTGAAACTGAGATTTTCGGGACTTTAGGGGTGTAATTGGATAGATAACTTTTTGGTGGGGTTTAATTTGGAGTATCTGGGATTTAGTCAATTTGGGATTTTCCTTAGCCGCCTCCCTCAATTCTGCCATGGTGCCCTCGATCGGAGCTGCCCCTTCGCTGTGTGCCCCTTCGCCGCCGCTACCAGCGCCGTCGCTACTGCCCTCAATCGCGCGCCCTCCGGCAGTCGCTCCCACTGGATCGGAGTGGTCTCTAACGCTGACTTCCTGAAGATATCGCTGCCGTTGCTAGATCGACATGGATCCACGGCTGCTGTCTCCGTCAGCAGCAACTGCTGTCCAGCAACTAAGACCTCCGGCATTGCAGACGCTGCTCCCACTGCAGCGCCGCCTCCGACGAGCTTCACGTTGCTGCCATGGCTGGATTAACAAGGATCCATGGCTGCCATTTTCGTTAGCGCCGCCACTGCTGCCGCCCGCCGGAGGATCGGTGTTGGTGGAGTGGTGATGTGCGGCGGCCGCTGTGGCTCTCCCGCCTCCTCGGCCTCCGTCGTTTCGGCCTCCACTCCGGGTTTGCCTTGCCCTCTGCCATTTCACAAATTCTGCAAATTGTGCAGCAAGATATGTGTTTGAAGTCATATTGGATAGTTGGATGTTTTTTATGGGTTTGGTTATGGTTTTGTCAAATTTTGACATCTTGGTGGTTTTGGGAAGGATCGGGAAAGGTATGCCCGGGACAATGATGAATCTGTTATGAGTCCCGAACCTGCTTTGATACCATCTTAACGATGGTAATCGAGAGACTTGAAAAGGCGATGCATATTAGAAGCTTTTGAGAGAAGAGAATTGTATATCTTCATTGATTAGCTCTCGGTTATCTCCCCAATTTATAGGGAGATTGTACAATGTAAATAAGGTAATAGATCAATCTAATTCTAGACTATGTATTACACATTTATTTCATATCAATCAAATATATTCTCCTCTAATCATGCTTGATTTGGTACGCTTGATTTGTTACTTTTGACAATAACCTTTTCACCTAGCCTCCAAAGTAATAACCTTTTCACCATTTCTCAATTCGGGTCCATCTTCTCAAAGATAACTTTATTCCTAAGCCACCAAATGGACCATGCTATCACGTAGAAGAGAGAGGTCTATAACATTCTATCAAACATGAAGAAAGGTGCGTCCATCAAGCTACGAAAGCACGAAATTGGGTCTTTGGGCAGACAGATGAATAGATTCCAACAACTACAAACAAAATACCAAAGTTAATAGCCCATTGCTTATGCTCTTACTATCGTTTAACTTATGCTCTTACTATGCATAGTCTGAGCTATAGTCTACCCCATTACTTATGCTCTTACTATCACAAAAAAGGCTTTTTAGTACCCCACCCTTCCTGTATAGACATGAATCGTGATTGAAAAAGTTAGATAAAATAAAATTGAATTTTGGATGCTTTTTTTCATCTTTAATATTATTATTCTTAAATCTATACTCAACGAAATTCATAAAAAACTTTTTGGTGAGGAGTATTAGTTTTGTACTCAAACTTATCTAACTCTTGAAATCTTTAAATCAAACTCTGAATTGCATAGTTTGTTTGAGGAACTAGTTAAGGCAATGCTCATTTCAATATATTCCACATTAGTTATTGACAAAAGTATAATAGACGAAAGTCACAAAACAATGTTACTCCACAAAACATGAGCCTACTTAATTCACAACTAATATTAGCCTTTTACCCAACTTACGTGGGCTATATAGGCCTATATGTTATTAAGTTTATCTTTTCAAAATACTGTAAAATAAAAGTTACCAGTCAATTAATCAATAAACGACCGCACACCAAATTGCATTCAAAATTGGACCGAAATTAAAAAAATTCGATTATCGGTTAACTAATTACTGGCTTAATTGATTTAATTACTGTTTAATCGATGAACTGATACTCATTACAATGTACTATCAGTCGCACACTATAGGTTAGTAGTATTTCATAATCATAATAAGGTAATGCTATAGAAAGACTGTTCTCAAATAATTACAATCGAGGAATGCTATGGAGCCCTTTGGCAAATATAGTGTTTTTAAAATTTCTTATTTTTCTAATTTATAATTGTTTCTTATAATTTGAAAGTGTATATTACATTAAATTTATGTGTGATTTAATTAAAGCTAAGCTTTGAAATTCAAAATACATAATTATAAAAAAATAATTAAAAGCCAAAAAATATATAATTCAACTATACAATTAAATAATTAAAGGCGGACAATTGATATATTTAGGGCCTCCACAGTGGGGGGACGATAGTCCGCCACTGTAGCCATGCGGACGATGGCACATCCATCGTCCGCGGACAATAGAGCTTCGACCACGCATCGTCCGCCGTATCGTCCGCCCCACTGCGGGTCATGAGGACGGTACCGCGGACGATGCAACGCGTTTTCCTTTTTTTTTAATTCTTCAAAATTTATTATATGTATACACCCCAACTTCACTCTTCCATTCACTATACTCTTCCATTCTCACTCTTTCATACACTATAAAATGAATCCCGATGATTACCCAAGTCTGAATAGTCCGATGTTCAGTGGTGGTGCACGGTGGCCGGGTACACACCCTGATGAATACCGGCCCTTTGACTCCAACACCCAGTACGATCCTGATGAATACCCACGCCCCACCCCCACCGCGCCGCCGCCTCGAGCTCCGCCACCAAGAAGAAGCGGAACAAGCAAAGGGCCCAGAAGTTGCCGCCTCTAGAGAAAAATGAAGAGTTCGCCCCAGGGAGGACGAACTACAACCCGGATGAAACCATCGTCTTGGTTAGGTGTTGGAATTATATTTCGGAGGACCCGGTGTTTGCCAACAACCAAAAGCAAATAGCGTACTGGGAGCGCATCGCTGAGCGCTACAACGAGGCCAAGCCGCCGACCGCCTACAAGCGCCATAGGAAGCAGCTCCACAAGCACTGGGATCAGGTGAAGAAGCAGGTCAATTTGTTCTCGGCGGAGTACAAGAAGTGCTTGAGGGAGCAGGGCAGCGGCGAGAGTTAGACTGATGTGCGCGATAAAAAGCTTGCGTCGTACATTTCATTGTACGGCGATTTCAAGCATTAAAACTCATGGCTCCTCTTGAAGGACAAGCAGAAGTTCCAAGGAGGGATTCTGCCCTTATCGGCTGCGGCGAAGAGGAAGAAGAACACCGCCGTCGGTGATCATACGAGCAGCAAAAACGGCGCACCTCCGATGGACCTCAACCAGTCGATGTACGAGGATGAGAGTTTCGGCACACTGATGTCCTCCCCGCGCCCCATTGGCAGCAAGGCTGCCAAGAACAAGAGCAAGGCGAAGGCGACATCCTCACAAGCCGCGGCCCCGACCCCGATCCCGACCCTGACTTCGGCTGCGGAACATGCCTACGCGGAGTTGGTGGCCCTATAGTGGATGCTCTTATAGATTGATGAAGGAAAGTTAATAAATAAATAACATCGAATGTGAAGTCGTTGCTTGTAACTGGTCATTTAAAAGTAGGAAAATTTTATTTTGAATTTTTGGTTAAAAATGGTCGAATATTTGTCCAGTTGCAAGACTTTATCAAAGCATGAAGCATACGTGCGCTAAATCGGTTGTTTCGAGCAAGCAACGTCGTCTACTCCAATCACGTCTGTGTTTTTGTACTACACGATGTGTTCTCCCCTTATCCACCGTGTTCTTCACACTCTGTCCTCCATAGTACACACACCTTATATAAAAAATTGTACATTGCTGCTAATGTGCTAAGAGCATCCACAGTGGGACGGATGTCCCGGCAGACATTTCGACGGACTTCCCAAAAATACCTCCTGCCACGTCATAAGGACATCCCACTGCACTGCCACGTCATAAGGACATTGTACTGCACAATAGCGGACATCCCGACGGACATCCACAATAATAAAAATGCACAAATTCATCAAATTAAACAATTTACGGAATTAAAATTTCGACACGAATACAGACGGAGAAAGTGCAATGATAATTTCATTAAATAAAAAAAATAATAAAAAAGTACATTTCAAACAAAAAAGGTACTCATCGAACATGTCGGCCGCACCTCCGTATGCCAGCTGCCTGATTGCGGCAGTGCACTTCTGTTTGGGCGTGTGGCCGGGTTTACCAACCGCATCCTCCCTCATCCTGAAATACTCGTATCGACGCTCTAAAGCGCCCACGATACGCAGAAATAGAGGACGATGCATCCTAAAACGTCGTCGGAACATGTTCTCCCCAAACCGCGGCTCCGGAGCGAAGTAGTCCTCATACAAGTGACGGTGTGCAGCGATTTGGTCCCGGGGTACTATAGTTCGACGATGGATGGGTCGAGGTACCGCCGGCTGTTGCTGCTGCTGCAAGGCCGCTTGTATCGCGCGATTTATTTCCCTGGACGTAACGACCCGTAACTATTCTTTAATTCGCCGGCGTACGTCATCAGCACCCCCACCACTACCACTACCACTAGCCATTTTGGATATATAAAAGAAACGTAGAGAGAGAGAAACTCGTTAAAACAAGTGGTGCGAATGAAATGAAGTTCAACGAGCCGTATATATAGAGTTTTTTTTAAAAAATTAAAATTCTGGACGTCCGCTGGGAACCCGCAATGGCGGACGTCAGGACGGACGTCGTCGGAAAGTCGCGGATCTCCGGTGTCCGCAGCGGATGTCCGCTTCCGTCTCTCCCATGCCTAATGCCGGACGTCCCGCGCGAACATTCGGCACGCCGGTCCGACGTCTGCCGCTGTGGAGGCTCTAATGACTCGAATCCAAAATGATAGCACATACAACATTTTCGAATGATCAGTAAAAATTTAGATTGACACTGATCGGCGTTTTACTCGAATCTTTTTGTTTTTGACAAAAAATGCATGATCTGAACTCTCTCCCGAAAAGAGTTCCAAGTAAGATTAATTGTTGTTTTACTTCAAAGTCATTCATTAAACTTATGACTTTTATGATTAAAATTACATTGTTAAAAATGATTAGTCTTAAAAATAAAAATTGATGCTTTTAATAATAGAAGTAATTGTTCTTATGAATAAAGTTATTGTACTCCATGTTACAAAATAATTAAAAAGTGACATTTTTATGATTAAACACGATTATTGCGATAGTGATTATTGATCATAAATACGGAGTACTACCAATTGCTGTTTTAATGTATTAAAACTTACTATATTGGAACGTACAATAAAAGTTAGTAGTAATATTTAAAAAAGGAGTAAGGACCAGGTCGGGCCAGCTCAAACTCGTGCGTACACGAGAGTACGTCCTTTTTATAGAATAATAGGTTCACATATTTAATTTTTTATTTATATATTTCCAAAAAAATCTAGACCTAGTTATTATGTACAAGTATTTACGGAAAAAACGACATATTTTATAGTTTTGTGAGTGCTATTTAAAAATTCATTTAACTTTGTGTACAATATAGCGAAAATAAAATAAATACGAGCATATATTATCGAAAATAAAAAATCAAGTCTATTGTCATGAATTTTTCCTATTGGTACACACTCCCATTATTGTTCTCTTCTTTATGTATTTAAGGAGAATAAAAATGTGTAAGATCCATATTTAAATAATACTCCTAGTACATGGAACGTGACATAGCAGGAAATATGATTGTCAGTAAAGAAAACAATGAATGATTTAATACTGTATATTCACTCAGTTTAGGGTAAAAAATATTTCATATTCATTGATTTAGCAGGCGAAAAAACAGTAATTAGAGATGAAAAGATTTAAAAGGGAAAATATTAATGCTTATATTTATGTATTCCGCAGATCACAAAAGTCCTTAAGGGGGAAAAGAAAAACGTCCAGATTTATGCAAAAGAACTGATTCTACCAAATCAAGTTATCGTAATCAAGAAAGTCACACAGTGTTGTTTCAAATTTAATTAATTCCCAAATAATGCATGACATTTCAAATATTAGTAGACACAAACTTTGAAACGTCAATTCAGACTCCACTTTCATTGTGTAGTTAATTCGATGATTTTAAAAAAAATAGCGTGCCTTAATTCCTTTTCCAGATAGATAAAATTCATGGACTATATTTTCTTATATTCCAAATGTCCTATTCAAATTTATGCATAAAAATACCCTTGCTTTTGGAGACCTTTTGGAGTGGCTACAACAAAGTGGATGAAGAGTAATTTTGGATAAAAATCATATAATTAAGGAAAGGATTCATAACGCAAATCTCCAAACAAAAGAGGGAATTTGGTGAATTTATTTTATTGACAAATGCATGACAGTTCCACCTTTTTTGTATAATATGTTGCGCAAATAACTCGAGTGTTCAATGAACCACCCCATAATTATCAAAGAAATCCATAATGTTTAATTTTCCATATACTATTGGTAAGAAAATCAATATAGATATTTCGAAAATATAAAAAAAATAAAACCTAATCGTATTTCATATACTCCATATTATCAAAGTACCATTCAAGTAAAAGGGCACAATTGTCTTAAAATGTTTGCTGTTTTTGAGGTGAAGTAATTTAGTTGAATTAGCATTAATTACACTAATTCTTTATTAATATTCGAAGCGGGTGATTGGACAAATTATAATCATTTAGCCTCACTTTTTAAAATTGGGACCGACGTAAAAAAAAGGAATAATAATAATTTTGAAACGAACCCAAACCTAATAAGGAACTAAACAAAGGGACAAACAAGTGTGACAAATGACAATACACATCATCGATCAACCAAAGTTAGTATTCTCTAAAACTAAAACCTAATTAAAAAAACATATTTTTCCGATGCATATAATTATCAACAAGATCAAAAACCAAAAACTAATTTTTTTTGAATAAAATTAATTACCGAAATATGTCAAAGCAGAGCTTCCAAACTTGCTTTCTTGGCGACATTGCAAACAGGGCAGCAATCGAGAAAGGCATCGCAATCTCTGCATGAGCAGAGATGCCTGCACGGCAGCATTATCACGCACGATTTCCTAGAATTGCAGCATCTGCAAACCATCTTCCTCGATTCTCCCTCATCCTCCTCTTCTCCTTCTCTCTCTCTCTCCACGCAGCACGACCCCGCGTCCTCCGCTGCCGCCTCCTTCATCCGCGCCCTCAGCGACGCCGCCATCGCCTCCCTCTCCTGCGCCAATCTCTGCCACGTCACCTTCTCCATCTCCATCCTCCTCACGCACTCCTCCAGCTCCACTTTCCTCCTCCCGGCTCTCGAGATCTCGTCGTCTCTCTGCTTCAACAGAGACTGAATCTTCGATTCGTAGCTCCTCACCAGGAGCGCCGTCTGCCGCCGCCGCTGCACCTGCAGCGCCATTCTCAGCCTCTCGTTCTGTTTCGATTGAAGAAAATTGCAATTAGATATTAGTTTTTTCTTCAATTTGAAAGCAAAAAATGGTTGATTTACCTGCGTGTTGAGGTAGTGATCAATCTCGATTCGTTGATTCTGGAATTGAGCGGAGACGATGTGAGGGACAGAGAGATGATGATCGTTGGAATTAGAATGGTAGCAGCGGAGATTGGTTAATCCGTAAGCATTCTCGTCTTGGCATCCACCAAACACGAATCCTGAGTTGCTCATCTGAGCTTGAATCGCCATTGCAGCAGTTGAAGAAAATAAATTGGGGGTAAATCGAATCGAGGGTGAAAATAAAGGGGAAAGAATGATGAGTGTGGAGATAGAGCATTAAAGAGGGAGGTTGAGCAAAAGGCGTACACATGCAGATTTTGTGACTAAACAATCGGGCATATGGACTGATATGGTGAAGGTTAGGAGGGTTGAAAAGTGTGAGTGCGTGTGCGTCAATATATAACTCTCTTTTCTTTTAACTTTGTGCTTGGTGAATAGTTGTTCAATGTGTGTGAGAGAGAAAGAGAGGAGAAGAGAAAGTGTGTGTGTTGTCAGTTGGGTCATATTATGAATGCTGGAGAACAGGATTCGGGGCCTCGATACATTAAAATGGTGAGAGAGATATATTTGGATCTTGTGTTTTCACTAAACAAGTTTCGGTGAATACGTCCAAACCTAACCTATTTTGGATTTTTATTTTTATTTTTATTTTTGATTTTTGATTTTTGATTTTTGATATGGTATAAATTGGCAACTTTTACTCAACTTATTACTACATAAAATTGGCAGCTTTTGATTTTTGATTTTTGATTTTTGATATGGAATAAATTGGCAGCTTTTACTGAACTTATTACTACATAAAATTCTCGTTTGGCAATGCCTAGAGAGCAACTTTGATTCTATACAATAGTAAATTATTTAAAGTACCCATAATACTCCTACTAGTACTTAGTCCAGATATTTTAGAATTAACACAAATTTTTAAAATTAATCATGTAAATGTAAGAGTATTAATGTGATTTTGCGATTAGGGTTTTCTTTTATGGAGCCTGATTTTTGGGTCATGCATGGATTTTTTTTTGTTTGGTTAAGGGAATCACGGCATGATTGCGTTACGTCAAAATATATATACTCCATCAAATATACCACCAATCAATATTTGAAAAAGTATTATTTCGCCAATCGTTATGATTGATTAGCAAATCTTACCTTATTTTTGGTCGATATGCGAAGATTTAGATTATCGATTTAAAATACCACCATTAATACATAACACATTAAAATAAAAGTTTAAATTATGAAAACACAACTTGATTTTGTTATTTTGTGTATATGTGAATTAAGTAAGTTTGTTTATTACGTGAAAAGCATCTACGAATAGCAAAGTCGTGAATGGATACCAAAATTAAAGGCAAAAAATGCAAGCCCTCTAAATAAGGACCAGGTTGGGAAAAGTGGAAGTATTCAAACGCCATTAAATCAAAACCAATGCCATGACAAAAGCAAAGATATGACTTTAGTAATTTCAAGATCTTATGCAACCACCGTTTCTATTTGGCTATAAAACATTTGTTGAATAGTAATATTTTTCTCGTTTTAGTTACACTAAATTCATCGGACCGTTGAATATGGCTATGTATAAATTTCATTTTTTTTTAAGTTTAACAATTTGACAGCCAATTCTTCCAACAACGTGTAATCACAAGAGTTTGAAGGCATTTTTTCCCTCTTCTTTTTTCAATGTATCATTAATCTATATTGTTTACAAATATTCAAAATAGATGAATTAGATACCTAGTACTACTAGTATTTTCAAGAAGCATGAACCATCACGAGCCTTCTACATCTCATTTTTAATAAAATATGCACATATTTTATTGATAAATATATACATATAGCATCTATCTGTATTATCGATCGGACGCAAAATTAAATTAGTAAACATGATGCAATGATGCACGCATTGATAAATAATTAAATAGCAATCATCAATTTGTAACTTTCTTCATAAAAGGCGTAAAGTCGGCTTCTTTGAAGCCATCATTAGTTTACACTTCAAAGTTCAAATAGATAGACATAACAACTTAATCATTTTTTCTTTTGTGTTAATCATGAATACGTAAAAACCGTTTTGTTTTTTTACTATTATACTCCCTCCGTTCCATACTAATGGAGACGTTTCTTTTCGGCACGGAGATTAAGAAAATTTGTGTTAGGTGAGTTAAGTAAAGGGGGAATAAAGTGGAAAATAAAAAAAGGTAGGGAGATGAAGAGAGAAAAAAGTAGAATAGAGTAATGTAGAATAGAGTAAAGTAGGGGTGGAAAAATGTGTTGACTTTTACTAAAAAGGAAAATGACTATATAACTATGAAACATAACAATATAGCAAAATGACTCTATTACTATTGAATGGAGGAAGTATACGTAAAGACAATATTAATTTAGTATTATTCGAATTAAGTGGATCGGTGACTTTTTTCCCATTTCCTCGCTTCTTCTTTGGCGGTGTGACCTTCACTAAAACGCAATTATTTTAAGCTAATCAAGTAATTAATCAATTACGGATTTGATTTATTCAATGATATGACATGTCAGCGTCTAAATCTAATCGCGCATTTTTTTCCCGCAATTGTCGTATGCATATGAAAATTATAAATTTAGTTAAACTATTTGAAATTGATTGCTCGGAGTTGGGTTATTATCTTATATCGATCAGTATTAATTCCCAATTATTCAGTGGTGTAAACACGATTTTAATTATCTTTGTATTATAATCTCGTGTAACAACTACTCTAGCTTCGATCAAAATTTATAAACTATTAAAAGTGCTATGCCATGCACAAAATTTTATTTTAATTTGCAATGTTGGTTACTTGGTTTGGTTTTCAATCAGCCATATATACAGTTGAAACCCTGAATTATTTTAAATTGACAATATCTGAAATTTAACATGATTATTTCATTTAAGCATCTTAAATTTACTTGGTTTGGCTCATATTTTGGTCTTACTTTCGATGCCTTATGGGCTCAAATATGTTATACAGTACTATGATTAATTGAAGATCGATTGATCAGAGTTTTATCACAAAAGCTTTAAAAACTTGAAATTAAATTGATTATAGTCATTATACTAATGCATTTGAATCAACTGGATTTTCTAAAATATTACACCAAATAATAACTAGTGAGAGTACTACAAGTTAGGAATCATTCTTATCAATATCGAAGATCACGTTTTCCTAGCATTAGGATGCTAATTAATACAGTACTTATTTTCTTCCAATTCCCATAATATACACACGTAGTAACGTACTCCTATACATCATCAAATTAAATGCTAGTTTTCACATTGCATAATTATCCAAAATAATCCCACTGCATAACTAAAATTCACAAATTTTCTAAACAAACACCCTCCTAATTTGTTAATTATTAGCTTTTAATAATTATATTTATAATGAAAGTAATGTGGCTGAATTATCTCAAGCCCAAAATCATTTCAAGTCCTGCCCAAGAAAGAAGCTCCAGCTCGATGATATGAAGTTCAGCTCATTGTTGAAGCTGAAAGGCGTTACTTTTCTGTTTTAAAACGGCTAGGTTTTGTCGTTTCATCTCTTGTATTGTGTTTCATATATAAGGGGGAATCAGAGAGAGAGAGTGAGAGCAGCACACACAAACCACACAGCTTTTTCCATTATGAGTTTTACAATTGAAGCAGGGGTTTTCAATTGAGAGATTAGCTTTAGAGATTAGTTTGATTTGTATGGGGATTCTTTGTTTCTGCACTAAATAAAATCACCTCCTACTTCGTCCGTGGATGTAAATCTCGCAAGAGATTGAACCACGTAATTCTCGTGTCGTCTAATCGATACATTTGTTCTTGATTTAACATATAATATATTATAGAATGTGACAATTGGTAATTATTTAAATTCGACATGTCATATGACTCATATCATTAAAATCAGCCACTCGAGAGTAAAATCATTCTATTTACATGTTTATTTTTTTTTTGATAAAATTATTGACAGTTCAAACTTTTCATATTTAATTCCAGGATCTAACAGCAACATCAATTTTTGGCTCCTTGATGTACTAAGTCAAATTTTGGCAAATTACTCTTGGCAATTAAATGTCGATGCGAAATAATTACTTGTACAAATTTTAAAATAAAAGTACGTGTACAAATTACAAAAATGCAATAATAGTAGTAATAATTAAATAAGGATAATCAGTACGCACGGACAACGTTTGTTTTATTTGTACATTGCCTTGTCCATCTATATAGATAGATGGACCATTCTACCCCTTTCCTATACATTTAATAAGAGAAGCTATTATTTGGCAGAAATTTAATATTTATGTGATCTCTTATTTCTACCTTGCGTATTTATCATAGACTGCATTTATGTGTGAATTTGACCCTACGCTATGCGATTCAAATTGTATCTTCATACATTTTAATTAAGTTGTAATTAAATAGAGAGATAGTTGTTATATTAGTATATATATTATGTGACCACAACTCTTGCTTAGATTATGTTTTATGATAGAGTTGTCATTAATTTTATAAGTTTATAAACCAAAAGGTCAAAGCTTGAATTGTTAATTTTGTACTATAATTTCAAATAGATGAATAAACTAACAAAGTAAACTTTAATTTGTTATGCAATTTACAAAATAAATAATCTTAATATCAATATTCACGCTATTAGATTAAACTAAATGTACATAACAAAATAAATAGCGTTAAATAAACCGAACAATAGTGGTGCCCAGGCATGATGCTTACATACATAAACTACATAAATAGTATTTAATCTTTCACTTTTGCACAAAAATGATACATGATCTTTGTTTTCAAATGTGTATTTTAAGCTTATAAAGAATTTTTTTCGACAAATCTAAGAAATAAATATTAGTATTCCACCATACAGAGTATTATTTTATATTTTTGGACACAAAAAAAGAATGACAAACTGAGGATAAGTAGCAATTATGAATATAGACGCAGTGGGATTGGTTTGATCTACTGCACCAATAACTTTTATTTTTCGTGGTTGAGTGTATTAATTCCCTACCAAATAAAATGGCCCCAAAATTCAATCTGCTATAAAAATTCTGAATAATAATTACGTGAATTTTGTTCGTACATATATAATTATGTTTATTTTTTGTCGCTTCATTTTTCAAATGATCAAAGAGGTATAAATAATTCCATTTTTATTGTATATAATAGGGGACAGCTTGTGATAAATTGTTAGTAATATAGTAAGAGCACGGTCAAAATTAAGTGATATGAATATACTTTGTTATTACATTTTTTACAGAAAATTTAAAAGTCAGTTTTGGTTGATTGTAAATAATATGTCCTTGCTAAATTTCATAAATTTTTTTGGTATTTAAGTCTTACAAAATTTGTTGATTAATTGGTCCCATCGAAATTGCTCTACATACCTGGCACATTTTGCTACACATGAAAAAAATTAATGATTATATTATTATCGTGCTAAAAATCAAACTGGACCCAACGAAATTGATTTGAACCGACGATTTTAATCAAATGTGTATATATGTCACAACTTTGATTGGGCATCGAAGCCATTTTGATCATCAATTAAAAAATGATGGTAGATTAATAAAGTGAGAAGCCAGTATTTTACTATTTCTACAATGTAAATGTGGAATTGTTAAATGCTTGGCATCAGTCTATCACATAAATTGGATCTTGTCTTGATATTAATATCTAAGCATAGAAAGGATTCAATCATGCATTTAAAAAGTTATAGTGCGTCCAATATGGACACTTTTGATGGCTCAAATTCATTCTAATAATTTTATGTTACATTATATTATCACACACCCAAATGTCGGTTAGTGCTAGCTATTTTATTTTTAATTAATAGTACTAGTACAATTTTGGCAGACATTTTGCGGTATTTTTTTATTTTAAATTTTAATATAAATCTGCATTGGACTCTTGGAACGAGATAATAAAATGGGAATTAGGCTCTTGGATATTTTAAATCTAACTTTTGAGTGAGAATTCATTTAATTTTTATGATGTTTGGTATTATTATCATAGTTTTTCCGTGAGCTATGTTATGACTAATTTAATAAGTGGTACGAAAAGATTAGCTTTGATTATTCAACGTCGGGACTAAATGAAACGTTTTATATTTCATACGAAGAAAAACTACAAAATTAATTAATTTATTTATTTCGCAAATAATGATTAAATTAATAATCAGAAAGTTACGACCAAGTGATTATTTATTTTAGGGGAAAAGTTATGGTGCATTCATTCATTGGTCTCTCAAAACGTGACTTTTGAAATTGTTTTGATCCTCACAATTTCTATAATTCAAAAGCACTCGTCACACTTATAAAGACGAGAAACGAAGACGAGATTATCCATATTCTATTTAAAAATAAAATATCAAAAATTAAGATTTTCAACGTAGCTTAGCATAAAAAAAATATGGTAAAAACAAAATCTAATGAACTCAAAACGATGTGATTTTATAGTTACTAGTAGTAGTAGTAATATATTCGATTTTTGTTTTACAATTTGGTTGATGAAAAAGCTAACTGAAAAATTGTACAAGAAATTATGAAAAATGGTATCCAACTTTGACTAAGGAATTTATTATAAGTTGGAGTCGCCCGTGATTCATCCACAGTCACACACCACAATCAAAGCTTACACCTCATTCGCCTTCACATTTGACCCTACTATTATTAAACATTTTTCATAAATCACAATGCCGATATGGAATATAAGTACTCTCGTTAAAAGTTGTTTGTATATTTGTATATCACTTTGGATTATCAAGTAGTAGTTTAATTTACAATAGAGAAAGATTTGCATACAAAAATAGTTACTCAAATTTAACGAATCCTACTCTTATAAGTGGTTTGATTCAAAAAAGTAACTATTTTATGTATAAAATATAACTTTTCGTAGTTTACATGTCAATAAAAACATGTCTCAGTCAATAGGATGAGATTTTTTTTTATATAGTGTTAGGGAGTTTAAACAAAACGTGAATAAATCGGATGTCCTGAAAGGCGCAAAACACTTTCAGATCAAATCAATTTGGTAGTTCTAGCAATATTTAATCGGATACAATTCAGGTTTTGAAGATATTCGTCTGTTGATTGTGTACAACTTTGAACCCAGAAATTGATCATAAGAAGAGGCTGAAAAACGAAGAGTCGCGTCTCTTCGTTTCACAACTGTTTTTAACAGTTTTTGGCGGGAATAGGAAATTGCAAAATAGTCCTTCAACTTTCGGAAATTATGTTTTCGGTTGAATTTTTTGTACAACAACTTTAATGGAAATAAAAAATTTATGTACAGCTCAACCCCAGCCAGGGGCTCTGCCCCTTGGACCCCGGTACTCGGGGGCGCTGCCCCTGAACCCTCGTCTAATCATAATGAATTCAAATAAGGGTACACTCCGCACTTCCAACTTATTTGATGTCTCATTATGATTACATTGATCAATCAAGTTAATCTAATTATACTAAAATATCCAACATATAGGACCAGTTAGGTCTATATCCAATTCAAGATTAGTTTTATGTCATGTTTGATAAGCAATATTATATCCATGACTCAATATAAGATTGAATCAATGAAGCATAGTCACGGGATATTCCATCAGAGCCACATGTTTCCAAGATACATAATCGCTTCTTATTTGAGAAAGACTAATTGAATATTCACAGAAATTAAAACAAAGTTCAGATCCAAAATTATGTTATACTAATATTATGTTCGTAGTTTTAATCGAGTCTTGGCACGCTTAAGATGGTATGTCCTTGCATCCATCATTTCCAAACAATTTAATGGTTAGTCCATAACTTAATATATTTTTTGGCCCAAGATATAGCTTTTCCAGTTGATGGGCTATAATAATGACATGTTGTGGGCTATATCTATTTATTTACATAGTTGGGCCCATTGCGATTGATTCAGATATATGTACTCCTATTATTTTAAATTATATTAATATTTGAAATGTTACTAGCATGCGGATTATACGACAAATTCGTGACTTGCACAGCAAATTCCTAGTACTTTAATAAGATAAGTCTTGAATTTTCAAACAAACTCGAATTAAGACTGGCAACGACTTAACAACCACATTATTAATTGCCTTGAAATAACAGAATAATAATTAGTTTTGGTTATTTTGTTTTTTCTTTATTACGTACACATATACTATAAAATATTGTAAGGTGCAGTAGTGAGTGGCGTCGGTACAATGGATATGACCTTTATAATTACATTTATAGGCACATGGTATGTACGTGCGTGAGATATGATTAAATTATATATCCCTTAATTGAGGTAAATAAACAAACTAGTACTATCATAGTATCATTATAAATAATTGAGTACCAATTATGCATGTGCTTTTTTTGGCTAATGAATTTTAGTGCAAATTCGTATGAATTTTTAGTGAATTTTCACCAGTGACAAATTTGTATGTATATTTGAAACATGAATCTAAATTTTTACTGTACTATTTATGAGACAAAACATACAATTATATAGTATGAATTTTTATAGTGTTATTATAATACATCTTATTACAATATGGTTTTGAATATCCAAACTACATGTTTAAAAAATAATCTAATAATCAATAAAGTAGTCAATATAATGCTACTAAATAATTAAGACCTCATTCAAATCAATAAAGACAACGAAGCATAAAGGTGGTTTCGCCGACCAAGCTTTAACATTAAATGGTGATGGGCCATTCTAAAATAATAACTTCTGAATCATGGACTTTAATCATTTTCTTATTCCGAAATTTATTTTTAAATATTAGCGTCCCAATACATGCAATATCATAAAATAACGTGGACCATGTAACGCAAACGCCTGACCATATCTTTTTCGATTGTGATATGACTTTCATTTCGTTTTCACTCACAAATTCATATTGAGATGAACTGAAATAGACATATCTTAAGGCAAATCTCTACAATGTTACCCAATTGGTGCCTATGATTTCAATAAAATGACTAATAAGTAATAAAATCTTAAAAAGATTCAAATAGCTCAAATTATCTAAGAGCATCCGCAACGAAGGATGTCTCGGCGGACGTCGGACCGGCGTGCCGGACGTCCGCCATTAGGCGAGCGAGAGGCGGACGCGGACGTCGCTTGCGGACACCGCAGATCTGCGGCTTTCCGACGACGTCCGCCGAGACGTCCACCATTGCGGTGCCACGACGGGCGTCCCGATTTTTTAATTAAAAAAAACTCTATATATATAGCTCGTTGAACTTCATTTCATTCGCACCACTTGTTTTAATGAGTTTTTCTCTCTCTCTCTACGTTTCTATTAGTATATCCAAAATGGCTAGTGGTAGTGGTAGTGGTGCGGGTGGTAGTTTTCTTGGTGGTAGTTGTCTTTGTGGTAGTGGTAGGGGTGCTGATGACTTACGCTGGCGAATCAACGAAGAGGTGCGGGTCGTTACGTCCAGGGAGATAAATCGCCTAATACAAGCGGCCTTGCAACAGCAGTAGCAGCCGGCAGTGCCACGACCCATCCATCGTCGAGCTATAGTACCCCGGGACCACATCGCTGCACACCGTCGGTTGTATGAGGACTACTTCGCTTCAGAGCCGCGGTTTGGGGATAACATATCCCGGTGACGTTTTAGTATGCATCGTCCTCTATTTATGTGTATCGTGAGCGCTTCAGAGTTCCGATACGAGTATTTCAGGTTCAGGGAGGATGCGGATGGTAAACCCGTTCACACACCCATACAGAAGTGCACTGCCGCAATCAGGCAGCAGGTGTACAGAAGTGCAACCGACATGTTCGACGAGTACCTCTACATCGGCGAGACGACTGCCCGCGATTGCCTGTAGAATATTTGTGAGGGCATTAGGGAGATATTCGTGGATGAGTATCTTCGGAAGCTTACCCCTGAAGACTGCCAGGCTCTGATGGATATGCACAGGAGTCAGCACGCGTTTTCGGGAATGTTGGGCAGCATAGATTGTATGTTAGGGTTTTGTATACTAGAAATCACCTTTCGAGTGATTGGATACTGTAAAACTCTAATTGTTATTTTCCAATAAATGCAACAGATTATTTTTTTGTCATAATGTTGTTATGTTTTACATTTAATGGTTGTTTATTGCATATTTAAATGTATAAGCAAACGTAACAAAGTCTAAGTCTTTGTTTTAGTAGACCGGTTGTGGGCGTCGTCCAATTTAAGTTAACGCGGTCAGTTCTAAACAAAGAAAAATAAGAATTTCACAACCTAGATAGGCCTAGACTACCTATCGCGAAAGGTTGCAATGTCAGTCCGATTATTTCTAACCCTTATTGAAATAAGATGACGTTGGTGTGGTATAGCACTGAATGGATCTAACAGGAAGATGAGTCTTTATGCTATCTACTGAAAGACGAGGTCTTGATAATTAATTTCTTAATCAATGTACGTTAGCATTGAGCATGCGATATTGAATATCTACTACTTTGACTTACCAAAGGTGCGGGTTTTTCGCCACCCAACGATCCAGGTATATTGGGTAGTGGCGAGCGGTGCTAGGATTGTTATTGCGTTGAATCGTGCTCGAGGAGAGTCTCGTTTGATAACATCCACAAGAGGAGCTTGAAATAAGGTTTTATTATTCGGAACCTAGCTAGTTGGAGTTTAATTACTCTATGAATAATAAATAAGAGTTTCTTGCTAAGTCCACTCTTGGAGATTAAAATATGTTAATTAATTAAGTCCATAGCAGACAATAATTAATTAATGGATGTTTCCATCTTAAGCGCGGGAAATAAATTAAATGCAATTAAAGGAAACCCGGAATACTTGTAATTTCAGATTTGGAAGGCAATGCAATATTACTTCTGTAGTGACTGCTTGTAATATTCCAATATAAGCTTATAATAAATTGTGGGTTCAATTTAATTAGTAAAAAGTTAATTGGGTGAGGCCTGTTCTAAATTCTTCCTTAGATCCCTGACTGAGCCCAATATGTGACTTAATATAAATAGGAGAATAAAGGAGACAGAAAACACAATTATTATTTTTGAGAATTTTCGTCCCCCTCTGAGAAAGAGAGAGTTCGAAATTTTACCTCCTCCGTGAGCTGAGTTCTGTCTTCGTTATTCAAGTCCTAGTACGTTGGTGAGATTTGCCCACACAAATATCAGCGTATAGTCCAGGACACCAGTCAGAAGGTCCAAGGTCGAGTACTGAAGATCTTCACGTGGAGAAGACGCAAGCCATCATTGATTCTTGATTGAATCAACAAGGTAAATTGCCTAATTCCGTAGTAAGCATGTTTTAGGGATTTTATATGCTAAAGCATGTTTTAATTCAAGTTATGAACATGATACATGTGATAATTACGCGAATAGAATTTGTCTAAATAATTTGCTAAATAGATCAAATTTATGTGATCGTTAAATTCCTGCACGCTTCCGCTGCCAACCCCTTCATTGTATGCATTGGGAGTGGAAGAACTGGCCCGCCGCCTGGAAAGGGGTGTACACTACCTACTTTAAAAGCAAGAATCCCACGATTGTCCTTGAAGCGGTAGCTGACTACCAGCTGTGGATTTGACATGCGTATTTTGGAGTAGCCGAGTCAAACAACGACATCAACGTCCTCCAGTCGTCGCCCATTTTCAACGATCAGTGCATGGGCATTGGTCCGACTATCAGTTTAGTCGCCAACGACAACCAGCACAATATGAGCTACTATTTGGCGGATGGGATATACCCTATGTGGCCCGTCTTTGTGAAGACGATCAGATGCACATCAGACGAAAAGAAGGTCTATTTTGCTAGACGTCAGGAGGCAGCATGCAAGGATGTGGAGCGGGCATTTGGTGTGCTACAGGCTCGATGGGCGGCAGTGAAGCGTCCATCACGGTTGTGGTATATTGACAGCATCGCTGATGTCATGTACGCATGTATTATCATGCTCAACATGATTGTCGAAGATGAAGGTCCAGCACTGACTGATTGGGCCAATGATGATGTTGATGTTGCCGGTCCAAGCCACAGAGTGGCCACCGCCAATGTACGTATGGGGATATCCCATGGAGAGGCCGATCGGGTCCGTGCATTTGCCGACATGCGCCAACAAAAAGCCCATATTTGACTCCAGAACAATATAATTGAAGAGCTATGGACGCGGAGGGGTGCACATTGATATTTATGATGTAATTTGTTTAATTTTTTTTGTTGAACTGTACTTTGTTTTATTTTTTTTAATTAATCAAATTTTCATTGCACTTACTCAGTCCGTATTCGTGTCGAAATTTTAATTTCTTAAATTGTTTAATTTGGTGAATTTGTGATTTTTTTTATTGTGTATATCTGCTGTCGGGATGTTCTTGGGGATGAGCCATTATGCAGTGGGTTGTCCTTATGACGTGGCAGGAGGTATTTTTGGGAAGTCCGTCGGGACATCTGCACCACCGTGGGTGCGGTAACACAAAAATAAACATTAGTTACCAGGCTATATGCAATAGTTACCAGGCTACATGCAAAAAACGGATATATAGTAGTCGTAGGCTCGTAGCCATAAACCATAAAAAATAGTGTGATGACTTGGATTTTGGCGATAACTTAATTAAAAAAGGTTATACTAATACGGAGTATTTTGTATCCCCAATTTTATTATATATCACAAAATGTCAAAAATAATACTCCATCCAGCTTAAGTTAATTAAGTTATTTTATTAAGTCATTCCAAAATAGTTGCATCATATATATTTTTAGCAAATAATTTTATTTTTTCCCACTTTATTATGGTGTCTTTCTTACGTTATTCTTTATTTGATTTTATTGCCTACCCACTTTGACCTCTAAACATTAATTTATTAAATTTCATATAAAAAATATCTTTAACTATCTTGGAATGGAAGGAGGGAGGATTGGCAATTGAAACATAAAAATGAATATAATAATATCTTACGTCGGTGTACACAAAGAACTTAATTCACTATATAAGTCTCATGAGCCTCTCCTCTTATCACCAATTGGTTTTAAGATGGAACCCATGGATTTCTCTCATGGTATCAGAGCGGGTCGCTGATTGTGGGTCATATTTAACTGACCCAGCAGTATATCTGGGCTGAAACCGAAAAAAATGATTGACCCAGTAGTATAACTGGGTTGAAAATTTGGGCTAGTGGTCCAACTGATCGAAAAAAATTAGGCCGATTGTCCAATCGATCATAAAAAAGTCCAATCTCTCCAAGATTCACCTTGAAGGGGTCAACCCCTCTAAAATTCACCTTGAAGGGTTTGAGGGAGGGTGTTGGCAATCGAAACATAAAAATAAATATAATAATATCTCACATTGGTGTACAGAAAGAGCTTAATCCACTATATAAGTATCATAAGCATTTCCTCTTATCACCAATTGGTTTTAAGATGGAACCCATGGATTTCTATGAGGGAGGAATACATTTTCAACCTCACCCCATTAAAAATTATGGACATTTGTTTATAAACTAAAACTGAAATTTGGATATGAACAACAAAATATTATCCTTTTATTAAAATTAAAAAAAGGAAATAACATGCTGGATCCAAATCCAAAGTCGCAAGCTCTTGTAAATTGCGCTTTCCCATGATTCCGAATTTTGAAGAACAGCAAGATCCGGGTCGGTGCGGTGCGGTGCGGTGCGCGGATATCAAAACGGAGCCAATGCCAAACCAAAACGTGGCGCCCATCGGCGGAACAAACATCCAACGGCCAAGATTTGACCAAAATCGCTGAGCTGTATATATTTCTCTATAAAAATTCAGCTCTACCAAACAAGCTAAATAACAACACAGCAGTCCAGTTCCCTTCTGTCAAAGCTTTCACACGAAGCAAAAGGAAATCACTCCAATTCTTCACTATCCACACTTTTTCACACACACACGCAGTTTGTGTGCAGGTTGCTGTAAAGTGAAATAGCGCGAGGCAGAGAGAATTTTTTGAGATCTTAATTTGCACGAAGAAATGGGAGCTTTGGATCATCTCTCCAACATGTTCGATTGCTCCAGCGGCCACTCCAAGCATAAGAAACGCAAGCAGCTTCAGGTCTGTGTGTGTGTTTCTTTTTATTTTATTTTTTACATTTACTTTATTAAATATAAAATTCATGAATTTGCCTGTGCACAATGTAACTTGAATTAGTTTTTGATTTCCTTGAAGTATTTTTCCTGTTTGTTAGCTGAGTGATTATGATTTAGTCAAATGTTGCTTATAAATTAAAATTAATAAATAAATAGAAATTCATGAATTTACTTGTGCATTTGTAAATTGAATTAGTTTTTTTTTTAATTTATTTTTTGCAGGTATTTTCTGTTTGTTACGTGATTGTCACCTGAGTGATTATGTTTAATTGAGAAACTTATTAGTTTATAATTATGGATAGTAAGTATTTAGTTAGTTGTTTGTGAAGGAGATCTAGGATGGATTTTGGGTGGAATAAAGAAGATGCAGGCTTTTTTCGAAATTGGTTGCTATGTTTAATTTATTGATGGAATGCATTTCTCGAGATTAGATTGGCTTGAAATAATTGAGATGGCCGACTTTACATTAAAAATATTGACTTCATACTATTTTACAATGACCAGTACTAGCTCAACAGTTGCTTTTATGAGATTCAATCGGCTATCATAGATTAAAGTAAACAAGTATATTTCCTTCATCTAAACTAGTAGTACTACTTAATTTTGTAGAGTTGGGAGTATATTATTTCACACTTATGTTAATTTACCTTAAATAATGCATAAAATTATCAAATCTGATGTATTTCACTTGATGTTGGTAACTGGTTAGACAGAAATTGTTATATCAGTAAGAATTATAGACATATCTTTGACAACTCACCGCAAATTTTGGGATTACTTCTTCCGTCTTCTAGCCAAATATGAATATTGATTTTCTTGATAATATATTTTGAGTAGCTAAAATACTTTAGATATTTTAATTTTGGTAATTTGTGATATATTTTCACCATATGTAAAATTATTTTATCCGTTAAATTGGATGTTTAATTTAGGATGGAGCATGTCCACTATTTGCAGCACTGTTTCAAGCACATTATTGATGTTGACACATTTAGGAATTTCTTTCCTCATGAAAGTGAACCTTATTTATTTAGGAATTTCTTTCCTCATGAAAGTGAACCTTATTTATTTAGGAATTTCTTTCCTCATGAAAGTGAACCTTAGTAGAAAATTATTTTTTTCTAAATATTTGTTAATGTGAATGTTAGAATGAAAAATATGGTCCCAATTATTTCGTCCGCATATTATAGTTGTGTCTAATTTACAAAACAAAACTTATGGCAGTTATAGGAATTATATAGTGTTAGCTGATTTTATTGGGATTTTGTTGGATTTTTAGACAGTCGAGATCAAGATCAAAATAGACTGCGAAGGGTGTGAGAGGAAGGTACGAAGATCGGTCGAAGGAATGAAAGGGGTGAGCTCTGTTGAAGTAAACCCCAAGCAACACAAGCTGACCGTAGTCGGGTATGTGGACCCGGAGAAGGTTGTGGCCCGTGTGGCCCATCGCACAGGCAAGAAGGCTGAGTTATGGCCTTATGTCCCGTACGATGTGGTCGAGCATCCTTATGCGGCTGGTGTATATGACAAGAAGGCTCCAGCCGGCTATGTTAGGAATGCGATGGACCCTCATGTCTCACAGCTTGCACGTGCAAGCTCGACCGAGGTTCGCTACACAACTGCCTTCAGTGACGAAAATCCTTCGGCATGTGCGGTCATGTGATCTTGTTGGATGTAGAATAAGAAGTAGAAAGCTATGTTTGGCGCAGCTAAGGATTTTGTTTGGGTTACATGTGGTATGTGTAATCTTTTATGCAAATTGAAGTAATGTTTTAGGTGTGTTGGTTGTGTAATGAAATATCGTGTGATGTTGGATTTGTAGACTTTTTCTTTTGTATAAGATTTGCAAATGCCATTGGATTGAGATGTAGTTTGGTGGAACAAGCGAAAAAGGGATATAGTTTTAGTTTTTACACAACACTTATATACTAAGTAATGATTAGGCCATTTGATAGGAGGATCTTAAACTCATTAAACTATTTTTTATACAATATTTATTAAATCTTCGGTATTCTATATTTATGGTTGTAAAAAATTCATGTATCAAAATAAATTTATGCGTTTGCAACTTGCGGCGGATCCAAGAGTTATTATGAAGTACTGTATGTTTTTGCTTAATATATAATTTTTTAAAATTGTTGTACTGTACTCTCAATTTTACAATTTTAAAATCTCGAATTTAGAATTTAAATTGTGTAAGATATTTATCAAGGTTATTTTTCTGCATCGATCTGCCCTTGAACAAAACGATCACAACTTTTTTTTTTGTAGCGTAGTTAATGACATTTGAGCAGATGGGTGTGATGAGTAAAGATAGATATCATTTCATTTGAGACTATTACAGATAAAGCTGGATTTAGTGGATATATTGGTAGGAAGCACAATTTTCGTGATTGATTGGCAATTGTTTTATTGCGTTGGATTTTTCTGGAATTATTAGTTGGGTTCTGATTAACCTTATGATTATTAAACATAAATTAGGATTCTTTAACAATAAATTAGTGATGGTTTTCAAGTAAAGAGAAATTATTGTGGAATATTCTTCAAGCACGTGCTACAAAATCCATGCACTATTAGAAGGCGTGGGGTGTTTGGGAGCAATTACGATTTTTGACTGTAGATGCTTGAAGGAAAAAGAAACTTTTAGGGTATCCACAGTGGTGATAGCCTAGCAATAGCCCAGCCATAGCCCAGCCACAAACTCCTCCTGCCACATCATCAATACTAAAAATCCTCCTGCCACATCAGAAATAGCCCAGCCATAGCCTAGCCATATCATAAATAGCCCAGCCACATCAATAGCCACATCACTAATAACACAATATACAGAATTTAATTTACGAGACATATACGGGAAAGATTAATAATACTATTTTAAATTTAAAAAAAGTACAATAAATTTAAAAAGTACAATAAATTTTAAAAAGTACTAAAATTTTAAAAAAAGTACATTAATAATAAAAATTACATTAAAAAAATACATTTTACAAAATTACATATTTAAAAAAAACTAACTCCGAGCAGTCCTCCGCGCCCATAACTCTTCAATTAAATCCTTTTGGAGTCGAATATGAGCTTCCGTTTGGCGCATGTCGGCATGTGCATAGAGGAGGCCGGCTTCATCGTGAGGTACCCCACTCCGTGCGTTGGGGACGGCCACGCCGTGGCTTGGACCGGCTTCATTATCGTCGTTGGCCCAATCCGTCAGTTGTACACCTTCATCTTCGACAATCATGTTGTGCATGATAATACATGCGTACATTATATCAGCAATGCAGTCGACGTGCCACAAACGCGTTGGACCCCTAACCGCCGCCCATCGAGCCTGGAGCACACCAAATGCGCGATCCACGTCCTTGCGCGCGGACTCCTGCCGTGCCGCAAAGTAGGCCTTCTTCTCATCTCCTGGGCATCGGATCGTCTTCACAAAAACGGGCCACCTAGGGTATATCCCATCCGCCAAGTAGTAGCCCATATCATGCCGGTTGCCGTTGGCGACAAAACTGATGGCCGGACCGACGCCCTGGCACTGCTCGTTGAATAGGGGCGACGAGTTGAGGACGTTTAGGTCGTTGTTCGAACCGGCTATCCCAAAATACGCATGCCAAATCCACAGCCGGTAATCAGCTACGGCCTCGAGGATCATCGTGGGATTCTTTCCCTTGTAGCCGGTCGTGTAGAACCCCTTCCAGGCAGCGGGACAGTTCCTCCACTCCCAATGCATACAATCTATGCTGCCTAACATTCCCGGGAACCCATGCTGCTCCCCATGCATCCTCAGCAGATCCCGACAATCTTCGCGGGTAGTCTTTCGGAGATACTGATCACCGAATACTTCAATCACGGCTTGACAGAAATACTTCAAACATTCTAGGGAAGTCGTCTCACCGATGTGGAGGTACTCGTCCCACATGTCTGCCGCGCCTCCGCAAGCCAACTGCCGGATTGACGCAGTGCACTTTTGTGTGTGGCCGGGTTTGCCAGCAGCATCGTGCCTGAAGCGGAAATACAGATATCGCTGCTCCAAGGCGTTAACAATACGCATAAACATGGCTCTGCTCATCCTAAAACGTCGCCTGAAAATGTTGGCGTTGAACCGCGGCTCCTCTGCGAAGTAGTCTTCGTATAGGCGCTGATGTGCAGCTACGTGATCACGATCAATCGCTTGTCGGCGATGGACAACTGGCCGAGGTCGAGGTACCGCCGGCTGCAAGGCTCTTTGCATCCATTGGTCTATCCCGCGGTTGGTATATGCCTCAAACGCTTCGGCCATTCGACGTTCGTACTCCTCAGCGTCCCCCCCACTACCTCCACTACCATCTCCCGCGTTACTCATTTCTCGGTGTTGATCTTGTATAGAAATTAAGATAGAGAGAGTACTCGTTAATACAAGTGGTGCGAATGAAAATGAAGTGCAAATCGCGTATATATACTGTCTCGAAAATTTAAAAAAAAAACAAAAAAACCGCTGGGCGATGCGCTGGGCGATCCCGACGCTGCAATGGCGCCGAGCGGATTGCCCAGCGCCCGTCGACCGCCTAGCGCTAGGCGATTTTTAATTCCGAAAAACCGCTCGGCGGTTTTCGGAAGCTGCAATGGTTCGCCTAGCGACCGCCTAGCGCCGGCGCTCGGCTAGGCGGTGCGTTAGGCGCCATTGTGGATAGCCTTATAAAAACAATTCTTCATTATTCAAATCCCATATAAGTTTATGACAAATTAGAGGAGCACATATTTGTTGTGGTTTAGCGAGAAGATGTGATAGATAAAACAAATACTAACTTATTGAATTAAATGAAGTTACATAATATTATTATTAAAATCATATCAATTGAGTCATGGGTGAATACTGTATTGAAACTTCATCAAGGTCGATTCATTTAGGGCGGTCATTAATTTGGTAATGGATCTTATCATCAAATTCACTAGCGTTCAACTCTCCTTTATTTTTTGACCAATAAACTTTTGGGATAACTGCCTTAAAAGTCATGAACTTTGCCCGAATTCCGGTTTTTTCCACGAGCCATTTTTTTGGCGTATAAAGTCACGAACTTTACTTTTTGTCGCCGTTTTCCCATGGTGTGTTTTCCGGCAAACGAGTGAGATGACGTGTCGCGTTTAATTGACCTGGCGGATCGTGGCAGCTGACATGGAAGCTGATATGGTAATAAAATTAAAAAATAAAAACACAAAAAACAATTTAAAATTAATAATTTTAAATTTAAACCTAATATCCCCCCACCCCAACTCACCTTTCTTCGCCGCTTTCAAACCTAAGTAACCTACATTGAGTTTGCTGCGACGACGATGAACCAATCGACCAGGAATGTTGAGGCGACGCCATGGAGTATGTGGCCGGGTTTCTTCCCAGACAAGCCGAATCCGAACCCGTAAGTTTGTGTTTACCATTGTTTGAAGTATGTGGCCGGATAAAACTATAAAATTGTTTGGTTGTGTTGATTTTTTCAAAATTGTTTGGAGTATCCTCAAGTTTGGTTGTGT
Source organism: Salvia splendens (assembly GCF_004379255.2). NCBI lineage: Eukaryota > Viridiplantae > Streptophyta > Magnoliopsida > Lamiales > Lamiaceae > Salvia > Salvia splendens. The sequence goes on along the minus strand of NC_056040.1, from coordinate 16,483,398 downwards.
TGATTCTTTCAGTGAACCTTTCTGCTGCGGATTTACCATGGGGGTAAATTTATACCTGATGGGAGGCTTTGCGAGAAATACGTAGGTGGGGAAATGTGGGAAGACAGTGGGTTTGATCAAGATAGGTTTGGGTACTTTGACCTAGTGGATGAACTGAATAAACTAGGGTTTCATAGCTGGGATAGACTATGCTTCAAGAGAAAATGGGGAATGGAGTTTCTTAACATAAAGGGTGATGCAGATGTGATGTTAATGTTGAAGTTTCTGACAACAGTTAGGCAACAAATTTGTGATGTGTATGTTGTAGGTGGAAAGGGTGGGCTTGAGAACATTGATGAAGATAAATCAGTGGGTGGAGGAGACAATGTGGGTGAGGAAGCTGCCATGAATAGAGTGGAAGTGTTTGAGTCAGTGAAAATGAGTAAGGTTGAGACTGTGAATAAGAGCATGTCTACCAGAAGGAGTAGAAAAGAAACAACTACAAGGGCTGGCAAGTTAAAGTCTATTTCTACCGAAGATGTTGTGGAGAAGAATGCTGAAAGTAGTGTTAAGAAAAGTTTGTTCCAGTCTTCCAAGAAGTCAGTGGTTGAAAATATGGGTGATTCAGTGGGGAATAGGAAGGCAGCAGCTAAGGAGGTGGGAAAGAGTGTGGGTGAAGGTGTGGGAGGTGAGGATAATGATGCTGAGGATTTGGGTTATAATGTGGGAACTATAAGTGAATCTGTGGGGATGAGAGATAGAACTAAGGAGAGTGTGGGGGATAAGACTGATTACAGTCTGGGAGTGGGTCTGGGAGATGACAGTGAGGATGATGGGAGTTATATGCCATCTTCTGAAGATGAGGAAACTGATGATGACATGGAGGCTGAGGAGTTGGTATCCGAGGATGAGGAATACACTCAGGGAAGGAAGAAAGTAAAAGAGAACAAGGAGAAAGAGTTTGTTGTTACAGATGACATATTTTATGGCACAGTGAGTGGAGGGAAGAAAAGTGAATATGTTTCTGAGGATGAGAATTCTGAAGAAGGGGACATATACTCTAGCTCAACTGATTCTCAGGATGAAGGGAGGAAAAGGTTAGAAAGGCATGCAAAGGTGATGTATGATCCTCGGTGTGATCATAAGAGTTTGAAATTGCGTCTGGGTATGGGTTTTATTGATGGTTTTCAAGCAAGGGATGCTTTGACAGACAATGCTGTGGAAAATGGTTGGGAGATTCATTTTAAGAGAGTAAGTAGGAAGCAATTTGAGGCAGGTTGTAAGAGTCCTTGCAAATGGTTCTGTTCCGGGAGTTTAGTGAAGATGAATGGATCTGTAGTGATAAAGAGCCTTGAACCTGAACACACATGTCCTAGGGCTATGAAGAATAAGATTGTGACCTCCAATTGGATAGCCAGAAAATACTTGCATGTGTTTAGAATTAGGCCAGAGTTCAGTTGCAAAGAGTTGGGTAGGGACTTGATGCAACGGTTTGCATTTGATGCAACCAAATGGAGACTATACCACTCTAAGAGAAAGGCAATTGAGATGCTGAGGGGAAGCGTGGAAGCTCATTATGCTAAAATAAGGAGCTATATTCTGGAGTTGAGCAAGTCTGACAGAGAAAGGAGGTTTGAACTACATGTAGATGTATGTTCTGTTTTCAAGGCATTGTACATTGGGTTCAGTGGTCTAAGAAAGGGTTTCAAGGAGGGGTGCATACCTGTGATTGGTCTAGATGGGGCTTTCCTTAAGACTTATCTTGGTGGTATATTGCTAACCGCGGTTGGGACTGATGGAAACATCCAAATGTACCCCATTGCATGGGCAGTGGTTGAGGCTGAAAATGAAGTTTGCTGGACTTGGTTCATGAAAATTGTTGCTGAAGAGTTGGAATTGGGTGAAGGGGTAGGAGTTACCATTATCAGTGATCAACAGAAGGTTTATTCTCTTTTTTCATACTGTGATCTACCTTGTTATATGTTGTCTACTGACCACTAACATTGTTGCTGGATAGGGACTGGAGAATGCAGTACAAAGTCTACTTCCATTAGCTGAGCATAGAAACTGTGCAAGGCACATCTATGCAAACTGGAAGAAAACACACAAAGGTCCTTTGTTGAAGCAGCATTTCTGGAAGATAGTTAGGAGTACTTACCTGGAGGAGTATGAGATTGCTTGCAGAGAGCTTGAGAAGGAAGATGGCCAAGCATATGCAGATTTGATGGATAAGAATCCAAGCAGATTCTGTAAGGCATTTCTAACCCCTGGCAACTGCTCCGATGCCATTCTAAACAATGTTTGTGAATGTTTCAATTCCTATATACTCGAAGCAAGGAGTAAGCATGTGTTAGATACGCTAGATGATATGGGAACCAAACTAATATAGAGGCTTTATAGAAAGAGGATAGAAGTGGAGACTATGGGAAGTGATTCAACTGTGTGCAAAAAGGTCAGGAAGAAAATAGAAGCTATGGTATATGAAAGTAGAAACTGTACCACAATTCCTGCGGTTGGGGGGAAATTTGAAGTTGGACATTTTGAAGATAGGTTTGTAGTGACTCCTTCCTTAAAGATGTGTGGGTGTAGGAAATGGGATTTGACTGGCATCCCATGTATTCATGCATGCGCTGCTATTCATTTTCTCAAGCAAAATGTTGATGATTATGTGCATGAATACTACTCCTTGAGGAAGTACATGAAGGCATATGGATATGGGTTACCAGCATTGAATGGAGAGAAGCTCTGGCCTCAGGCTGAGGGGTACCCGGTTGTGCCTCCTCCTGTGAAGAAGATGCCCGGCAGACTGAAGAAGGTTAGAAGGAGAGATCTGTTCGAGAAGGATCCTGCCAGACCCAACAGAATGAAGAAGATCTGTGTGATGACATGCCAGAAGTGTTTACAAGAAGGCCACAACTCCAGAACTTGCAAGAATGAGCCAGTTGTAGTGCAACCGAAGCCAAAGGTTAATCAACTCCAGTTTATACTTCAACATTTTTGCTAACATATGTTACTACTATCTACTAACATTGCAACTGCTATACTTATAGGCGAAGATGGGGAGGCCTCGCAAGACACCATCCCTTGAAGGAAGTGGCACCACCGCAATTACGGGGAGAGGTGGAAGAAGGGGAGGCCGTGGAGGAGGCCGTGGTGGAGGGCGCACTGGAGGACGTGGCTCAATCCCAACGCAGCAAAACAATAACAACAATGTTTGAAGACAATGTTTTGTGTATTTGAAAGTGTCAAGTGACTGTATTTGGAAGACAAATTTGTTTTAACTGTGATTTTGCAATGTGTTTTGTGAACACCAAACAATGACTGTATCAATTTGTATGGGAGCATGAGACTTTGGAATTGGATGATATTGTATGTGTTAAACCGTGTGTTGTGTTCAACCAAACCTATATGTCTGAACCATGTGTGGTGTTGCACCAAAAACATACTATGAGGCAGAGTACTATAACTCACACTATGCTGCTTTTGAACTCAAAACTCAATGCATTCATAGAGGAAAATTCACTACATAGGAGTGTATTACATTGGAGTTCAACATGCATAGATCATTACATAGAAGTTATGTTAGCTAAGCTACAACAAGATCCGAAGTTATGTTAGCTAAGCTACAACAAGATCCACAAGACGATACATAACATGCAAATGACAATGATAAAGGTTCCTTGTGAGGGAAACCTTCCATGTGCCCAAGAAATACCCAAAGCGGTGTTTGATTTCAATTTTTTTGTGTTTTCAAAGATAAAGTAAAGATAAGTTGAGCTAGCCACAAAAACTAAACTCAAAATGGTTTTGGATGGAGAGAAAGAAGGTGAGAAGAAAGTGTAAAGAAGGAGGAATCCTCTTTGAGGACCTATGACCTCCCACAAAGAGATGTGGGCAACCCTAGGCTACTTTCACCCAAAGCAAACACTCCATTGGCTCCACATTCATGACTACACAACCATAAATGCATACCTATACTTGATTTAGCCAAATGAACATAAAACAAGCAACCTACAATGTAGGAATTTGGATAGAAATCTCACATGGGAGATGCTCTCAAAGGAGTCTTCATAATAACATTCATCAAAGTCTCCAAATAAATGTCTCACAAATGGTATTTATAGCTAGGGTTGGAAACCCAAGAAAATGGCCCAAAATAAGTGAAAAATTGGCAAAAACAGTGCCGACGCCCGACCGGGCGTTTAGAAAATGACAAATTGCCCGACCGGGCGAATTTTCTGCCTAAATTCTTAAAATCGGACACAAACGCCCGACCGGGCGTTTTGCATAAGGGAAAACGCCCGCCCGCGCGTTTTGTTCTGCATGGCGCGGCTTTCTTCAAACGGCCATATCTCTCTCATCCGAACTCCGTTTGAGGCGTGAAACATACTCACGCGACCCTCTTTCGAAGACGAAGACATCGGTTGCCTTGGAAGAGAATTTGGACGTCATTTGATTTGTCAGATCACTGCTTGAATCAGACCCCAGCTACATCTTAGCTCCTTGTCATGGCCTTTTCATCGTTCTAGGACCCCAATCTACCCAAGGCTCATGGAGTACGAGTGACTCTTGAGGCTCGGAACTTGTGGTCGTATCATCCTATCCTTCTTTGGAAGGATTTGTCCTCAAATCCGAGCGTTCTTCTTTCCTATCATCCTTGGGAGGCCATCATTGGACCCCAATCAACCCACGGCTCACGTCTTCGGAGTGACTCTTGATGCCCGGCATACGTGGTCATATCATCCTCCTCTCCTTGAAAAGGATTTGTCCTCAAATCCCGCCCGCGCGTACCTACAAGAGTGAACATGAACCAATCAAGTATCATGGTACGATAAAAGGGATTATGACCACCACAACATCCAAAATATGGTATCACACCAATAAGGTGGGTATAATCATGCACAAAACCAAACGGCAAACTAACATATTCATGCTTCATCAAATTCAAGACCATGTAACAAGAAGTATGAGAACATAAATTCATGGATTCTTTCATGTCCAAAGCACAACCATATGAAGAAAAGTCTTTAGCAAGGTGGTTTCCATAAATTATTACCACTCCATTGATTGGGTTAATTGATGCATAATAGAAACCAAGCATAAGCCAATTCATCACATTCTCAATTCCCTTGTCGTGGATGATTCTAACATGCATAGCAATATGATCAAATGAACCAATCTCATTCAAGAATACATAACATCTATTCCGCTTACCAATCGACAAATGTAGGTTTTCATGCAAATAGACATTCTCAATAGCTAACATGTGACCAAGGATATTAGAACACTTCAAATAGCGATCACCATAACAAAATACATCAAGCTCATCAAGATATCCTTCATGCCAATACTCAAATAATTTCAAAATATCGGCACTAGATGTGGGTGCACATAAGCCTATACATTCTTTAACAATGAAATCCCAAACAAGACCACTAGAAACAAAGTCTTTAATAAAAGGACCATAAAACATCCCAATTACGTTGAAAGGCTTGATTGACATGCAATAAAAACAACTAACATGCCAAAACACACATACCCCAAGCACTTTGTTTCTATTTGGCTCAATCATCCCTACACTATCTATGCCCAAATTCTTGAATATCTTTACAAAAGATTTGACATTCACATTAGGGATAAAGGTACACAAGAAAGGGTATTCATATTGTGCATAGTCGAATATCACCAAGAAAAACCTAAGCACAAAATCTCTAACCTCAAGATCATACAAGGGAAGACCATCAATAATCATTAACACATCATTCTTGCTCAAATAAGGAATACTCTTCCTCAAATTGACAAACTTTTGTCCAACACATAAAGTAGGTTCATGACAATTCACATCAAGCTTGCAAGAAGATATGTCAATCAACAAACCAATTTTATCAAAAAGGATTTCACTCAATTGCCCCAACAATCTCAAAGCATGAACACAAATATGAGAACGATACATTGTTATGCCATTAATCACAACACAATCTACAAGAGACATATGAGTGGAAAAATCCTTCACAAAACGGCCATAGAACACTCCAATCCCATTGAAGGGTCTAACCACCTTGCATTGAAAACATAGCCCACACCAAGTTCTAAAGTCACTATCCATGTCACTTCTCTTCGTCCTACTATTCTCATCTACATACTCATGAAGCTCAAAGTTACCAACAAATGAAAGCTTAGGCATCTTGGCACGAAAGGAAGTCACTCCAACATTCAAGGTAGATTTCACAAGAGAGTAGTCATGTCTATCAATGCTAGTATTTAACCCAAAAGGATCAACATGTGAGGCAAAAATAGATTTATCCTCCAAAGATTCAAGCTCATGAGCCCACTTTTTACACAAATCATCATTAACAAATCTATCAACACAAAGGGACTTCTCTAATGTAATCACACTCAAAGAATCATCACAAGAAGATAAAGATAGTGCACTTGAACCTTGGGCAAGGAGTTCATCCACTTGCCCTCGTTCCTCTTGATCCTTTTCCGGGGGCATAGTTTCCAAGCCATGTGCAACTTGATACTTCACTTCCATGTCTTTAACTTTACTCACTACAAAGTCATCAACACAAGAAGACATACAAGTAGTGTTAGTAGGTAAAAACTTATTTTCCTCACCAAGGGCAAGAGGCAAAGGTTCATTTGGTGCCCACCCAAGGTTGGCCTTAGAATCTAACAAACACCCTTTACTCACTTGTGCTTGTGGTTTTTCTCTCATTTGATATTTTTCTTTTCTCTCACCCCAACCACTCCCTCTTGACTTTTGCACCTCACACTCTTGTCTTTTATCACGCTCTCTTGGCTTTTTAGACTCACTTTCACTCTCAAGCCTTTTTTCTCTCTCTCGGTTATCTCTTCTATCACTTTGGATTAAAATCGATGAAGATGAGGCATCCGGACACAAACCATGAGGCACCTTCGGGGTATGGAAAGAAGAGGATGTGCCCTTACAACTTAATGAGGTGAATGTTTGGTTTATGTCCCCACCACCATGTCGATCAAAAGGACCAATACGTACACTACATGGAACTTCTCTTTCAATTTCCCTCTCAAGCCCCGGAATTCTACAAAACTCTCTCTTTTTGCTTCTACGAGGAGGCTCTTCATAACGCCTTGAGACTCGTTCCCTTCTAATCCCTCTATTAATTACATTATCATGCCCCCTTGACACATAATCACCTCTACCATGCCTCTCTCGACTATATTCTTCATAGTACTTATAATCTTGATGAGGTCTTTCTTCATATTCCAACTCTTGCTCTCCTCGACCCCAATTGTCACAAGCTATCCTCCTTTCACTCCTCAATGAGTTAAGTTGCCAATCACGGACCTTAGTGTAAACATCCATAAAGGTGTACCTACACAAATAACAAACAATACACTAGGAGCTAGTCCAAGTGTGGTTAGCAAAAACACAACTCACCCACACAACAAGAGGAGATTTTAGTAAGAGCTCACTTCCCAAATGATAATCCCACCCCCAATTCGCTCACCAATGTCACTCGGAACAAAGCTTAGAATATAGTGAGGGCTAGGTTCACTCACTCTCAATATCCAACTTCCAAAATGCAAGTGCTAAGACAAATCAATCAAGGTATACACATAGGCAATATAACCAAGCAAGTAAAGCCAATCAAGCATGTGAAAGTAAGGTTCAATGCCTAAGGAAGCTAACAAACAAACTTAGTTGAGCTGAAAATTTATGTAACTCTTGGCTGATCTTTAGGAATTTTTTTGATATGGCTACCCAACCCCAAAATTGATGAAACTTGGTAGATAACAAGATTAAAGGGTTTAGAATGAGGGAAAAATATCCCCAATATAGCAGGTTTTCGAGAAGACCCTCGATTTTACGTTTTCCCCAAATCTGTCAAACTAGGGCACAAAACAGGGCAGCAACTTCACACATTAATTTGACCTATCAAATGATAGAATTTTTGGCTGAGATTTTTCAGGAAAATAGTTCATATATCAAGGTTCATGCACACCAAAAATCAGCTCAATCCTACAACAATTGACCAATAAACAAGCAAAGACTAAAACAAAAGAAATAAGGAAAAATAAGGAAAAAGAAATTTCATAGAGGTTTAAAATCAAACACTTGGTAGGCACCTAGGCTCTAGATACCAAATGATAAAGGTTCCTTGTGAGGGAAACCTTCCATGTGCCCAAGAAATACCCAAAGCGGTGTTTGATTTCAATTTTTTTGTGTTTTCAAAGATAAAGTAAAGATAAGTTGAGCTAGCCACAAAAACTAAACTCAAAATGGTTTTGGATGGAGAGAAAGAAGGTGAGAAGAAAGTGTAAAGAAGGAGGAATCCTCTTTGAGGACCTATGACCTCCCACAAAGAGATGTGGGCAACCCTAGGCTACTTTCACCCAAAGCAAACACTCCATTGGCTCCACATTCATGACTACACAACCATAAATGCATACCTATACTTGATTTAGCCAAATGAACATAAAACAAGCAACCTACAATGTAGGAATTTGGATAGAAATCTCACATGGGAGATGCTCTCAAAGGAGTCTTCATAATAACATTCATCAAAGTCTCCAAATAAATGTCTCACAAATGGTATTTATAGCTAGGGTTGGAAACCCAAGAAAATGGCCCAAAATAAGTGAAAAATTGGCAAAAACAGTGCCGACGCCCGACCGGGCGTTTAGAAAATGGCAAATTGCCCGACCGGGCGAATTTTCTGCCTAAATTCTTAAAATCGGACACAAACGCCCGACCGGGCGTTTTGCATAAGGGAAAACGCCCGCCCGCGCGTTTTGTTCTGCATGGCGCGGCTTTCTTCAAACGGCCATATCTCTCTCATCCGAACTCCGTTTGAGGCGTGAAACATACTCACGCGACCCTCTTTCGAAGACGAAGACATCGGTTGCCTTGGAAGAGAATTTGGACGTCATTTGATTTGTCAGATCACTGCTTGAATCAGACCCCAGCTACATCTTAGCTCCTTGTCATGGCCTTTTCATCGTTCTAGGACCCCAATCTACCCAAGGCTCATGGAGTACGAGTGACTCTTGAGGCTCGGAACTTGTGGTCGTATCAGACAACCTTCAAGTTCCGGTTTTGACGCTGCAACTGTCCGACAACACCTTGGAGTGCTTCAACTTCAACGATTTTCGAACAGACGCTCTCGTCGAGTGCATCCTGCTTAGCAACCCTATCTCTCAATGCTCTTTGCACGTTGTCCCTATCAAGCTTCAGTTTTTTGAAAAAATACTCTTGATTCGGTGACAATGATGGATCAATCCAACGAAAGAATTTACAGTCGTCCTCCTTCCAGACTTGGCAACGATAGAAGCGTCGTCCGGGATTGGCATTCGTATTGGATGTCACCACATCAGCTTCAAGACCGTGATCACAGACCACTGCCTCAAACCTCGGCCACGTTCTGCTCGAATGCTGGGAAGAACTCGACATCCTGCATTTGAACAATCAAAACTCATATTAACAGTCATGAACCCTAAATACCCATTGCCAATTGCACACGGGAAATCGCTAAATTGCAGGTTGCCAACTGCACAATTCGGGCACCACAAAATCTCATACTCGAAATTAAACCCTAAATCGCAAACCTAAATTGGAAACCTAAATCGACCCCTAAACCCAACGAAATCAATTGCATCTTTAACAAAAAATCGGTAGGATGAATCGCGAATTGAACCCTAAAATGAAGCAATGGTCTTACCTTGTTACTGGATTTTTCGCTTCCAATGGGGGTGGATGAATCGCGACTTGAATCCAAGAATGGAAAATGGTTGGGGGTGGATGAATCGAGCGAGAGAGGAGGAGTGAATAGCGTTTGATTTGGGCGATATAACCTAATTTTGAATGATGATCCATCAGAAACGATGTCGTTTTGAATTTTTCCGATGCCTGACACGTCGGAATTCAGGCATGCCACATAGGATTTTAAATTGCCGGAAATCACAGGGTCGGGTCGGGTCGGGTTGGGAAATACCAGACAAAAAGTAAAGTTCGTGACTTTATACGCCAAAAAAATGGCTCGTGGGAAAAACCGGAATTCGGGCAAAGTTCATGACTTTTAAGGCAGTTATCCCTAAACTTTTTATTTGTATTTTGACTACTTTTGGTAATGGATAATTTATTCTGCTAATTTTATTTTTTAATCACATTTTATTATAAAATTAAAATTATAGTATATGATATATAGTAAGACTCACTTTCCACTAGCCTTTACACACTTTCTAATACAGAGTACAATTTTTTAAATTTGTGTCCAGTTAAATATGCTCTTGTATTGATGGACGGAAGGAGTATAATTTTTGAGATATATCATATACATATATTAAATATTAAGTAATAGAAATATCTTAGACATGTATCGTGATATGTGTGACGGTCTTAAAAAGGGAGTATATGTATCAGATTCATATAAATATTGAAACGGAGGAAATATCGTTGAGAAAACACGTTTTTATCAGAAATCACATTTACCAATTAATTAGATTTTCTTTATATATCTTTATAAAATATATATATATATATATATATATATGGTCTTGTTAGGTTGAGATTTTTTAGCTTAATTGAGAATTGAGATGCATTTTCAGCCACTCATTTTGAAATGTCAACTGCAAGTAGATTATGTCAACTAAGGGGTATTATCGTCATTTCATTTCAATAGCCAGAATATCAAATGTCAACAACTCGTATTAAAATGTCAACAACTAAAAAAAATTAATTTTTTTTAATTTTTTTATTTTTTTTAAATTTTTTTTATTTTTTTTTAAATTTTTTTTAAAATTTTCGCGCGATATCAACTACTGAGGCATTATGTCAACTACGATGTGTAGTCTGCACATCAAATGTCAATAGCTCTGCACATCAAATGTCAACAGCTTATAATTGACATTATATATGTGTAGTTGACATGAATTGTATATGTAGTTGACATTATATGTGTGTAGTTGACATGAATTGTATATGTAGTTGACAAAAAAATAAATAAATAAATAAATAAAAAAATAAAAAATCGAAAAAAAAAATAATTTTTTTAAAAAAAATAAAAAAAATATTTATTAAATAAAATATATGATGAAATTACAAATATGCCCTTTCACAATTAATTAATGTAAAAATATTTTCCATGTGGCAAATTCTGGACCACTCATTTAATAAAAATGAGTGGCTTATAATGCATCTCAATTCTCAATTAGGCTAAAAAATCTCAATTGATCACAACCCTATATATATATAGGTTAGTGATCAATATATAACTAATCTTAAGTGTATAACTAGAGAACAAATCTCAGCCACATATCTTAAATGAACAAATATTATTTATTTTAATAATATAAAATATGCCAAGGGTATTTTTGGAAATTACATTATAAACTTTAAATCTGCGATCAAATTACGCAGCTTTCATTCTCTCCTTCCAAATCTGCGATCCTTTCTTTCTCCTTCAAAATTGAGAATCGAATCACATGCTATGTCGTCTGCAATTTGATATTGTCCGATTATGGAGCTGAAACGTCTTCGATCAGAATGCTGAAATTGAAAACAAAATGGACGAAAATCATGGAACTAAAAATGCTGAAACTGAATACAAATTTGATGCAATTGGGATCAAAATTGTCTACAACTAAAGACGGAATGGATGAAACTATGGAATAACACCAACATTACCAGATTTGGATTGAAAAAGTGAGAACCAATTATTGACAATTGAGATTCTCGTGAATAAGTTGGCGAAAATTAATGGTGGAATTCTCCAATATAAGCTGCAGATTTGGATGAAAATGGGTTGAATATCATTGGAAAATCATCCATACATCACTATTAGCATGATTTTACTTCACTCTTGTTTACAAAACACATCACTCTTATTCTGATTTTATGTCACTCTTGTTTACAAAACACATCACTCTTATCATGATTTTACTTCACTCTTGTTTACAAAACACATCACTCTTATTATGATTTTACTTCACTATTGTTTACAAAACACATCACTCTTAGCATGATTTTACTTCACTCTTGTTTACAAAACACATCACTCTTATTATGATTTTACTTCACTCTTGTTTACAAAACACATCACTCGTATTATGATTTTACTTCACTCTTGTTTACAAAACAAATCACTCTTATTATGATTTTACTTCACTCTTATTTACAAAACACATCACTCTTGTTTACAAAACACATCACTCTTAGCATGATTTTACTTCACTATTGTTTACAAAATACATCACTCTTAGCATGATTTTACTTCACTCTTATTTACAAAACACATCACTCTTAATATGATTTTACTTCACTCTTGTTTACAAAACACATCACTCTTATCATGAGGAAGTGATAATTTTCTACTACTCATGTAATAAAATTCAAGCAAGAAAAGTTAATTCGTCAATTTTCAACCTCTGCGTAAGTAAATAATACTATCATCATCCATCAACCTAGCATTAGTGAGGAATATAGTATTAACTATTATGGAGATCCAAATATCATTACTATTACTACTATTACTATGCATCCCACTCTTGCTCTTCAGTCTCATATTCAAATCCAAAAACACTAGAAATATCCACATCCCACCAGGCCCATGGAAGCTCCCCTTCATCGGAAACATCCACAACCTCCTCGGCGCCGTCCCTCACCGCTCCCTCCACCAACTCGCCCGCATCTTTGGCCCAACGATGCACCTCAAACTTGGCCAACTCTCCGTCGTCGTCGTCTCCTCCGCCGACGCTGCAAAGCAGATCACCAAAACCCAGCAGCGGCACCTGCTTTAGGTTCCTAACAATGTCCGGCACCAAATCCTGCAGCCACAAATCAATTTTCTCCATAGGATCGCCGCCTCTGGTGTGCGAATTGATCGATTCCTCGCTTCCGTGATCGGAGAAGAAGAAGCGGTTTCAAATGAATTCAATTTTGCAACCTACCTGATTTTGGAGTTAATTCAATAGGCTATGCAATGACCAAAATACCCCTGCTTTGTTATTATGGAGTAAATTTGTGATTGAGGGAACTAATATCTCATTAAATTCAAAAATTAATACTAGCCCTTGATTTTTTTGATCTTGTGGCTATTATTTGTTCTCTAGTTATATGGTTAAGAGGTGTTTGCCATAGATCATGACCATATATATATATATATATATATATATATATATATATATGTTAGTGATCAAGATATAACTAATCTTAAGTGTATAACTAGAGAACAAATCTTAGCCACACATCTTAATGGAACAAATATTATTTATTTTAATAATACAAAATAAGCTAAGGGTATTTTTGGAAATTACATTATGAAATTTATAACAGGCAACGTGATTCTGCCGTGCTGGAACTTTGCTGCTGAACTCCATCAACATGATGACGGTGGATGGGGGATTTGAGGATGGGGTTTCGGGCGCTTGTTTGGGAGGAGGGGCGCCAGATCGGGAACCGCTGCGGCGTGATCTGGCTGATGTACGCCGGGCTCGAGAGCGGCATGGTCGAGTGGAGGGATACGGACGACGTGAACAACAGCGTTGTGGCAGGATTGGCCACTGGAGTCTGGAGCGTTGTACAAGGCGGCATCGGGGCCGAGGGCGGCGGCGCTGGCGGGAGCGCTTGGAGGCGTGGTGGAAGATGGTGACATTGATCATTTCTTTGTTTTGAATCAGAGCAAATATGGCAATTACAAGCTCCGTCACATTTCCACGTGTCGCATTTAGAAGCCCCCCAACTGCAACCCAAATTAAATTAAAGAAATAAACACATACTATATAGTAAGTAATTTGTTGAGGATTTTGTCATTTCTCACCGAATATGATTATTCCACAAACATATCCCTCAATTGTCTGTCACCCATCCACATTTATTTCATAGATTTCTACTAGCTAATTAATTCCAACCACACATATTTACATTTCGATTTCTGATTTTTTCAAAAAAAATCCTGAAAATGATAGGGAGTAGTACTATTACCTGTTGGTCCGGTGAAGAGAGCAATCTGCCTACCCAATCAAATTAAAAAATAAATTAATGCTACTACTAAAATAAAATACATCACTATTAGTATGATTTTACTTCACTATTGTTAACAAAACACATCACTCTTAACATGATTTTACTTCACTCTTGTTTACAAAACACACTCTTGTTTATAAAACACATCACTCTTAATATGATTTTACTTCACTCTTGTTTACAAAACACATCACTCTTAGCATGATTTTACTTCACTCTTGTTTACAAAACGCATCACTCTTAGCATGATTTTACTTCTAGCATGATTTTACTTCACTCTTGTTTACAAAACACACCACTCTTAACATGATTTTACTTCACTCTTGTTTTCACTCTTGTTTACAAAACACATCACTCTTAACATGATTTTACTTCATTCTTGTTTACAAAATACATCACTCTTAGCATGATTTTACTTCACTCTTGTTTACAACACACATCACTCTTAGCATGATTTTACTTCATTCTTGTTTACAAAACACATCACTCTTAGCATGATTTTACTTCACTCTTGTTTACAAAACGCATCACTCTTAGCATGATTTTACTTCACTCTTGTTTATAAAACACATCACTCTTGTTTATAAAACACATCACTCTTAGTATGATTTTACTTCACTCTTGTTTACAAAACACATCACTCTTAGCATGATTTTACTTCACTCTTGTTTACAAAACACGTCACTCTTAGCATGATTTTACTTCACTCTTATTTACAAAACACATCACTCTTAGCATGATATTACTTCACTGTTGTGAAATTTCCATCCCAATACCAAAAGCAATTATCTCTTGTAGATTGTCAACTCTACATTATGAGATAATTTAGAGATATATATATAATCGCAATGCTCTTCTCTGTGATATTCACTTTGGGATCATAATGACATAACATATTCCCCAAAATATATTGAGCTTTATAGGGCTTTACCAACAAAAGAGGGCGATTTATTTAGGTGTCAATCGAGCTCTTGTTCTCTCAGCGTTACACATATATATGTATATGTGTGTGTGTGTGACTACGTATAATGCATTACATCAGATTGATAGAGAGGAAGAAGAAGGAAACAAAAATCTCAGTAGTTGTGCAACTAATTGTTCGTTTTTCTCTGGAAATAGAGATTGATTTCTCCCCTTTGTTTCTTCGTTTCTCTCTCCCCCAATTTCTTTCATTTCTGTTAACGTAACCACAACCAGCTGAATAGGAAACATGACTTCAGATGAACAGACAAGTAGTTATAACAAAGATAATACATTCAAGCACTGTTCATCGTTCAAATTTGATTCTGCAACATTCTCCCAATAGTCTAGAGCCATTGAGGACTTTCTGAGATGATAAGGCGAGCATTATCTCATGTAGATTGTCAACTCTTTACTCTTTAAAATCTCCATCCCAATACCAAAAGCAATTCACACAAATCAGAAAATGGCAGAGAGGGCTGGAGAAGAGATTTCAATCGAAGAGCAATACGCAAATCCCGATTTCGAGATTGCATATTTTAGCGAGAGAGATGGGGGCAGTGACAACGGCCTTGATAGCCATAGCGGCGGTGGCGCTGGGATGGTGTACAATCGAGATCGCGTGCAAGCCCTGTCTCGAGAAAGGTCGCGAAGCCATAGATCGCAACCTCAACCCCAATTACGATCCAGACGACGATATCGACACCGCCGCCACCGTTCGCGCCCCTCTCAATCCCGATTACTCTGAAGCTGCCGCCGCCGCTCCCTCCACCGTCGTCAAGGCCGTCTGATTCTGCCAGAAATCGAGCGATCTCGTCCTCGAGGAATACTATTGTGCGTTAATACGACGACATCGTTGTGCGACTGGATACCGACGGCTACGGCGACGGCTACGACGATGGCAATTGCTTGAACGCGGTTTAATTTTCCAGAACAGAGAAGAGGAGAAGAGAGAAGAAGAAATCGTGGTTGTTTTTCAAATGAAATCAATTTGGCGTGATTTTGGTATCAAGCTTTTACAAAATTACCATAATACCCACGCCTTGTTATTATGGAGTAAATTTGTGATTGAGGGAACTAATTCCTTTTTAAATTAGAAAATTACATGTATTAATACTAGCCCTTGATTTTCTTGATCTTGTGGCTGTGATTTGTTCTCTAGTTATTTGGTTAAGGGGTGTTTGCCATAGATCACTACCATATATATATATATATATATATATATATATAGGATAGTGATCAAGATATAACTAATCTTAAGTGTATAACTAGAGAACAAATCTCAGCCACACATCTTAATGGAACAAATATTAGTTATTTTAATTATAAAAAATATGCCAAGGGTATTTTTGGAAATTATATTATCAAATTTAAATCTGCGATCAATTATGTGGTTTCCTTTCTTTCTCTGTCTAGTTGAGCTATTGGTTTCCTTATAGTGTAGAATTTGAATTATTTTTGGTTCGGTTTGTGAAATTAAGCATTGAGATGTTGAATTGATTGTGTTTTGAGCTGAGAATTTACTGATTCAGCTCAATATGTGGTTTATGCAGTTGACGAGAGTTTTAGTTTGAATTGATTTTGATGGCGTTGTGTGCGGGAGTATGCTCGATATCGTATTTCGATTTTGCTGATGTGCCATTTTTTAGAAGTGGTAATTTGTCGAAAAGACGTGTTTTTGCCTGTGGTTTTGAGAGATAATAAGAGCCTCCAGAAGCAGAGGTTGAAAATTGGATGCTTTGCTTCGAGAGGAAATATGACGCCTGAATTAGAATCTGAACAGAATGATAGTGTGAGTAGCTCCAAGGACGATAATGGCGATTTTAGCCATGTGATAAAGTTCAAGATGTCAGATTCAAGATTCACGATCGAGTTAGTATTGGCCTTAGAAATATATTACTATTAGCATAATTTTACTTCATTGTTGTTAACAAAACACATCACTATTAGCATAATTTTACTTCACTATTGTTCACAAAACACATCACTCTTACTCAGATTTTACTTCACTCTTGTTCACAAAACACATCACTCTTACTCAGATTTTACTTCACTCTTGTTCACAAAACACATCAATTTTACTCAGATTTTACTTCACTCTTATTCACAAAACACATCACTCTTACTCAGATTTTACTTCACTCTTGTTCACAAAACACATCACTCTTACTCAGATTTTACTTTACCCTTGTTCACAAAACACATCACTCTTACTCAGATTTTACTTCACTCTTGTTTACAAAACACTTCACTCTTAGCGTGATTTTACTTCACTCTTGTTTACAAAACACTTCACTCATAGCATGATTTTACTTCACTCTTGTTTAAAAAATACATCACTCTTAGCATGATTTTACTTCACTCTTGTATACAAAACACTTCACTCTTGTATACAAAACACTTCACTCTTATCATGATTTTACTTCACTCTTGTTTACAAAACACTTCACTCTTAGCGTGATTTTACTTCACTCTTGTTTACAAAACACGAGTCACTAAATTAATTTCATCAAGAAACTAAAATTAAAAATACCTTCTCTATAATTAATTCCATTTCCCCCACCAGATTTACATCTTTTTGCTTTAAATCTTCAAACTAACAAAAATAAAAAAAAAAATCAAAACCAGGGTAGATGAAAAGTGAGCTTCAATTCCCTCTATATTTAAATCCTTTTACACTGCATTCTGCAGCAGCTTTAAATAGCTATGGCAAAGAATTTGAAGCTCAGAATTTGCAGAGCCATCGCCACCACTCTGCAGTCCTGCCGCTCCAAACATCCTTCTTATCTCCCAACAGATCCTATCCCTTCACTCTCACACCCCTCCGAATTCCCCCAACCTCACGCCACCAACCACCCGCCGCAATTCAATTGCCAAAATGAAAAAAATGGCACGCCGTCGCCGAAATCCCCGCGGTAGGGCTTCTTCTCCGCCGCCTACTTCCGCTTGCTCGGATTCTCGGAGCTCAACGAAGAACGCGGGTTCGTTCTCAAAGAATTGAATTTGTGAATTTGCCAATGATGTAATTTTGGCTGCAATGACAATTATACCCTGTCTTGTTATTGTGGAGTAAATTTATGATTGGTGGAATTAATTTCTCCTTAAACTCTAAAATTACATGTATTAATACTAGCCCTTGATTTTCTTGATCATGTGGCTGTGATTTGTTCTCTAGTTATAGGTTTAAGGGGCTTTAGTCATAGATCACTACCCTATATATGTATATATATATATATATATATATAGGGAGATGATCAAAATAAGTATGTGTTTAAATCCAGAAATGCAGACCAAATCTCAGCCCTAGGATTAGATGATCTAATGGTCAATAATTAACCAAAAACACGGAAGGTCATAATTAAGCAATTTTAGGTCATATTATAATATTTGGATTTAACGTCATACTAAGATCGTTTTAGGTCATGCTTTGTTAGCATGACCTACAAATTACCTAATTATGACCTAAAAGTGCCCTAATTATGATATTGTTCTGCGTTTCTGTATTTAAATCCAGTTTTGCATAGATCAAAACCCTATATATATATATATATATATATATATATATATATATAGGGTAGTGATCAAGATAGAACCATTCTTAAACGTAGAACAAATGCCAAACGGAGGTCGTTAGATCTTTTAATCCAATGGTGTTGATTTGCACAACAACTTCCCTTTACAACCAAAACTATTATTAATGGGTGAATGCAGATAAGTGAAAAAATAAAGCATGCATGGACTCTTCTTCGTTTCATTCATTCTTCGATCAACATGTGAGTTTTTTCACATGTTGAGTCCGGAATGTCGTGAAAACATAGTCTAATATGTATGATTTTTAATCTTGACCGTCATTTTTTCCTCATCCAATGAATAAAATATGTAGAGTTCTAGGTTCTACACTTAAGAATGGTTCTATCTTTAACGCAACCCTATATATATATATATATATATATATATATATATATATATATATATATATATATATATATATAATATCATATATTTAGCTAGTCAACTGCATTCAACATATACTATTAAATTACCTTTGTCACTTCCAATCATAATTTCTTTCGTTGCTCAATATTTTTTGATCATCAGTCTAATTAGTGTTTCTTCCTAAATATAAATATGGTAATTTGCACACTTTAATGAAAAATAAAAAAATACACCAAAAAAAATGTAAAAATAACAACTTGTTTTAGATAAATCAAAACTGAAAAAGCCAACATTGTCCAAATCCATTATGCCTTTCGGCATGAGTTTCAATGCCTTTCTCATCCCTATCGTTCCACATTATCAAACTCTAATTAAATTCACCCTTCTCCCATTCTCATTCTAATAAACATAAGCAAAAGAAGGGTATGTAACTTTTCAAATATTGCCCAAGTTATAGTTTTGCATAATACTTTTAATATTAGCTAGTAAATATTGCTCAAGTTATAGTTTTGCATAATACTTTTATAACCATTGAGTATGCTGAAAATGTTAAAGAATTACTATACCAATTTGGTGAATGACATAATAGTAGAGAGCAGGACAATTGAGTCACATCAGCAGTGCATGCTTGTAGATACTTCTTGTGGTAGGAGTTTCATGTATGGCTAGCCAATATTGGTGAATGAGAAAAAGATGAAGAGCTTGAACCTCAAATTTTTATTATAATTAAGAATGCGATTGTAATTATGTTTCAAAAATAAAATGAAAGCAAGTGCAAGATCTATCACCTTGGGCTTTAGTGAGCAATGATATTGTTGTCGAGCACACACATTTGAGTTACAAGGGTGTACAAAATTGGTGATTGGTAATTCTCGAAATGATTTGTGGGAGAAATTCGTAAACTCCATTTTGCATCAATAATTGAATAGATCAGCTTGGATTGTTTTATGAGTATTTAACTACTAAAATTTCGGTGCTCGTCCAATTATGCTCTCTAGTATCTCGATCACAACGACATTGTTTACCGTTTTTGAAAAATATGAACAAAATCACACTATTTTCTACACGGTTACCCCATCAATTTGAAACAATTATTTTGTTTGTTTTGCACAACTTAATTTATTAAAATTATACATGTCACCTCGCAAAAAATCAGTGAACTAAAATTTGCACTTAGTTAAATATTATTGAAATCAAATTAATTAATTAGCATCTGATTAAATGCATGCATGTATATTTCTTATTCCATTATTCCTTCAAGCCCAAATCTGAAAGCTAAAATACTAGAGGCCAATGGCCCAAATCCCAAATAACATACACATAAATTAATAAAAACAATTAAATTAAAGCAATAAAGCGCAAATTAAAAAATTATTACATTAGTTTTTCTAATTATTTGCATTTTAGTTATAATATTTTAATTTCAATTTATCTTATACCACAATCAATCAATCCAAATACAAAACAAAGTAGTAATTCAATCATTCTCTATCCTAGACATTTCCTATCCTATCTCATCCACCAAACTACACATTTAAGTAGTGATTAAAAATGGCTTAATCGATTAATTTTGGAAAGGTGAATATATCTATCAATACTGAATTTAAAACAACAAATATTACCATAAATTATTTTCAAACGGTCCATACATTTATCAACGTCGAATCAAAACTTTATTTTTTGTAATTTGATCTTGGGTAACATTTAAGGCCCAATGGGCCAGGCCTATTATCATGTCACCCCCGCGATTTTTCGTTGTATGCTCTCACCACAATTGGCGGGAAAATAAACCCTACTAAATCAGTAATCCAAAGCTTCTTCACTCAGTTCTCAGCTGTGTCCCTGTGTGTGAAAACATACTTTGAGTGTGTGTGTGGAGAGAGAGATAGAGAGGAGAATGGCAGAGGAGGCGATGGTGGAGGAGGAGTTTTCGGTGTGGAAGAAGAACACGCCGTTGCTGTATGACCTCGTTGTATGCCACTCCCTCGAATGGCCGTCACTCACCGTCCAGTGGCTGCCGACGCCGCCTTCATCTGACTCCGGCGATCTCGCCGCGCACAAATTGATCCTCGGGACGCATACATCCGATGATTGCCCCAATTTCCTCATGCTCGCCGACGCCTTCCTCCCACGCGACCCCACCTCCGCCATCGATGTCGACCCCGAGAACTCAATCGTCCCTAGGGTTTGTACAGAAAACCATTTTATGTCCATTTCTATTTCATATTCGGTTCTGTACACTACATTCTGAATTTTTTTGTGTATGAGCTCCACCTGTTTGATTAAATTACCCACCGAAATGTTCTATTGATATTTGGGGAAATGTCTTGTATAATTCTGAATGAACAAATATCCGTTTGTTTGATGTGTACATTAATATAGTACTATGTGTTTAATTATAATCGGAGGATGTTATTGATTCCTTGATTATGGTTATTATACACAGGTGGATATAGTTCAAAAAATTCGAGTTGATGGAGAAGTGAATAGGTCACGGTGTATGTTACAGAACCCAGCTTTAATCGCTGCAAAGACCAATATTCCTGAAATATTCGTGTTTGACACTGCTAAGCAGCTGGAGGATGCCAATGTCGATTGTTGCAATCCGGACTTGAGACTTCGGGGACATGATAAAGAAGGATATGGTTTGTCGTGGAGCTCCTTCAGAGAAGGATATCTATTGAGTGGTTCGAATGATTGCAAAATTTGTCTGTGGGATGTCTCTGCAACGCCTCAAAAGAAAGTGCTTGATGCAAAGTTTATTTATGAGGTAACTCATTATCTCTGTGCCCTCTTGTAATGGTTCCTTGTGCTAAAACTAATAATCTTGCACATAATAAGGTTGCTAGCATGACATTTGTTTTTGATCATAAAACACGAACTTTTGAACTAGCTGAATTTTGTGAATGTTGCTGTAGGGCCATGAGAATGTGGTTGAGGATGTATCGTGGCATTTAAAGAATGAGAACTTGTTCGGCTCTGTGGGGGATGACGGCAAACTAGTGATTTGGGACTTGCGCACAAACAAGTTCCAGCACTCTGTTGTTGTACATGAGAAAGAGGTGAATGGCTTATCTGCTGCATTTCTCGATATCAGCTTTCCATGTGCCATGTTTCCTTCAGTAATGCTTTAATTGTGGAGTGGCCTAACTATTTTTACATAAAATTCCAACTAACCACAAGACGTCTGCCTATGTATTTATATTTTCTTCTTTGATACGGTTAGCAAGAATGCTAGGCATTATTCTGAAGACAAAAAATGTGCAGAATGTATTATGCTTAACAGAGTGTTCCAGCCTGGAAAACCTCGTTGTTTATATAATTGAGGTGATTGGTACTTTTGCTCATTCAAACTCATTGTGTATTGAATTGGAGCTCATTTTCTATAACATGGACTTAGTTACCCAATTCTGAATGCCATTAAATTCACCACATAACTTTTGCTTGATCCCTCTCTTTGCTCTGGACTGATCTACTTTTTTCCTGTTTTAATATAACTTGAAGATACTTACTGAAACCTTAATTCTTTCAATATCAGGTGAATTATTTATCTTTCAATCCATTTAATGAGTGGGTTTTGGCAACTGCGTCCTCTGATTCTACAGTTGGTCTATTTGATATGCGGAACTTGAATGCTCCTCTGCATGCTCTAAGCAGTCATGAGTAAGTCCTCTGTACTTATTCAACTCTCGAATAGTGGTACTTAACTAGATCATGAGACACAGCTCCTTCTTGGTCTGGGAATTAAACTAGTTTTTATGAATTCCTCTGCTGAAAAAACCTGTGTGTTGCCATGATACCTTTACAATTGCAACAAAATAGTGCACCCTGTTCATACGCATTATTTCTTTTCATCAGTATCTAGTAGGAAGAGTGCTTTCTTTCGACTTGGATTTTAAATGCTGTTAAAGATTCATCTTGAATATTTATGTCACAAGAAAATTTCAAACTGGGTGCTTCCAGCACCAATTTTGAAATGGTATTTGCTCAAATTTAATTTGTGTCGGCTAGCTATTCCAAATTTGTGATTGCTAACTAGTACTCCATAAACCACTTTCTAATGCTATAATACCTTTTATTTGCAGGAAAGAGGTATTCCAGGTTGAATGGGATCCTAACCACGAAACGATTCTTGCATCTGCTGCTGATGACAGAAGGTTGATGGTTTGGGACCTTAACAGGTATGGTAACTTGATTACTTGATTTTTGACTCTGCATTCATTACACTCCATGCTGCTCGTGCCCGTACTCATTACATTGTACTCCATATTCATACATTAATCTATTGACGTGAATACGACTAGTGCTGATGAGGGCTGTACAACTTATGGTCTTGCTTTCAGGATTGGAGACGAGCAACTAGAAGGAGAAGCTGAAGATGGTCCTCCTGAGCTCCTCTTCTCCCATGGTGGTCATAAAGCAAAGATTTCAGACTTTTCATGGAATAAGAATCAACCATGGGTCATCTCGAGCGTAGCAGAGGACAACACACTGCAGGTCTGGCAAATGGCAGAAAGCATCTACCGTGACGATGATTTTCCGTAGGTACCCGAGTGCATAAAGATAAAATGTTTTGTAGGGGTACAACACTGAGTTCGAATTCAGCTTAATATGCAAGGAATCTTAGATATTAGGAACATATTTTGAACTCAATATTCGCCACAAATCAATGTATGCTCGCAATAGTTTCTGCGATTCTAAATTTATAATCTTATCTTTAGCCAATTCGTTTACTGATACATAAAAGTCGTGTGTAAGATCGTTGATTGACCTTTGTTTTGTGATGTGTATATCTCCATTGAAGGCCAATGTTTATTGTTATTTTTATGTGATCGGGTTCGTGTCATCTCTATCCATATGTTTTATTATACGCCTGATACACAGATTTATTTTTATACTATGTGGTTATAATTCAATAATGAATCTTCACCCCCGAAAATGCAATGGAGCAATATTCCCTTTATATAGCTGATCCTGATCATCTCTCTTGAATACTGTACAATTTAAGTAGTGAACAATTTCAACGCCTCGACTCATCATTATTTGGTGCCAACATCATATCTGTGAAAGGCTCAATGAATAATATTTCAGTTCTCCATATTCTTTATGCAGGAATTCACCGAATATATCTTCGAATAAGAGCGCTTATATTTGATTCAACTTATATAAATCAAAAAATGTGGTTAGTTATGAGTCTCATGTTTAAAAATGAAATATAGTTAGATTCAAAATTTTATTGCGTTGTTTTTGTTAGCCGAGTAACCGGTCGGTTTAGAAGGCTAACTGGTGTGTTGCAACTTGCAATTAGCGATTTGGGCTAATTAACTGAACCCACCAATTAAGTATACCACAAAAAATTGAGAAAAAGGGTCTAATTAAAAAAAAAAGTGTAAATTCGAGGGCTCGATTTTAATAAAGGGAATAAAATTAAACCTAATCGTTTGAATCTGTCTATTTCATAGTATTGGATTACATCATATGCTAATCATTAAAATAAAGAGAATGTTAAATTCAAATTAGTTCTCTTTTTTTGTACTCAACACGCTTCTTGACCATTTCCATATCCAATTTTTTTTCACAACATAATAATGACATATCTTATTTTGTTTTGATCATCAATTGGCTTCTCCTTCCATTCATCACACTCACTTTTTATGCAAGAAAAGTCTCTTCTTGATTATTCAACTTTATTTAGTTTTGATCCTTTTGTTGCCACTTAGAAAAAAATATTAGTGATATTCAGAGTTGGAGGCGCTGTGACACTCAAGTTGGGAACAGTACTAACAATTTAGTTTCTTCTTTTCCTCTTTAAATTTTGATCATCCAATGGGGACCTTTCTTTTTGTAGAAAATCTGATCACCCTGTTCTGGAAAGTCTCTGAAGATAAAATTGTGTATGACCAGTAAAAAATGGGGGACTAAATCAAACTACACATCCAATCCCAATATTGACCAAATGGAAGCAACATCCAAATGCAACTCTCTCTGTGGCTTGACGTTTACTAGTTTGTCCACAAGTCCCAAATACTACAGTGGCATCTACGAGACCCCGAATAATACCATTATACCAAGCGACGCACACGATGAGTGTCACCTGTAAAAAACAAATACGATGAAAAATCGAAAACGAAACAAGAGCTCCGGAAAATCTGCAAGCTTACACCTTTCTTGCCGGATCATGGCAAACAATAACATTTGCTCATGGCATAACATTATAAATAGAATTCCACATAGCACGATACTTAGCGTTTCCAAATTCAAGGAACAACATTCCAAAAAAGGGAAGAAAAATACAGTCAAGAACACATCAAAGACGGAATTAAACAAGTTCTGCTGCCTTTCCTGGAGGCTGACATGGGTAAATCTAAGAAAGCTTAAAAATTGAAAGATTAGTCCTCTCCCTCGAGTTCTGCTAGCTATGCTCCGATCCTTCTGCTTTACAAAGAGTAGAATATGTAAACTAATGTACACGAAACCCACAAATTTAAGCATGCCCAACTCTAGCTTATTAGAGGGAGGTGATGATGGGGCTGGCCGCTGATCTCAAAATTGAGGACGGAAATGAGCGGGAGTGCTCGTTCTCGACATTGAGATTGCCTCTGTCTGACCAGCTCTTCAGCTAAGCATTGCAGCACGCGAACCTGCTGACAAGATGTGCAAAAGCAACATCGTGTTTAGAAAGACAAGGGAATGCAAATTCCAAAGCCCAATTACAATTCTAGTTTGATCAACTAGGAACCATATAATCGTGTAAAGAGATCAGCTAGCATCTAAATCAGATATCTAACATGAAGAACAATCTTGATCGTATTATAAAATGGGGACCATATTGCACAAGCAGGCAAGCAATAGCAGTACAAAATTTAGAAACACACATTAGGCCAAAATTCACACCGTTTCATCCAACATTTCACCTAAACCTTTACTAACAAGATCAACAACATAAGCTATCTACAACATAAGCATAAACAGATATGCATGTCAGAAGGATAGCATTACTACTATTTTACAGCTAAATGACTACTAAGATAAGAATATACAATAACCTAAGCAAAATGTTAGAGAAGACAAATGATACAACGGAGAGGTTCTTATCAAGATGTTCTTATTAAGGCACTTTGAATACAAAGAGGCATATAATGGTTTACCTTTTCTTTTACTTCCAGTGGAAGTATTGGTATTAGAGACAACGTTAACATTGCCGAGTCCACAATCAGGGAATTCCTCCAGATCAGAATTTTGATTTCCCAAACACTGAAGATTGTCAAACCCACAATCCCCAAGGCCTTGTCCACTCAATGCAGCTTCTGGTACAGGATTAATGCAGTAAAGCGGATCATTGCGCTGCATATTACATGAATTGACCACGTATCTTCCAGTACTATTAGGATTCACCATGTTTTGATAGACGTCTCCACTCTTGTTCGGCTTCTGGTAAGGGAAAGAACCAATTTCTCCCTCTATCCTCCCTCTGATGTCCACGAGCAAGCACTTAAGCCTAGCAACCTCAGCCTCCAACAACGCCTGACCCTGGAGCCTCTTCATTAGCTGCTGATTCAAAGCCCTCAACCTGATAACCTCATCCTCCAACGATGCAGCCCTAGCTTTCTTCTTCTCCCTGTACTTACGCACAGCTTCACGGTTGCCCAACGGCCTCTTTTTAGATTTCTTGTCCACAGACTCAGCAGTGTCATCGCTGGGATCCTGACCTTCACTAGGAGAGGGCATAATTTGGGTATGGACATGAATACAAGTGTGCGTGTGGGATTGATCAGGGCCTGAAGGGTTGCAAGCATGAGCATGGGTGCAGGCCTGTGTTCGACCAAGACCATCGGTGTAAGCCTCTGTTCGACCAAGGGCATCATTGCAAGACTGCGTCCGACTAAGAAACTCATCTATGTCGAACGAGCAACTGCTCTGTGCATTAGTTATATCCAAGCATGACAACATTGGGTCATTTGGGAAATCAAGCTCTCCATCATCCATTTTCAGCTGATACACAGTGTTCTAACAAAACAGCTAATCCAAATCTTGCAGAATTATGTCACAATTAACCCTTTGTGTCCACCCCTTTATAGCAATAGTAAATAACAAAACCCTAGCAAAAGAAGAAAAAAAATCACAAAATTGACTAATTTAGAAGCTGAACAATTTATACAATCATGAACCAACCGTAATTACCAAGGATTGTAAAGCAAATTCCACCACAAAAATCAAAATTTTAGGTAAAATCAAAACCGGGCACTTCAATTTAAACTAAAACTAACCCTTATCGAGCAAAAGAGGGTGAAATTCAGCAAATAGAAGTCCAATAATGACAAAAAAACTAACGCAAATCCGAGATTTTACCAAAAGCAAATCGGAAGAAAAACAAAATGACTTACAAACAAGTGACGAATTCCACAAAAAATGAATCTTTGCGCAAGAGCAAGCGGCAGGAAGCGGAGATTGGGGAATATATAAGGGTGAAAAGGAAGGGCTACGAAAAGGGCTAAAAAGAGCTTTAACGAAGATACAAATGGCGATAATTTAATGGGGGCGATTTACAGGAGCCATAGATCAGATTCCTCAAAATTTCGCTGATTGCGAAACGCTAGGCTTTGATGCCTACCATTTAATTACTCCATTTTACAAAAAAAATTTACTTTTTTATTAATATGTATTGACTTACTAATTTAGTATACAATTAATTTATAAAATGATGGATGAAGGGGTGACGCGTGGAAAGAGTAATCTGTTTAAATGTGCAATATTCATGCCAATTTCTGATTTCACAGAATAATGTAATAGTGGGATTTTAATTTTGAAGTGAAGATCAAAATCTTGAAATCGCAATCTACATGACATATTCGACATAGTACAATACAAGCATTTTGAACTATTATATTCTTTATCTTGCGAAAAAAAAAGTTACTTTTCCAGCCTAGTTTTACTTTTAGACTTGGCATAATAACACCATGATCTGAGGTCTTAATTGGTTCGTATGGGCAAATATCATTAATTATTATCATCCATCTTTGTATTTCTATGAAAGCGACTGAGTACCAATGATAAAGAAAAATAGGGTGCAATTATGTCAAAGCTCAATTAACGAAAAATTATTAGGAGAGTAGGATTCAACTATCACATCACATCTACTAATACTCCTACTAATCTTTGCCTAGGCCAGGTTTTTGTCTCTTTACTCTGAAAATAGACCAAGCCCAAATCTATCAACTGAATCACCCAATAAATTTCCAGCCCAACAATGGGCCGTGTTGATGTTAAGAGGCATCCCAAATTTCAATCCCAACTAAAAAAAACAAGTTATAGTGAATTAGGAAATACTGGAAATTTAGATGCCAACATCTCTTGATTCTCTTCTATGTAAAATTGTTCTTTTTTTATAAGATTACACATAACATACACATGTACAAAGCATAAGCCATCAATAAAAAGGATCCAATTTTTTTATTGATATGGAGTGGTTTATATTGATGTTAACAATTTGTATAATTGTATACTATGATACAATGCACTTTTTAATATTCAAGCACAATCTTCTTCAACACCCTACAATTGAGGGATTTTTTTCCTTTCTCTAACAAATTATCACCAAAAAAAAAATCATGTTGAGTGCAACTGGAAACCAACCCCCACCTCATTATTTTTTGGGTGCATGCCTCCTCCACTCTCTCCCCCTCTCCCCCCCCCCCCCCCCCCCCCCCCCCAAAAAAAAAAAAACACAACAACAAATCTTTGCAAAAACTAATCCATACTTGATGATCTACTCCATCTCTTCTTCAAATACTCCTCAACAGAGAGAGGGCTGCTCTGATCAATGCTGCTGAATGATGTTGAGTTCTCCTTTATATCAAGAAATGCAAGGCTCATATGTGACTCTGCTCTTGAATCTGGATATACTTCATCGTCGTTCTCGTCCTCATTTTCTTCATCACCATCACCACATTTTGGCCTAACTCCAACCAAATACTCCTCCCCTCTTAGTATACTAAGTATCTGCATTCACAAACAGCTGCTGAATTAGTATATCAGAAAAAACGAAGCGGATCACATCCAGTTCGTGTCCATACTCATCTTCGTTACCTGGTGCATTTTGGGGCGAAGGCGTGATGATTGAGTCAGGCATAGAGACGCAGCAAGAGCCATCCTCTGCATCTGATCCTCATCGATGTTTTCCAAATTTTGATCCAATATACCCTTCAAGTCCTTGCTCTCTAGCTTAGGTTTTGCCTTATCACATAAACAAGTTTCAATGATTACTACAAAACTACAACAAAACATGAATTTGGTTCACATGCTTAAGTTTTGTTAGTTTTTTCAACTGATCATACAAAAAGTACGATGAAACAAGTGTGTTATATAGTTCAAAATCAATGATTCTTACCCACATGACCAAGCTTTCTTGACTCTTTGTAGTCTCCAAACCAATTGGTTTCCTCCCGGAGAGCAGTTCAAGCAGAACAACACCGAAAGCAAACACATCAATCTTGTCACTAACTTTGCCATACATGAAGTACTCGGGAGCTAGGTACCCAAACGTTCCAACTACATCGCTGTCCATCAAATAGGATGACATTGTGGGCCCCCAAGTCGCCAAGCCAAAGTCGGATAACTGACAAGGAAACAACAGAACCTCAGTCAGTTAACCATGGATCGATGATTTTGAGAAGATGATCTAGTTGCATTTTGACTATAAGGCCACTTTTGAACCTGATGAAACTACCTGTGGTTCTAACTCATCAGTTAGGAGAATATTTGAAGATTTGATATCTCTATGAATGACGGGCCTAGGGCATTCGTTGTGCAAGTAGTTTAAAGCTTCAGCAATCCCAATAGCTATCCGGTATCTCGTTTCCCATGTCAACAACACTGAATTTTCCTTAATGCTACCTGCTTCAAGAAACAACTCAACCTGAGGTGATGCAGTGACAGTTTGTCATGAAGTTTAAAATTCAAGAATTTGTGAAAATACTCACCGTGTAGATTTTCTTCAAGGTTTCCTCGGGGCATCAGGTCATAAACGGAGATCAAAGCATCATCTTCCACGCAGACCCCAAGTAGAGGCGCAATTTTTGTGTGCTTCAACGTGGTCATTACGTCGACTTCGTGGATGAAATCCTTCCACGCTTCTTTGGAAGACTCCATGATCTTCACAGCTACTGCTTTGCCCTGAGGAAAAACTCCCTTGAACACCGAGTTGCAGCCTCCTCTCCCGATAAGATTTCCTATTCCATTTCGTGTTATTTAGGAGGGTGCTTATAAAAGGATTGCGAATCATACAGCTACACAAAAACAATATGTTTGAGAGAGTTACCAGAGGAGAAATCAGAAGTTGACATCTTCAGATAATCGAGGCTGAGAACTGTGCAACCTGCCGGATTTCTCATCAGTATGAGTTCCAAATCCTTAGGAAGCTCGAGCAGACTGGCTTCCTTACAGAAACTAGTCACCTGAGCCGCCTTATCACTCTCTCCTTCAATAGAATCATCGGTCTGGCAGCTCATAGGCGAGCTGGACTGAGATGAGGCATCAGAGAGTGGCCGGCTTGGCAGGGTCATCACCCATTGAACAACCGACATCTTTCTTGCTTCCACGCCAAGTTGAGTCACCAAACTAGCTGTCTGAAGTAGAGGCCAACCTGGCCTCTGCTTGGTAAAATCTTCTGCAGGGAGAGAAATCGAGCTTAAGGAGCCTCGTTTCAGCCTCCCAATAGGGCTCACAGCACCATCTCCTGAGTTTGCTGTCTGAAGTAGAGGCCAACCCTGCCTCTGCTTGGTGAAATCTTCTGCAGGGAGAGAAATCGAGCTTAAGGAGCCTCGTTTAAGCCTCCCAATAGGGCTCACAGCATCATCTCTGGAGTTTTCTGCCTGAAGTAGAGGCCAACCCGGACTCTGCTTGGAGAACTCTTCAGCATGGAAAAAAATGGAGCTTATAGAGCCTCGTTGAAGCCTCCCTAGAGGGCTCATGGTATCATCTCGCAAGCTCATGTTTCCATCTCTTGCATCAATGCTTGATATCTCAGACTCTCCAAACTCCGAAAAAGTGTCTTTAGTGGACATGCTGTCATTGCCATATGCACTCGCCTTTGAGTCTAAACTCACGCCTGCAATCACAAGAGATCAACACTTAGCCATCTAGACATACATATATTTCTTTTATTTTTTTGCAGAAATAACACCACACCTTCCAATAAAAGTTTCGAGCACCTGCTGAAGACAACCTTGCCATTGTGAATCGCTATAACCTCAGTAGTGGAAGGCAGTTTCCTTGCACAATACCTAGCGATTGAAGCCCATCCCCTAAAATACAGATGCTATCGATACTTTAAAAAAAACAACATAAATGTCCAAATACAGAGAAACTGAAGGACCTCAATAGTCTTACCCCAACGCGCTAAGCCTCGTTAATCCCACAATAACAGTCGATGCACCATGAGTCTTCGCCTCCCTCACTAGAGATTTTCTGGTCGAGTTCCCTTTCAAGACTTGAGCGCTGAGAGAAACCTGAAACACCCCACCAATCACCACAACCAAACATGAAAATGGAAACAAGCAATAAAATCCAAACAATATTAATTCACTCTGCCATTCAGCATTATCATCACAACTCAACAGATGTAGTTAAGGTGGAGCTAACCTGGTTTTTGCTGCATACACCTTCATAGTCTTCCAAGTAACCATCCAACAACACTTTCTCCTTCGGAATGCAACCTGCAGCCAATCAATCTCACCTCATCACAAACCAAAACATAAAAAAAACTCAAGATTTTCACATTGTACAAACAGCTGAAGAGTTCAAAGCTTTAGTAACATAGCACCTGAATTCCTGCAAACATGAATTGCCACAACTGAGTCGCCCGGACCGGCTACTTTAACCACAGCCCAATCAAGCAACTCTTTAGCATAACCATCTAATCTTATCCCCACAATCACTTTCTTCCTTCCCAAATCCAACCTCTCAACTTTCATTTCTTCCCCAACTCGATAATCTCAATGCAATCAAAGCCTAAAACAGCGCCCCATGTGCATTTAAGCTAAAAATTGCGTGTTTCTGCAGAAACCTGATCACTCCTAAATCTACGCCAGAAACATTGAACACTTAATTGGATGCATATTGCAGTAGCTTCAACCGCCGTAGCAAATATGTATTGCTTCCGAAGAAAAGGCGCTGCCAATTCCTTGAATTCCAAAATTCCTCTTGATTTATATCACCATTTCCGATTCAGATAAAACAAATCACAAAATCCAACCTCCAGTTCAAAAGCAGGCACCTCAATTAATCAAATCCCCTGCTTCCACCACATGATACAATATCAATAATAATTAAAATATTCATTATGGCGTACTAATCAGCAATAAAATCCAAAAATTGCACGTTGAAACAATAAGAATATAATGCGAAAATGGAAGCCTACCTAAATTTTTTGAATATTCCCTTCCGTTCAAAGCCATCCAACATTTTAAATCAACAAAATAGCGCCACCGATGATCCTGTGCTTACCTACTCTCAGCTAACATACAATATTTTAAAATTCAAACGTAGGGCTGCTTTAATTGAATCGTAAACGATCAATTTTACTGCAATGGATTTGGCTTCATCCGAATTTCAATCTTTTACTGGAGAAACAAAGGCTGCATGAAAGAATTGTCCGTGATGAGAGAAGTCCCACTAAAATTAGAAATGTTGAGTGTTTAATTACGGCAAGTCGTTAATTTTCGCACATTTTTTGTTTTTCTGTTATTGAAACTTTTGTTATAAAAAGGAAACCAATAATTCGCGGGAAACCCACGATATCCGGTAATCGGATAACGACCGACAAATGGGGCGGGGGGCTCACAACCGGCTATTGCGGGTTGACGGTTGCTTCAACGGTACACTAACGGCATAAGTGCATGAACGGGGAATGGGGTTGGGTTTGTCCGCTTCGATCGGAAAAGACGGAACTGCCCTTCTCTTAATTGCATTTACTATACAGTCCCCACGGTCAACTTCGTGTGTATTACGCTAGTTGGGCTGGGGCCCATATTTGATGGTCTCAAAATAAACGCCGCGAAGTCCAACAGCCAATACTTAATGTTGTTTTATTAACGTGGGCCCGCCATTTAAATAAAGTTATGCCTATATTATAGGAGTATTATTAAAGTAAAGAGAAAAAAGTGTTATATTATTAAAAATGGAGGAGGACTAATTTTTATGTGATTAAAATTAAAATTTAGGATTGTTAATTGTGGATGGAAGATGTATTTTTTTTACGAAGAAATACTCACGATTAGTACTAAGTCGCGTTTATTAGATTGGTTTTGAATATGAGAATTAAGATAGAGTCGGCTTCCTCAAAATTTAAGGATACAGTTAGACAAAATTAATTGTGATAGACTCGATTTCCCTCAAAATAACTAATTGAAATAGACTCGGTTTTCATCAAAAAATATTGTGATAGGCTCCACGTATAAATGGAGATATTTTTATAAATGTGATAGGGAGTTTGTGCTATACAAGTTTAGAAATCTTCAAATATTACTAAATGTAAATATATTCTTGAATATGTGTAACATCCATCATATACAAGTTTTTGTGAATAAATTAAATCTGATTTTTTCCTAGGTAAAAGAGAAATTTATAGTTTTTGCATTTCTTTTTATTTTTTAATTGCAATATTCGACTTTAGTTATTGGTAAAATTCGAATTGAGTGATCTTTATGCCGTAAGTTATCAGCCCGCCAACTCCACTATCTAGTTTGTTTTTTCTTTCAACTAGAATTCGAAGGTATCAAATAAATTATTTGGGAAGAATTTTTTATGACTATATCTGCCTTGATATTTTTATGATTTACGTAGAAAAATAAAATACTTTAGTGGTAGCTTATATACTTTATGTTTATGATCTTCAAGATTCCCACTGAATTTACTTTATAAATATTCTTGCTAATAAAGTTGAGTTTATGGGATAGCTATTAATTAGCTCCACTTTATATTTTTAAAATGAAGGCACTAGAAGCTTATTATTTATGAATTATGAAAGATACATATCAACTATTTTAGGGCCAACAATGAGATATTTTAGACTATTAAATTTCAAGTTTTTGTAATATTTTAAATCATAGGGAATCTGTCTACTACACAAATAAAAATCTGATATAAAAACACAATAATTATTATGGGTCAAGGACTAAAAAGTATACTAGTACTATCAAGTTCATTATAATGGTAAATAAAGTTCAACTGCATTGTGTTTCACGTCTTATATATACACCTCAGCTTTGACTGGAAAATTGTAAATTAAAAACTATCTTATCTTAGTAAAAAATACTAAAATAAATACTAACATCTTATCTTAGTCAAATACGAGTTGTTCAGATTTTTCCTTAATGAGTATATATTTGCCATATAAACAACACGAAATGAATAATTAAGCAGTATGAGTAAGAGATTTGAAATATATCAAGGCCCGACAAGCATATAAAAAAATCAATAAATTGTTTAGTGTAGTGGTTGTGATTGAATGAATTGAGTCACTAACCGTTTTTTGAATAAATATCATTTGAAGATTTTATGTGAATTTACTAAAAACATTATCTTATGATGAAACAATATTTTTCCCAAACAGAGATAGTGACATATATCGCTATCAATGCTTTATTTGGTAAGATGTATTTTTTCTATCATAAATCACACGCACAATCTCACCGACACTATGTGCGTGCTATGCCTTCAAAAGTGATTTATTTCCACTTCAATCGTAAAGCTCATTTGTAATGAATAAATGAAGTGAAATCGTAATTATTTTGTTTATGAACAATATAGAAATCATGTAAATATTGCTATAAATTGATATACTAGTAATGTTATTAGAATTTGATGGCGTTTGATACTTTGATCTAAGTAACGATTCATCAAATAATCTTGCTATGTCTTATTTACAGTAAAAATTGATGATTCCGTGAAAATATTTCAAGAAAGTAACGCTCTTAAAGATTATTATTTTTCAAAATATGATTTCTGATAGTTTATTTATTTTGTAGTATTTGGAAATATTTAGAATAATTACTCAAATTTTTGAATTTATATTAATCAATTAAATTCTGAAATGATTATCTTAATAATAAATCAACTAATTGATATAATAATGACTAATGGGGTAAGATTTTTTGATTAATTTTTTAATTAATATAATAAGTTTAGAATCAAATTCAGATTCATGTAGTAAGATATTACTCAAGAGCGTAATAATTAATTTCAATATAACATCAGATTTTTCATAATAAGTTATTAATTGATAACATATTAATAACAACAATAAGTAAACTATAATAAACGTGATTACAATTATAATTCTTTATTATTACTAGGATGTCAATTGGGCTAATCTGTTTGGGTTCAGGCCAACCCATACGGGTCGTCGGGCTATACCCCCGGAGAAACGGTAGTGTTGGTGAGGTGATTCATTGATGCTTCCGAGGACTCGTCATCGGAAACAATTATAAGTTTCATATATTCCATGGATTATTGAGAAGTACAACGCTCAGAGGCTGAGGGGCTCTGTCGAGTGTGCGTACGAAATGATCTGGAAGCACTGGTCACAGGTTCAAAAGGACGTGCAAAAGTGGGGTGGCCTCTACGCCAACGCCCAGAAGATGTGGCCGGACATAGCTTGGCCAACATTGCCAAGAAGGCGAACGGGGTCTTCTTCACTGAGGAGAAGAAAGCCTTCTAGTATTAGACGTCTGGCAACTTCTCCAAAGGAGCCCCAAATTTAGCAGTGGATCCGAGGCTAAAAGTGGTGCACCGAAGATAACAAAAACTTTGGCTGTGACTACTCCACGAGCGGTGGACCTACTTCCATCGACCTCAACTAGGCGGAGCAGGAAGAGCCTGATAACTTCTGGTCATCACCCAACAACCATAGTCGTCCGACGGGGAGTGAAGCGGGGAAGGGTATGATCCCTTAGGAAGTGCGAGCGTTGCGTAACCCTCACCTACCGTCTCTTGATAGTCTATGGCTCTTGACAACATCAGTCTTAATGTGAACCTCCAACATATGGAACATCTGTTCGCCAAGAATACGTTAGAGGTGACCTCAAATCAACTCTGCATGCACAACCTCATGATCTGCGTACTCATTAAGAAGATCATGCGACATGATTCGTCGATTTCTTTTAGTACTCCCTCCGTCCCTTATAATTTGTCACCATTTTATCCGGCACGGGTTTTAAGAAATGTAATAGAAAGTAGGTTGAAAAAGTTAGTGACATGTGGGTCCTGCTTTTATATATTAGTTTTATAATAAAACGCGAGTGAGAATGGGTTCGTGAAATGTAAGGTCCACTATCAAAAATGGTAAAAGTGAAATGTGACAAATTTTTAGGGACGGACAAAAATGGAAATAAGTGACATTTTCTAGGGAGTATTTGTTATTTTAACTTTTAGGATTTGTAATTTTTAAATGTTTAGGATTTGTAGTTTTACTTTATTATATATGAAGTACTTTGGTATTATATATTGTCTTTATTTTAATTTTAAAAGTAAAATAATGAATAGTGCATATTAATGTTCTAGCATGGGGAGAAAGCATCCATTGTAGAAGTTGTAGTCTGAGACAAAAAAAATAAAAAGATAAAAATGACGACGTGGCGGAAGTTTTTGCATGGAGATAGTCATCCCATTGTATTTGTATGGATGCCCTTATAGCACCTAAAATTGAATTCAAGAGGAAACTAAGCAACATGGCAAGCTAATCTCTCTTACTCTCACTCACCACCATCATTCACATTCATCATCATCTTGGAGTTCCATAATACAATCACAGTATTCTGCAGTTTTGTTGGCCCTTTCTCTTCTTTTTCTTTCCTTGTTTTGGTTGCTGCAAAATGACATTGATAGCTTCATCAAAGACAGCCTTCACATTCTGCAAAATTTGGAGACAGAATGAGAATAGACTCGATAATGGACGTTGATAACGTGTTGAAATGGCAAATGAAGATAAATATGTAGCTCCTTGATCACACCTGTTGTGTCTTGGAACTACATTCAATGTAAGCTGATGCTCCAATCATTTTCTTGAGCTCCTCTCCCTTCAAAGAAAAATGATAAATCAACTGTCATCATCGCTTAATTATATACTAGAGCTTAATTTGAAGCGGATTTAACCAAGTGAAAAAAAGAACTATACCTCTGCAGTTGAAATGGGTACTGCCTCAGTGTCGTCGACAAAGAACTGTTTATCATCTCGAAGATCTGAAAATAAATTAGATATCACTATTTCTACCAAACTACAAAAAACTACACACATAGAATTTAGTAAATTAAACCACAAAAACAACAGTATGATGTGATGAAAGGAGATCCTAACCAGTCTTTGATCCCACAAGAATTATCGGAACATTAGGAGCATAATGCCTCAACTCAGAATTCCACTGAGCATTTGAGGAGAAAAGGAAAACTATGAGCAACAAGTGAGAAAGAAGATAGACAGTGAGTAGAATTAAATTAAAGAAGATTGACCTTGTTGTGGACACTGTCATAACTAGTCTTGGAAATAAGAGAGAATACAAGTATAAACACATTAGCTCCATGGTAGCTTAGCGGTCTTAATCTATTGTAATCCTCCTGACCTGCTCAACACAATTCATGACTAAATGTTTCTACATTAACATTAGTACTACTAAATAAAATCAAGAACAAGTAATTTACCAGCAGAGTCCCACAGCGATAGATTAACACTGCTCCCACCCACCGTCATATTCACACTAAAATTGTCAAATACAGTTGGGATGTAACCCTATTCATGCCACAAATAAACCGTAAATATTCATTTTTAGTATGAGACTAATTTTCGTGGACTGATGGAAAAAAAATGATACAGTACCATTTTTTATGGACAGAAGGAGTAGTAATTTAGCATGAGAGAGAGAGAGAACTCAACCGTAGGAAAGGAGTTGGTGGTGTAGGAAATGAGCAAGCAAGTTTTACCAACGCCTCCGTCGCCGACGGTGACGCATTTTATGAACCTATAACTAGAGGCGCTCATCTCGTCGTCGACGTCTCCTCCTTCACAACTGGTGAACAATCGAGCTCAGATTTACTACCTCAAAATTTATGCTTGATGAATCCGCGAATTATTGATGATGATGAATGCTCGTAAAAATAAATTACGACACGGTGAATTTACGTGGTTCGATTTACTGAGGTAAATCTACGTCCACGGGAAGAAGGGAGGGCAAGATTGTATTGCTTGATCTGGGATTACAGCTTACAACACAGACTTGCTATATGATTTTATCTCTAGAGAGCTTAACCCTTTTCTATCTGATCTAAGTTCTATTTATACATTGAACTAAGATCGTGGTTTGCAGCCCCACTAACAAGATCGTGGGTGAGCAATAACTGCTCAATAACTGCTTCATACCACTAAATAGATCGTGGGTATAGTGGAGGTCGTGGAGGCCTTTCATGAGTCCACTAACTCCTAGTTCGGTCGAATGCTGAGACCGAACTGCTGGACTTTACCGATCAACTCTTGCCGATCTGAGAGGAGAGCTTGACTGGTCGGCTTTTACCGAGCTGTAGGCTGAGTCCGAACTCTTTGGTCGTGCCGAACTCTTTGGTGCCGAACAGATACTCTTTCTTGGGCTCTGGGCTGATGGGCCGTCACTGTTATTGGGCTTGCCATTAGGGTTTAGTTCGTACCCCATCACTACCCCCCCCGAAAAGCGAAGTGAATCACTTCGGCGAGGTGAGTCACTTCGGCATTCTGGATAATGGTAAGGGGGAGGCTGACGTCAGGGGACGTGCCTTGCGCGTGCCTGCATTAAATGCGACAGTAAAATCCGGCCGTTGAATCCTGAAAAGGTGGGATTCGAAACGGCGCAACGATCTCGAAATCTTTCCCGAATCTGATAAGTATCCTCCTTTTTCCTCATTTGAACACTTTTGCTGTTGCGTCTTCTATACTCTCTCTTTTTCGAGAAATTTTCTTCCGCTTTCAAGAGCTTCTTCAGACTTTCTTCATCTTCAAAAAGTAAGAAAAATGTCTTCTTCTTCTTCGGAGTCGGGTAGCGGTAGGAAAGGGGATAAGGGGTCTTCTGGCCGGAAAGAGTCCGGGGAGAAGACCGTAGAGTATTTCCATAGTATTTTGAGTAAGGATACTGTGATATCCCTACCCGAAAAATACTTTTTTCCTGGGGGGAAGGCAGTGGTACCTGACGGTGATCATAGGGCTGACTCCCCGCCGGAGGGGTACGCCACCGTGTACGAGGCCTGCTTAGAATGCGGGCTTCGTTTCCCCCTCCCTTCTGCCTTTATAGATTTACTAGATTTTTTTCAGCTTCCTTTAGGCCAAGTGACTCCGAACTCTTGGAGGCACTTGTCGGCCTTCGCTGCCGAACTCCGTAGGTTAGGAAGGGATTTGTCTTTGAAGGCGATCCTTAAATTCTTTCAATTTAAGAGGAAGGGGTCTTGGTTTTACTTGATCCCTTTACAGCCCTTTAGAGCCTTTTGTAAAACGAAGTGGCCGAAGTGGCAAAATCGCTTCTTCTACTATGATAGGACCGCGGCTCCTAGTTTTCCCTGGAGAGGGCCGGAGTCCGTTATCCGTCACCCTCGGCCTGAACCGTTGGACGAGCTCGATGGCGAGCTCAACAAGATTCCCATAGTTAGGAAACAATACCCGGAGTCTGAGCTCGTCAAGGGCGACGTCGTGTTCGACATCTCGTCTTCGGACGAAGAGGCCGAGGGTGAGGATTTCTCTTTTTATCTTTATGCTCTACTGCTTTAACGAAGAAAACCTGACTTTGCTTTCTTGCTTTTTGGCAGTGTACATGCTGAGTAAGGCTACCCGAAAATCTTCGGAGTCCAAGGAGCCGGAGAGGCCGAAAACCACCAGCTCGGCATCTGATGCCGAGAGGACTCCGAAAAGGCAAAAAACCTCTTCGGATCCGAAGAAGCCGGAGTCGACTTCGGCAAAGGGGAGGGGGAAGGCCCAGAAGCCCCCGAGAGCGCCAGAGAAAGACGTGGTCTTGGCGCCTCCTTCGGAACATATCTGTGAGCCGTTTTTATGGCCCACGGACTTCGCCGAGGTGAATTCTCTTCTTGATTTTCTGGCCTTGCTTTTTTTCTGTATTTTTTGTGGCCCCTTTGTTGACTTTTTTCTTTATTCATTTTCAGAGGAACGATATGCTCTCCAAGCTCGTCGCCGTCGAGCTCTCCAAAGCGTCCAATGACTATGCCGAGATGCAGAGGAAGTTGGCGGCTGCTTGTCATCGGGCCGAACAGGCTGAGGCTAACTTTGAGAAGGCCAGAGCTGCTAGGATTTCGGCCCAGGATGAAGCTCAGTTTGCCAAAAACCAGCTCGTCATCCAGCGAGAGCAGACGAAGCGGAGCGATGCTGCTGCCGTGGTTGCCCAAGGGGAGGCTCTCCGTGTTTACACGGAGAAACTCTTTTTGAGCAGCCAGTTCTCGGCCTTTGTCGGTAGCCTGGTAAGGCTAATTGCCGATAAGGGCGAGCAGGGGGCCGACGTCGTGCTGCCTCTGTACAGCCGAGAGATAGCAGCTCGGCTTCAGAATCTGCCGCTCCTGGAGGAGCTCGCTTCATCCTCGGTCCTGCTTTCTGCAGACCGAGTCCGGAGTTGTCGAGCTGATCGGGACGAGAACCTGGAGGCTATCTTTGCCTCCGTGGGACCCGTTTCACCCGCTTCGACTTACAATGGAGAGGGTGAGGCCGAGCCGCTGGAGCTGGAGGCCGAAGTCGAGCGGGCCGGGCATCCGGAGAAGGAAGCCGATCAGGAGGCGGAGGCGAGGCCGGCAAGAGGCGAGGCCGAGGCTGAGGTAGCTCAGGAGAAAGAAGCTGAACCAGACCAAGGAGCCGGAGACGAAGCTGGCGGAGTATGATTTCGTCTCCCTTCTCTTAGTCTAGTTTCTTCCTTGTAAAATGGCCTTGAAGCCCTCCTAGTGTAAAAAATTTTCCTTGTGAATGAAAAATTCTCTACACTTGTCTTCGTATAGCTTTTCGTACTCGCCTTTATTCCTGTTGTATTTTACTATCTGCTCGGTACACCTGCCGAACTAACATAGCTGCTTTGTACTCAAGGAGATGGAGTTACTTCACTGGAAACGGCTGTACTCTTCGGCTTTAGACGAAGCTGAGAAAAGAGCTATAGCCGATCAGACGAAGAATGACGAGCTTCTGGCTCGTTTAGTGAAGCTGGAGGCCGATAATAAGGACTTAGAGTCCGATAAGAAGGATCTGGAGGCCGAGCTGAATACGACCATTGCTGAGAGGACTGCGTACGAGGATTACATCCGTGTGCGCGGGGGCTTGACCATATCAGATGTTCAGAGTCGAGTTGACGAACTGTGGGAGGAATATCATGTACTCCGGAGGAACAATGCGCTGGAGAGCTCGGCTTGCCAACAAGTTGTGAAATCATTACGGCGCTGGGCTT
The DNA here is from genome assembly GCF_004379255.2 of Salvia splendens. NCBI lineage: Eukaryota > Viridiplantae > Streptophyta > Magnoliopsida > Lamiales > Lamiaceae > Salvia > Salvia splendens. The sequence goes on along the minus strand of NC_056040.1, from coordinate 16,442,076 downwards.
CTCGGTACGACATTGTTCTTTCTCGGCGCCCCTCCATAGAAAGATTCCTTCGGCATGTCGTGCCAACAGATGCTCGCACTCCAGATCAAGCCTCTGGTTCCCTTGTTCAAAATCCTACTTCCAGTCAACAACGAACTCCGGAACAGCCGGAAACGTCAAGACGAGAACGGGCTCAGGAGCAACCGGAATCGTCAAGACAGGGACGGACTGAAATTCGCCGAGGAGTTGTGACTATGAGCGAGCAAGATCAGCAGATGATTATTGCAGAGACTCTTCATCGCCGAGGTGTTAGGACTTCTCGGGCTCGGGGAAGAGGCGTTGGGTCGAGGATAGCATCTCGTCGACCTGCTTATTCTTCATCTGCTCGGAACAACCGAACTCGGCTTCCAGAGGATTTTGCAGATAGGTGGCTTAACTTCAGCAACCCTGGACAGTAGAATAGTCCTTTGTAATAGCGTAACGCCATTTTGTAGGGTAGCTGAGTTGTATGCCGAACAAGATTTGAAAAATGAAATTTTGTTTTCGCTTCTAACACTGTATTTACAGCTTAGCGAAAAAATTTCATCGTACTTGTCCTCGGTCTTATGAAGTAAACTTCTTTGACCGAACTTGGTCCTTGGTCTTATGAAGTAAACTTCTTTGACCGGACTCGTCTTTGGTCTGATGAAATAAACATCTTTGACCGGACTCGTCTTTGGTCTGATGAAATAAACATCTTTGACCGGACTCGTCTTTGGTCTGATGAAATAAACATCTTTGACCAGACTTGGTTTGTGTTCTAATTTGGCGATTTTTGTCGCCGGGATCGAACTTTCCCTTGTCCTAATTCGGCGAGTTTTATCGCGTGGATCGGACTTTCCCAGTTAACCGAAGTGGTCTTATGCAGTAAACCTCTTTGACTAGACGTGGTCGTCCCCGGTCTTATGAGGTAAACTTCTTTGACCGAACTTGGTCGTCCTAATTCGGCGAGGTTTATCGCGTGGATCGGACTTTCCCTTATTGCAGTTCGTTTCAGACGAAGTGCTTATTTCTTAAGCCGAATTGTGGTCTCGTATCTTCCTGAGAAGCTTGGACTCACAATCGTTGGCTTACTGCAGTTCGTTTCAGACGAAGTGCTTGTTAAGCTGAATTGCGGTCTTGTATCCTCCTTGGAAGCTTGGACTCACAATCGTTGGCTTATTGCAGTTCGTTTCAGACGGACTGCTTGTTAAGCTGAATTGTGGTCTTATATCCTCCTTAGAAGCTTGGACTCACAATAGTCTTTAATAATCGATCTAAAAAGGGGATCAGTCTTTAAAGAACGATATACCTTGGTACCATTTGTAAGAGACGACAAGCACATAGAGACAAAACACATAGGGAAAAAATGAAAAAGACGAAAGAAAAAAACTTTAAACTTTTTATAAAACGACAAGGAAAAGGTACAAGTAAAAACAAACAAATAAAAACATGTACCCCTATGACCGAACTAGACACAAGACAGACTGACCGGACTTTGTCTCTTACAAGTGGAACTTCTTGAGGTTGGAGACGTGCCATGTTCGGGGTACTTGTTCTCCTGACATGTGAGTCAATTTATAAGACCCTTTGCCGAGGACTTCTGACACCCGATACGGACCCTCCCATGTGGGTTCGAGTTTGCCCAGCTTTTCTGCTCGGCTTACTTCGTTGTTTCTCAAGACGAGATCTCCCACTTGAAATTGAAGCTTTTTCACCCTTTGGTTATAATACCGGGCTACTTGCTCCTTATACTTGGCTGCTTTTATGCACGCCAATTCTCTTCTTTCTTCGGCGAGATCTAGTTCGGCTCTCAGTCCGTCGTCATTCATTTCTGAGGAGAAATTTAGAGTTCGGGGACTGGGTACGCCGATCTCCACCGGAATTACGGCTTCAGTGCCGTACACCAGACTATACGGGGTTTCACCGTTGGAGGTTTTGGGTGTAGTTCGGTAGGACCACAGGACTTGAGGGAGATTTTCTACCCATTGTCCTTTGGCTTGTTCTAACCGGGCTTTTAACCCTTTCACCAGAATCCGGTTCGTTACTTCCGTTTGTCCGTTTGCTTGGGGATGGGAGACCGAAGTGAACCGCTGTTGAATGTTCAGCTCTTGGCACCAATTCTTGAACGTCTTGTCGGTGAACTGAGTCCCATTATCCGAGATGAGGATGTGGGGTATGCCAAATCGGCACACTATGTTCTTCCAGACGAAGTCCAATGCCTTTGAGCTCGTTATCGTAGCTAATGGTTCAGCCTCCACCCACTTCGTGAAGTAGTCCACGGCAACGATAAGGAATTTCATTTGCCGAGGAGCTTGAGGAAGTGGTCCCACTATGTCTATGCCCCATTGCATGAAAGGCCAAGGGCTTTGCATAGTGTATAGATCAGTCTGCGGCATCCTTGGGACATTTGCATGAATTTGGCACTTCGTACACTTCTTGACGAGCTGCACTGCCTCTTGTACCATGGTTGGCCAATAATATCCCCATCTCAGAACTTTTTTAGCTAAACCTCTGGCTCCGATGTGGCTACCGCACGATCCTTCATGAACTTCTCTGAGGATGTAGTCCGTCTCTTCTGGTCCTACACACCGCAATAACGGTTGGAGGTAAGACTTTCTAAAGAGGACTCCTTCATGAAGTTCGTACCGAAGTGCTCGGCACGTGATCTTCCGAGCTTCTCTCTTATCCTCGGGCAATTGTCCTTGATCCAGATACTGCAAGATCGGCGTCATCCAGTTCGGCGAGCTAGATACTGAATGTACCTCGGCTTCATCAATGCTTCGATGCATTAATTCTTCCGCCTTTGAGCTCGGATCTGAGGCCAACTTACTTAAGGTATCTGCTCGGCTATTTTCCGCTCTAGGAATGCGGATTATCCGAAAATAGGAGAAACTTCGGCTGATGCTTTGCGCTTTGTCCAAATACTTCTTCATTCTCTCGTCACGAGCTTCACTTGTACCCAACATGTGATTTACTATGACTTGTGAATCACAATGGACTTTGAGAGATTTGACGAGCAGACTTTGCGCTAACTGGAGTCCGGCCAGGAGGGCTTCGTACTCGGCTTCATTATTAGTAGTGGGGAATAGGAACCGAAGTGAGTAGGTTACCTCGTGTCCGTCGGGAGCGACAAGTAAAATACCAGCTCCACTTCCCATCTTGTTTGAAGCTCCATCTACGAATCCGCTCCAGCAGTCCGGCGGCTCTACTTCGGATTCCAAGGGCTGTGCTAGTTCGGCATTGGCAGAATTCTTCTGTTCGGCAATAACAGGAATTGCTTGATCGAACTTTGCTTCCGCAAGAAAATCTGCCAAGGCTTGTCCCTTGATGGCTTTCCGAGGTAGATATTCAATTGTGTGCTCTCCCAACTCTATAGCCCACTTGGCGATTCTGCCTGATGCTTCTGGTTTGGTCAACACTTGCCGAAGTGGCAGATCAGTTAGGACGCATACCTTGTGAGCATAGAAGTATGGCCGCAGTCTCCTTGCTGCATTTACTAATGCCAGAGCAATTTTTTCCAGAGGTTGATACCTTGTTTCTGGACCTCTTAATGCTCGGCTTGTAAAGTAGATGGGAAGCTGCTTTAGGCCTTCTTCTCGTACAAGCACCGCGCTGATGGTTTGATCCGATGCCGCTAAGTATAAGAATATTACTTCGGCTTCGGTTGGAGCAGAGAGAATAGGAAGCTCGGCTAGATAACTTTTGAGTTCGTCAAAGGCCTTTTTCTGCTCGGCTCCCCACTCGAACTTTGGTGCCTTCTTCAACACCTTGAAGAACGGCAGTTGCTTTTCGGCTGCTTGGGAAAGGAATCGATTCAGTGCGGCTAGACATCCGGTTAGCCTTTGCACGTCATGTATGGACTTCGGCATCGCCATGTTCTGAACGACTTGAACTTTTGAGGGGTTTGCCTTGAGTCCGTCCTTTGAAACCCAACAACCCAGAAACTTTCCCGAATCTACCAAAAAGGTACACTTTTGGGGATTAAGTTTGAGGTTGGCTTTCTTGAGCACGTTAAGAGTGGACTTGAGGTTGTGCTCGTACTCCGAAGTGCTTTTGCTTTTGACGACTATATCGTCAACATACACTTCGACCTCCTTTCCAATCAGGTGCCGAAAAAGCTTGTCTACCATCCTTTGATAAGTGGCTCCGGCATTCTTTAAACCGAATGGCATCTTTTTATAAGCGAAAATGCCGAAATCAGTAATGAAGGCCGTTTTTGAAGCGTCAATCTCATCCATTAAAACTTGATGGTATCCTTTGTACAGATCAAGAAAACAAAAAATTTCAAAGCCTATCAAAGCTTCTACTTTTTTATCTATGTTCGGAAGGGGATAGCAATCTTTGGGACAGTGCTTATTTAGATCGGTGAAATCTATGCACATCCGCCATCCTCCTTCCTTTTTCTTGATCATGACAGGATTGGCCACCCACGAAGGATACTTCACTTCGAATAACACATCCGCCTTCAATAATTGACGGACTTCGTCATGGATGACTTGACTTCGTTCTGCCGCAAAGAGTCTTTGCTTCTGTTTTATCGGCCGGACTGAAGGATCAATATTTAACCGATGAGTGATTACCTCGGGGGGCACTCCGGTCATGTCCAACGGAGACCATGCAAAGACGTCTTTATACTCCTTGAGGAGCTGGATGGTTTTTTCCCGAAGTAGGGGCGTTCCCGCGAAACCGATCTTAACCGTTCTGGATGGATCGTCTTCGTACAGCTGAACTGTCATCGAGTTCGGCTCCGGTATGACTTCGGTCATCGCCTCTGACTCCGGCTGCTGTGATTGCTATGCTTGGTGGTGCCGATCTGACTGCTCGGCACTTCTAAGCGCAATTTGCAGACATTCCTTTGCTCTCTTTTGGTCACCTCGGATGACCGCTATCCCTCCTTTAGTAGGGATCTTGATGGTGAGGTGATAGGTGGAGCAAACGGCCCGAACTGTGTTGAGCCAGTCTCTTCCCAGGATGACGTTGTACGGGGACCGAGCTTTCACCACGAAAAACTCAATCATCGTACTGGAGCTAGTAGGCGCTTTCCCCACCGTGATCGGAAGGCTGATAATACCTTCAGGGCGGGTGTCCTCCTGGGTGAAGCTCTTCAGGGGAAGCGGAGCCGGACTGAGCCGAGCTGGGTCCACTTCTAGTTTGTCGAAGCACTCTTTAAAAAGAATGCTAACCGACGCTCCTGTATCCACAAACACCCTGTGGATCAGTTTGTTTGCCACTCCGGCTTGGATGACAATGGCGTCTTGGTGAGGAGAGATGGCCGGGACGGGATCAGCAGCCGAGAACGTAATCACTTCGTCCTGCTTCAGCCTTTTATGCGTTGGCTCCTCTCGATTGGAGCCTCTGCGTTCTGACTTTAGGGACGACTTGGTCTTCCCGGCAGGGAGCGCGTCAATAGTCTGGATTACTCCATCATATTGCGGCTCGTCATCGTCTTCGGGATCCGGCTGCCTTTTCGGATCCTGAGGAGCGCAGTTCGCACCACTCTGCTTTTTATTCTTCTTTGGCTGCTTACTTCGGTATTTTTTCAATGTCCCTGCCTTCACAAGAACATCGATACCTGCAGCCAAGTTTCTGCACTCCTCGGTATCGTGACCGTGGTCTTGATGATAGGAGCAGTAGTTATCCTGGGGTCGGCGCGCGGCTGATTTCGTCATCCGCTTTGGCTTTTCGAACAGGTCAGAGTGCAGTTCGAAAATTTCCGCTCTCGGCTTGTTCAGCGGTACGAACTGAGCGGGCGACTTCTCGGGATTGAGACGAGGTCCCAATCTGTCTTGCACCGGAGCCCTTTGAATTCTTTCAAATGGAGTCCGGCGAGGATGCCCCTGATCGCTATGATCGGGCTTCCTTCTGTCTCCTCGGGTCGATGAGCTGTCTAACGACCGTTTGCGACGGTCTGCCTCATCGGCCCGGGAGTACTGGTCCGCAATGTCCCACATTTCCTGAGCTGTCTGCGGACCGCACTCAACGAGCTTCCTGTAGAGAGCTCCGGGCAAGATTCCATTTTGGAATGCCGAGATGACAAGCAGATCGTTGAGATCGTCTACTTGCAGGCATTCCTTGTGGAATCTTGTCATAAAGTCGCTGATTTTTTCGTCGCGACCTTGACGAATGGAAAGCAGCTGAGCCGAAGTGATTCGGGCTTCCGCTTTCTGAAAGAACCTCCTGTGGAAGGCATCCATTAGATCTCGGTAAGATCTGATGCTGCCCTGGGGGAGGCTATCGAACCACCTTCTTGCGTTCCCGATGAGCAGCTCGGGAAACAGCTTGCACATGTGGACCTCGTTGAGACCCTGGTTCGCCATGTTATATTGATAGCGCCCCAAGAAATCGTGAGGGTCCACGAGCCCGTCGTAAGTCATCGACGGAGTTCGGTAGTTCTGTGGTAGGGGAGTTCGGGTGATGTCGTCCGAGAACGGAGTCTTCAGTGCTCCGTACACGGCGAATCCGATATCTCGTCGGTATGGAGGAGATTGAGTTCTCCTGTGATTCCGGTACCGAGGAGGAACAGGAATATGTCGGGGTTGAGGATTCTTTCTCCTGGGAGATGCGACACTACTGCGGTAGTGACTTTCTTGTGCGGAGGGAGAAGGAGAATCCGTCGTTTTCGTCTCCGGCTGCTTTTGGCTTTTTCGCAGGAAGGTTAAGAATTCCTCCTGCTTTTCAGCCAAAAACTGCTTGACAGCCTCATTCAAATCGGGCTGCTGGGAAGACTCAGTGGGACGATTTTTGGAGCGGCTTGTTCCTTCGCCATGAGAACTGGTGGTGGATTTATCCCTAGGCTGTTTTCCCGACCTATGGGATGGATTGGCTTCCTCCTGGTTCTCACGGGCTGGAATACGGGTATTCTGCGATCTGGTATGCATTTTTTGGGTGGAAAAAATGGATCAAAAATTCGCTTTATCACAAATTTTGTTCTCTGTTTCCCACAGACGGCGCCAGTGATGAATCCGCGAATTATTGATGATGATGAATGCTCGTAAAAATAAATTACGACACGGTGAATTTACGTGGTTCGATTTACTGAGGTAAATCTACGTCCACGGGAAGAAGGGAGGGCAAGATTGTATTGCTTGATCTGGGATTACAGCTTACAACACAGACTTGCTATATGATTTTATCTCTAGAGAGCTTAACCCTTTTCTATCTGATCTAAGTTCTATTTATACATTGAACTAAGATCGTGGTTTGCAGCCCCACTAACAAGATCGTGGGTGAGCAATAACTGCTCAATAACTGCTTCATACCACTAAATAGATCGTGGGTATAGTGGAGGTCGTGGAGGCCTTTCATGAGTCCACTAACTCCTAGTTCGGTCGAATGCTGAGACCGAACTGCTGGACTTTACCGATCAACTCTTGCCGATCTGAGAGGAGAGCTTGACTGGTCGGCTTTTACCGAGCTGTAGGCTGAGTCCGAACTCTTTGGTCGTGCCGAACTCTTTGGTGCCGAACAGATACTCTTTCTTGGGCTCTGGGCTGATGGGCCGTCACTGTTATTGGGCTTGCCATTAGGGTTTAGTTCGTACCCCATCAATGCTCTACTTAGACTGAATCAACAATCACTCGCATAATCTATTAGTAGTTAATAATTAAACAATGAGAAAAAACCTGCATAATTTTTTAGAACCCTAAATATGTGTATGCATGAATATTCATGCAACAACTAATCCAATCAACTGTATTCAATGTTAGTTAAAATTCAGACTCCGGATACACATGTGTGTGTGAGATAGAGACACAGAGAGTCCAAGAGTCGAAGAAAATTTTCTTACCTTCTTCTCTTGATCACTTTTCTGATTTATCTATTGATTTGTCAATTGTGTTTGAATTTTCTATGTTGGTATAAATAATCAATTCAATTACAATTTATCAAATATCATCACTAACATGTCATTCAGTACACATGATTTAATTTTCTGGGTATATACAAAGCAATGGCAAGCAAATTATTACAACATTATTATAATTGAATTCATTGTATAATTTACTTTTCCGGTTATTGAGATTTACTCCAACATTAATATTTTTGTGTAAACAGGGTATATTATATTGGGTTTTATTTTTATTTGGAGATAAATATAACCATTTATTGAATAAAAAGGCAAAAGTTATTGGGTGAAGCCATTAGCTAATACAATGGAGAGAAATTGACTTCTAGAGAAAGTTTTGAACCTTTATAAATACCAAATTACTTTGTGTGCTTAGTTAACCATTACGCCTAACATGTTTCCTCTCTCAAATTGAATTGCTTATTATACATGCATGTTCTTACTCATGTTTTTCATTACGTAGTGGAGTAGTTTTTGTTTTTATTACTTTCTCTCATTGGTTTAATTTTGTTATTATATTTGTGAATACAGGAGTACTATTTATTAGATGGACTATAATGTTATCAAAAATACAAAAAAAATAGATGAAGGAACTATAAGAGTACTAGTTACGATATAGTGTATATATGTTCTTATTACTATAAAAATTAAGTATTCGATCATTAAAACTTCCAATATTTCGGCCATTATGCGCTTCTTCACAAAGTAAGCATTATTTTTCCTATTATTTTTCAATATGATAGTACTCCTGTTTATTTTTATCATAAGCAATCATAGTATGGTGCAGCCTTTTTGGCCCTTTTTATTCTTTTTCTTCCCTTGCTGGGGTGCCTGCATAACAACCTTGATAGCTTCATCAAATACAGCCTTCACGTTCTGCAAAATTTGGAGACAGAATGAGAATACATATACTCGATAATGGACATAGAGACAATGTGTTGCAATGGCACCTCTTGTGTCTTGGAACTACATTCAATATAAGCAGATGCTCCAATCATTTTCTTGAGCTCCTCCCCCTTCAAAGTAAAATGGAAATCAACAGTCGTCATCGCTTATATACTGGAGCTTCGAAGCGGATTTAGCCCGTGTAAAAACAAACTATACCTGTGCAGTTGAGATGGGTATTGCCCCAGGGTGCTCGACAAAGAATTGTTCATCCTCTCGAAGATCTGAAAATAAATTAGATTTCACTATTTGTAGTGGTGAACCGTAAAAATATAGTATTTAGTTATGATGTTAATGCTAGAGATATTGATGAAAGGAGATCCTAACCAATCTTTGTTCCGACAAGAATTATTGGAACTTTAGGACCAAAATGCCTCAGCTCAGAAATCCACTGAGCATATTTAAGAAGAAGAAAAGGAAAACTATTAGCAACATGTAACTTTAAATCCATCCAATAAAAAGGGTGAGCATACAGCGAGACAGAAGATGATGATGAAGTGCAGCTCAATTGGTAATGCGCATCCTCTCTAACTAATATGCTAGATGACTTGAGGAACCATTGATATTTGATGACCGTCTTAAAAAATGAAAAAGAAAAAAAAATGATCGAGCAGTAAGAAGATTAACCTTGACGTGGACATTGTTATAACTAGGCTTGGAAATAAGAGAGAATACAAGTATAAAGACATCAGCTTCACGGTAGCTTAGTGGTCTTAATCTATTGTAATCCTCTTGACCTGCTCAACACAAGTAGTAATAAGCTTCTTGAGTAAATTTCTCTACAAGTAAATATAATCAAGTCGAAACTGATCAAGATTAACAAGTACTAATTATTACCAGCAGTGTCGAACAATGATAGATTAACACTATTCCCATCCACCGCCACATTGGCACTAAAATTGTCGAATACAGTTGGGACGTAATCCTATTAATTCATGCCAAAAAGAGGAGACCAATTAATATGTTATCAAGACGAATCGCTAGCACTATAAAATCAAATTCATAAAGCGTTGGATCATTGAAGCCAAATTCAAAAACATTGATGAAGAAATCCTCACTAAGATTTAAGCACATATATATATACTTCAATTTCAACGAATCACAGCCTTGATTTTATTTAGCCCGAGAAAGAAAAAGACCTCACCGTAGGAAAGGTGTTGGTGGTGTAGGAAATGAGCAAGCAAGTTTTACCGACGCCTCCGTCGCCGACGGTGACGCATTTTATGAGCCTAGACGTAGAGGCGCTCATCTCGTCGTCTTCAGCGACTCCTCCTTCACAACCTGTGAACAATCGAGATCATATATTTAAACAATGAGAAAAAAACCTGCAAAAGTAGGGAATCATGACCCTAATATCAGTATTATTTTTTAAAAATATAATTTTGTGTATGCATGAATAGTCATGCAGCAACTATGCAACTTACCTTTTCAATGTCAGTTAAAATTCAGACTCCATACACAGTGAAAAACATGTGTATGATAGACAGACCAAGATTCGAAGAAAAGTTTCTTACCTTCTTCTCTTGATCACTTTTCTAATTTCTCTTTTGATTTGTCATTGTTGTTTGAATTTTCTGTTTATATAATCAATTCAATTACTACAATTTATCAATTAAATATCATCACTAACATTTCATTCAGTACACATGATTTATTTTCTGGGTATATATAGTGCAATGGCAAGCAAATTAATACTTACAATATTATTGTAGTAATTGAATTCATTATAATTTACTTTTCCGACTATTGATATTTACTCCAACAAACACTACAATATTGAATTTTCTTTTTTATTTGGAGATATGTTGAATTTTCATTAAAGAATAATGACTCAATTCAATGGATTGCATACCTTATGTGAGCCCATTTAGCGATGTTTGTTTTGTTTTACACATTTAGTTAGTACTCCATCTAATAGTAGCATATAAAAACAATAGTAATCATATAAATTGACTAATCGATTTGTTTGTTATCTTTATAACGTCAAATATATTACTCATTCATAAAAAGGCAAATAGAACGTTGGTTTTTATAAAAATTGTAAAATAAAAGATGAGTCCAAAATTTTCCAAATAAATAAATACATAATACTTCTCATATTAGTTTGACGTATCAAGAATTTTTAGACGGTGCTCGAACCCCAATCCTTCTATCAAAAATTTCGGCCAATCAAATAGCCTCACACACAAGTTTTTGTACGGTAAATCTACAAAATTTTCAAGAATCTGGAGACAAGTAGGAGGTCAAAGCTCTTCATCGGAACTAGGAAAATCTAACTCAATCATCTTAACACCAACCTCTTTGGTGTTCTTTTCTTGGGACTTCTTAGGATCTGTTTTCAATCTCTTGGCATCTGGTTCTTGGCCTTGTCTGAACCTGACCAACCAGATACAGAGGATTTTCAGCAAGAAATAGGAACAAATTTTTCTAAACAAGAAATACAACACAAAACTTTTCCCTACATGTTGTTGTCTGGTCTACTCGTTTGCTGACGTGGAAGGCTAGCGGCTTTGTTCAATTTGATATCCCTTTCCGCTGTAATTTAAGTGCAATGACCAAAATATGCGACCAAATCAAATGGAATCGAAAAAAGTGATATTTGAATGTTATCTAATCATGAGTATTCTGGATTAAACTGAAGTTAATGAACTAGTGGTTTTTGGGAGAATTGTGTAATTCAATAAATCTTTTGTTTACTAGATTGGATAATCCAAAACAGGATTATAAGAAAAGCAATAATACAATACCTGTGATGTGATTCATAAACCTTATTCCTTGAGAGTGTACATTTGTTGTCACTTTGTCTGCCTTGCTGCAAGGACATAAGTTGATAGATACTTCAGATATTGCAGCAAGAAATATAGAGAATTTATTGGAAGCGCATTCTTTTAAGTATAACAAACATTCTTGAGATTGGACAAAAACGTAGTAGCATTGAAAAATGAATCAGTTCAAGGAGACCTCAATGCCCTCTTAAGTCCTTCCACAGACAATAACTTGGTAGACTTTGTTGAGCTTGTTTTCGCTTCTGTAGGTTTCACCACATAGATTCCTTCAGACTTGAGATAATCTCTGAAGCCTGTCCTTAAATTCCTGGTAGATGGAACACAATAGTTATGTAACAAGAACTGTAACAATGACAGCAGATGAAACTATGATCACTTACCCTCCTTTGAGCTCTGTCCTTGTAGATGTGTATTTCTTCGAAGAATTCTGACAAAATAAACAACGAGTTAGCATAAACAAATCATATTCATTTGGGATTGATTAAGGCGGGTTGATAGCCAATAGCTTTGTTCTGGCAGTACATGTGCGTGGAAGTTGCAGAATTTTCTACGCCGTCTGCAGATGGAGAAAAATGTATTAGTAATTTGGATAAGTTATTCAATGTATAATTCAGAAATGCAATCAACTAAAAGCTGAAAATGTTCTTTTTTCTTGGATGATCAAAAGGTTAAAAGAATAAATCAGTAAATTTCTCCTCATTGCTTATATCATAGCCACAAAAAAAGTTTCTATAAAGTAGACTAACAATGAGAAACTGAGGAAAACCATTTTAAACAATGAAAATATCAGAGAACAAGCTCAGCAAAGAAACCAATGTCCTTTTGACATTTATTGACACGATCACATCAGAGCAATATAGCATAAATTTGGCGTACTTGTCAATAACTGCTGTGCAAGGGGCTCCATCCTTTCCTTTTCCCTGACAAACCCCCATATCTGCAGAAGTGCCTAGCTTCAGAATATGCTTAGCGGCAAAGATACTCAATGAAAATGTTCCCTGAAACAGTTGTAAAAAAAAGTGAAAAATCTTGAAAGGAAACAACCACCATATCACAGAATGTCAAATCTCATACTGGTTTATCTTTGCGGACGCTGCAATTGAGTAAAGCAAAGATGGTTCCTACTTTCGCCTCACAGCTCTTCTGATATGCATCCCCAAACAAGAAGAGAGAAATGGTCTCATCACCTAAGCATCCAATTTTCCAAATTGCAAAAGTCTTTCCTATGGAACTCATCCTCGGTGCACCCTTTTCTGCTAAAACACCAATAGTGGCCCAACACCCAGACAGAGTATCTCCTTTTATCAAATTCCTGGAATATAATAAATAAATGTTCTGCTGTCAATAACAGTGTTTTAATAGCACCTATAACACAAAATTTGACTTCTTTTCAAATTGCTTACTTTATTGTGTCTAACTGAACATATTTAATATCCGATAAATGGTTGCTCAACTCAACACGGGAGACCACTGGATTCCTGAACAAGGAAAAATGAATTTCTATTAAAATATAGAGTATATATGAAGAGATTACACTTCTTGAATATAGAAGTTTGAACAAGAGCAGTCTTTTCATCTAAAATAGGCTTGTAAATACACAAATTTAGCAGAAAGTATATGCAAAATGGAATCCACTTGTACCAAACTCCCAACGTTTGTATAGCATATCATTGTAGTCAAGATAGAGACAGAGCGCATATCTCATTTAAATTTTTCAAAAAAAATCGTGCAAATTTGCAGAAAGCATTTTAATTCCACGAAGCTCTGTGCCCTCATACTACAGCAGCTAATATCGGTAGCATTGCTTAAATTGGAAATGGCATTATTAACAATTATCAAATCAAGTAAAATTGAAACCTACTGGATTCGCAATCCTGAAAACTTCTCAACTTCGATATCTTTTGAGCCGTTGCTCTTGCTCTTCCCAGAGCTCTGAGCTCTCTTGGCATCTTTCGCATCATAATCAAGGCAATCTCCCACCACATCTCGGAAAGCAGACAAATTCATAGGCCCAGTTCGCTGTGGCCTCCCATCATCTGATAAATACCCTAAGGTACACGCATATTCATTCAACACATTATTTACCACGAATTTCCAAAACATCCCCATTTCCAAATACAGGGAAACTTTAAAAAATCAGATAAGTCTAATCTAATCGAAAGATGAATAACAATTCTCAGATTGTACTATCAAATCCACATATTTATTTCATGTTCGGCGCCGTATATAGGAAACAGCTCGAATCGAGGGCTACGCCAACACAATATCCGCATGTTACATACCAGTGCCAGATCATACACACAACGGTATAGAGAATTGAAAATCGAAGCAGAAAGAGAGAGATACAGAGAATTTCTGCTTCAATCGCAAAAAAAAAACTATCAGCAGTGTGTGTGACATTGATTGTGAGGTACCTGATGGAGAAGCCGGCGGCGTTTCGAGCACGCGATCCTCGAGCGACAGGAGAAGATCAAGATCGTCTTGGTGGGTAGGTGTCGACATTGTCTTCTCTGATTACTGAGTTAACAACGCTTGATTTCTATATTTGTGTCTGGTTTGAGAAAATGAAAATGGGGATCCAAACTGAACTAGGGTTTTAGATTTTCATTCATTTTGCGGGGAATTTTGAAATTTTTGGAGGGAAGAGCAATGAAATTCTTATCATTTTCATTTTCTTAATAGTTTCAAACATTTCTATATTTTTTGGTTGATTTTATAAATAGCTAAGAAATTGCTCCCTCCGTCCGCGAAATATTATCCAGTTTTATCATTTTTGTCCGTCCGTGAAAAGGTGTCCACTTTGCTTCTTTTTTTCCCCCTATTTTTGGTAAATAAACCTCACTTTTTAATAACTACTTACATTCATGTTTTATTATAAAACTAATATATAAATATGGGACTCACGTTCTACTAACTTTTTCAACTCACTTTTCTTCATATTTCTTAAAATATGTGTCAAGTTAAACTTGGACAATATTTCATTGGCTGAGGGAGTACAATATTTGTATGAAATTAGTTATTAAACTTAACTAACTCAACATAAATAGTTATCATTTGAGATTTAATTTCGTTTTTTTAATATTTTATTTCATATTTTAGATTTAATTTCCTTTTCTTCACATGGCAATGAAAATGTCACATCATATTTTCTATTATGTTAATTTAATAAATCTAATATACCACTATCTCAATCCGCGAATAGGAGCTCCACATTTCCATCTTTAGTTCGTCCGCCAATAGAAATCCCTTTTCATTTTTCCGTAAACGGTAATAAGGTCTCCAATCATTATACACTGGTACTATATATTAGTATAAAAAATTATTATTTGTTAAATATAACTCAGTCCCTCCCATTTTAGGAGTCTCATTTGAGTTCGACACGAGTTTTAAAAAATATAAAGGAAAGTAAGTGAAAGAGATAGTGGAATGTATGTCTTACTTTTATATATTAGTTCTACAATAAAATGTGAGTGGAAAAATTGTTAGTGAAATGTGGAGCCTATTATCATTTATGAAATATTCTACCAGAATTCTTAAAGTGGGATATCGAAAAAATGGTCAATTGAGACTCCTAAAGTGAGACAGAGGGAATATATAACATATTTGTACATTATTCTTGGGTAACAATGATTTATCTAAATCAACCTCAAAACATTCCAATCAAGGGTGAACACATGTGACACTTGGCTAAGACTTAAGCTCTTACTCAATTTTTCTTTTCTTTTCTATTTCTAGATTTTAAAAATGTTAGAAAATCATGTTAAGCCCTTACTAACTTCACCAAACAACAAATTCCTATTCTTGTAGTCTTTACTATAAACTTTTTCTATGTCCGCCCCTATTCCAATACTATATAATCTCGATGAAATATATGTGATCATACCTTCAAAAGTTCAAACTTTTCCCTATCTTTTTTTTTTGTGACGGACACCCCACACCTCTCTTCTTTTAGTCATTAGAAAATGTCTTTCTTTTGTTGTTGGTATATGTATATGTGTGAAATGGCAATAGGGAGCACCAGGGTGCCACCATAGTTAGAGTGACAATGTACCATCAATTACATCCGTTGGATCTCTACATAGACGCGTCAGATTGATCTGTAGAAATAGAGTCCGAATTGCATGTTAATGTACTCATTCTGTCCCATTAGAAATGAAACGTTTTCCTTTTTGGTCCGTCCCATTAAAAATGAAACGTTTCTAAAAATAGAAACAATACCCTCTCTACTTTTTCTTCTCTCTTACTTTACTCTCTCTTCATTAACTCACAAAACAACACTACATAAAATCTCGTGCCGAAAAGCAAATGTTGCATATTTAATGGGACGGAGGGAGTATTAGATATTTCTTGCTAAGGGTATATTTGTCCGTCCATATTAATTTGATTTGAATCGGTTATGGACATCCACTAATTCAGGGAACATATTTTTTGTAAATCAAATTCTAAATGAGAAGAGACTCTCTCTCTCCCCACTCTCCATTCCCCCATGACGCCGATTTCGATGGCTAAATTCCAAGAAACTACCTCCGGGGAGGTAGTATCCGCCATTTGTTCCCACAAAAAAAGAGTTTCCAGAAAGGGGAAAGACGCGAGAGCTTGTCGCGTGTTTACTTATAGACGCGTCTCCCTCTCGCGTCTCTAAAATGAAACACGCATGACGAATTAGCGTCTCTAAACATACCCGCATCAGGCTGATGCGTGTCTCCCTTGGAACAAAAGCAGGTCAGGCACTGGCATGAAGGGCCCCAGCGGCACCGACACCGGCGCCGGAGGATTCAATTCGAGAGGGAGGTGCGAAGAGAGGGAGAGGGAGAGGGAGAGGCTCTGGGCGGGATGGTCGAAAACGAGGCTGATGTCTTGAATAGCGGGATCGGCGGCGGCGTTGGCGTAGATGTGTTGGTGATGATGATTGTTGAAGGTCTGGTTGTTGAAGATTAGAGATGGATCGTAGAGAGGGATGAAGGTGTCTACTTATTCGTGGAATTTAGCCAGAAAAAGAGTGTAACAGTGAAAGAGATGAGGTGATGATGAAATGAGAGGCTGCCAGTGCCATCATGTTAATCTCTCTCAGTATATACGATTCTCCTCTCTCATTTTTACTTTGTTTTCCCAATAAATTGAAACACGCTGTTGCCTCACGCGTGTATACATTGAAACACGTTGTTGCCTCTCGCGTGTTTAAATTGAAACACGCATGGGCCTAACGCGTGTTTAATATTGATACACGCGACAAGCTCTCGCGTCTTTCCCCTTTCTGGAAACTCTTTTTTTGCGGGAACAAATGGCGGATACTACCTCCCCGGAGGTAGTTTCTTGGAATTTAGCCCGATTTCGATACCAAAGGAAGACGCCAGGGTTGAAGATTAAAAGCAATTCTCCCACCGGATTCTCTGCAATTTCTCTTGAGGTTTGTAGGGTTTATAGGATTTTCACAATCGCGCCTCCACTACTCTCATAAATCCTTATGTTCTTTCTGTTCCGATATATTTTCGTTCGACATATGCGGTTTTTGGTGGGGTTTACAACGACCCCAATTTTCACTTCGTTGTTGAGGGTTTTATTGACATGGGTGGAGCATAGTTGCAAGTGTTTCTACTCTAGTTTTGCCATGGAAAGAGTCGGCGGATTTCTAATACAATTTTGTCATTCAGTTGTCACGATTTTTAGGACGATTTCGCCGTCACTAAGGCCTGGTTGTGCATCTCCATTCCGATTTTGGTGTTTTCATCCTTATGTTTTTTGTTGTGGCTTTTTAGTGTATGTTATAAATGTTATAATTGCTTGCTTTTTCCTTGGTAATTGCTTGATAATACTAGAAGTGTTGCTTCTCTTTTTTGTTGTCGAAAGATTGGGTGGCTATCTATTTTAACTACGTCGTTGAGTTGGTGCTATTTTTAGGTCAATTTTTGCCATTGCTGGGACTTGGTTCTGCATCCCCATTCTGATTTTGATATTTTGGTCCCAATGTTTTCGGTTGTGGAATTTTGCAAATCTGAAAAATTGTTCAATTAATGTGAGTTGCTTGTATTTTGTTTGATAATTGCTTGCTTATTCCTTCGTAAGTGTTGTTGCTCTGATTTTTGGGTCGATTTTGTTAGGTAGCTTGTTTTATGGTTGAAATCGCTTACTTTGTGATAAAACATTGCTTGCTTTTTCTTTCGTAATTGCTTGATAATCATGGAAGTGTTGCTGCTCTGATTTTTGGGTCGATTTTGTTAGGTAGCTTATTTTATGCTTGAAATTGCTTGCTATATGATAAAAAATTGCTTGTTTTTTCTTTCGTAATTGCTTGATAATCATGGAAGTGTTGTTTCTCTGATTTTTGGGTCAGTTTTGTTAGGTAGCTTGTTTTATGCTTGAGCATTACTGATTTGCATATTACAATTAAAAAAATTGCTTGTTTCTTTATACGAATTTGCATCCTCTTCAATGAGATTTGCTTGCTTTTCAAAACCTCATATTAAAATTAGTTATCTTCTAGAATTTGCATCATATTTGGTATAGTGATCTTGCTTTCCAAAGTATATGTAATTGCATATTACTGGACATTATGTTGGGTAATATACTATGTAATATAATGTACTAATATTTATTATATGCAATGTAATATTTGAAAATTAAAACTATACACTGCGCATGTTTATAATAAATTTCAATTGATTTTTGTTTTTTTTGCAGGTTTATGGAAATCGAAGAATATGATGACTTGTTGTGGATCAAATTTGTTACATTTACATGTGATGGATGGAAGTCAATGTATTTTTCTATTTCAATAATATTTCTATGTAATGTAAACTCTACAACAATTATTTCATGATTAATGCAATAACAAGTTGTATAAAATGCAGACTCTTTTATATTGTAATGCGTTGTACTGCACGTATTAAAAAAATGTAAACTTCAAATATGAAGTACGAGTACTTCATAAATCACGTTCTACTAACAAATAATATCACGTAACAAGCAAATTCAAGCAATATAACGAGCAATGGAGAACAACTACGAAGGTACTCCACTTGTTTTCGCCCACTCCAGTTATGCCACCAAAATCTGATTTGGACGGTTTTATTCTTCCATAAATTCAAGCAATTAAGAGTATGGTAGATAAGGTTAGTTATTATTCTTCCTAATATTATGGCATGTACATTAATTTAGTAACAAGCAAATTCTAAGACATTACACTGCAATATGATAGGCATACTGTATGCGCTAACAAATAATATCATGCATATGAAAAAATTATGGGTAAAGAAATAAAGGAAATCAAATAATCGACATTATAAAAGAGAAATAAATCTATAACTTTTACAAAAAATAATGTACATGCCATAATATTAGGAAGAATAATAACTAACCTTAGGGCATCAGTAACCCCGTCCCCATTTCCGGCCCCAAGTCCCCTCCACGTCATCATTCCTCTACAGTTGCGGCCCAGGCCACAACTGCTGTAACCCTGCAGGTTGCGGCCCGGGCCGCAACTAATAAATGACACTATTCACAACTCCAACCTATTTTGAAATTAAAATAAAAAACGCTGTAAATTTATAACACGGAAAATTTAATTTCATCGAATACTGCAAAATTACAACATATAAATTTTCAAACTGAAAATAAAATACATGAAAACATAACGTCAATGCTGGAAAACGTTGTTGCGAGTCCAAATTTCTTCGATTAGATCGGCTTGGAGGCGAGTGTGTTGTTCCTCTTGGCGCATCGCAGCTGAACGAGCCATGACATTGCGGATGTCGTGAGGAAGGCCCTGCACGGGCGGCTCGGTGACAACGTAGTTACTCCCGGTGCTGGCGAGCGGATCGTCGCTCCACAAAGTGACGTTATCTTGTTCGTCCTCAACGATCATGTTATGCATTATGATACATGCATACATTGTGTCGGCGATGTTTGACCGCTGCCAACCACGGGCCGCTCCCTTCACGATAGCCCACCGCGCTTGGAGGACTCCGAATGCACGCTCGACATCTTTCCGAGCCGCCTCTTGCCTTTGGGCAAACATTGCCCTCCGATCGGTTGTCGGAGCTGTGATAGTCTTCACGAACACGGGCCATCGAGGGTAGATCCCGTCTGCCAGATAGTACCCCATATTATACCGACGGTGGTTGGCCGTGAACTCTACGTTCGGTGCTCGCCCAGCACACAAGTCGTTGAACAATGGAGACTCGTTCAACACATTGAGGTCGTTGTTGGACCCCGCGACACCAAAGTAGGCATGCCAGATCCACAATCTGCAATCGGCAACGGCCTCCAACACAATCGTGGGATGTGTGCCCTTGTGCCGCTAGTGTATTGTCCTCTCCAAGCCGTTGGACAATTCTTCCACTGCCAGTGCATACAGTCGATGCTTCCAAGCATCCCCGGGAAGCCGTGGGCCCGCTCGTGCATGTCGACCAACTTGCTAACGTCGTCGGTCGTTGGCTTTCTCAAGTACGTATCCTTGAATGCTTCGACGACTGCCCGACAGAATCTAGCGAGGGACTCCCGTCCAGTAGGCTCGCTTACATGGAGATACTCATCGAACATATCTGATGTAGTTCCGTAAGCGAGTTGACGAATGGCAGACGTGCATTTCTGCAACGTCGATATACTTTCCCGGCCCACAGCATCGGTAGTTTGGCAGAAATACGGGTCACGAGCTACAACGGCGTTGACAATGCGTATGAACAAAGGCCTCCGCATCCGGAACCGGCGACGGAACATCTGATCACTCCATCGCGGATCTCTAGAGAAATAATCCGTGAAAAGCCGCAAGGCAGCTTGTTCACGGTCTCGGTGAATATACATCCGGGTACGTGGTACCCGGGTTCGTTGTTCGTTCCGAGCTTGAATAGCAGCTTGGAAGCGTTCAACTTCGTTGTTCATTTCTTCTTGGATTGCCGGTACCGCCTCTCCTAACACTCGGGTCAATTGATCTTCGAATATTCTTTGACGAGGAGGCATTTTTTCGAATTTTAGGAAGAGATTTGAAGTTGAATGTGAAGTTGAATGTGTATGAAAATGGTGTAGTATTTATAGAAAAAAATTTCGAATTTAAAATAAAAAAAAATATTTGGTTGCGGCCCGGCCCGTCACCGTGCAACGCTGGGCCGGGACGCGGGACTTGCGGCCCGTCTCCGTGCAACCCCGTCCCGGGCCGGGACGCGGGACGCTCCCCAGGCCGGTCACGCGTCACCGGGACGGTCCTGAGCCGTGCCGCACTTCCGTGTAATGCATGGGACGGGCCGGGACTCGCAATTTGCGGCCCGGCCCCAAGCGTTACGCATGCTCTTATCTACCATACTCTTAATTGCTTGAATTTATGGAAGAATAAAACCGTCCAAATCAGATTTTGGTGGCATAACTGGAGTGGGCGAAAACAAGTGGAGTACCTTCGTAGTTGTTCTCCATTGCTCGTTATTGATCTTGTACAGAAAGTAAGGTAGAGAGAGAGTACTCGTTAAAACAAGTGGTGCGAATGAAAATGAGGTTCAACGCGCGTATATATAGTGTGTTCGAAAAAAAAAAAAAAATTTAAATCCGACGCTGGTTTGTCGCCGATCCGGGACGCACAATGCCGCCCGTGAGGATCGGCGTCGGAACCGGCGTCAGCGCGGGAATCGGCATGGCGACGCCGATTTTGACGCCGATTTCGCCCACGCCGGTTCCAATGGTTCGGCGTCAAACCGGCGTGGGCGAAAAATCGGCGTGGCGGTGGTGACGCCGGTTATTGTGGATGCTCTAATACCCCTCCACGCCTAATCCCATATTTTTTGTATATAATTATTATGCCAGGTGGCAGTTTATATATCATAGGATCCACATCTCACCCAAAATCTAATGGCTCATATTGGTGGCACAGTGTCACCCAAAATAGCTTTGTCATTTTAACATCTCCCCGTGAGAATATTTTAATTTGCATGTGGAATATTAGTCGTCACATGGAATTAAAAAGAAATTTGAATTAAACTTACAAATATAATAATTAGTTTATGTTCTAAGAACTATAAATCACTTACAAACTTGTTGACCATATTATCCTCAGTGGAGGATAATACGGTAGAGAGGACACAGTAGTAAGAGGGAGGGGAGGGCTTAAGCACATGCCAACAAAAAAAATTATTCCTTTTTTCTACTTCAAATTTTTTTGAAAATTTCTAAAGCAAGCTTCAGCCCTTGCCAAGATAGTGCCTTTGAAGACTAAATCTACAAAAATTTAATGGTAGAGAGGGCTGAATTAAACCTGGAAAGTGAAAATTTTTAGAAGAAAATATTGAGGAAAAATGGCCGTCCAATGAAGGAAGAAGGAAGAAGATAACATTTAATATTATATTATTATATTATACAGTTGCTTTATTGAATGTTGTGTCTATATGTTTATTGACTTTAAAAATTACAGTATTAGTAAATTCACTAAAAATCCATAATTTGATAGTATTAAAAATTAATAATAATTGACTAAAAAGAAAAAAAAGCAATTGAGGTCGACCGAAAAAGTTATTAATGGCTTCAACTTATTCCTATATAATCAGTACAATTTATCATGGATCAATTTTAATTTTTAAGTTCAGTTTTTTCTTTATTTTTTTTTCAATTATGTAAATGTTTATATTTTATAGTAATTCTTTATATTTACTTTATTATGAAAATTTGAGAATAAAATATAAAAAATATGATTGGATGTGTAGTATAGTATAATTCATATATATAAAGTTATGTGATTTATTAAAAAATAGATTCCTTTTCCTGGCTTTTAAAATATTTGGGTTAAAATTTTTATTCTAAGTTTGAATTTAAGTTGTTCAAAGTTAGAAGTTGATTCAAATAACATTTACACTCTTTAAAAAGTACTATCACCGTCCCATTCAAGATGTCCACATTTACTTTTTAGTTTGTCTCATTCAAGATGTTCATTTTTTATATTTTGAATTAAATTTATCTATCATCTTTCCTCATTAAAATGTTCAATCACTTTTCCATTCTTCTTTATCACAAATAACTATTACACCTAAAATTACGTGTCACTCAAGAATATGACCATCTTGAATGAGACGGAGGGAGTAGTATAATTTAATCTGTGAGAACACTCAGTACTCAATATTCACCGTTTTAGTAAAAATAAATAAAAATATAATATGAAATGCGCTAATATTTTGATGATATACTTTTTTTGTCATGCTATAAAGCGAAGTTTTCTTTTAGACATGAGATTTTATGTAGTGTTTTTTAGGCTTAAGTAAGGAAAGAAAAAAGTATAGATGGTGATGTTTCTAATTAAGGAAACGGGTCAGTTTAGGTGGACGTCCCAAAAAGAAAACGAGTCCCCTTAAGTGGATGGGGAATATTACTTTTTAGAGGGAACATCATTTTAGGTCTACGAACTTTGACAAAGTATCATTTTAGGTCCGTAAACTTTGAAAATCTTATTTTAGGTCCGTGAACTTTGAGTTAGTATCATTTTAGGTCCTTTTTACTATTTCCAAGTTTTTTTGGACGAAAATACCCTCAATACCTTAAATATATATATATTTTTAATAAATTTATCATATACTCAAATTTTTTTATAAATATCTTTACAATATATTTTTGACAAATTTTCTAAATATAATTTGACCTTAAATATTATCACTTAATTTTGTGACATGCAAGTAAAATTGCTTTTTCATTTTTTTATCTTATTTTTTTTAATGTTGAATAAATAACTTTTCTCTAATAAAAAAAATTGAATAAAGATCTTTTCTTGCATGTCACAAAATTAAATTATAATATTGAAGATCAAATTATATTTAGAAAATTTGTCAAAAATATATTGTAAAGATATTTATAAAAAGATCTTTATTCAATTTTTTTATTATTAAAGAAAAGTTCTTTATTCAATTTTAAAAAAAATTAATATAAAAAATTGAAGAAGCAATTTTACTTGCATGTCACAAAATTAAGTGATAATATTTAAGGTCAAATTATATTTAGAAAATTTGTCAAAAATATATTGTAAATATATTTATAAAAAATATGAGTATATGATAAATTTATTAAAAATATATATTTTTTAAGGTATTGAGGGTATTTTCGTCCTAAAAACTTGGAAATAGTAAAAAGGACCTAAAATGATACTAACTCAAAGTTCACGGACCTAAAATAAGATTTTCAAAGTTCACGGACCTAAAATGATACTTTGGCAAAGTTCGTTGACCTAAAATGATGTTCCCTCTACTTTTTAATATATATAGTGAAGCCTCCGCTAAGAAATTTTTCTGCGTCTGCAACTGATTATCCTACTTTTGACTCGGTGATATTAGATTTATAGATCTTTGGATCTTATATTCTTACCTTATTGAAGAGAAGTTTCTACATAAATCCTGATAGTGCTCTCATTATTTGTATTTATTTCATTGATTTTTTTATTTAGGTACTAGTAAATTGCTACTTCTAATATATACATTTTGCAAATAGAGAACAGTTGATCATTCGCAGTCCTTAAAGCAAAGCCACCCCCTCCAAACAAATTAAACTTAATAGTAATATCAAAACTATTAACAAGTCAAATACAAAAATACCATTAAGCAGCAAATATGCCATCCCATACATAAAACATGTGAAGAATATCACTTTGAAGAATATCAATGAACTAGAGTCATGGTTACCTAACGATTGCATATTATTTAAAAATCACACAAATACCCTATCTAGTAACTAGTCATCATCAAGAAGTTGACAATGAAAAATTATAAAGGACAAAAACCATACGACCAGGTTATCCACGACACTAAACCGTCCCTTAAATTACTATTTGCAGGCCCCACTGTACTTTTTTACTCCATCCCTTAACTAAGGGACGGAACCTGCAACCCTCCGTCCCTAAAATTACTATTCATTCAATTTCATTTTTTAATTTTATTTCCAACCAAATTCAATTAAAAAAACACACTTCATTAAAAAAAAAATAAAATTACAACATAAAAATAATACAACTTAACATTCAAAAAATAAAAAAAGACATAATTAAAATCATAAAAAAATAATAATGACATAATTTAAAATACAATTTTACAGAAAATAAAAAAAACTACTCCGCTGGCGAATCATCCCCCGGAGGCGGTGGAAGTGCACTGAAGCCGTGAGGAGGCGGAATGCCAAGTTGTGCCGCCATAAACGCAACTCCGTTAAGCCAGACTTGGTATTGGGCGGGCGTAAAGCGGGAAGTGTCCGCCATTGTGGCGGTCATGTACATGGCCATAAGGGAGTTGGGGGGTCCTCCCGAGCCCGAGCCCGCCTGGCTTAATTCGGCTCTGCCCCTCCTCCCTCTAGCAGCCTTCGCCGCATTTCTCCCTTGCGGCCAATGGCGCCCACGGGAGGATCCCCCGGCATCGTCTGCGGGGGTCTCAACCTCCTGCGAGGCAAACTCTTGTGGCCCGCTGCCCGAACCGCCCTCACCAGACGAGTATTGGCCACTCGCCGTATGCTTCGTGCGCTTCGACGTCGAGCCATGCTGGACCGCATACCGCCGACCAACCTTTCCTCGTCCTTGACGACCTCCCAAACATCGACATATTTGAATTATTTGCCGGTGTCGTCGAAGTAGACCCGCAAAGCCGACCTCAGAATGTCGGTTCCCGTGGCTCCGCTTTGGTAATGAGCTGCTTCATTCTTGTGGATGGCGCAGAATCGTTTGATCTCTCTGTCGACTCGATCAAAGTGAGCGCGGAGCATCTTATATGTGCGGCGGCGGGTCTTTTTCGGCTTAATCTCGTGGTAGGCCTCGGTGACGGTGACCTTTTCCCAGAAGCACTTCCGGGGTTGTTGATTCCCGACGATGGGATCGTACGAGACGCTGATCCAGGCGTTGTACACCGCCAGCGTTTCTTTGGGGCCGTACGGATGCCGGCCTAGATCCTCCTCCTCCTCGGCCTCCGCCTTGGTGCTTCCCCCGCCTCGGCCTTCTTCCGGAGTGGGTTGAACTGGATAATCCTCCCGAATCTGGGATAATCCCTGCGAATACCGCGGGGCGGAGGGACAAGCATATGCATCAACATCAAAATTGGGTGGTTTGTACCCCTGGCGTCGAGGAACCGGAACAACCCAATGTGTTGTACATGCTCCCCCAGTCGCCGAACGCGTTGACATCCCACCCGCCGGAGCCGCCACCGCCGGAGTTTCCGTCGCCGGACATTTTGTGATGAGATGTTAGATGAAAATTGGAGAGGAAATGGAGATGATTTGGGAAGAATAGATGTGTAGTTGTGTGTGAAATGAGGATGAATTAGGAGTATTTATAGAGTAAAAAAATAAAAAAAATTAAAAAAAGGAAAAAACGGCTATTAACGGTAATATTACCTTTTCATATTTTTTATTTAATTCAATTATTTAAAAAAAAATAAATTATTGCGTCAGCGTGACGATGCCCACTCGCGGGATGGCGAGTGGGCGTCACGCATGGCCTGGGAGCGCGCCACGTCGCCTCGGCGCGTGGCGAGCCGTCTCGTGTTTCGTCACGGCGGAACAGGACGAGTGACGGGTTGGGGACTAGATGGGGCGCGGCAACGCATCACACCGACGTCCCGTCCCTGAGTGACAGGATACGGGCCACCCTAGTGGCACTCATATTCGCACGCCACGTCACCATCGCATAGGAAGACAATAATTCGGGCCCACCACAACAGGCGGGGCCCGACTAATTTTAGAGCATCCGAACTTTGCTTGGCCCAATTAGAGCACCCGCAACGCGTGCCGAAACCGTTCCGCGTGCCGTTCCGCCGGAACGGTTTCGCCGCGGAACGCGTTGCGGCGCTGCATTCCGCTCCCGTCCCGTTCCCATTCCGTGCCGGGTGCCGACGGCACGTAACGCGGCACGGAACAAGCCGCCACGCGCCTGGGCGACGTGGCCGATCCCCGTGCGTGCGTGCTTCCCACTCGCCGGCCCGCGAGTGGGACACGTCAGCAATGACGCAATAATTATTTTTTTTTAATAAAAATCGAATTTTTAAAATTTTTTTTTTTAAACGGTAACATTACCGTTTTTTTTAACTTTTTCTTAATTTTTTTAATTTTTATTTTTATTTTCTTATTCTATAAATACACCTAATTCATTCATTTTATACACAACTACACATCTATTCTTCCTACATCAACATCAATTTCTCTCCAATTTTCATATTCTATCTCTTCAAAAAATGTCCGGCGACGGCAATTACGGTGGTGGCGGCGCCGGAGGGTGGGATCTCAACGCGTTCGGCGATTGGGAGACCATGTACAACACACTTGGTGGTTCTGGGTCATCGACGCCGGGCACGCAGGGGTCGGCGACGCCGGGTGGGTACCAACCACCCACTTTCGATGTGGATGCCTACGCTCGAGGCTCCGGCTCGCGGCTTTCCCAGGGTTTGTCCCAGATTCGGGAGGATATCCCCGTTGAACCCACTCAGGGAGGAGGCCGAGGCGGTGGAAGCTACAGGGCTGCGTCTGAGGCACCCGAGGAGGATGAGGAGGAGGAGCCGGAGGATCTGGGCCGGCATCCCTACACCAACGAAGAAACAAAGGCGGTGTACACCGCCTGGCTCACCGTCTCATATGATCCCATCGTCGGCAACCAACAAGCCGCCAAGTGCTTCTGGGAAAAGGTCCGTGATGTCTACCACGAGACTAAGCCGAAAGGGGCCCGGAAGCGCAAATATACAATGCTTCGTGCTCACTTTGGCCGAGTCGATTTACAGGTCAAAAAATTCTGCGGGATCTACTCCACCGAAGCGGCGCACTACCAAAGCGGAGCTTCGGGCGCCGACATACTGAGGGCGGCTATGCGCGCCTTCCACCAGGACACCGGTGTACAGTTCAAATATGTTGATATTTGGCAGCTCGTCAAGGACGAGGAAAGGTGGGCCGGTGGTGTCCGCTCCAGCTCGGGATCAACCTCAAAGCGGACGAAGCACACGACGAGCGGCCAGTACTCGTCTGGTGACACCGATGCGCCCAGTGATCGTGGCACGCAGGAGGTTGGGGTTACGGCCGCCGAGTACGAGGGATCTAGCCGTGGGCGCCGTCGTCCGCAAGGGACGAAGGCGGCGAAAGCGGCTAGAGCGAGGAAGGGCCGAGGAGAATCAAGCCAGTCGGCCTCGGGATCGGGCTCACAAGGAGGCTCGAACACACTTATGGTGGCGTACATAACCGCCACAATGGCGGACACTTCCCGCTTCTCGTACGCCCAATACACGGCCTGGTGGAACGGAATTGTGCATATGGCAGGACTACTTGGTCTTCCCCCTCCCCCTAAACCTCGACCGCCTCCGGAGGATGATTCGCCGGCGGAGTAGTTTTTTTTATTTTTCCACGTTTAATTGTGTGTTTTTTATTGTGTGTTTTTTATTTTTTTAGGATTTGAATTGTGTGTTTTTTTTAATTTTTTTAAGTTTAAGTTGTAATTTTTTTTAATATTGTGTGTTTTTTAATAAAGTATGTTTGTTTTTTAATAAAGTATGTTTGTTTTTTAATAAAGTGTGTTTATTTAATTTAATTTAGTTGGAAATAAAAATAAAAATTGAAATAGAATGAATAGTAATTTAAGGAACGGTTAAGGAACGGTTAAGGAACGGAGGGTTGCAGGTTCCGTTCCTTAGTTAAGGAATGGAGTAAAAAAGTACAGTGGGGCCCTCAAATAGTAGTTTAAGGAACGGTATAGGAACGGTATAGGAACATCGTTGTGGATGGACTTAAAGTGCCGCTTCCCCTCTTCTTACACATTCCGCGGAATGGTCGACATGGTCGCACGCGCCTTGAAATGACCTTAATGGGCACGCAACGGCCCGACTTTTAGCGTGTCAGCTATGTATTCGGAATCTGCCGCGGGTGTGCTTTTGGTCATTTCCTAATTTTATCCATTTTATGTATATCGATTATCATCGAAATTAATGGAAATTAAACAAGGATTGGAGAGAGAAAGGGGAAAGATGACTTGTAGAAGAAACTGGGTAGAATGAATTTGAACTCGAAAATTTTGGAAGTATTGGGAGAATTCGCGGTTTGATTTGAGCTAGTGGGACTTGATTGCTTTTGGAGAAAGGATTTTCAATTTTTTTGGTCGAGATGGGTTTTGTCAGTATGATAATGGGGTTTTGTGGATTTGGAGTAGGGATTTCTTCTGGATTGGTTGCTGGATATTTCTTATTCATCTACTTTCAGCCTTCCGATGTTAAGGTTTCTCTCTCTGAAACGCACTCACACGCACGCACATTCCGAAACTCACTCAATTTGCTAGCTGTGCACAATTTTAGGTGATTTTTAGCTGTGAGCATTTGTGATTTGTATATATCTAAGTTTTTCGGATAATTGACATATAATAGAGGTTTCAGTAGTTATTTCTTGGAGGGGATTTTGAGGTAGGCCGAGAATTAGAAATGAAGTAGGAACGGCTATTTCTGGTCGAGATTTCAGTAGATTTATGTTGTAGATGGAATTCATGTAAGGTGAGAACTGTTGATGATTTGTTTCTCTTAGGCCTTAGCCATGCTAGTATTTAAGTTTGGCCCAGTTCATCGTAATCGGCCAGAATGCCTATTGATACTGGCAGACAGAATCGATCGCAATTTCTGCGAGCTATGGTCGATTTTTATATATTGGAGTACAGCTCCTGATAGGAGTAAAGGCTGACGAACAAGAATATAATATAGAATATGGAATCAGAAATGCTCGCCTTTATTGAAAGAAACTGGATAGCAAAACAAGAAAGGGAAATCCTCCGCAGAGGCCTAATCCTCACGAAGGAGGCCTACGAGAAAAACTCGTCCAATAATGATCTCTCCAAGATGACTCTATTAGGAGACTCTCTCTATATATAGGCAATTCTAGTGCTAAAATAAAGGCAACCGAATAACAAATATTTGAAAAGCATAAAAATAGGAATCTGCTCTCTCCCTTAATCTTCTCCACATGCTTCCTCCTTTCTCTCTGCCGGCCCAACCATCTTTCTCTCTCCCCCTCCTCCAATCCGTATCAACGGCCTCTGATAGAGATCAAGATAATGATCTGCATTATCTCTTGAGATTATTTTCATTATTATGGAGATTGTTGAAAGATTACAATTGATAGAGATCAAGCTAATGATCTCCATTATCTCTTGAGATTATTTTCATTATTATGGAGATTGTTGAAAGATTACTTTAAATGTTGAGGATTTGTTTCATTGTTTATCTATAGGTTGATCCCTATAAATAGCTCCTCTTTAGAAGAGCTAGATATCTATCTTGGCCTCTTTGGAGGATTGTTCTTCTTTTATATTGAATTCCAGTTCTTGTTTTACTTCCGCCTTTAACTCCATATCAATTTGGTGCGGCGAACGTGGATCGCATCATGGTGAACCCTCAGAGCACTGAAGAACGTCTTGACAGATTGGAGAAGGCGGTCGCGAACATCAAAGTGCAAATGAGCACATTCGAAGCCCGGATCTCTAACCGTATCAATGATGCCTTGGCACCATTCTTGCAGGATCTGCAGTCTCGTGGCTTCATTCGGGAGCGCAGGCAACAGATCGCATTCACTTTAGATGATCAACCTTTATCTCACACCAACAATACCAAGTCCCACAACTTCAACACTGAGCCAACGCCGCCCCTACTTCCTCTTGCACCTAATCCTCCCCCAACCAGCCCCCTTGTGCAGGAGATACAACCACTCCTGCAACCAGTGACTCTCCCATGTTTGGATGCACCATCCATCCCTGCAAATCAGCATCTCCATAAGTTGCCCATCACCCATCACCCAACCTAATGTTGCACTTTCACCATCCATTTCACAATCAAAACTGCTTGCACTCTCTCCGTCCCTCACTGTACATCCAGTTGGGGCTGGCCATCTCTCTTCGCTCATGTTTTCCTCTCCCAATTCCACATGTGAATTCATTGAAGCTCGTTGTTGGTGTACCTTTGTGATGCATATGACTACCAAACATCTTCAGTATGAATGGCTACTTGCAAGCCCAACAACAAGGATACCCAAGCAATGCATTAATGTTGTTGGTCATTTTCTCTTGTTCGGCAATGTGGATTCTTTTCGAAAGCACGAGTACGAGCCTCCACCGATCAAAGCAATGTGTTTATGTTTCAACTCCAGCCTTGTGGGCAAGGCTGTTTTGACAGCGAGGCAATTGATGGAGATCAAGATAATGATCTGCATTATCTCTTGAGATTATTTTCATTATTATGGAGATTGTTGAAAGATTACAATTGATAGAGATCAAGCTAATGATCTCCATTATCTCTTGAGATTATTTTCATTATTATGGAGATTGTTGAAAGATTACTTTAAATGTCGAGGATTTGTTTCATTGTTTATCTATAGGTTGATCCCTATAAATAGCTCCTCTTTAGAAGAGCTAGATATCTCGAAAAATAAAGTGTATTAGGACGGTATCAACCGTAGGCCTCTTCGGAGGATTATCTTGGCCTCTTTGGAGGATTGTTCTTCTTTTATATTGAATTCCAGTTCTTGTTTTACTTCTGCCTTTAACTCAATATCAGCCTCACCCTCAAAACAGCCTTGCCCTCAAGGCTGAGGTCTAAATCTGGACCCTAAGTACTTCGTCTGGTGGAGGTTCAAACTCATACTTTTGGGTAGTAGCCAGAGCATTGAACCATAGAAGATGGCCAACTATATGAAGGAATAACAGCATGGCCTGATGGGAGAATGGAGCATCAACTGCTGCATATGGGGGGTCTGGAAGGGAAACTATCGACTGCATAGACTGGTGGGCAGCAGCCAAAACTAAACCACGCAAAGGCTGAAGCTGAATATTGGGGCTGGAGGACAACCGTGGTGTTGAAACCATGGTTGTTGTAGGCGGACCAGAAGAAACCAAGAGTTTGGCATGGTTCGCAGCAGCCGCAGGATCACAATGTTGGAACAGAGGCAAGACGGAAGGTTGAAACTGTGGCATAATAGTGCACGAGGACAGCAGCGGTGCTGTCATTGGTGCTAGTGTAGGTGGAGTTGCTGGTGTAGGAGTAGGTGGACTAAAGGGCAGCAATGGGGCTGTCACCGTGGGTAGGATAGCCGCAGTATTATTGCTGGGTGTGGGAAAGGTCCTCAGATGTGCAGCAAGGGAAGCTCGAAACTCCCGTCTGAGTTCGTCTAACTTAGTACTCAAATCCTCGAATTGATCTATCCTCCTTTGGGACCGCCACTTCAACTCTGCTACAGCCTTCTCCAATCCGTCCAATCGCGTATCCGTCCTGGAATTCACCATCGTTCACCGCACCAATTGATAGGAGTAAAGGCTGACGAACAAGAATATGATATAGAATCTGGAATCTGAAATGCTCGGCTTTATTGAAAGAAACTGAATAGCAAAACAAGAAAGGGAAATCCTCCGCAGAGGCCTAATCCTCACGAAGGAGGCCAACGAGAAAAACTCGTCCAATAATGATCTCTCCAAGATGATCTCTCTATTAGGAGACTCTCTCTATATATAGGCAATTCTAGTGCTAAAATAAAGGCAACCGAATAACAAATATTTGAAAAGCATAAAAATAGGAATCAACTCTCTCCCTTAATCTTCTCCACCTGCTTCCTCCTTTCTCTCTGCCGGCCCAACCATCTTTCTCTCTCCCCCTCCTCCAATCCGTATCAGCTCCTACATTGTTAAATGTGGGTGAATAATGCAGCCAAAATACATATCATCTTTGTAGCTCAATCAGCTTGAATTCTTGAGAGCATTAGTGTCCAACTCACTTATTATATGTTTTGTGTTTTCAATAAGATTTTCAGTTTTCATTCTGGCATAACATACTTGAGCTCTGGCATTTTGGCATATTTTTTTTGCTTTGTTCCATTAAGAATTACTACACCATATGTTCGAATTTTTTAAAAGTTCAGGATGTGGTTTGTGAATGAAAAAATGTAGAAGAGGAATATATAGATCGATTGAGATATGCTGCCAAATATGATAAATGCTTCTTACTCTTGTACTTCGACAGAATCCTACAATCCGCCCTTTGGTTGAGCAAGACTCTAAAACTCTGCAACAGTTATTACCTGAAATACCCTTCTGGGTGAAAAATCCAGACTATGATCGTGTAAGTTTGCGAGGACTCAGTCACTTCTGCAATCACTTGGTTACTTAGT
This sequence comes from Salvia splendens, assembly GCF_004379255.2. Classification (NCBI taxonomy): domain Eukaryota; kingdom Viridiplantae; phylum Streptophyta; class Magnoliopsida; order Lamiales; family Lamiaceae; genus Salvia; species Salvia splendens. The sequence goes on along the minus strand of NC_056040.1, from coordinate 16,409,403 downwards.
CTCTTGAGATTTAAATAGATTGTAATCAATGTCTTCCCACCCCTTTTCTATCTTCTGGAATGAAGGTTGACTGGCTTAACAAGTTTCTTGAAGTTATGTGGCCATACCTGGACAAGGTATTGATTTACATTATGTTTTCTGTCTAATTTACCTGGTCCATATGATCGCTTTTATTTGCATTAATTGTTGTATGCTCGCAGGCAATTTGCAAGACAGCCAAAAATATTGCTACTCCAATTATTTCTGAACAAATTCCAAAATATAAAATTGAGTCCCTTGAATTCGAAGCACTAACTCTGGGAGCTCTACCACCTACTTTTCAAGGTCAGTAAAGTAAAGGGCCATCAATTTTACACTTTTATACTGAATTGCTTAGGCCATAGTCTGTTGTCATTTAAAGAACATAGCAGAACATAGAAGCAACATGAAAGTCTAGTTGTAGTGGCCTGACTTACGTTGTCCCGAAACATAATGATAAAATCTCAATGACAGGGATGAAAGTCTATCTTACTGAAGAAAAGGAGTTGATTATGGAGCCTGCTTTGAAATGGGCAGGAAATCCTAATGTCACTGTTGCAGTGAAAGCCTATGGACTAAAAGCAACAGTTCAGGTTATTAGCTGTTTTAATTTCATTGAATAGTTTCTCACTTATATAATTGTATGATCTGATCAATTTCTGCCTCCTTACCTTTTTCCAAAGAAATATGATGAAATAAAATGGAATTGTTAATTGTATGTAATGCAGGTTGTTGATTTGCAAGTCTTTACTGTACCCCGCATTACACTTAAGCCTCTTGTTCCTAGCTTTCCATGTTTCGCAAACATCTGTGTGTCTCTTATGGAGAAGGTCGGTGGATTACTTTTCCTTCATTTTAAATATAAAAATGAAACTAGGAGAGAAGGGATGCCACACAAAAGATACCTGTGGAATTAATATATTCACTGCGTTCGTACTTCGTAATATTTTTTCGCCTGTGATACAAGTTAAGGGAGGTATTTTTAGTTCTCTCGGCCCACTGGAAACTTTAAAGTTAGTTCTTTAGAACTTGAAATGCTTTCATCTAGTACAGATCTCACATTTATATTTGTTTAAAAAGTCCTGTTTATTGATATTCTTTTGCAATAAGCTGGCTTTGGCCTGTTCTCGTTTTTTGCAGCCTCATGTTGACTTTGGACTTAAGCTTGGTGGGGCTGATCTCATGTCAATTCCTGGCCTATATGGGTTTGTACAGGTACAACTCCATTATATCAATTCTTGAAACACATTATTTGAGAAAATGGAATTTACAATATATGACCAAAAAGGATGAGCTCTAGATGCCACATATATATTGTGAATAATATTGCATAGTTGCATTTTCAGAGAGCTTATTTGAAGCTTACTTGCATCTATTCAGATATGTATTGTGGTCTTATTGAATAATAATAGTATTGCTTAGTTGTATTTTAAGATAGCTTATATGTGCATCACAAACATTGATAATTGAAGCTCACTTGCATCTGTTTAAAAAGTTGTGATGCTATTGACATTGAATTTTAACTTGCAATCCGAGATTCTATTGAAGGGTACTCTAACCTTGTTTTTGATTTATTTGCTAATACTGGAAGAAACTATATATACCAGGGTCTGCCAAATGAGTACTAAAGTTTGTTTATACACTTAAATTTGGGACTTGGTGATATAAACTTCTTTTTGTCAGATCATATGTGCTAACCATTTTGCGCATCCCTTCCCCATTCTGTGAGGGGGACGGAAATAATCCTTTCTGCAGGAAACTATTAAAGATCAAGTTGCTAACATGTATCTGTGGCCTAAAACCCTTGAAGTGCAAGTTTTGGATCCGACAAAGTATGTTTCTCATTCTCATATAATTATTTTATAAATAGCCTGCATTCTGGAGGACCTTATATTCAGTCTGATTGACTCTAAACCATCAGAGCTATGAAGAAGCCTGTTGGGATTCTTCATGCGAAGGTTGTGCGTGCACTAAAGCTGAAGAAGAAAGATCTACTAGGGGCATCCGATCCTTATGTTAAACTGAAGCTCACTGAAACAAAGGCTCCATCCAAGAAGACCACAGTGAAACATAAGAATTTGAATCCTGAGTGGAATGAAGAATTCAGCATGGTAGTAAAAGATCCTGAAACACAAGCATTGGAACTTCTTGTTTATGACTGGGAGCAGGTATACATACTTAGTTGCAGGTTAGGCATATTGTTATGTTATGATGTCCAACACTTGAAAATTGAAATTTTTTGTTTTGTAAGGTGGGCAAACATGAAAAGATGGGTATGAATGTAGTTCCATTGAAGGACCTCCCCCCGGATGAATCAAAAACTTTGACGCTGCCTCTGCTTAAGAATATGGACCCAAATGATGTTCAAAATGATAAGGTGCGTGGTCAGATTGAGGTCGAGTTGACATACAAACCTTTTAAGGATGAGGATTTGCCAAAAGATTTTGAGGAAACTGGTGAAGTACAAAAGGCTCCTGATGGCACACCACCGGGTGGAGGTGCACTAGTGGTTACAGTCCATGAAGCTCAAGATGTTGAGGGAAAGCACCACACTAACCCATATGTCCGCATCATTTGCAAAGGAGAGGAGCGAAAAACTAAGGTGTGCAATTAACTTTTCCCCTCACTGTTTTAGTATATTATTCGAGCTATACTCTCTGACTTAGTTCTCTGTGCATATTTTGTGTAGCAAATAGATTCTAGGCGCCACTAAAGTTTATGGAAACTCATTCTAAGGGAATTCATTTAGAGAATCTAAATAATATATTTCGCATGATAATGTGATACAGTCAAAGGCGATCACACAAAGATTTTGAACACAGGCATGATGACTAGTGAAACATAAAGAATTGGTATCTCGAAAGGGAAGGAACAACAAGAAAACTAGGAAATCACTTTAGGCATTCTGCTAGTTACAAAATAAATAAACGCTTGACTTTGGCCTCATATAAGTACCACCAAATACTTACTTTCCCAGGAAACCAGCCCTATACAAGACCGGTCTAAGAAATAAATTAGATCTCTTTGCTGCTTTGTGTTATGAATTGTGCCAAATGATGCTTGTAAGTGTAGTAGTGGATTATCTGTTTAATGGTTGATTTAAATGTTTATACAGCAAGTTAAGAAGAACCGGGATCCTAGGTGGGATGAGGTTTTCACATTCATGATGGAAGAACCACCTTTGAAGGATAAGCTCCATGTGGAAGTACTCAGCACATCAACCAGGATTGGCCTGCTGCACCCAAAGGTATTCAAGTTCACCTTTCTATCAATGTAACAATTTGGCGCATGATTGAATATCAAGAAGGATGGTCAGAGTATCAACCAACCTATCATTACAGTTACATCAGTATATACCTATCTTGCACATACAGCATACGCATATACATCATCTGACTAATTTCTGACTATGTGGCTCAACCCCCAAAATCAGGAAACATTAGGTTATGTTGATATCAGCCTAGCAGATGTTGTCAGCAACAAAAGGATCAACGAGAAGTTCCATCTCATTGACTCAAAGAATGGGCGGATACAAATTGAGCTGCAGTGGCAAACATCTTGACTTGAGGTTAGCCACTCTCGTGTTTTGCTTGAGATAATGGAGTTATTATGAGCATGTAATTGTGTAACGGCACAGGTGTTTTCGAGCTTGGTTTTGACAAGAACAGCTATCTTATATTCCTGTATGTGCCGGTTGTGTATATTGACATATTTGGATCCTTGCATATTTTGTTGATTTCTCTCTTTATGAGTTTCATTTTGACACGCTTGAACTTCATTGCTGTAAAATTTTTCACTGATGAAATGCCCCGGAATGTCTACCTGTGTGTGTGTTGGGAATGATTTAAATGGAGTAAGTTTTAAAGTTACACACATTTGGACCTCATTTTATCAGTGTTTTACTAATGTTTGGATCTGGGTCATGCCCCATTTGACGAATCTCAACTCGTTGCTGATTCCAAAGAAAAAATGAGAATATGTAATGATAGACAATCTCGATTTGTGACATGATAAATTTGTCGTTGTGGGCCTAACTAGCTAAGTTAGTCAGAGAAGTTCTTTGATTTCCTCCGCCTTTCGTTTTACTGTAATTGAGTCATTCTTTTTTAAGTTCGCTTCATTGCAGTTGAGTTATTTTTTTTATGACAAAAATCAACACATTAATCTTGTTTATTTTAGCACCTGTAACGTTTCCTACAATATTTTCTAATACACTTGAGACACCAATAATATGAGCGACGAACTAGAGCTTGGGGTGTGGTTTGCACAGCGATGGATGACTACGTGTTCTGTGAGTGAGGAGAAGGGGGGTTTGCCGTCCTGTGATTAGTACTTCAAATTGAAAAAAGATTATAAATAAGTACTACTATCAAATTATATCAATTGTACCCAAATAGTTCAACATATGATAATTTGATGAAAATATGAAACCACCTCTTGTTTATTTTGGATGTAAGTTGGTCTAATCTCTAATGGCTAATGCCAAAAGTTTTGAAACTGTGATCTTTAAATTTATACTCCATCTATCTCATAAAAATATGTACATTTTCTCTGTTCCATAAAAATATGTGCATTTCATTTTTTGAAAGTTATACCAATTTAATAATGTAGGTCTCACTATCTATTAACATTATTTTAACTATCATTCTACTCATCTTTCTTACTTTACCATACTATTCTCTTCCCTTCTCTACTATCATAATAATGTAGGATAAGCTTTTTATCTTAATCCTCGTGCCATATCCATTGCCCATATTTTTATGGGACGAAAGAAGTATTAATTTAGTATTTTATAATAAAATAAAAATGAAAAATAAAAATAAAATAGGAGCTGTGAACGGCGGCCCGTACATTATCTTACTCATAAATCGGGCTCGTTTTTCAATCCACTTGTTTCTTTGTCATATATCACCAATCACAACAACCCCAAAATAAAAATAAAAATAAAAATAAAAATAAAAATAAAAATAAAAATAAAAATAAAAATAAAAATAAAAATAAAAATAAGCTCAATTAAAAAGATACTCTCAGCCTTCTTTTTAATCCTCAGCTCATATATATCGGCATATATATTAACGCCAGGCAGCACATTTCACAAAAAAGCTTATCTTATTCGGAAACAATTTTCAGCGTCTCTCATTGCTCTGCTCCTCTCTGCCATGGCCAAAGTTAGCGTCGACTCCGAATACCTCAAGGATGTCGAGAGAGCTCGCCGCGAGCTCCGCGCTCTCATCTCCAACAAAAATTGCGCGCCGATCATGCTTCGATTGGCGTAATTTCTACTTCTCAACTTTGTCGGATTGTTTCCTCTGATTTTCGTTTTTGATTACTTCGATTGGAACTATTCTTTTCTATGTTCGAATTGTGTTTTCGATTTACAGGTGGCATGACGCGGGGACTTATGATGTGAACACGAAGACCGGAGGTCCGAACGGTTCGATTCGGAATGAGGAGGAGTACGCTCACGGAGCTAACAGTGGCTTGAAAATAGCGCTTGAATTTTGCGGTTGGTTTTTGTTCTCTATTTTTGAAATTTTGCTGGTGTTGATCTGTTGTGAGAATTTCTGTTTAGGTTACACTAGAATGCTTGTGTTTGTTGTATAATTCATTGCGATATTAGATTCTGTTTCTTAGTAGTAGGAAGTTGAGGAGGTTGTTATTGATTGTGGCAGTGTTGATTGATTGTGTTACTGCTTCGGATTGGATTTTACTGTTATTGTGTATGTCGGTTAGTTGCATGCTAACTGTGAAATATGTTTAACATTTAGGCGGTATTATTTATATAAATTAATTGTTCCACGATGATTGTTGTGAGATATTGGGTGTGGTAATGGGAATGCTGCATGGATAAAAGCTTATTTCAAGGAGCTCATGAACTCTTACATCTTAAAAGATATTTCAGGTAGGTTTTTAAGCTACTCCAAAGTAGTCTTCCACATTTTGGGTTTGTATAGTTATCAGATAAAATTTCAATTATTCTTGTGGCAGTAGATATACTCTATATTACTACTGAGCTTTTCAGTGAATTCTAAATTTCGGTAATAAAAAAGTAATCCAGCAACTTTTCTTGGGGTTTATCTTATATTTGAATGCAGAACAAGTGAAGTCTAAATGCCCGAAAATTACATATGCCGATCTCTACCAGGTAATCTTTCTTCATGCCCTTAAGTGGCTGCTGGTTAATAGTACAAGGGAAGCTCAAAGCTCTTTTACTTACTTTGGATAAATTTTGTATAAGTGGAGTGAATTATTTGTCAAATTTGTAATTATGATCTTAATGAACTTGTACAATTGAGTCTTCATGTATGGTAGAATATGATACTCTTTTGTGGTCGGTTTGGCTGTTATTAAGTAGACAGAGCACGAGTGAGAGAATATGTGTTTGAATTAGTTGGGCTTCGCCAGTTGAAACAAAATTACTCCAAAAATTTAGTAATTTGAACTGCTTTGCTCTGTCAGTCAAAATAAAATACTTCTCTATACAATCTATAGTCACCCTGTCCACCTTATATAATTGCTTGGGAACAATGAGAAGTCAGGTACATGCTGATTATGTTTAGAAGTTGCCTGGCACAATGAACTCCATGTGAGCAAGTAGGAACTGTTTTAGACTGGAAATGGATCATACTTGTTGATTATGATTGGAGTGAAGAATTCAATCTTTCTTCAGAAAATGCGGTCAGGAATCAGGATAAATAATACTAGTATTCATCTGCTAACCAAACTATTTTTAATCAATAGCTTGCAGGTGTTGTTGCAGTTGAAGTTACTGGTGGGCCCACAGTCAGTTTTGTTCCTGGTAGAAAGGTACTGTTAGTCTATCTTCGGAGAAAAAAGAAAAACATTCTTGTGCCCGATCTTAAAGCTCTTTCCCCTGTGCACTGCAATGGTTTTAGTTCAATTAGTTTGTGCATTGGCATTTCATTTCAATCTAATGAACAATACAGTGATAGCCGGGTCATTTTTTCAGGACTCAAAGATTTCTCCGAAGGAAGGGCGGCTTCCAGATGCTAATAAAGGTTAAATAAAAATATTATGAATGTCTTAGTTCTTGAATCTTGATCCTTCGTTTGTCCAGTGCTTTTTTATGTTTCCTTCTCTGAAAACATTATTTATGTTTTGATTGTTTTTGCACATGCTTTTTGGCCGTCCCTTCTTTTGGTATAATCTTGAGATGTAATTAAAAGTTTGTTTACGCTTAAGATACTGGCCAAATATACTGCGACTCTAATTAACTTTTATATAAAAAAATTTCTTGTCTATGGGTACAGCGTGCTCTTTCTCACAGTGGAGTATAAGTTTGAGGAATTCTGTCTCAGTGGACTTGGGAGAAAACACTCCATATACTGATATACTGGATTAAATTGAGAATTTGAGATTAGTAATTAGTGTCATTTACATTAAAAGCTTACTAGAAGGTGAACTGATGTACTTTATTGTCTTGTGATAATAGGAGTGCCACATCTGAAGGAGGTGTTTTATCGGATGGGCTTATCTGATAAAGACATTGTAGCACTTTCTGGCGGTCACACCCTGGTAATATCAATTTTCCACTGGTCTGAATGTACCACGGAAAGGGAAAAAAAAATTGTTCAGTAAAATGATAGTTAATGCTTTTATACAGGGAAGGGCACATCCTGAAAGATCAGGCTTCGACGGTGCTTGGACTAAAGAGCCACTGAAATTTGACAATTCATATTTTCAGTAAGTCTTTAAGAGCACTTCATGCCATTTTTTTTTGTCGAATTGACTCTTTGCATATGTCTCTAATGCACATCTAAACCAGGGAGCTGCTGAAGGGGGAATCAGAGGGTCTGCTAAAACTCTCCACTGATCTGGCTTTGCTGGATGATCCTGATTTTAGGCGTTACGTGGAGCTTTATGCTAAGGTACGGCATAGTGTTTTATTTTCAGCCATCTATTCTTTTTTCTTGGGCAAGTAAGTGTATAAGAAGTTAAAGAGATGAACATCTCAAGTTGGTGCAATATACTCCCTCTGTCCCTCTGTAGCTGAGTCGCTGGTTGTCTCACTGAAGCTGAGTCATTTCCTATTTTGGTAAAAAGCACCAACCTTTCTTTTCTCTTACTTTATTCTCTCTTCATCTCTCTACCTTTTTCCTTTCCTACTTTATCCTTCCTTCACTTAACTCACTTTTAACACAATTTCTTAAATCTCGTGCCGAAAAGAAACGCCTCTACTACAGAGGGACGGAGGAGTACTTAGAAAGTTCAATCTCGTCATATTCAAATCGAGGACCCTTGGTGTGAATTTGTCTAGAAAAAGCAAATAAAAACTGTCAGGTGCCAATCTCTATTTCCGAACAAATAAACTTTACTCTAGAAACAAGCAATTCCTTGGTCAGAGTGATGTAGAGCCCTAATTTTAGCGCGCCTCCCACATAAAAAACTGCGTCACGAAATAATTGCACTACTAATCTTAGTCAAGACCTTTATCAGCCATTCCGAATACAGAAATGTAAAGCCACCAAATCGTTTATTTGTCTTCAACCTACCCATTAACTCGAAACATACCATTTTCCATGTGGACCTGCTAGAATTCAACCCTAATCATGCATCAGGCTTGATTAGTTTCTCAGCCATGACAACATATCATATGAAATTTTTGCTATTTCTAGTCGGTGACATAGTCAAATTTGTTCAACTGGCCAATGCTATTACTGTCGCACTCTAGTTTCCTTTTCTTTCGTCACAATCTTATCACAAAAATTGTAACCTTCGTCTTGTCATATGCACATGCAGGATGAAGATGCCTTCTTTAGAGACTACGCAGAGTCACACAAAAAGCTTTCTGAATTAGGTTTCACTCCTCCTGGAGCTAAGACAATCGTCAAAGATGGCACTATATTAGCACAAAGTGCTTTCGGAGTTGCTGTTGCTGCTGCCGTTGTGATCGCTGGCTACTTATATGAAGCCAGGAAAAGATGAAGTAGATTAAGAAAATAAAAAATACTAAAACATGGTTACATTTTTATATTCTCTACTGTGATATGATAATCAGAGACAGGCATTGGTCCCTGCCCTCTAGCCGGATCATATATTTGTATGTGGATACATTTTACCACTTGCTAAATATTTGAAATAACACACTAGAGGTTATACAGTTTGTTGTGCCTTCTTTTTTAGATATCCGCAGCTGCTGCTACCACGTTGGCGAGCCAATCGGAAATTTAATGCGTCTTACCGCAGCCTATACAGGTAATGAATTTCTTTCTAGGATTCTTGATTTGATGTTATATTCTTTTTTAAATCGACATAACTTTTACTCAGCTGTTGACATATGTGAAATATATCAAATATGAGTCATTGAAATTTAGGCCAGTATGTGAAAGCTTAAATGAATATGTTTTAGAGCACCCGCAACGCGTGCCGTTGCGGTGGCTTATTTCGTTCCGGAGGAACGGAACCGCGGCGGCACGCGTTGCAGCTGCCCGTGTCGTCGCCATTCCGTGCCGGGTGCCGTTCCCGCGAGATGCGGCACGACACGTTCCGCCACGCGCCGAGGCGACGTGGCGGCCTCCCATTCGACGCGTGACGCCCACTTGCTGCCCCGTGAGTGGGCGTCGTCACGGTGACGCAATAATTTGTTTTTTTTTAAAAAAATTAGAATTTAATAAATTTTTTTTTGCACCGGTATTGTTACCGTTTTTTTTGCCGTTTTTTATTTATTTATTTATTTATTTTAAATTTATTTACTCTATAAATACTCCTATTTCATACTCATTTCACTCACAAACACACATCTATTCCTCTCAAATCCTCTCTATTTCCACCCCAATTTTCATCTCAAATCAACTATGTTTTTCTTCTCCCAAATTTAATCAAACTAATGGATCCTTTTGAACAAATGCGTCAAATATTGGAACAATCACTTGAAGAAGATCGACGACGGGAGGCGGAAGAAGCCGCGCCGCCCCAACAACGCTCCCGTACATACATCCAACGTAAACGGGGGGAAGCCGCCGCAAGGTTAGTACGCGACTACTTCTGCGATAACCCGGTTTGTGGAGATACGTACTTCCGTCGCCGTTTCCGCATGGGGAAACCGTTATTTCTCCACATCGCCAATACTTTGGCAGCCCGGGAAAAGTTCTTCCAGGAAGGGTTCGACGCGGTCAGCCGTCCTAGCCACACGACGCTGCAGAAATGTACTGCAGCAATCCGCCAGCTTGCGACTGGACAAACGGCCGACATGTTCGACGAATACCTCCACATCGGAGACAGCACTGGGCGAATGTGCTTGCTCAAATTCTGCAAAGGCGTCTGGGCAGTCTTCACCGACGAATTTCTCCGGAGGCCAAGCACGACTGATTGTCAGTTCCTGCTCGACCTTCACGAAACAGTGCACGGATTCCCCGGGATGCTCGGCAGCGTCGATTGCATGCACTGACAATGGAAGAATTGCCCGGTGGCGTGGAAGGGGTCCTACACGAGCGGCCACAAAGGCACCCACCCAACCGTTATACTCGAGGCCGTTGCCGACTACCGCCTTTGGATCTGGCACGCGTACTTCGGGGTTCCCTGGTCGAACAACGACGTAAACGTGCTCCACCAGTCCGACCTCTTGACCGAAGTTTTGGATGGTAAAGTGCCGGCCATCAACTTCGTCGCCAACAACCGGCTTTATAAAATGGGGTACTATCTCGCCGATGGCATCTACCCGAAGTGGCCTACCTTCGTGAAGACGTCCAGTGGGTCTGCGAACCCAAAGCAGGCTCTTTTTGCGCAGAAGCAGGAGGCCGCTCGCAAGGATGTGGAGAGGGCGTTCGGGGTTCTCCAACAGGATCTAATTGAGCACATTTGGGCAAACTTTGGCGGATGAAATTATTAAAATTGTGTACTTTTATTTTTTTAGGATTTTAATTGTGTGCTTTTATTTTTTTAAGTTTAAGTTGTAACTTTGTTTTAATGTTGTGTGTTTTTTAATAAAGTGTGTTTGTTTTTTATTAAAGTGTGTTTGTTTTAATTGAATTGAGTTGGAAATAAAAATAAAAAATGAAATTGAAAGAATAGTAATTTAAGGAACGGTTAAGGAACGGAGGGTTGCAGGTTCCGTTCCTTAGTTAAGGAATGGAGTAAAAAAGTACAGTAGGGTCCGCAAATAGTAGTTTAAGGAACGGTTTAGGAACGGTATGGGAACAGCGTTGTGGATGGCCCCACACACACAATTGAGAGGGAGAGGTGGGGAGAGAGAGCACTGAGCCCACACAATGATTTCGAACTTTATGTTTCTTTTCCTAACTTTCTTCCATTCGGTTATTGATTAATGATGTGATTATGGCGATAGTTCCTGCTATACTCAGTTACTGATTTATAAATTTGTTATTCGAGCTAGTATTTACCTATGTATCTTTGGTCGAATTATTTAGTTGCTGGAATAATCTATTAATCCATCTACAGATTCTACGTTTTAACAACTTAAAACTATACAACCAAGTTATTGTCCATGTCCAAATAAAGATAGGAAGAATTTAAAAAACACCATTCTAAAAAAAGATCATTGTTAGTAGATGGGGTTGACATTAGGTTTATCAACCAAGTTATAGTCAATTGACAAAGACCCTAATCTCCCACAAAAAATGACACACAAGGGGCCTCACTCACATGGTGAAGTGAAAAGGACCAAAAGAGGTAGGTAAGCCACACTTTTATTTGTTTAGGACAACCCCATGAGTCTTGTTGTATACCTAAACACATGATGTGCACGAGCTCCTTTTAATTGCCACCCTTAACTATTCAAGATTATGGCCTAACCCAACACTCAATCACCTTAACCAATCTTGGAAAAGTTTTGGAATACTTGGGCCCTTTTTGTGTTATTTCCCTTTACTATGTTTGTGTGTGTGATTGTGAGGGGTATAAGTTGGGATAGATTGGAATTTTGTACAACCCCACAGCCTAAGAATTGATCCAACCTAACTTTATTGGTATGACAAGTGCCAATCCAAGTTTAATGGAGGTTGGAAAGTGACGGAGGGCAAGCTATTAAATGTCCTCAAATTCGTTGTGGGTGAGGTTATTAGGTTTTTTCAAAAAATAAAAATAAATTTTTTTGTGTTACTTATTCGGTCAGTATGTGTGTTAATGATTGAAAATATAGCTTAACACGTTCCCCTTATACAAATAGGTCGGGAAAATTCAAGTCACCTTAGGTAATATGAGGCGTGTTAAAGTTGTAGAAAAAAAAATTACAAATATAAGATGGAAATTGAGAATGAAAATTTGTGTGTTTGCGTTATTAATTAGGAAAAATATGCTTGTTAATGGATTTGGATAAGCTTTGTGGAAGAAAAATATGGAAGGTTTTATTTATTTATGCATTCTTATCTTTTTGATATAAGAAGAGATAATGTTCGTGTGGAACTAAAATCAGTAGCGGTGGCCGTTAAGGTGGAGCCATTCTTTGGAGGGGGAAAAGATGAAATAGGTAAGTAAAGAATTAAGGCATGAAATTACATAAATAGACATCTCTCTTCCCCTGCTCTATCTCTATGTGACACACATAATAAATAACAAATACCAAATTGATGGGCAGATTTAAGGATTGTGATTGACGGGCACACGTTGTTATCAATGTTATTTCGGGTTAGGGGAGGAGAAAATCATGTGATGGTGGGTGACAAGTGCTATTTATGTGTGATGTTACGTGTTTCAATTTTCACTTTTCCCCCTCTTTTAATCCTTTCCCCATATTTGTTATAATAAGAAATATTGTTTTGGAGAATATGATTTCATTATTGTTCTTAGGCCTGTCAAATTGGGTACCCGCGGATACTCGATCCCGAAATTCCCAAAATCCAATACTCGATACCCGATCCGAATTTGATTTCGGGTACCCAGATACCCGACTCGGGTATCCAATCTCGAAAATTGGGTATCCAGTCCTGATTGTATATTTTTTAAATATTTTTCAAAATTAACTATAAAGTTTTACAATTTATTTAATAATTATTTAGTTCGAATGAATTCAATACAAAATTGAAGTAGTATTCAAGAGAAAATAGTCGCAAACTTTTAGACATACAAAATTCTTGTAATAGTTTGAATTTAAGAGAAAAATAACTACAAACTTTGAGAAATACAAAATTCATAAGCTATAGTAAAATATTAACATCTTTCATCCATCCACAACAAGAAAATAAATTACTTTAAAAAATTAAATTACATATTAACATCTTTCATCTATCCATATGTAATTAAGAAATTAAATTATATTTTTCATCTTTCATCCATCCACAATAAAAAATTAAATTAAATTAAATTACATCTTTCATCCATCCATAATAAGAAATTGACATATTAACATCTTTCATCTATCCACATGTAATTAAGAAATTAAATTACATTTAATTATAATAAAAACATAATTTATTAATTAAAAAAAACAAATCGGATAATTCGGGTATACCCGATTGGGTATCGGGTTACCCGATACCCGATCATCCAAAATTCTCACTACCCGATCCCGATCCGATACCTGAAAAATCGGGTTTCGGGTATCCAATTACCCGACTTTTTCGGGTTTGGATATCGGGTATCCAATACCCAGTATCCATTTTGACAGGCCTAATTGTTCTATATTAGGGGTGTTTGGGTTGGAGAAGGTGTATATATTCGTTCTTCTAGCAATTCAGGGAAGTGTAAATTGGGTATTCTCTTTTAACAGATACTAATTAAAAACACTTTAATACGGTTGGATATCTCACTCGACCAAACACTTTTGGTTTGAGTAGCCAAGTATTGCAATTAACTCTATTAAATTATTAGGTCAATAATAATACTAAATCATCAAAATTTGTCACGTAATTTAACGTTTCGGGTATATAGGAGTGTGTATTTATAAAGCAGTAGAAAAATTGTGTGCAGATTATCAATCAATTATGTGACGATTATCGATGAGTTAAATATGTTGCTTGGAACTTGATCGATGAAATTGTATAATAATGGAATTTTGTAACTGTGATAAATTCTGTGAGTGTATGTATATAATCACGAATTAGGCTTGATATATAAGTGGAGCCATGCCTTCAATTATTTATCCGATTTGATTATATTACCATTGTATGCACACGGTAGGCATTACTCAATGTTATTCCAAACTCTATGAGACCACATACAATATTTATATTACATCAATTAAATCCAATAATACGTATACACACATAGGATTGCATTATGGTTATACATAGCACTTATATCATAACCAAAACGGGTTATTTGGTAAAATTCAATTACTGTCAGATGTCACACTCTCGCTTTCACGCCATGTTCTTTCCTTCAATTTTGTGCTATAATATGATTTATTGTGTGCCGATAGTATGTTGAGATACTTAAATATTCTATTTTCTCGTGCAAATGTCTTTATTGAACGCATACAATTCTGATTTGTTTGAATTCTCATAAAATTACTTTAAGTTTAATACATGGTATATGAAAAAATAATTTTAATCAACAGAATTATTATTCTTTTGAGATTTTTATGAGAGAATATGTGTAGATTCAAATTCCAGCTGTCTTTGACAGTATATTAGCACTATAATCAATTCGAAATGAACTTCAATGTAACAAATTAAGAACAACTACTACTATGTTTTAATACAACAAAAAACATACTTTCGCACAACAATGAATCATACTATAACATAAAATAAATTCATAAAATATCCCACAACATCACCAATTAAATATGCAATGCTGTGATGTGTCGTAATCAAGACCGTTTCTATAACACATGTAACCCCTGATATTCATATTTGGTTATGATATAAAAAGTGATTATAAGAGTACAACAAATTAAGTATAATGTATGATTATAATTTATCTTCGTTCCTATTTTATCGCAGTAATTGTCAGTTGAGTTTATTAATTATACTGGTGAATAACCCCAATTAAAATTTATTGCAAGATTCAATTAAAAACCTTATTCCTCAAAGTTTGATGATTCATCAGCCATCCCAAACCCTTCTCTAACCCTACCCTAAATCCCACTTTCAATGCCTAAACTTGCAGCACAAGGTTAGAGAGAGAGAGAGAGAGAGGAGTGGAAGGTGAAATAAAGCTCAAATTTCAAGTCTCAACCACATCAATACTTGCACTTGTTGTTATGTCATTCTGGCTTGCACCCAACCTCAAATTAATAAATCCTTCTAGAAGCCCCATAATAACAACAATCTACATGCACCAATAGAATATAAAGTGCAACAACCTACCATCTATGATGCTCATGAGTAAGGCAAAAGCAATTTTCCCATTGCCTAAAATATATAATCCCAACTCACAACTCACAACTCACAACTAACTTAATTACATAATCATATATTTCTAATCACCCACACACACAAGGAACAAACATCTAGTCCCACTTAATTTTGACAGTTTTGGATTTATTCCGGAAATCACTTTAATTTGTTGCTCTCCATATCAAATTTTGGACTTGATCATCATCTAGTTTCACAGTTGAGAAAATTTGATTAAACAAATTAATTCTTTTTAGTATTAGTTTCTAAAAATAATGAATCTTGTGGGAGAATGTTTCAATTGCTTAGATCTGGCTTTTGTCACTAGATCTTTTTTAAAATAAAATATTTTTAAAAATAATAGTAATGTGGAATAGATCCTATGGGCCCAGGACCTAGTATTCGAGTGGGCCGAAACACG
Source organism: Salvia splendens (assembly GCF_004379255.2). Lineage (NCBI taxonomy): Eukaryota > Viridiplantae > Streptophyta > Magnoliopsida > Lamiales > Lamiaceae > Salvia > Salvia splendens. The sequence goes on along the minus strand of NC_056040.1, from coordinate 16,393,710 downwards.
GTATTTTAAGTTCAAATTCTACCAAGGTTTTTGAAATTTGAATTCTCTACTCATTAATAATGATATTGGTAATATATAGAATAACATAAAAAATGTGCAGAATAGTTTGCAATACCTCACCAGAAAGCATTAAGATGGCCCCAAAAATGGGATTCCCAAATTTATGTAGTGATTGTTAGATGAATTTATTAATAATGGTTGGTTCAGAGTTTGGATGAAATAAGGCAACAACACACCATATCGCACACTTTCCTGCCTTTAATTTATTACCTTACTTTACACCTACCTGAAAGCTCACCTATATATTATGTCACTTTCACCTAATATAAATACCTATATTAATATACACAAACAAATTCACCCAACAATTCATATTCCCACATCCAAAAACCCTGATATTATTAAATAAACGGTGTGTAAAATGATAAAATTCAAAAAATGAAATTTCCATCACTCATAAAATTGGAATTGAATCCACTTTTTACCTCTCCCTATTGTAGTATATGTATATATGTGAAGCTAATAAAGATGAATTAAGAGAGATGGTACCAGCCTCTCTCTCAACTCAAACCTGTCTCACCAACTCACATCTAGAAGAAATTACCACCCCCTCCCCCACATATAGAGTCAAAAGGCTGTATGTATATATGTGTGTCTCTATATATACACACACATAAACTCCCCATCATGTCCATGAAGGGCTGCTGCTGATGTTCAAGATTCAAGAATCCACCTACACACTCCATAAATCATCCCCATCTAAAAAGGGTTTTCCCAAAACCAAAACTTTTTTTTTTCCCTTGAAATAAAAAATGGGAAGATCTCCCTGCTGTGAGAAAGCTCACACTAACAAAGGCGCATGGACAAAGGAGGAAGACGACCGCCTCATCGCCTACATCCGGGCCCACGGCGAGGGCTGCTGGCGCTCCCTCCCCAAAGCCGCTGGCCTCCTCCGCTGCGGCAAGAGCTGCCGCCTCCGCTGGATCAACTACCTCCGCCCCGACCTCAAGCGCGGTAACTTCACCGACGACGAAGATGATCTCATCATCAAACTCCACAGCCTTCTTGGCAACAAGTAAGCCTTTCTCTTTTTTCTTTTTTTTCTTTTTTTTTTAAAAAAACTTTAAAAAAATCATTGTTGCTAAACCTTTTCTTTAATTTTAGGTGGTCGTTGATAGCGGGAAGATTGCCGGGAAGGACAGACAACGAGATCAAGAACTACTGGAACACGCACATACGAAGGAAGCTTCTGAGCCGGGGGATCGACCCGGCGACGCACCGGGCGATGAATGAGCCGGCGTGCGTGGCGGCGGCGGAGACGAAGACAATCTCGTTCTCGGCGAAGGAGGAGGTGGTGGTGAGAGAGAGGGAGAGAAGCCCGGCGGTGGTGAAGAGGGAGAAATGCCCGGATTTGAATCTTGAGCTGAGAATCAGCCCGCCGAATCAGAGGGAGGGGGGCGGTGGTACGTTGTGCTTCGGGTGTAGTACGGGAATCCACAAGAGCAAAGATTGCAGCTGCGGTGGTGATGATAATAATATTAATATTAATATTAATATTAATGGAAGCAGCAGTTATTCTGGCTATGATTTTCTGGGCATGAAAGCTGGAGTTTTGGATTATAGAAGTTTGGAGATGAAATGACGTGGCATTCTTATTACTACTTTCATCTCATATTTTACCTTTTTTTTCTTTGTAAGAATTAAGATTAATTCTTGAAATATAGTAGAAATTTGAAGATATATTAATTACTAGTATTAGTTGGGATATTCTCTTCTGTGAAATTTCTCTATCAATCTTGTACAAGTCATATTTACATAATTAACATTGATGATTATGCATATTATAGCAAATTATTATTGACTAATTAAGATACTCCCTCCGTCCCAAGATAGTTGATTCATTTTTTTTACAAAATCTCTAATTCCCCCGTACTTTACCCTCTCTTACTTTACTTTCTTCTCTTTAACCTTTAACACCCCAATTTCTTAATTTCATGTGCTCAAAAGAAATGCCTCAATTATCTTGAAACGGATTGAGTATTCTAATTTAACAAAATTTATAATTACTGTCGAAATATATACGATCAGGTTGGACACCTGATGAAGTGATTTGAAATTTGATCCGTAGCTTTAGGCTTTTAGCAATTCGCTCTTGCCACCGAGGCAAAATTTATGAAATGATTTGAAAGATGCTTCATCTCCAACAAATAGATTGAGGATTTGACTCAAAGTTGCCCGCACGGGCTTAACTCAGTTGGTTCCTGGGTGGTAGATTGTCCCTAAGCAGACAGGATCGAATGCTGGCAGCCGCAGTGTGGGAGTTTCACCACTGTGGTGGCTCCTTGTGTGCTGGTTACCAGTGTAAGTTCCTCCCACCTAATGGGCCGCTGAGGTACCGTGTTTGAACCCCTCCATAGCGATGTCGGGCCGGGTTATGGGGGCGCCTGGGGTGAGCGAATCACCTTTTGTCCCTAAGGATTTGACTCAAAGTCGGATGAGCAAGTAAATCTTAAATAAACATTGTCGCGCGTGAATTTGATGAAATGTTTCAAAATCAAGGCATTATTTTTTTGTACTTGCGGTAGCTAAACTCTGTTGCATAGGGACTTACTCCAACTGGTGCAGTGGTCCAAAATCTTAATACTCCTTTATTTTAATTTTTGCTTCAAAATTATTTCATACTCGTACTATATTTCTATGGAGTTTGAATATATATAGAATTTAATCTGTACTATAATTAATAGAAAAAACAGGTAGTTGATCTTTGGGTACATATTTTACAAAAAAGGTGACTCTTTTTAATACTCCATAAAATTGGTTAGTTGCAATTTTCATCCTTATCTAAATACTTTGGTGCAATTGGTATGTTTTTATATATATAATATGGAATATATGATGAATCATGCGACATGGAGTATTGAACGATGTGACCTTAAATAAACACTATTTTTATGTTCGTCGATCTTCTCCTTTTCTTTTCTTTTACTTTTGCCTGTTTTTACTAATTTTAGATTCCCTTTATTTGCAGTTTGTCTTCTTTATCAGAGGATATGAATGAATGAGAGAAAATGGATAAGCAGTGAGAGGATGAGAAGAAAAGAAGATCCAGAGGTGGGTAACCCATCTCTTCCAACATAATAAATGTAATAATTTAATACTCAATAATAATGATAATTTTAGCACACTGGTACAATATATTTGATTTAATGGCACCAATAATAAATTCATATTTAGAAACATAACTAATTCTAGCTTGTTTAGTAATTAATCATGAGTTTGAAGGTTGATTAGTTATAAGTAGTTAGTGATTTGTAAAAATGAAGTGGTTGGTAATTTTTAATCCTGAGTTTGGAGGTAAATTGGCCACATCTTGTAGTAATGGGCTTCTTGTTTGATCTATTTACTACTGCATATAGATGAGTTAATTTCGCATTTAAAAGTACAGGAGATTTCATTCACTCAATTATATTTCTGCACCTAATAAGTGATTTTCAAAATAGACAATCTTACATTCTTATAATTTAAATAATTATATATATTTATTCTTAATGTATACTATGTGTTTGATGTAAAAGGATCAAAACTCAGAACCAAAAATTGAAGAACGATAAAGTAGTAGTGCACACTTTGAAATATTATTTATAAACAGTTAATTAAATTATTTTTAATTAAAAATATTTTCTTCTATGTATATCATGTTATTTAATAAATTACCTATTTCCTACTATGACCACAAAAACTAAGTTGAATAAAAAAATAAAATAAAAAGTTAATAGGATAGTCATAAGATAAAAATGGGTAGACCATATATTAGAGCAATATCACTCTACCAACTTCTAACTTACTATCTGTTCTTTATAGCCGTGATCGACCTACCTTTTTTACCTACCTATCAATATTTATCTTATAAATAAGTATCACCACCACTGCTTTATCATGTTTTATTACATACAGACGTAAATACTATATTTTCCACGCACATATATGTAATATTTTAATTCGGTGGTGTCATCATATTGTTGTCCTATTTAAGTTTGATTTTGATATCACTTCATTTATGGTATACCTAAATTAGTTATGAGATTAGGTCAAACCGCTTTTTATAGTACTTAACTCTTCCACCTAAATATTTAATCCTTGTAATAATGCATCTTTACAAATTCATACAAATTCGAACAGTTGGTTTGTAAGAAACTCGGTTTTGCTTTTTAATTGTTTAATTTTAATATATATTATCAAGCATTTTAGTGACGAGCATAATCTATCAAAAATAATAAAAATATATACTTAAATAATAGCAAAATCAACGCAACATAAAAAATCCAACTAAAAAGCAATAGAAAATTAGCAAATGACAAGAAACCAACTACAATAAGCACCAATGCACATAAATCAATTTTGCAACGCATATCAAGGCCAAATGACGTAGCAATCAATTGAAAATCCTCATTTGATGATCACAAGTAGCAAGGAAAAGAAGAACCCACGAAGGAAATATTAAAACTAAACCATAGCACGACTGAGACGGGTGTCGTCTAGGCAAACAAAAGAAATGGCCTCTATCAACAATGCAATTTAAAGGTTAGAGGATTTAGCTAATTTATCCGAGTAACCCCTAAGATTGAGGCATTGTAATACATGATGTGAAGTTGTTGATTTTGATAAGAAAGTGGAGTGTCATTGAGTTTTATTTTTTCTCTAGCAAAGTCCTTCAATTAAGTCTACCTTATCTTTTTGGATAATTGGACCGTAAAACCATGAACTATTGATATTTTCTACAATCTTTAAAGTCGTTGTTTCAGTAAATCACAAACTTTAATAACTATTTGAATTTCCCATAACGATTATTGCTTTGAAATTAGAGGCTAAATAATATGGATTCTTAGTTGGAAACTAATAAGCCTACATGGGATTTATAAATACATTTCTATTTCAGAAATGACACACATGTTGCCACATGAAATTAAATAATTCACGTCAGTATTAGCCATGGCTGAAAATAATCATTGTGGGAAATTCACATAATTGTTAAAGTTCGTGATTTATCCGACCAACTTTAAAGATTGTCAAAATACCAAATTTCAGCAATAGTTTATGATTTTTCCGACCAATTAACTTATCCTTTTTGCTTGGCTAAATCAGGAAGGGGATGACTAAAGAGTGACTCGGCCGAGTGAGATGTTGCAACTAAGTCTCTCAGTCGAGTAAGACTCATCATAGGAGTCGGCCGAGTGAGTTTGTGCAAAAACATCGCTCGATCGAGTGAGGTCATCCGCCCTAATGCGACTTTGGAGATAGTTTTGGAGCTCAATCTCTTTCCCATATAAATACATTAACTAGGGCTCAAAATTGAGAGAACCATACATCAATTCATACATTTTCATGTCATGTCATACCAATGAAACATCATTCCTCAATCTAAAAAGAAATACTCTCTCCGTCCCCAAAAAATAAACTAGTTTGATCATTTTTTACCATCCCCCAAATTAGACAAATTCTAAATATGGAAAGTTTTTCAACAAATATTAATAATAATACACATCATTTATAATGTGGACTCCACAATCCACTAACACTCATTCCACTACATTTTTCCTCTCTCTCTTACTTTTCCTCATCTCTCTCTTATTTTACTAATTGCACATTAAAACTCGTGACATTTACAAATTTGTCAATTTTTTTAGGAACGGAGAGAGTAATGAATAGAAGCAAGAAGGGTTGGGAAAGAGGCAGAGCTATCGTGAAGTTGAAGGTAGAGCTGATATGGATTGTCATGTCGATTTGTGAAATCTTACAACAATATAATACCCATATAGTTCGATGTTCGGGTTGGGCATCCGACTCCACCTCCGCCTCCGCCTCCATCCGTCACTACACTAATTTAAAAAGACTTAAGCCTTATTTTCAATATAGATTATAATGAAATTTGTTCAATGATACTAGGTGATTTGACCTCTCTTTTTACCTAATTAATAATTATGTTAGGTCTCCTCACTCTTGTCTAACTGTTTCATGGAAATAAAAGCTTAACTAAAAGTGATACGTCTATTTCTCTAAACAACGTCTATAATTTGCTCATAAAAATAATACTATAAACTTGTTATTCATGTAATTTGATATAGAATAGATACAAAAAAATTCGAAGGGATTTTTTCTAAAATACAGAGTATCAAAAAAGTTTAGATGATCTAAATTATTAATAAAGGCTCTTGCATAACAATTTAAATAAAATTTAAATAAATTTGAAGGCTCCGAAAAATATAATGAAAAATAGGCTTGGTAAGAGTTTAATCCCTTACAACATTACATTTGTGTCGAGTGTCGACCTATAATTTGATGTACAAATCAAATAAATGTTGTTTAATCAGTTAATCATTGATTATTCAATCGCGCGCATTGTCAATCTATATCATTTCGTTTGATATTTCTTACTATCATTGATTTGGCTTAACTCAACATCAATACTTTAGAATAAAAATTACACTTTTAAATGGTACTTCATCATAAAAGTTTGATCTACATAGTATTAAAGAATTTTTCAAATTACATGTAATCTATCTCAATTAATATATAAACATGTATCTTACAGAGTTACACTCATTCAAGTGTTAGAATTGGCTTGATAGTCTTAGTATAATTTGAGTCATATTTGGATATTGGATTTACAATTGAACTAACCGAAGAGTTAATGAAATCAATAAAATCCTTTAATCCCCTTATTTAATTGCTCATGGCCAGTTTTATATCTTTTTTTATTTGCTATTATGCATTTATGTTTAATTGGATAAAACAATTTTTAACTTCTATGATCTAGATAATACATGAGATTTAAGTTGCAGTATTTAGGAACCCTAAACATTAGTCTCTCTGGAGACAATACCCACACATGACTTTAGCTATACTGAAATAACATTATCAACTTACAATAATATTTTAGTAGTAATAAAAATTCATCAATATGCATGTTAAATATATACTGACACACACACATCCCACACAACTGCATCAGGGTGAGACTACTCTTTGTATAAATATGAACACAAGAGCATGAGGCAGTGATTTTAAACACTTACGTGAATGTAGCTTCTGTTGATACAACAACATATTAAGGGTCATTTTGGTAAAATTTAATTGTTATCAATATTTTCGAGAGATCATAAGTTTAAGCCTGTCTAGGCATGGTGCAATATTTTCCACATTTGCAATATAGTACTCTAATTAATATACTAGCTCGACGCATATAGCTCGTGTAATTCGCTCAAAATCAATAAATGAACCTGTATTTGCATGTATTGCAATAGAATTAAGATCACGAATTATTCTTAGAGCATCCACAATGGCGCCCGTCTCGTCGGACGTCCGGCCGGCATGCCGGAGTTCCGCGCGGGACGTCCACCATTGTGCAGCGGTGACGCGGATACGAACGTCCGCTGCGGACACCGGAGTTCCGTGGTGTTCCCGGGACGTCCGCCGTTGTGTTGACTCCACGGACGTCCGCGCTGACGTCCCGATTATTTTATTATTATTTTTTGAAAATTCTATAAATACGACTCGTTGAACTTCATTTCATTCGCACCACTTGTATTAACGAGTATCTCTCTCTCTCTAAATACTTTTCTTTCGAAGATAAATGGAGCAGCGCGATAGTGATTCCCCCGCCACGAGCGAGTCACATGGACCGATCTTTCCCGTTGGCGGAAGTACCCCAATGTCCGCCACGATGTCCGAAATGGCGGGGATGATGCCCCAACCCCAAATGACGGCGGGGATGATGCCCGGGTACTACAATATGTACCCGCCTTGGTATGGGATGATGCCCCAAATGCCCGGGGTGAGTGCTGGAATGACCCCAATGCTGGGGATGATGCACGGAATGCCGGGGATGATGCCCGGAATGTCAGGGATGATGCCGCCCCAGATGACCGAGATGATGATGCCGAGGATGATGCAGGGCTCGCCTGTCGCTGAGGGGGGAGTAGGCAGGAGGTCCCCCAATCACCGGTGGACAATGTCTATCGCCCCTATATGGATTTACTGTTGACGGACAATGATAATGTTCCTTGTGAGGGAATCCTTCCATGTGCCCAAGAAATACTCAAACTAGTGTTTGATTCCAATTTTTAGTTAAGATAAACAAAGATAAGTTGAGATAGCCACAAAAACTAGGCTCAAAATGGATTTTGATGGAGAGAAAAGAGGTGAGAAGAAAGTGTAAAGAGGGAGGAATCCTCTTTGGGAACCTATGACCTCCCTCAAAAAGATGAAGGCAATCCTAGGCTACTTTCACCCAAAGCAAATACTACATTGGCTCCACATTCATGACTACACAACTATAAATGCATACCTATACTTGATCTAGTCTATTAAACATAAACCAAGCAACCTAACATGTAGGAATCTGGATAAAAATCTCACAAGCGAGATGCTCTCAAAGGAGTCTTCATAATTTCATTCATCAAAGTCTGCAAATAAATGTCTCACAAATGGTATTTATAGCTAGGGTTGGAAACCCAAGAAAAGCGCCCAAAATAAGTGAAAAATTGGCCAAAACAGTGCCGACGCCCGACCGGGCGTTTAGAACACGGCAAATCGCCCGACCGGGCGAACTTTCTGCCTCAATTCTTAAAATCGGACAAAAACGCCCGACCGGGCGTTTTTCACATCTCAAAACGCCCGGTCGCGCTTTCTCCCTGGAGTCATCCGCTCTTCAGCGCGCGCTTTTCGTAAATTGGCCATAACTCTCTCCACTGAACTCCGATCGAGGCGTGGAACATACTCATGCGACCCTCTTTCGAAGACGAAGACATCGGTTGCCTTGGAAGAGAATTTGGACGTCATTTGATTTGTCAGATCACTGCTTGAATCAGACCCCAGCTACATCTTAGCTCCTTGTCATGGCCTTTTCATCGTTCTTGGACCCCAATCTACCCAAGGCTCATGGAGTACGAGTGACTCTTGAGGCTCGGAACTTGTGGTCGTATCAGACAACGCCCGAGTACTCCTCTCAAGACTTAGTTCACTGACATCGAGACGTTCTCGTTTGAGGAGTTGGGGCTATCTCCGATCCGGGATTCTCCCACAGACGCACCAACGGTGACATGGAGGAGGGGGAGGACAAGGAGAGGGAGGGGCAGGGGACGGGGCACTACCACGCCTGCGGCGGGGTACGATGGTGAGGCGGTGGCCGCTGAGGTGGGGGAGGGATCCAGCGGGAAATAGAGGACCGTCTGGAGCACAGAGGAGTGCATCGCGCTTGCGAAGGCGTGGATCAGTATAGTGGAGGATCCATATATGAGGCTAACCAGCATATAGACAGGATGTGGTGCGCATTAGCCAAAGCTACCTCCAATTCAAACCGCCAGGAGGGAAGCCTCATAACGGAGAGCAATGCCGAAAACAGTGGGAGCGGCTGAAGAGGCATCGCAGCCGATTCGCCGGCATTTACACAAACAACCTCCGCTCAGCAACCAGCGGCATGTTTGCCGAGGATGTGAAGCTTCTGTCTCACCATCAGTTCAAAGACGCTGCGGCGGGGTTCGGGGAATTCAAATATTGGGAGGCGTATCTTGTAGTGCAGACTTCGGCCAAGTTTACTGCGGGTGTTGAATCTGGCTGGCGGAAGCGGACGAAGATCAGCTCCTCCGGGGAGTGCAGTAGTAGTGCTGGTTCCCACGAACTCCCCCCACCCGCCGAGGCAGAGTTCCCGACACCTTCATCGTCGGCCGGTAGGGAAACAGTCTGCGGCGCGGATGGCGAGTGGAAGCGCCAGCGGGTCCGCCGAGGCCCAATCGGTAGCTCCTACCCAAAACGATCCCGAGCTCCCCTCACTCGCCTGCGTCGCGCAACATGAAACCCTGTTACGTGCAATGGTTGAATGGCGGACATCGACCGATCGCCATTACAGGTCGTCGCTGAAGTATATCATCAACAGTATGCGGCGCGATTTGGGGTTGGGAGACATGGCGGAGAGTGGAGACGAGGGGACTACCGGCGGGGACGACGAGGGTATTGGCGGCGGGGAATCCGATGAGTTAGACGGAGGTTTTTTTTAACTATGTAATTTTTTTTAATAATTATGTATGTTTTTTTTTGTACTATGTATGTTTTTTTTAAATAAAGTGGTTGCAATTTCTCCGTATTTGTATCGAAATTTTAATTCCGTAAATTATTTAATTTGGTGAATTTGTGAATTTTTATTATTGTGGGAAGTCCGTCGGGATGTCCTTGGGGATGTCCGTCACTGTGCAGTGGGATGTCCTTATGTCGTGGCAGTGCAGTGGGAAGTCCTTATGACGTGGCAGGAGGTGTTTTTGGGATGTCCGCGGGGATGTCCGTCGAGACATCTGCATCACTGTGGATGCTCTTAGACTGAAGTTTTGACTTTTATTTGACACGTGACAATTACTTGTAAACTAAATACACATATCAAGTAATCACATGACTTAAAAAATTCTACCAACCGCTACTTAGAAATCGCACAAATTAAGGTTCAATTCTCTATCATATTACCCAATCACATTTTTATATTCATTTTGCGACAGAAAATTACTTCATGGATGCTTAAATGGGGTAAGTCTTACTTAAATAAGTGCTATTGAAATTCAATTATATCATATATAGGGAGAGTTTTTTTAACCATAGAGTTTATGCGCATGCATGGTTGCAAGCTAAAGTGACAAGTGAGAGTAGCATATGAGTTGAACAAGAAAACCCAAAAACATTTGCCCTTTAGCAAATAGAAAAGGTAGTCACTTTTTATTGTCCCACCATTTTTCTAATGTGTTAGGTAGAGACATTAGAAGCTTCCATAAGATATTTTTTGCCCACTATTTCAAGAAAAGGGAAAAATAAAATTATTATTTAAATGAGATCATGACTCACATATATAATTATTGCTTCTGTTTACATCAATGCTATATAATAATAAAATTCCTCCTTATATTTGGATAAAAATTTTCTTATAACACACGATATTCCATCCTTCGCATATTTATCTTAATATGAAAGTACCTAATGATAACCAATTAAGTGAAAAACTAGTATTTATCGAAATTACTAATTACGAACTGATTCTTGTTAGCTCGAGTCACGAGCTTAGCAAATTAGGAATAATCATTATGATTCAAGAAAATAAAGGATTTTATTTTATAAAGTCAATTGCGCCGTGGTGCACGCATGTGGAAATTTTAATATTCCTCAACACAAGTAGAAATAATTGGGCCACGATAAAATATAATAATGTTTATTCTTGCTTTGTGATTATGGCAAACTCTAGAAAAGTTAAACCATAGTAACAATTTTGTATTGATAATGTAGATACCACAAATTCTACCAGAATGACCTTGACTCCATAGCACGATATTACTTGGAATTTTCTTTTTAATTCCTCGTTTCGTAAAGTAGGCTTAACTCTTACAATAAAGTCGGGGTTTGCTTCTTATTTTCTTTGTGGTTTATTGGATTACCTTTACACAATAATTTTCGATAAAATATTTATTTTTTTATTTCATTATTATTTTGTCGTTGATTATGTTCTCAACTTCTTTTATATTCTAATATGTTGTTCGTCAGTTTTTGACTTGTAATTAACATTTCCTTTGTATAAAAAAAGTCACAGGATATTCGTACTTAATTCACAGTTTTATAGGTTTTGCTCCTGTTGCTAAAAATATGTATTATGGCCTTCATGGGATCAGCAAGTGCATAGAGATAATTTTAGTTTAAACTTCAAATTTTAGACCTTGTTGCAAAATAGATCAAGTTCTAAAGCATTATAGTATTGTTTAAATTTATTAATTTAGTCCTTTGTGGCATTATAGTATTGTTTAAATTTATTAATTTAGTCCTTTGTGATTTTGTAATGTGAGTTTGGAACTAGTAGTAGGAGTATTATTTAGAGATCCATCAAAATTAAAACTCGAAACTAATTGATAGCTTTAGAAGGCCGTTTTGAGATTGTCCTCTATTTTATTTGACGTACAAAATTACAACTTAAACTTAACCCATCAAAAATCTTGAATTTGTCAAATTAACTTCAGACTGATCATTGATCAATAACTAACCCGCCAGACACCTTACGATAAAATTTTAAATAATAAGCCTTCACTCAGTTTTATAATTGGATGGAAGTTTAGAGCATCATTAACTCCTGCCCGGTTTCAGGCTCCAAGTCCCCTCCACGTCATCATTCCTCTACAGTTGCGGCTCAGGCCCCAACTGCTCTAACCCTGCAGGCCACAACCCGGCCGCAACTAATAAATGACATTATTTACAACTTCGACCTATTTTATGTGTAAAAATTGAAAAAGTTGAACAATTATAATACGAGAAATTCATTCTTAATTCAAAAATAATAAATTATAAACTAAAAAACTAAAAATTATAACATAAAAAAATGCCAAAAATGCAAAAAAAAATTAAAAATTAGAAAATTCCTTCTGTCGACTGTCGCCCCTCTCCCTCTTCTTCCTCTTCCAAATGCAAAAGAAATCAGAAAATCGGGCTCCGTCGCCCCTCTCCCTCTTCCTCCCTCTTCTTCCTCCTCCAAATTCAAAAATTGCAGCTTCATCACGGCCCCTCTCCCTCCATCGCCGGGCCGGGCCGGACCCCGGGACCGGCCTGGGCCGGAAATCCGTCTCCTCCGACTCGCGATTTGTGGCCCGGCCTATCGCGTTAATGATGCCCTTACATTACCTACAATATCATCTAAAATAGTAAAATGAATGGACAAATTAGCAGCAAATCGAAATTAAGAATAATATTGAAATTTTATAAAACTGGATATATAATGTCCGAAATTTGGGATCTAAGAGCATCCACAACCGTGCTCTTGCCAACAAGCACGGTTGTGGGCACGGCCCCACTTTTTCTGCCTGCTCTTAGGCAAGAGCACAACACCCACAGCCGTGCTCTTCCGCAAGGACGAGCAAAAGGGTCCCACCATTCTATTATTCAATTTAAATAAAAACATTTCATAATATTAAAATTCATTAAAAAACCAAAATAATATTACAAATTACAAATAAAATAAAAATTACATAATTAAAATCCTAAAAAATAAAAATTACATAATTAAAATTCTAAAAATTAAAAATTACATAATTAAACTCCTACAAATTATAAATTACATAATTAAACTCCTAAAAATTAAAAATTACATAATTAAAGGCTAAAAATACCCCGTGGAACACTATTCATCCGGCGGCACTACCCCCAATTATTTTTGGAGACCCAATATCATGGCCTCATGCGATCGAAGTTGCACGGGGTCATAGTTGACCTATCGGCCATATTGAGTTGGGCCAAAATCGCCCACAACGAGTTGGTGGGGGGTGGAGGTGGCGCATAGGGAACGGGAACGGGAGCGGGTTCGGGAGCATCGCCGGATGGAGTCGCGGCGCGACGGCAGTTGGCCGCCGCCTTCTTCCTTCCTTGCGGTCGGCGTTGGGAACCGCTCGGGCCGGCGCCGGGGCTACCCAAGTTAGCTTCGGCATGTTGGCTAGCCACGTCTTCGGAGCCGGCGTCGGATAAGGATACCGACCTTGACCGTTTGGAGGAGCCGCTAGAGGAGGATGTTACGCCTCTCCTATACTTCGGATGCGACCGCGTCTCCTGCCAAATGTTGAGGTACTTGAACGGCTTGTAGTTCATGGGTTCGTATATCGACAAGGAGGAACTGATGATGTCGACCTCGCTCCGGCCGCTCCCTGCCGACCGCTCTTCCTGGAGGTAATACCCCTGGAACTTTTGGATTTCTTCGTTGGCTCTGTATATGGCGTTGCGCACCATACTCTTGTTGCGCTCGATTGTTCCCGCCGGCCGGTTTTCATTACACCGGCAACAGATGCGCCACCAATAATGATCGCCGGATTGGTTCGTGCCAACCTGCGGATCTTTGGAGATTGACAAGAACGCCTTGAACAATTGCACCATCTCCGCTGGAGTGTACGGTGTGCTGACACCACGAGTAGGAGGAGTCGGAGTTTGGGAGGGGCCGCTCGACCTCGCTCTAGGCTCGGGTGTCCACCCGTATAGCCCTTCGGGGGCATCTTGGTCGTCGATCGGGTAAGGCCGGTAGCCACCCGGACCTCCCGAACTTTGGGTTTGAGGAGGGGCCGAATATTCCGTTTTCGGACTAGGAAACGGTTGTGAACCGAACCAATCGGGGTTCCAACCGTGGGAGCCCCGGGGGTGATCGCCGTGACCGGACATTGTTATGTTGTAGGAGTGGAAGAAAGATTGAGAATGGAAATGAGAGAATGTAGATGAGAATGGAAATGAGAGAATGTAGATGAGAATTGTGTAGTGTGGTGTGAATTTTTAGGTGTGAAAGTGGGGGTATTTATAGATGAAAATGTGTATTTTTGGGGGGAAAAAAGAAAAAAAAAATCAAAAGTGGGTAAAAAACGGATATAATTTTTTTGAGAAGTGGGAAAATATATTTTTTTATTTTTAATTAAAAACCGATTTAAAAAAAATCAAATTGCCAACGGCTATGCCATTGGCCAATCAGCGCCTGCCACGTCACCTGCCAGCGGCGCAGCGGCGGACAAGGTCTCCGTGCCGCTGGCACGGACGGACTGATGCCCTCCTACGCGCCGTTGTGGATGCTCTAATATTTATATCTCTTTTTGTATTACCAACAAATGAAAAATATGTCGTGGACCTCGCATAATATGAGAATATATGAATCCTGGAAATTTTATAAAGATTTGTTTATTTGACAGTTAATGTAAAGTTGACAAAAGAAAATAATTTTTAAGAATCCTATTACTTCAACTATCAGCGACATCCTTGTTGTAAGTTTGTACATGTTTATGACCAATAATTAATGAGAAAAAAATTGTAGTGAGTGGTTTTATGAAATCCCAATATAAAACAATTTCACAATAACAATTAGTTATTCTTATTTGTGAAGATGATGTTTCAAACCTTGACTATTTTACCACCTTGCAAAAGTCAAACCCTGTTAAATTTGTCGATATGATTGATAGCTTAATACTAGTAAAAGTTGCTACAATTATTGAACTTGCGTGCAATCAAAATCTATTCACGATTACAGAATATTGAATAAAAATATGAAAATAAAAAATTACGTTTGTTACAATAAGAAAAAAACGGGGGGTGATCTTGCGAGAAATCACAAAATATACTCTCTCCGTCCCAGATAATTTGTCTCATTTTTCCATTTCGGTCCATCCCCACATAAATTTGTCTCATTCCACTAAATCATTCATATTCACATTTTATTATAAAACTAATATATAAAAGTAAGACCCACCTTCCACTAAAGTGTGACGAATTATCTGGGACAGAGGGAGTAAAATGTAAATTTAATGTTCAGTAAGTTCCCGATTCTAGGGGGCACAATGCAAGGATTCAGAGGCAGTGGTGAGAATAGGTTGTAGTATTGAGGTTGATCCAAAAATAAAAGAAAATTCAGGGTGTCATATGCAATAATTGAAACGTCAGCTATTAATTTCTGTGGTTGTAGGCGATGGTTGGCAGCCGCCCGACGCAGACCGCAGCTCCTCTGTTAAATAACTGGGCCCACTTCGCCAACTGCATCGTGGGTCCCGCTTCGATGTTTTATTTCTCTTTGCTATCTAAATTAGTTAATTGCCCAATAATTACTTAAATTTATCTTTGTCACCCATATTTGCATTCCATTCGTAATCAAATTTATTTACCTCTTATTCGAAAATAAAAAAATCATTGTCATTATATTTTGAGGGAAATGAAGTACGGAAAGGTAGTTAATAATATGCTTGGATACACTTAATTTTCAGTCTAAAATAATGTGATTTTACTCTTATGGATGTTTAATTAAGCTAGGTGGGGACTTGCCTTTCTTATTTTGCAGCTTTCTTATCACCTTTTAATAAGACCAACAATTAAACATGTCAACATAATTGTGATTAAATATATCTGAAAAAGACTAGATTGTTTATCCTACATTCTTGCCGGGGAGAAATATGCAATTATAAAACTTATAAATATTAATACTAATAAATAATCCATCTTTTCCACAACCACGTATTGTCATCCTACAGTAGATATAATATTTTTCTTAGCAAAATACGACATTTTTAGCATGAGTATGCTGACATATTCGTTGCAAAATATAATAATTTTTGTTGATATTTTACTTTTTTAATTTATAAATTTGTTCGACACGAAATTGCTTCCTCTCTCTCGATCATGATTTATCTACAATCATGATTTCAGCAATTATTTATTTTCACTGTGACAATAAAATACATTTATCTACAATCAAGATTTCACAACAATTGGTTCATTTTAATCATTAATATTTTGTTGTATTTAGGTTTGAAGCATGCACTTGTGTCACTTTATATTTAATATATAGTGGACTCGATTTTTTTAAAGACGCAAATAGCAAATTCTTCTTTAAATTATTTTCAATATTTTTGTAAATTATACTAGTATGCGTTACTTCAACGCATCAAATGTTTCAGAGATTATTCAAATGTAGTGATCGTTAATTGATTGGAATCTTCATATTTCAATAAATAATCTTGCAATTTAATATAACCTGACAATTTTTTAGATTTACAATAAGTCCTTTCCAATTTAATACTATTTAAATATTTACTATAAGACTACATGGAAACATTTGGAAAAAGGAAGAAATGGAAGCATAGATATCCACATCATGGAAAGATTGGCATAGTTGACAAAAGCGATTTTATTGAAATCTTTCGAGTCAACACACACTTCTCTCTAATTTTCTTTTTCACACTCACTTATTTTTGGGGAAGGGTTGGTAATAGTTGATTTGACTTAAATTTGGACCAATAAACTTTGTCCATATAGTAATGGGTAATTATAGTAATTATAAAGTCTACATTCTACTAGTTTTAATAATTATATTTGGTACCATAGTATATTGTTATCACAACAACTTGAGATATACTAGTAATAAGCAACATATATAGATTAGTAATTTAGAATATGAGATGCAGTGTTTATATTGATGTATATTCACGCTATATATTACATACGGTTCTTATAAAAAATGAATGGGTGGCATACTAGCATATCCATTTTATTAGGTATGATTATAATTGATACTACTAATTTTTTGTATGTTTTGAGTATTGGCAAAAGTTTGTTAGGCCATCTTCAATCATTTACATCAAACTCAAACCCATTTTGAGTATAAGTCACACCAAAAAATAATTTTACTCCAACCAATTAGACCAAATTTAAGATTTACACCATTTTTGGGATTTTGTCTCACAAAACTTTTGCAGCAACACCAAATATGGTGTTGTTTCACAAAAAACACCAAAAATGGGTTTGAGTTTGATGTATAGTTGGAGAAGATTTATACACCAAAACTCATTTTTGGTGTATGGTTGGAGATGGTCTACTACCTCCATCCAAAAAAAATAGACAAAGTTGTAAGCGACACGAGTTTTAATGCGCAATTGGTAGAGTAAGAGAGATGGAGGAAAAAGGTGGTGAAAGTAATGTTAGAGGATTGTGAGGTCCACATTTATAATGATGTGTAGTGATAGTATATGTTTAAAACTTTCATATTTAGAATTGGTCTAATTTTGGAGGACACTCCAAAATGGTAAAATTAGTCTATCTTTTATGGACGGTAGTAGAATATATGCTGAAAACCATACTTTGTGCTATTTTATATGTATAATAGTACATATTTCCTAAATAATTAAAATAAATCATTATATCATACAATTTGCCTTATTATTATTATTATTATTATTATTATTATTATTATTTATTTATTTTATTTATGAAAACAATATAAACTAAATAAATAAGTCATCTTTCTACCGTGCATATGGCTGGGGAAAAATACCGAAATACCGATATACCGGCCTTATCATACCGAAAAAATATCGAAAATACCGAATTTTTTGTATACCATGATTTTCGGTACGGTATGATACCTTACCGAAAGATTCCGGTAAGGTAACGATACGAATTTTCAAATACCGCGGTATACCGCAACATACCAAAATTCGGTATATACCGTAAAAATATAAATACAATTATATATAAAATATATTTTATATATTTTTTGTATTATAAAATCTATTGTGCAATATAAATATAATTATGAATAAAATGTATTCAATATATTTTTAAAATTATAAAATATAAATAATATTCTAAAAACTTAAATTTTCTATTTAAATTGATGTTGAAAGTCAGGTATACCGCAAAATTTTACGTATACCGAACTTCGATACGGTATCAGTATGGAAATTCGCCATATCGAAAATAAGGTATACCGAAGTCCGGTATACCGAAAATTTTGGTAAGGTAAAGGTATGACTTTTTCGCATAACATATTTACGGTAAGGTATACGGTATGATGGTTTCAGTAAGGTATACCGTACCTACCCACCCCTAACCGTGCATGCTGAATAGTAGATTCATAGTTATAGGTCTATTCTTTGTAAAGAAAGTTGAGATTTACAATTTAAATATATGTGGACAATGTATCATGAACAATTGCAGTATCGTTCTACACTTGTATTTGTAAATTTGAATTTGAGATCTAACATTGAAGAATTTGGATTTTTTTACATCCAAAATTGTGTAGGGTACCAAATAAATCAAATTCTTTGTACTTGTACCTACAATGATAATTATGTCTAACAATGCATTTAATTAGCAAATGGGCACGCATTAATTCTTCTTACCAACCACTAGAAGATTGAAAACGAAATATAATGTCAAATAGGAGGATTGATTTGATGTGATTTATATTACGTACACCGAATCTTGACGTGATATAATTTAGTCACTACTATATTGATATTTGATCGTAAAAAAAATAAAAGTGCTTGATAAAACAAAAATGTCAAGCACTTACGGTATACTTAGGGTTCTTGGTACAAGCCTAGGTGCTAAGCACCTAATGACCAAATGTCAGTGCTTGGTAAAACAATGGCCGAATGGCCCAATTTTTAATGACGAACTAAAGATAGTACCGAGCATCACGGTGCTCCGTAGTATTTATAACTTTTTCAAATGACGGGTGGAAAAAATAATTGAGCACTAGGTGCGTTCGGTATTAATTTTTCTATTTACTATTTACATTACCGAGCGCATTTAGTGCTCAGAAAATAAATTTAATTTATTGGTGCCAATTACACATCACACTTTTTCAATTATTCATAATGCAATGCTTTACCACAATCTTGTCTCTATTTTCTCCGCCTAGTTAAAATATGGAGTACAAGGCATTCGAAAATAAGAGAAAGAGAAAGTATGGAAAAAAATTAAAGTATAAACAATGATTGCCATTATTAAGGAGTTGTAAATATAAATAAAAAACTGTTAATTAATACGGACTAGTATTATTTTCAAGTTAACACAGGTTAAGTACATAAATTAAATTTAAAAATAATACTATTCAATCTTTAGAATTGTATATATTGGTCTATGGGGACAATGGTTTATCTGTGAGTGGCAACTGTTTATCTGTGAGCGGGATTGTTACGTGATAATCATAAAAGGAGAAATCATATTACCATAAAAGGAGAAACAGACAGCTAAAGGAGAAGAAATGGAGACATGGAGAGAATGATGAAGTGCAACTTAGTTGTAATTAAGACGCATATCCTCCATCTAATACGTCGGAGGTTCAAGTCATCTCAGAGACAGATGGATCTATCATCTATCATCTCAGAGACAGTTGGCCATTTGATATGTTCCATAATAGTAGAGTCATTTCTCTTTTTAAGTAAAAGTAAACACATTTCTTCTCTCTTATTTTATTCTCTCTCCATCTGTCTACCTTTCCTACTTTATTAGTCATTTACTTAATTCATTTAACACAATTTTTCTTAATCGCCGTGCCGAAAAGAAATGTATCCACTACTATGGAACCGAGGAAGTATAAGGGTTAGGTGGTGACGATTATGTGGTTGTTGTCGTCGATATGACTCTCCGCAAAAACAAGGATACACAAGAGATAAAGAGAAGGCATGGAAATACTAGTGGAAAATGACTTCAAACTCGTATACATTATACCATTTATCGAGCGCCATGTACTCGATAACATTATTATTATTATTATTATTATTATTATTATTATTATTATTATTATTATTATTATTATTATTATTATTATTATTATTAATCTTTATTGAGCGTCAAGTGCTCGCTAATAATTCCCATCGTGGTGGAACACATCCCTCTCAATTTTTTTAAAAAGATCGAGACTAGAAAAATTAATATGTTACCAAGCCCTCAGTGCTTGATATTTTTAACTCAATTATGTTTTAAAAAATAAATAAATATTCTACCGAGCACAAAAGTGTTGTCGTTCGGTATATTTATTTTAAATTTTTTAAACGTAGTACATGATCGAGGAATATTTATTTTAAATTCTCGGGCAAAATAAACGTGGTAAATTGAAAATAATACTACTATGTAGCTCAAACGGTGAGCTTGTGCTTGGTATAGTTAATTGATAAAAAAAATGTATAAATACTCGGTATTTTTATCGAATAACTAAAAAAACTAATTTAGCTAAAATATTTTACTTGTAAAATACTTGCAAAATAATTTTAATTTAATAGTACTACTTATATAAGAAATATTTGTAGAAAATAACGAAAGTTATAGTGAAAAATGTAAATTAATTACGTGATTTATATACTTAATAAATCCAAAGTCATAATACTTTATTACGGGAATTGATAATATAGTCATTATCAATACATACATTGTATTCAACATTGTCTTTGTCTTTTTTTTTAGTTTCATTATAGGAGGCTATTTTTCTTCGTCACTATTGTGAGCATCATTTTCTTCTTCAAAATCATTTATTTCCACCCGCAACTTCTCTCAATATTGGAATCAATATATACGTGCATAAATCAAAACATTGAATATAATATTTTGGTGCCCTCCCCACTTGCATTTGGGAAAAGGAATTTAAAGAACTGAGCAAGGGTATACAGCAGGGGAAATAGTAAAAAGTCTAACATTGAAGAATTTGGAAATTTTACATTCAAAATTGTGTAGGGTATCAAATAAATCAAATTCTTTGTACTTGTACCTACAATGATAAATTAGGTCTAACAATGCATTTAGTTAGCAAATGGGCATGCATTAATTCCTATTACCAACCACTAGAAGATTGGCAACGAAATATGGTGTCAAATAGACAAATTGATATGATGTGATTTATATGTTCCATCCATCTTTATTTGATACTAATAATTTAGCAATTTATGTTGTCTTCAGTGATCTTGTATGTATGTGTGATTCAAGATCTGACATAAGGCCATCCGCAATGGGCGGACGATGGCACGCCCGATGGCGCGCATCGTCCGCGCCATTCATCGTCCGCCCCCACTGTGGGTGTGTGGCATAGGCCGCGGACGATAGTCGCGGCCTATGCTTCGGGCGCGACTTAAACCACGGACGATGGCCATCGTCCGCTCCATTGTGAAAGCCGCAGACGATGGCACGCGGTTTCATTTTTTATAAATAGCGTTCATTTGTAACATTTCATTTCACACGATTTCATCTTCGAAACTTACATTTACATAATTACTACGAAATGGATTCAAGCCCCAATAGCCTTACGTTTAGCGGAGAGGCGCATTGGCCGGGTACAGAACCCGGCGATTATCGTTCGTTCGGCGACAACACCCATTACGATCCCGATTTCAGTACGGAATCGTATGGGTTGTCTGATATAGAGCCGTTGCCGCACCGCCCCCGCCCCCGCGGCGACCGGTGCCGCCAAGGGGAAGGCGAAGCGGAACCGGCAGCGGGCGCAGAAGTTGACGCCTCCCGGTGACTGCGATGAGTACGCCCCCGGCCGTACGAACTACACCGACGACGAAACTCTCACTTTGGCCTGGTGTTGGGTACATATATCGGAAGATCCGATATTCGCCAACAACCAGAGACAGACCGCGTACTGGGAGCGCATCGCGGACCTCTACAATTAGGTCAAGCCGCCGACCGCGTACAAGCGCAAGAGTGAGCAACTCCGCAAGCACTGAGATCAAATCAAGAAGCAAGTGAACTTGTACTCGGCGGAGTTCGAGAAGTGCGCGCGGTCACAGGGGAGCGGCGAGAGCGTGCACGACGTGCGCTCTAAAGCGATGTTGTCGTACCGGTCGATGTTCGGCGAGTTCAAGCACGAGGCCATCTGGGCGCTCTTGAGAGAGAAGCAGAAGTTCCAAGGTGGAATTCTGCACACTGGTGCGCCGAAGAGGACGAAGGTCACCGAAGCTGGTGACTACACGAGCAGCGGCAGCGGCACTAACCCGATTGACCTCAACCGGACGTACGTGGATGAAGGGAGTTCCGGCACACCAGTGTCCTCCCGGCGTCCTCCCGGCATCAAGGCTGCGAAGGCCAAGGGGAAGGCGACCGTGACGTCATCGTCGACCGCTGCAACCCCTGTTCCGGACCCGGATGAGCTCCCGACGCAGACGGCCACCGAGTTTGCGTCGTTAGCTACAGCGTCGATGGCAAGGACGATGTTGCAGACGCACAAGGCCCTCAAGAAGTGCACCGACCCCGAACAAGCCGAGTATCTCCGTGCATTACTCGATGAGTTGCGTAGGAAGTTCGAAATTAGCCCGACTTAGTTTTTTTCTTTTTTTAGTTGAATGGTGTAATTTTTTTTATTATTAAAACTTCGCCGCTTGTTATTTAGTCATTTTTTTACTCGTTACGTGTTATTTGAAAACAGTTAAATTAATTAAACAAAACAATAAAATGATGATGTGGCGCGTCATAGGGCGCGCCTTAGGGCGCCCCACTGCAGGTGGAGAAGGAGGAGGATAAAAATGCTGACGTGGCGCGCCATAGGGCGCGCCTTAGGGCGCCCCACTGCTGATGGTCTAATAAGCATCTACTATCATTTCTATGATTTCAAAACGAATACTTCATAAAATGTAAAAATATTACTACAACATATTTCCTTGAACTATATTACTATTACTATAAATAAATCGGCTAGTAAGCATGTCTCCTTGGTTTTGTAAAGACATGTATATACAATTAAACAGACTCAAAGAAAGAAATTGCTGATAGAGTAGTATTTTATCTTTTAAACTTAGCTATATATGATACAATTATTAGACTAGAATTACAAAAATCCAGTCGTCTACTAACATTTTAACTTTGAATTATAGATTAAAGTAGTTGTATTATAATTTAATTTATTAGCTTAGTTGACTAAGTTGAGTTTACAGTGAGATAGGAGCTGTAAAAACTATAAAGTCATTTTCATCTAAAAGCAAAAGTCAAAGAATTATATGCCCTCATTTATTTTTTAGACACAAATAGGTAAGAAGATTTATTCATTGCGTTTACCTGATGTTCTATATCACGCGCCGTATCTTTATAAACTACATTAATGGAAATTTCAAAAATTTGAGCCTTTTTTATAATTCAAAATCTCAAACCATTAACAGCGGTAAGATATAATGCAAAACAATAAAAGACTAATTACAACAAGACTTTAAAAAATTGACAGTACATCAACAGTAAATCTGATCATTAGGGTATCTACTAAGACGGACACGCCCAATAGCCCTGCCCCAGTTTTTGTCCATAGCCCTAATTTTGTTGTCCACAGCCCCAAAATTCTATTTCCGCCACTATAGTCGACACCTCCAATAGCCCTCAAATACAAAATTCTACATTTTCACAGCCGCGTCCTCGCCCTGAACGCGGCTATCCCGCGTCCGCCGCCCCAATAGCCCCCAAAAGTTGTCCGCCCACCTTCCCCACTATAGCCGCCCGCCCACCGCCCCAGACGCGGCTATAGCCGCGTCCTACCCATAGTGGACGCTCTTAAAAAAGCAACAAAAACTAGAGAGAAAAAACCCAAAAGCTAATCAGTAGAAACCACACAGTTATTTGGCAGTAATTTTCTCTCCAGTTCCTCCACACCTATTTTCCTTTGTGGTTTGTCCAAACCAAAATAACGCATCACTAAAAATAAAAATACATTTATCTATACTTTATTCCATGATCTATCACTTTATTCTCTGAACTCAACTCACAAAATTAATTTGCATACAATCTCATGCCTCCACGGAAAGAGTCATCTTCCTTGGGACGGAAGGAGTACATTCTTTCATAAATTCAAATACTTTGGAATATAGAAGTAATAATTAGGATAACAAATTTTAAATACTACTCCGTAGTTTACAAATTACAACCGAAACAATTCATCTCAGTGATTTTTTTTGTTAAGGTAAAAAAGATATCCCCAAAACTCCCAAATCCGAAAGAATATTGACTACTTTTCCATTTTCCGCAAATAAAGCCAAAAACACCTCAAAAAAACGACACTCAAACTGCGCCACGGCGGTGCATGTTAGCAAAAGCAGGGCAGGTGAAAGAAGTTAACAAGTTTGGTGAGATATGATTAGAGAGGCGTGGTCCCGTTGGGCCCATAGGCCCATTTATGGATAAGATTTTCAAAAGCTGATTTAACTTATTGTTGCAAATGGGCCCAATGGCCCATATCAAGAAGAGGAAACGACATCGTTTGGTGGTTGTCTCCCCTGCCCGTGACCACGATTTATTGCCCACTAACCTAACCCTATTAGAGCATCAGCAATGGGGCGCCCTAAAGCCCGCCGTATGCACCGTCACGTCAACATTTTATCCTCCTGCCCTTTCACCTGCAATGGGGCGCCCTAAGCCGCGCCATAAGCATTTTCTTCTATTTGAATATTTAAATAACTAAAAAAATTGAGAAAAACCTTCATTTCATTTATAAAATTAATACATTACAATACGGATTTTAAAAAAATACGCAAACTCAGCGACGACGGTTACGGGCCCACACTTTTTCAATCATGTCATTCATGAGCTGCGCATGGTCGTGTTGGTTGCGCATTGAGGTCTATCTAGATAGAACCTCATTGAAGCCCGTCGGTAATCCTCGAGCGGGGGGCGGGGTCGCCGTGCCCGAGGAGCTAGATGCACCTTCGTCATCGGTCCAATCGGTGATGCTCATACCTTCATGTTTTTTTTTCTTTAAAAAACTCCCATAGAAAGGAGGAAATTAAAAATGATGTTAAGAGGGCTCGAACTCGGCACCTAATACAATAATGTCTAAGCTCTTTGCCGCTAGGACAAATGCTCTGGACATGCTCATACCTTCATGTTCGACTATCATGTTGTGCAAGATTATGCATGCATACATGACATCGGCGAGGACTTCCTTGAACTAGAGACGCGCCGGCCCTTTCACTATTGCCCACCATGCTTGGAGCATACCAAATGCCTGCTCCACGTCCTTCCGCGCCGCCTCCTGCCTTTGCGCAAATAAAACTCTCTTCTCACCCATTGGGCAACTGATCGTCTTCAGAAAAACAGACCACTTTGGGTATATGCCATCGGCCAAGTAGTACCCCATGTGGTATTGGCGCCTGTTGGCAGTGAACTCGATGGCCGGGCTGTTGCCGTTGCATTGCTCGGCAAAGAGGGTGGATGAGTTGAGGACGTTGGTGTCGTTGTTCGACCCGGCTACACCGAAGTAAGCATGCCAGATCTAGAGCCGATAGTCAGCGATGGCTTCGAGGATTATCATCGGGTGGCTGCCCTTGTATCCACTAGTAAATTGGTCTCTCCACGCCGACGGACAATTCTTCCACTCCCATTGTATAAAGTCGACCCTCCCTAGCATCCCAGGAAAGCCGTGCGCCGTCTCGTGCATGTTCATTAGGGCCTGGCAATCTACAGCCGTCGACTTTTGCAAATATGTGGCAATGTACGTCTCCACAATTCCCCTACAAAATCTCTTCAGGCACTCGCGGCATGTTGTATCCCCGATGTGGAGGTACTCGTCGAACATGTCAGCGCTGGTGCCGTAGGCCAACTAGCGGATTGCAACTGTGCACTTTTGCAACGGCATAAGCCCGGGTCTGCCGATGCCATCTTCCCGATACTTGAGGTATTCATCACAGGACTCCAACGTCTGGACAATGTTGAGAAAAAGGTAACGAGGCATCCTAAACAGACGACGGAAAACAGCCGGGCCCCACCGTGGTTGGTCGGCAAAATAGTCTGCAACTAGACATTCGTGAGCTGCGGCGTGATCGCGTCGGACAAACTTCCGAGGTCGAATAGGCCTGGGGATCTGCTCCTCCGCCGCCGTCGCCGCCTCCTCGCGTTGCATTATGGCTAAGCATTCCACCATTGCGTCGTGCACGACTGCATTTAAGGCTCGAGTCAAGATCGGACTACCGTCCTCCGAGGAACTCCTGTCGTGGTCGTGGTTCATTTTGGCTTGTGAGATTTGGAGAGATGTGTGAGAGATGAGAGAACTGATGCGAGAAATGTTCGTATGAAAAATAGAATGACAATCGAGGTTTAAATAGACAAATTTCAAATTTAAAAAATTAAAAAAGAAAAATAAAAACGCGTTGCATCGTCCGCGTCTCCCACAGTGGGTGGACGATGCCCTGTCGTCCGCGCTTCGTCCGCGGACTAAGCGTCGGGCGCAGATGACGTATCGCCCGTCGTCCGCGGAGCCACAGTGGCGGACGATAGCGCTCCCGACGCATCGGGCGCGCTATCATCCGCCCCATTGCTGATGCTCTTACTATACTATGACTTCATTTTCTACGGTCAACTGCCCGTCCTTTCCCCCCAATTTTCATTTGTTTTTCCCCATACTTAACCCTAATTTTACCATGGGACCCAATAGTTTTGGTCTCGGGCGCGCTATCGTCCGCCCCATTGCTGATGCTCTTACTATACTATGACTTCATTTTCTACGGTCAACTGCCCGTCCTTTCCCCACAATTTTCATTTGCTTTTTCCCCATACTTAACCCTAATTTTACCATGGGACCCAATAGTTTTGGTCTTACCGCCTTTTTTCCATTATTGATGCGTTGTGTTGGCAGCATCCATTATCTATAGATTTTACTACTTTCTCAGTCTCAAGATAACCAAACACTTTTTTTTTCACAGAATTTAAGAAATTAATATTTAAAGAATTAAAGTAGAGAAAGTAAAGTATGAGAGAGAAAAAAGTAAAGAAGTAAAGTGAGAATAAAGTAGATGGATAATAAAGTAAGAGAGATAATTTTTTGCTAAAAAAGAAAATGACTCACTTGTAATGGGACATCCCAAAAAGGAATATTACTCGCTTATCTTAGGACGGATGGAGTACTTTGTAGTAAGTGAGAATTGTGAATGTGAAGCCAGTGACAGGAAGTTAATTGTACTCCCTAGTTATGTGTTCCAGTTTTTTATTTTGGTCCGTCCCTTATTAATTGTCTCACTTTATTTTAAATATTTTTAGTAGTAGACCTCACATTTCACTAACTCATTTTAACTCACATGTTATTATAAAATTAATGCCCCATCTGTCCCATTTCAACTCACATGTTTTATAACAATGATAATAAATAGTTAAAGTAGAAAAATGGTAAAGTAAAAGAGAGAATAATGTCGAGAAGAGTACGGAGTGACTATTAGAAAAAAAATCTAGTATTAGATCACAAAGGATCAACAAAAATAATGTGCAACACAAGACCAGAAGTTAAGCGCACTAGAAAAATCTGGTATAAAAAAATTGACTTGTAATGGGTTGATGACATTCGAATTTGAGACCCAGACCTTTTATAGCTATGTTCAAATTTCGAAATTAGGCATGAAACTGGTGCCCCAAAAGTTTTAAATTTTACCCATTCTTTAGGAATATTGATTGCACTGCACTTTACAAATACTACTCCTAATATAATGATTTAAATTTCCAAATTCCTTCACTAGAAAATTAAAATAATACTCCCCCCAACTCCAAATTAGTAGTGGGAGTGTATATCTGAACAAACAAGAGAAGTTGGGGTTGGTAGAAGATTGATTGCGAACCCAGTCCTGACACATGCTGGGACGCAATTATTGTATACATGCACACAAAAATACACATTAATTTATTGTATACGCAGGAGTAGGCAAGTATATTTATCATGAGTTCGACTGTAATTATTTATCTTATTTTGATTTAATTTGAGTTCTAAAAATATAAAAACAATAAATATGAAAAAAAGTGAATTATATTTTTATATATTAAATTTGTATTAAAATGTCAGTGGCGGACTAAGTATTTCTATGAAATCATGATTGAAAAAGCAATGTAATAATAATAATAAAAAACTGACATTTATTAACTCTATAAATGATATTGAGCGAGAACGTAATAATGAGATGAATAAAATTACTTGTACATCATTCATGTTTCATGGGAAAAATAATAGTTGAGGGCTTGAGGCACTTTAAATGTAATTTTTTTCTTGTTTAGGTCTCTAAAACGTGATTTTTTCTACTTCACATACTAAAAGGGCGCAAAATCCACTTTTCTTTTAGAGCATCCACAATGAGACTGGACTTCACATAGCCTTCACACTGCCACATCATCAGCACTAAAATTCTCCTGGCACATCAGCTTGCCACATCAACTGGACATCAAATAGCTCTCACATAGCCTTCCCACTACCTATCCACATCACTAATAACAATTATATAATTTAATTTACAATCGTATCAACAAACGGAATTTAATTTACGAGACAAATACGGGAAATTCGAATAATGCTATTAAAATTTAAAAAGTACATTAATTTTTAAAAAAAGTACAATAATTTAAAAAAAGTACAATTAAAAAAGTAAAAAAAATCACTCCTCGCCGCTGTCCTCGTCTTCGTCGTCGCCCAGCCCTTCTTCACCGTTGTCGCTGCCGCCTCTGTCGCCACCTACGCCGCGGCTATTCCCGCCGGTCTCCCTCCTCATCGCCTCCAATTCTTCACGCTGGCTCTGGAGCAATACACGAAGATAATCCTTCACCTCGGAGTACTCGTTAAAACAAGTGGTGCGAATAAAAATGACGTTCAAAGCGCGTATATATAGTGTTTTCGAAAAAAAAAAATTAAATTAAAATCTGACGCCGGTCTGACGCCGATCCGGTGCCTACAATGGCGCCGTGAGGATCGGCGTTAGAACCGGCGTCATCACACGAATCGGCATGGCCACGCCGAAGTTGACGCCGATTTCGCCGACGCCGGTCGCAATGGTTCGGTGTCGGCGAAAAATCGGCGTCGCGGTTTTGACGCTTCCATTGCTGATGCTCTTAGCAATTCGCTCTTTCAAAAGTTTTCATTGCTATTTTAAGAAAGTTAATGTAGTATTTACTTATTTAATTTTTTAGAATTAGGAATTTGTTCTATATTGTAGTTTTAATCCTAGGGCTAATTCATTTCTTTTTTTGGTTTATTCCATTTTCGTTTGAGATTCATATCAGAAATAATAATAAAAATATGATGTTTGGAGATTTGTCAAATTTGTAATTGATTTGAGTTTAATTTTTTGATTTTAAAAGAAATGTTGTTGAGGAAGCTGTGTAATTCTTTCGTGTCCCAGTAAGAAATGGCTTAATTGTATTATGATTTCAAACAGCTAATTATGTGCTAACTGAATGAGCCAAAAATACATGTATATGAACACGTTAAGCGAATAATTAGAAACAAAGAGGTTGGAAACATAATCGGTTTTGAAGCGTGTGATGGATTAGTGATAAAGTGATTAGTGTTTGAGATGAGTGATCTCAGATTTTAATCTATCGTGATTCAGTTATTCATTTATCAATTAAAAAACATACTCTCTCTGTTACATCTCAAGTGATTGACTACTTTTTCGCACGTGTTTGAGAAAAATGATATAATAAATAGTTAACGTGGAGAGAAAGTAAGATAATAATGTAGATACGACTCTCTTCTATATTATTCTCTCTCTTGCTTTACTTTCTATTCACTTTAACTATTTATTATCATTTTCACAAAACAACAGCCAAAAAGAAATTAATCACTTTAGCCGAAGGTAGGAGGATTAGTTTAGAAGTGGGGATTGACAATGTATGTGATATCTATAACAAAGTTAAATAAAATTTTATGATATTGAAATATAGAAGTAAAAAAAAAGTAGAAACATTGAATTATAGTTCCCTTTGCTATTTATGTAGATGATATTAAAAAGGGAAACGAAACAATAAATTATAAGTACCTGAATATGAGATTATGCCTCAATAATTGCTTCCATAGTCGACTTGAACCACCCCTTTGTCAAGGGCCCAAGGTGCAATACTGAATCCATCTCCAATACTAGTATAAAATTACAATCAATTTTAAAGCATATTCATAACTAAATTTATTTTTATTTTGATTAATTAGATCTCACTGTCTATTAAATCATTACACTCATATATAAAACTGTTAGGATTGTCGACTACACATTCGTCTGATATTATCCGCTTTAGACCGAGCTTATTCACACATATTTGTTTTTGGGTTATTCCCAAAAGGTGTCAACTAATTCGAAGTTGGACAACACTTATATATAACTTCCAACTTCTCTTACTCATCCGATGTTGGATGAGTTTGTAACCCAACAAACCTCCCCTCAAACCCAGACTACATCGGAACACAGTTGACACACCAAGATATTACGGGCTCGACTCAAACTTGAGTTATCCTAGGCCCAACTTGAACATGGGTCATTCAGGGCCCGACCTTGGTCATCCAAGGCCTGAACCAAGTCACCTTGGCTCTAATACCACTTCTTAGCATCGTCGACTGCATATTAGTTTGATATTTTCCGCTTTAGGTCGATCCCGTCCGCACGGATTTGTTTTTAAGTCAATCCCAAAAGGTCTCAAACTAAATGGAGTTGGAGTAGTATATAGTTTCCAACTTTTCTCACTCATCCAATATAGGAAGATTCTGTGACGGACGCAGGATTTGGATATTTGGTGGGGGGTTTCAAATTACTACTTTCCCCGCTCACAAAAAAAAGTCTCATCTTTTCATTTCCGGCCGTTCACCAAAATGTAAAGTCACGCTTAATTAATTAATCACTTTTTACTTTTGTTGTTCTATGTTATTCACATTTTCTTTTTCTCTCTTTCTCTCTTCTACTTAATATGAAAAAATAAATAAAATTTACACAAAATACTAGTGCGAGAAAATAAAAAATACAGTATATGAATGATGCACTTTTTATTAGCACTAAAAATACCTGCAAGTATACAGGATAGATATAGTATAATTAAAGGTCTGTACCGGGATATCGAACATGGGGAATAAATTTACAGACTGTCTACCACATACTCAGTCTCATATACTATTTGGACACACAGTTAAGATTTGATTAAACTAAGAAAAACAGCAAATAAAAGCAAGTAAAGAAAGCAATTAAATGAAAACAATGAAACAATTTCACGGTTTGTAGTTAACTTGGTTTGAGAAAGCAGATGAGACAACGGAATCCTAGGGTAATAATTTCATCAACTCATTAGTAATTCTAATTATTTAGTTCTATGTTCATCCGACTCAAGCTCTACTAGGAGTTATTCCTATCGTGTATCAACACTCATGTCACAAATATTGCATTGACACATAAAATATAAACCACTCAAAGTCATCGCCGATAAGAGATTAACAATAATCAAAGTAACAACCAAGCAGTTAAATATAAACCAAGGAATAATTAAAGTAAAATGAGTTCTGAATAATAAACAAAATAAAAAGAACTACATAGAGTCAATTACTTTCATCCCCTGGGATTCTATAAATTTAGCTATCCATGGTCAGATAATCTAAATAAATATAAGAAAAATAAGACATGTTCAATATAACAAAAACTAGATAAAACCCGAAAGAATTAATCTTGCTCTTGCTTGATCTCCCTTGAATTCTATGCTCCTTGTAGAAGATGGAAGAATTTACTTATAAGGTTGTGGATGGAATTATGGCTCTAAGATTAGTGAATAATATGAATTAAGTTATGGGGTATTTATAGGCTTGAAAAAGGTTTGGAGAAGGTAAATTTCGTGCCCCATGGGCTAAGGAAAAGATTTGTCTTCACAAGGTAATATCTTCTTTCCTTGAATTTTCGCATAAATTCTGCACTTGACAGCTTTGCGCGACTTTGGTAGAACGGTCATAACTTTCTCCACAGAATTTCGATTGAGATGATAAAGGTACCAACACGAAGCTCTTTCAAAGACGAACAGAATGGTATGTAGCACGCCCTGATCGGACTTCAGAATCACCAGAAAAATGGGTTTGAACAGAGGCTGTCGTGCGCGACCGGGCCCAACGGGCCATTGGCTAGGGCCCAGCGGGCGCTGGAGAGAGTCAGAACGTTCTGGAGTGGTTTTCAGCGGCCCAGCTTCCGAACATTGACGTTTTTATGCCAATTTTTAGCTCTATTTGCACATTTCTCACAAAACACGTCAAAATACCAAAATAGATAAATTATGCAAATAATGGACATGTAATACAACTTTAATAATCAAAACGGACCAATAAATGACCTTAAAATATTGCAAAATTCAAGCGTATCAATGAATAAATTAATTATTAGCCAGTGAAATAACTATGAAAACAATAAAAAAATAATTAATTAATAGACAAATGGATTAGCATGAGAAAATTAAAAAAAGAAACTAATTATAAAAGTGAATTAATTTATTGATAAATGAATTAGTAAGGTAAAATTAAAAAAAATCCAAAATATTGGCACTAAAGGAAATTCAAACCATTGTCCTCCTGGTTCTCAACCCAACATTTTCTCCAACTAACCTAGCGAACTAATTTGTAAGTGGTGTAAGCATACACGTAATATAGTAATAACACGAATGGTTGGGGTCCCAAGGACCCCCCCCAATGCTCCCACGTAATATAGTAATAACACGAATACCTAGGTCCCTAAATAAAAATTATTAGATGTGAAACTCATGTTTCATTCGATTTTTTGACTCGCTTTCATTTTTTTTACATTTCTTAAAATTCACGCTCAACAAAGAATAAACTAAATATGATGTACGGTTGAAAAATAGAATCTAAGATCAAAATAAAAGTTAATTGCAATGATCAATATTGATGAACAAGGATTGTGAGCAATTAATCTTAAGAACACAAAATCGTGGAAGGAATTCTTTTATTCAAAATGAAGAAGAAAAATGGTAGATACAGCAGTAGTTAGTTTCAAATCTGAGTTTTGCCTCCTTTTAACTAACATTCAATTACTAACTACTCAAACAAATCTAACGGCTGTCATTAAACCATCTAACTAAACATCATCCGATGGCTCAGATTGCTCCATTCAGTAGTTCCCTAAAACAACCAAGATTGAGCTCGATTAAGCTCAATACCACAGCTACAATCAATCATCTAACAGTCTCCACCTTGATTGAATGAAGCTCAATCTGCCTTTAACTTGCAGACATTCACCAAAGCCTTGCACTTCTCAAACTTATCATTGTGCAGTGACTTTGTCAACATATCAGCCGGATTGTCATCCGTGTGCACCTTGAAAACCTTTACTTCACTTCTTTCTATGCCTTCTCTAATGAAGTGTAAACGGACATCAATGTGTTTGCTCCGTTCATGATACACCTTGTGCTTTGCCAAACACAATGCACTGTTATTATCACAGCCTATTGAGATTGCTTCCTGTTTGAAACCGAAATCAGCAGCTATCCTCTTTAGCCAATAGCTCTCCTTTACTGCTGCAGTCAAGGCCATAAACTCAGCCTCTGTAGTTGCTAGTGCAACTACACTTTGAAGGCTTGATTTCCAACTTATAGCTGCTCCAAACATTGTGAATATATAGCCGGTTTGTGACCTCCTGTTGTCAATGCTCCCAGCAAAATCAGAATCACAAAAACCCACTATCACATCCCCTTTGTACTCATCATCTCCGTTGAACATTATACCAAAATCATCAGCTCCCCTCAGATACCTCATTAGCCACTTGAGTGCTCTCCAATGTTCCTTTCCATGGTTGGGCATGTATCTACTAATCACACTGATGGAGTGAGCCACATCTGGTCTTGTTGAGATTATAGCATACATTATGCTCCCAACTATATTGGCAAATGGAATTCTCTGCATTTCAATAGCTTCAGATTCTGATTTTGGTCTCTGCTCCACAGACAACTTGAATTGTTGAGCCAAAGGAGTGGCAGCCTCCTTAATGTTATTCATCTTGAATTTCCTCAAAAGCCTTGACACATAATCATATTGAGTCAGCCAAATCAGTTTCTTCTGTCTGTCTCTCACAATATCCATCCTCAATATCCTTTTGGCCGAGCCCAAGTCCATCATATCAAAGGCTGCTGTCAGATCATCCTTCACAGATTGGAGTTCTTTCTTGCATGCTCCAGCTAATAACAACTGGAGAAAATACTTCATTAAAATCCACACCTTGCTCTTGTGTGAATCCTCTTGCAACTAGTCGGGCTTTGAATCTGATATTGTCTCCTTGAGCTGCTGATTCAATTTTCTTTTTGTAAATCCACTTACAGCTCACAACCTTCCTTCCTTCCACCCTTTCAACTAGTATCCAAGTCCCATTTTTGAGGAGAGACTCTATTTCCTCCACCATAGCAAGCATCCACTTGTCTGACTCTTTTGACTGGATTGCCTCTCTGTAAGATGCTGGCTCATTATACTCCACCTCCTCAGCAACATAGAGAGCATAAAACAACATTTCACAATCAGAGAACCGTGCAGGAGCCTTCACATTCCTTCTTCTCACTCTATCTCTTGCAAGT
Source organism: Salvia splendens (assembly GCF_004379255.2). Classification (NCBI taxonomy): domain Eukaryota; kingdom Viridiplantae; phylum Streptophyta; class Magnoliopsida; order Lamiales; family Lamiaceae; genus Salvia; species Salvia splendens. The sequence goes on along the minus strand of NC_056040.1, from coordinate 16,359,093 downwards.
TGATAATTGTCAAGTGATTCAGGATCTGCTATTGGATGATCAGAATCAGTTGTGATACCTTGATCTCCACTAGAGCCTTGATCCTTGCCTGAATTATCAATTTCAGACGATACTCCTATTGGCTCCACCTCAAAATCAGCAGTTATACTCATCTGATCAGCCTCAGTCTTGCCCTTAAGGATTCCCAAAATATTATATCTCTGCTGATTATGATCTTTGCATTCCCCGGCTCTATACACCATAGCCTATATCCTTTCACTCCACTTTGGTAACCAAGCATTATACATCCCTGTGCTCTGGCTTCCAACTTTCCAAGTCTGATATGGGCATAGGCCTTGCAGCCAAAACTCTCAATCTGGAGTAATCACCTAGTGTGCCATGCCACCTGTAGTCAGGAATGTCACCACTTATACTTGAAGCTGGGCACATATTCAACAATTTAACAACTGTGGAAGCAGCTTCAGCCCAGAACTTCCTCTCCAAACCAGCAGACAACAGCATGCACCCTACTCTCTCAACTATAGTCCTATTTGCCCTCTCTGCAACACCATTTTGTTGAGGGTTCATAAGAACTGTTATGTGCCGCTTAATGCCCTTACTCTTGCAATACTCATCAAACTCCCTTGACAAATACTCCAAACCATTATCTGTCCTAAGACACTTCAACACATCCTTCTTTTCTAGCTCAACCTCAAAACACCAATGGGAGAAATTCTTGAAGGCCTCTGACTTTTCCTTGAGTATATAGATCCAGATCTTCCTTGTGAAGTCATCAATTATGGTCATGTAGTATCTCCCACCTCCTATGGAGTTGACTTGGGCAGGCCCCCATAGATCACTATGGGCATAATCTAATGGTTGAGTAGATAGATGCTTCCCCTTTGGAAAGGATAGTTTCTTTGACATTCCAAGCACACATTCTTCACACTGAAATGGTTGCTTATCAAGCTGTGTCTGCACAGCTCCCTATCTCACAAGCTCTCTCATACTGCCCTCAGCAGGATGACCTAGCCGCATGTGCCACAATCTTACATCTGATGTCACTGAGTTTACTTGGGCCATAGAAACCTGTACTTCTGCAAGTAGATAGTACAAGCTGCATCTTCTCTCAGCTTCCATGACCTCCTTTTCCCCTTTTCTAACCACCATTCTGCCCTTAGCAGATGAAAACACACACCCCTTTTCTTTCAAGGAGTCCAAGGGAAATCAAATTCCTCTTCACTTGAGGAATATACCTGACATTAGTGAGAGTTCTAACACAGCCATCATTCATCTTTAATTTCACAGAGCCAATTCCTTCAACTTGGCAAACTTGGTTATTTCCTAAAATTACTGACCCAGTGCTCTCACTCAGATCCTGGAACCACATCAAGTTAGAACTCATGTGAAAACTACAGCCCGAGTCCATAATCCAATCTCCACCAATCCCATTCTCCATCACATTCAGGATCTGATCATCCTCATTCTCCATGCTGTCAGTAGCATTTACCAATTTCTCTCCAGACTGTGCTTGCTTCTTTTTCCAAGCAAAACAATCTTTATTTAGATGTCCAGGTTTCTTGCAACAATGGCAAGACCTACTCTCCTTCTGGATATTCTGGGCAAACTTTGGAGCATCATGATCCTTCTTAAAAGGTTTCTTGAACTTATAATTCTTCACATTCAGGCTTTCTGCAACAGATGAACCAGCCTCGGCTCCCATCCCTTCCTTGTGGAGTTCCTTAGCTCTCACAGCAGTTTGAACCTCCACAAATGTAATCGCCTTATCTCTCCCATACAGTATAGCATCACGCAACTGATCAAAAGATTTAGGAAGAGCATTTAATAACAGAATAGCCTTATCCTCATCTCCTATTGCCACATCAATATTCTCCAGATCATCTATCGATTTAGTAAACTCTTCTAGCTGTTCTAACACCCCCTTACTCTCCAAGAACTTATAAGAGTATAACCTATGCTTCATATACAATCGATTGGCCAACGATTTCGTGAGATAAAGATCCTTTAACCTGGATAAAATGCCCGCAGCAGTCGTCTCCTTTGCCACCTCTCGCAATAGTTTATCGGCAAGGCACAATACAATCGTGCTGTAGGCCTTGGCTTCGATTTCGGCTTGCTTCAGCATCGCCTTCTCATCGAGAACTCCTTTTTCCTTCGGATCTATCTGCTTCGTTTCCAAAGCCGATGCAAGCCCTTGTTGCGTCAACATTGCTCGCATTTTCATTCTCCATAGTCCGAAATCGTTGGTGCCGGTGAATTTCTCAGCTTCAAGACGAGCTGTCATCTTCAAGGATCGCGATTGAAAACCTCGCTCCGATTCTCAGCTTGGAATTTTGGGGAAAACAACTATCGATTCCCACAGACGGCGCCAATTGCAATGATCAATATTGATGAACAAGGATTGTGAGCAACTAATCTCAAGAACACAAAATCGTGGAAGGAATTCTTTTATTCAAAATGAAGAAGAGAAACGAGAGATACAACAGTAGTTAGTTTCAAATCTGAGTTTTGCCTCCTTTTAACTAACATTCAATTACTAACTACTCAAACAAATCTAACGGTTGTCATTAAACTATCTAACTAAACAGCATCCGATGGCTCAGATTGCTCCATTCAGTAGTTCCCTAAAACAACCAAGATTGAGCTCGATTAAGCTCAATACCACAGCTACAATCAATCATCTAACAAAGTTATTTATAAAGAGGTTTAATCGATTCAATTTCAATGATCAGCAATTTTATCCCAATCTCTAAAAATTATCGAATTTATTTCCAAGTTATAATAATCGCATCAATTCTTTCTTAACTTATTCAATTTGCTGATTATAACTATATCTCTGCAACTTGTATAATTTTCTATTATTGAAAATTTAATTCCAACGATGGAATCGTGCCTTAATGTGTCAAAAAAATATATACGGTACTTATTTTTCTCCAGAAAATAAATTGTACAAGAATATATTAATATTTTATATTTTAATTTAGAAATAAATATAAGATAACTATTATTTTATTTATTTTGAAATAACTATACGAAAATAATTTATTGATTTGGTACATATTGAAAAGAATGAAATAGAATTCTTGAATTGAAAAATGTAGAATAGAATTAATATATAGAATTTGGTACATACCCCTTGAGTTCTGATATGGACTTAGACTAAAAAATGAGCAGTCTTATGTGGTAAGTCCTTGTGTTAGAACTTATTTGAATTTCTAGTAGGCCCAATGTATGTTAAGGCCCACAAAATACAAATCCTACAAGTGCCTGCGAAGCGGCCCAACTATCAAGATTGATAAAGTAGAAAATAAGTTCTGGAGTACTTTTTTCGTAACTACCCCAACTTATAAATGGGCTTTTAAATAAAATCGGCTTAATACCCAGCTTTTGACCCAACTATAATCACATACTACTACTGAGGTTTAATTGGGCGGGCCTAATTCTGGAAAACCTAAACAGTAGTAGTAATTAATTATATAATATTTTTATATTTTCTCAATTCTAGTGACTGAATATTTCCAGATGGTTATATCGATAAAAATTTAAGAGTTGACTGACTAAGTATATTAAACTATATTGTTTAAGTAGCCAAACATTTTATTCGCATAATATTATTTGTCTACCACTCCATACATTAATTTTATATTATAATCGTCATTAAATTGCAAGATGTTTTCTAGCAAGATTAATAATTGACCATACTTAGTAGTACTAGTTTTTTCTATTTTCACTTGTTTTTTCCAGAGACAGGTCAACATGTAACAATAAAGTAAGATTCATGACAAGAAACACCACTCCATTACAATGTAAAACAAGATCATATACATATACAGTTATGCCAATACAATTTTGATCCTAGCAAGTAGAAAATCCATGGATCAAAAGCATATCAAGCAACATAACAAGTCTGATCATTTCTTCTGTTTATCCTTCAACTTAGCAGCATTAGCCTCGGCGGCTGCAGCCTTGACAAAAGCTGTAGGTTTCAAGGCGCTTTTCGGGTTGAGAGCTTTCCTTAACTTGAACACAGTCCATGCCGTCCCAATGGCGTGGCCTGCAGCGCCCAGCCCATCATGGGTTGCCTCCGCTGCCTGCTCTCCATATCTGCAATCAAATTCAAACCATCAACACCTCTCCTATTGCAATACAAACCAACACAATTTAGACAGTAAAAAATTACTTTTGTGAGACGAGCTTTGTTGTAACGACTGATGTAGTCGACATCACATTCTTCCCAGAAACCTCCACGGCATCAAAAACCTTATCTGTAATCAACACACAAAAGGGTAAATCTAGACATACTAAAAGGGAGTATATAGTATATACATATCACAAGTAAGTTAACCACAACTTCCATTTCTCTGAAATAACACATTACAAATCACAACTATTGCTATCTCTTCATCTCTATCATAGACATACTCAAAGATATAGATATGAAAAGAAAGAGAATGAACATACTGAATCCATCCAAGGAAGCAAGAATGATCTCTCCAGGAAGAAGGCTGAAGAATTTCTTCCCCACTGCAGAATTCACAACTGAACTAGTAAAGAAACCAGAGACCTTCACAACCCCCGAGAGCAGCCCGGTTGCAACCTTCTCCGACATCTTCGTCATCTGCTTCACCCTGCCACAATTTCAACCATGATCAACTTCATCACCAAGCAATACACACTTGTATCAGAACCACAACTCACAGAAGATGAAAGCTCCCACTACACAATCACACAAACCATCCCCAAAATCCCAAATACTTCAACAATAATCAATACAGACAATTGAATGCAAACCATTATACACAAAATCAATCTTGAAAAAATCCATTTTTTTAATCAAATTCAAAGATTAAAGAATTGAAATGGAAGATAGAAACCACCTCTTTAATCTCCTCAAAGCTTGAGGGCTAATCTCAGAGCTTGAGCCTTTCCCCATTCTCTTAGTCAAGAATTCATTCCCCCATTTGAGCCTATCGACAGTGACATCTCCACACCACAAAATCCCCCTCACCAGCTGCCCCGACCCGGCCGCGATCAGCTTCGCCACGCTCCCGCTGTACTCCTCCACATTCGGCGCCAGCGTCGTCCAATACGCGGCGGCGCTCTTCTCCACCTCCTCCTTCTTCTCCCCCTTCATCTCCTCCGGCGACACCTCCCGCGCCACCGCCCCCCACCACCCCTGCTCCACCACCGCCGCCGCTTTCTCCACCTTAAACGCGCTGAATTTCTCCAGCACCCCGTCCAGCTCCCGCACCTTATCCTCCTGCCCCTTCGCCGCAATCGTCAATCCGTAATTCAACAGATCTTCGCCGCCGCCGCCTTCGCCGTCGTTAGCAGCGGCGGGGACTCTGAGGCTGAAGAAGTAATGCGAATCGTCGAGCTTGACCGCGGCCTCGTCCCGCGCGAGGGGCCACTGGATCTGCTCCCCGACGCGGGCGAGCGCGGCAACGGCGTTGCCGCCCTGAAGGAGCTGCACCACCGAGAAATCGCCAGAAGCGAGCTCGACGCTGCGTTCCTTATCGATTAAGTGGACGATTGAACCGGGGATCGTGACGAGGACTTGCTCGAAGGAGTCGAATTCAGCGGGGGCGGCTTTTTCATCGTCGGTATCTGGGAATAGGTTTTCGGCTAATTCGTTCATCTGGATTGTTGGATACATGGATGAGGAAGAGTTTTTGGGGGTGAATTGAGAGTTAGATTCTGGATTGGTTTGATCAACTTGAGGGTAGAGAGAACTGCGCGACGAAGACATGGTTGGGATATTTGAGAATTATGCTTAATTTTGTGGGCTAATTCTTCGATTGAGTTTTGAGTATATATTTGTGGAAATCTTAGGTATTAAGGGAAGTAATGGGAAGTCGGTGAGGAAGAGGGAGACACGAAATGGAGAAAGACACGCAGTCGCCGCGGCGGTGCACTGTAAAATATAGAAACTGCTAACGGTTTACTAATTTGTTTCTATTGAAAGTGAACTAAATAATGGTATTTGCATTTTTTAACCAAATTCAAGAAAAATAAATATTACTCCACCTAGGGCTAGCAATTTTTGATCGACACGATAATCCGACACGAATCCCCACGAAGTTAACCCGACACGAACACGCACGTTTAGGATTTGGGTCCTTATAAGGCCGACCCAATAAGAACCCGAAAACCCAATAAGAACCCGGAAATTTTGGGTTGGATTGGGTAGTCGGATTTGGGTGGGGTTGGATTATCCAAAAATTATTATTTTGATTATTTTACTAATTAAAATAATATATGAAACTTTAATTTTATCAGTAAAAATATGGTTAATACTATTATTAATTATTTTTCATAATAAAAAAATATTACAACATACTTAAATTTTATTAAAAATAATTATTTTAATTATTTTAACTTTATTATTTAGATTTAATTTTTAAAATATTTTAATTTTATTATTTGGATTTAAAAATTATTTAAATTAATTATTTTAATTTTGTAATATCTTATGTTACCGTGTAATATCAAATTTGAATTATATAATATCATGTTTCGGTCGTTATCGTGTAACGTCAAGCTATATTATAAACTCCATCTGTCCCAGTTTAAGAGTCTTGTTTTGTCATTTCCGTCCGTCCCAATTTAAGAGTCTCATTTAGAATTTACCATATTTGGACATAAAATTTAACCTCGTTGATGAAATTTACACTCAAATCCCACCATTTTCATAAAAATGAAACAAAACAAAATCCTAAACATACAAAAAGTTAAACGAGTCTCACTTTCCACTATCTCACTTCAATTATTATACACTCCAACAACCACTATCTCACTTCAATTATTACACACTCCAACAATTTCTTAAAACTCGTGCCCTAACTAAATTGTCCTCCTAATCTAGGACGGAGGGAGTAGTAATTTACTATCATTAAAAGAGGACCGGTATTTTTTTGAATGACAAGAAATTCGCACAAATCTGACACGAATCTGTTGGATTGGGACCCGATAAGAACACGATGATTTCGGGTTGGATCAATATTGGGTTGACCCGATAGCAACCCAATCCACACGATTTGTCAGCCCTATGAAAAAGTGGTCAAGCTATTTGATGACGACCTCGTAAGTGTTGATCACTCTCAAAATTGTCGCATGTTAAGAGCTTATCTTGCTTGTTGACAATAATGATTTATGTTTTCTTTTTGCAGGATTGTTTTGATAAAAAAACAATATGAATAAGGTTTGGAGGTTGCTGAATCCATCTTAAACGAATCCCTTAGCAATACAGGTACATTAAAGTTATATATGGTATTTCGTATATATTTTTTTCGTAAGAGCTATACTTATGATTGTTTGATGTTGTTTCAGCGACCTTATCAATGAAAGGATTGATGTTTTATTGCATGGACAGCAAGTCTTAGGCATTTCAGCTCATCAAGCAAGGATTAAATGTTGACCTCTTTGATTTTAAATTTAATTTTTCATTTATGCAGGCGAACCCCACGCGTTCTTTTTCCTGGCAGATATATAGTCTTTTATATAATTCCGAAAGAGATTACACGAATGCACATACGTGCATGGTTCTGGCAGTAAAAAATGACGATTCTAACTTCCTCTATCTCCGGCAACTCTCTTTTTTGGTTTTATTTTTGGAGATGTGAACAATGTTTATTCCACTATGTTGAAATTATATTATTTTTGGTTTTATTTTTCAGTTTTGAAATTATATTTTTCGGTATACAGGTATTCGAAATGGTATAAATTTTGGTATATCGCACCGAAGTTCTGTACGATATACCGAAATTTCGATACGGTAACGGTATAGATATTATCCATACCGAAATTTTGGTATATCAAAATTTGATATACCGAAACTTTCGATGCGGTAAAAATATGAAATTCTTTCATATTGATATTTTCGATACAATAACGATACAAAATTTTCGATACAATATACCGTATCGACCCAGCCCTAAGTAACGCATCAAAAGGCTAGATAGAGGAGTCACAATCATGGGTCATCAAAACAATTCAAGAATTGATGTCTCAATTCTCTTAATTGCAAATTATTTCGTTTTAATTTTGTAATATCTTATTTTACCGTGTAATATCAAGTTTTAATTATAATATCATGTTTCGGTCGTTATCGTGTAACGTCAAGCTATATTGTATAGTAACTTACTATCATTAAAAGAGGACCGATATTTTTTTTAATGACACGAAATCCGCACGAATCCGACACGAATCTGTTGGATTGAGACCCGATAAGAACACGATGATTTCGGGTTGGATTGAGTTTGACCTTATTGGGTTGGGTCGATATTGGGTTGACCCGATATCGACCAAATCCACAAGATTTGTCAGCCCTAACTCCACCAATGGTATCTGGATTATATTTAATCCATTAAGGTAGTTTTGCACTATTTTAATCATTATTATAGTCATTGTAAATGACTTCTCTTTCCTTTATCTAATCATTTTTAACTAGTATCACGCATATGCTATGCACAGATTAATATATTTTTAAAATATTAATTTTCAATTTTAAATTAATTAAACAAAATTAGAATCAATATTAACAACGAGCAATATGAGTAACAATTTTAGTTATATGAGAATAAAAAATCTATACAAATCAACACTGAAGCATAATAAATTTGAAACAAATAGCATAATATAATGTTTAAACATTAAATCATGGAGTAGGAAGATAAAAATATATCACAATAAATAATTAAACACAATGGTTAATTACTCATCATTTTTAAAACTTCTTTATACACCACATTAACTTTAAAATTAAAATCAATCTCATCATTATAAACTAAAACCTTCAATTCTTCATAATTCGTCACTCTTCAATAGAACTCATAGGTAAAATAACTCGTTTGTCATCTTTAAAGCCGTCTGTCTCACCTAAAACTATAATAAAATAAGGAACAAAATCAATTTGCAATGCACAAAATCAATAATCAATATGTATTAAAACGATCATCCGTAGAGCAAAGCCTAAGATGAGACCCACGAAAGTACACAATCGAACAATTCACACCACATGCATTCGATGAAAGGACAAAAAATATTTTTATTTGGAATTCTAATCAAACGTTTAAACCAAATTTAAATGACATAGTAAAACCTCCCACTCACTCCACTTAATCACACATGACATAGTAAAACCTCCCACTCACTTCACTTAATCACACGTCTAATGGCCTTTAAATTATATATATTTAATGTAATTTTTTATATTAAATTATAATCTTGTAAATTTCTCCAAAACTCCCCTTTTATATATTATATAGATTTAGGTTGATTAACTAAAAAAGTTAGATAGGTCAAATGAATAAGAAGTTAAATTAGTGTACATTTTTTATTCACTTAATTAAATAAGTTGTTTGAATTATCTAACCGAACTCTATTTAGATTAATTTAGTTTATATTGATAAATGATACTATAAGTTTGGGTTGCGTTAAAGATAGAACCATTCTTAAGTGTAGAACCTAGAACTCTACATATTTTATTCATTGGATGAGAAAAAAATGACGGTCAAGATTAAAAATCATACATATTAGACTATGTTTTCACGACATTTTGGACTCAACATGTGAAAAAACTCACATGTTGATGGAAGAATGAATGAAACGAAGAAGAGTCCATGCATGCTTTATTTTTTCACTTCTCAGCATTCACCCATTAATAATAGTTTTGGTTGTAATGGGAAGTTGCTGTGCAAATCAACACCATTGGATTAAAAGATCTAACGACCTCCGTTTGGCATTTGTTCTACGTTTAAGAATGGTTCTACGTTTAAGAATGGTTCTATCTTGATCACAATCCCTATAAGTTTAGTATGTGGAGTATTTAATTATGCTAAGTAAAATATGTAATTTTATAATTGTATATTAATAAGCTGACTATACAGATCATAATTAATTAGGTAAAAAAAATGGTGAAAAGATATATCAAATAAAATTAAGTCTTTCACATAGACTTCTTATAATATTTATTTTTATGAGATTGTGGAAAGCATTTGTTTAAATACTTTTTTTTCTAGTTTCACTTTGGAGTTTAAAAATATAGAGAAATCGGTATCATGAGCAAAAAATATAGAAATTGTTTGTGTTGTTGTTTATTGGTGCTTGTCTTAATATCATGGAATCCGTTGAATCTATTTTGTTTTTCTAACAAGAAAGTTAGAAGCAAAATATATTAGTACTACTATTTACTGAATGTGGAAGTAAGATACCATGTTAAAATATAATGCGGAAAATATAATACAACTGCAGAAGGTAAAAGATGAGGAAAGCTTTATGGACTACATTGTATTAGACTGGAATTGTTTCTATGTGTTTTGTTGTGTGTTGTTGTGTCTACAATGAAAGCAGCCGAGTCCCTTATATAGGGTGGACTCGGCCCCTATGTATGGTAATACAATTAAGGCCATATTTCCCTCTATTACATTTATGATAATTGCTATCAATTCCCTTGATTCTCTGTGTCAATCTTCCTTAATTCTTGATCTGTCAATCTCCTTGATTGTTTCTTGATTGATTGCCCATGATTGCTTGAACTGCTGATCTTCAACACTCCCCCTCAAGTTGAGTATCGAACTTTTCGATATTCAACTTGCACGATATCCAATTTGATAAATAGTTTATACTCATATTTAGGAGTCCTTCAATTTTCCATTGATAGTTTATGCTCGTATCATAGAGCTTCTTCAATTCATCATTGATAGTTTAGACTCATATCAAGGAGTTCTTCAATTTTGGTTGACAGTTTTAACTGTGTCTTAGGAGCCAATTCCGACAGTTTTTGCTCGTGTCTTAGGAGCCAATCTGACATTTTTTACTCATGTCGAGGAGCCTTCTTCAATTTTTCTGACAGTTTTGACTCTTGTCGAGGAGCTAATTCTGACAGTTTTGACTCTTGTCGAGGAGCTTGTTCTGACAATTTTGACTCTTATAAAGGAGCTAATTCTGACAGTTTTGACTCATGCGATCATCATGCACCGCGCCTTCTTTCACAGCTACTCGCTGTTTTCTTCTCCTGTAGATCAGTCAGCTACTTCTTTCTCCTTTCTCGGTTGCTTCTTCTTCGCCGGGCATAGTCACATCGATGAATTATCCGGTTGGGGCTGACCTCTCCCCCTCAAACGGATAATTCTTTAACTATTTGCTCTTGGGTCATTCCTCTATTGATCCTTTTCGTCACATTCTCAATGCTCCATTGGTGAGACAAACTTCTTCTGCAGCCTTCTCGTCCTCTCACCGGCTGTCGTCTTTGGCCTACTCGGCCAACATAGGTTTGGAGAGGAATTGTTCGGTCGGATTCCATCCTCTCCCCCTCGGCCGGACATTCCTTGAATACAGATTTTATCTCCGGATCTAGGGTTACTGTCACCTCCTGATCTGCGCTCCCCATCACGGGCCAATCAACCCCTTTTGTTCTTTCTCAATTGCATGAGCATATAACATAATCTTTGCAAAATTCTTAAGTTTCGGAATGGGTTTCGGGGCTGCCCTGATATTTTCCGAAAGTTGCTGGGGGCTTTGTGTATGATTACTTTGGCTGGGGTCGTGGGGAAATATAGCAGAAGTTGGGGGCTGTGTACTGGAATTAAAAAATGAATGGGGTATTGGCTGTAATTTAACAAGACTTGAGGGATTTATTGTAAATCCCTCTTTACATTACGCTAAGTAGGAATTCCCCCAATCTTCCAAAATAAACCCTAATTCAAGATGAGAACCAGCGCCGCCTCCCGTTTCTTCATGGCAGCTCGACGCCGTCGCCGGCCATCCGGATTGAAGCTTGCCCTTGACTTCCGCTGGAACGAAGCAGGCTCGACTTCCAGCGCGTTCAGCCGTCGCTCCGCCTGTCCTCTACTGCCGCCGTCGGTGGAGCTGCCACGCCTTCGGCCGGCGCGACTAGCCACCGGTCTGCTGCTCGGCGTCCATGCGCCGCTGCCATCTCCTCACGCGACACCGTGCTCCTGTCCATTCGACGTCGTGGAGACATCATCTATCGCGTTCGCATCGGGCTCGTCGAGACCCGTTGCTTCTACTCAGCGATGGTCGTAACGCTTCCGCGTCGGGGTTACACCTTCCCCGTTTGAATCGGTACCGTCGATCTTGGTCGCTGCGTCGGGCAGCGACGCCATCCCTCGCGGAGGCCGCGGTCGTCGCCGCTCAGTGGCTGCTTCGCCATCCAAGGTAGAAGCTTTCGCCGCCGTGCGTTGACCTCGACGTCAGCGGCCCCGATTAAGACTCCGCTGTTGGATAATTTTGTCGCCTGGTAGCCAAAATACCGTGGCAGGCAATGGCAGCCAGGCTCTAGCCACCGCTTCAAACCTGCCAAATTGCTCATTCACAGCAACGGTAGACTGATCTACTTGAATACAACCAAGTATTTGACCCATTTTTGGATATAGACAACTGATCGAGAGAGAGATCAGAACCAGGTAGCTTAGCCGGGGAAATTTGAACTGGGGTTATACAATTTTTCTTGCGCGTAGTGGAGCACTATTATGTGGAGGTTTAGGGTTGGTTTGGATTGCTGCTCGGATTTGTAGTCGAGGGGCTTGGTTTGTGGGGATGACAATATGATAAATCGAAGCATCAAATTTGGTTTGTGTGAATTTTTTTGTTTGTTTTTGGATAGGTATATTAACAATTGGTTTTCAAACAAACTAACGAATTACGGATCGTTAGCTGCTCTGATACCATGTTAAAATATAATGCGGAAAATATAATACAACTGCAGAAGGTAAAAGATGAGGAAAGCTTTATGGACTACATTGTATTAGACTGGAATTGTTTCTATGTGTTTTGTTGTGTGTTGTTGTGTCTACAATGAAAGCAGCCGAGTCCCTTATATAGGGTGGACTCGGCCCCTATGTATGGTAATACAATTAAGGCCATATTTCCCTCTATTACATTTATGATAATTGCTATCAATTCCCTTGATTCTCTGTGTCAATCTTCCTTAATTCTTGATCTGTCAATCTCCTTGATTGTTGCTTGATTGATTGCCCATGATTGCTTGAACTGCTGATCTTCAACACTCCTAATTAAGGAAGAGTGTGTGTGAAAAAAATAAAATACTAGTAGTAGATACAGTCGAAGTAAACAACGTGGTACGTATTGCATTTGCATATGCAGGAATTAAAATATTTGTAAACATTTGACCAGGTGAATCTCAACTCTCAAGATAGACTTGTTTTTAATAAATAAAAAAATATATAAATTGGGGTGTATAATTATTATGGTATTTTATTTGTGATTTTGTAATTATTAATTATGATTATTTACCGTCTGATTACGGTATGTTATTGGTTTTTAATAATTTTTTCAATTACTATAGTTAATAGTATGTCATTTTGGATTAGTGTATACTATGTTAAGCTTCAGTTTTTAAAAATACTGGTCATCGTATATACTCCTATGTGATAAATTCCATTAAAATGATAAATTTTATAATGATTTACAATTACGAGTGAGACTTGAAAATTATTGCGATACAAAATACGAAAAATGAATCCTTAGTCCTGGCTCCAAGAAATTATTAAATCGGTGGTAATATTAATTAATCAAATGCTCCACCATCGAAGTGAAAATTATATGTTTGGTATGATGTTCAAATGCAGGAAATTGTTACGTGACATTAATCCAAGATAATCCATCCACTTCGGCTCGAAATCTTAATGATAGTAAAGTTTTAAGTAATGTTTGTGCTAAATGAAAATAGCCCAATTATAATATAAAATCATTGGCCCATTATAAAAGTTACTACTCCTTTATAATCGAGTTTGTGACCAAGTGATTGATGTTCAACCCAACTGATAGTATGAGGTATAGTTGTGTTTAGGGGTGGGAAATTATACCGAAATACCGTAATACCGGACTTACCGTACCGGAAAAATACCGAAAATACCGATTTTTTGGTATACCGCAGTTTCCGGTACGGTATGATACCGTACCGCAGTGTTTTGGTACGGTAACGGTATCATTTTTTCTATACCGCGGTATACCGCATCCACGGTATTCCGGTATACCGTGGTATACCGATATATATATATAGAGAGAGAAATATATATATATATATATATATATATATATTAATATTAAATATGTTGTAATATATATATTATATTAAAAAAAATTAATGCATCAATTAATACAATAAAATTAAACATTCAAATGATAATTTATTCAAACAAATTCGAAATTAACTTGAATTATTTTTTTATCAACTCATCCTATTAAATATAATAAACACAATAGCACATAACACCGAAAGAAGATTGGAAATACGATATCAGGAATATGTTTCAACAGAGCACATTTGAATAAATTTGTATTAACTCACACCATTTAGTATATGATTCTTTGTGTAATGTCATATTACAAATACACAAAGTAATTAAAAAAATTTGTTTTATTCTTCGTCCCACTTCATAAAATGTCAATTAAAAATATATGCAGCTGAAAATTAATCAAATCGTTTAATTAGTGTTTAATTCATTGTGTGTTATCTTATTTTATATACTACTTAAATTGAAGGATGAATAAATAGGATATTGATCAGTCATTCTTAATTCTTAAAGAGAAATAAATGTTCAATTTAAATTACTAACTAGTGTCACGCCCGTGCGATGGACGGGTCATTTTAATTTCTTCATATTTATTTCATTATGCGAAATAAAAGTTGTGAAATGATAAACAAAAGAATATTCGACATCTTCTTACTTTGGATTATACTTTTTCAATCACATTAACCCCACATAGCCACAAGAGTGCGTTTAAATGCTACCTTTTCTTAAAAATGTCAATACGATCACATTAAAATTTCAACACATATTTGTGTTGACATTTTAATAAACTGTCTTGACATTTAAATATCAGACTTAAAATTAAAAAGCATTTTAAATCTGTGAAAATATGAATTAACCGTTGAGTTATAACTGCAGGAGCAAGTTTACGTGGCAATAATTTAATATTGCACTGGTGAGACACTTTCTAGTCGAGATTCATTTCATCGCAATATAGCGACCCAAAAATAATCAATAAGTACCTTCATTTTGGATTTTAACCACGATTATGGGATAAAATTCTGAATATATGTAATCAAAATAATCCATAAATATATATTAAAAGATACCTAAAGATCAACATCATCGGCAACAACAAATATAATATGATACTTGATAACATGCCAACCAAAATATAAAATTAAATAGAGTGATGGACGAATTACCGATAGCAAAAAATAATAAACAATCGAGAAACCAATTAGTAAATGAACAAATCAAGAAACAAATTATTGTGATTATGCTCGACTATTAATAAAGGTTATCAAATGCAGGGTCATCTTCAACGATTTTTTGTGGAATTTTGAGAAATGAAGACAACGAGGTTGCAAGAAATAAAGATAATGTTGTTGATCATGACTTCATAAATTGTTTTAGATTTGAATGTTGAAGTTTTATTAATTTGAACGCTATGAACAAGATTTGATTGTGATGAAGTTTTATTGTTTTGGGCTTTTTTAAATAGTTGAACACTTGAATTGTTATTTTAAATATTTTGGACACAATAGGTTTTTTTTCTGTATACCGTTACCGTTACCATACCGTGTTTCGGTATACCGTTAAAAACGGTATACCGAAACACGGTACGGTATACCGTAATAACGGTATGGTAACCGGTATCAAAAAATATCATACCGGAATTTCGGTATACCGAAAATTCGGTACAGTATCGGTATTGAATTTTTTCATACCGTACTTTCCGGTACGGTATACGGTATGGCACGGTCGGTACGGTATACCGTACCGACCCACCCCTAGTTGTGTTACGTTAAGGTTGAAGAATCAGTTGCCTTCTGTTGCGTGCGGTTGAGGAGCGGCCAGCTCATGGAGCGGTTATAACAGCAACGGTTGGAAGTGAGAAGAGAAGTTATGATCTCATTCGCTCGTACTTAATCTGTGGAGAGCACGCATACATTCATTAACTTCATACTCAGAAAACAGAGAGCAAGAAGGCGAGAGAGAAAGAGATTGAGTCTTGTGTAGTTTCACTTGTGTTCATAGCTTTATTCTTAGTCTTGATTGTTGTATTTAGCTAGTTGCATTTCTAGCTTGTGTTTGTAATCTCGATACGTTCGGCATCAATAACATAATCGGCTCACCTTCGTCCGTGGATGTAGACTTACGTCGAACCACGCAAACCGCTTGTTCGTGTGTTTTTGTGTCTATTCTTTCAATCCTCACAAGTTGCATGCCCGAAAACACAAAAACATATTACAATACTAACTCTTTCATAGAATCAATCATAGTACTACATCGTATAGCAATTTATTGCTACATATTTTATGTGAGTATCATTCTTATATGATGCACGTTTTTTTATTTTATAAAATTAGATGAAAGTTTGATTTGTTATTTTATTCATTTATATGAAGTTATATAGAAAATAAATAAATTAAGTTTTAATTTTTATGAATTTTATGAAATTAAAAATATCATTAATATTTGTTAATATATGAAAATTAAATTAAAGATTATAAACGTGCATCAAACAATAACTGTGCTCAAATCAGATATGTAACATATAATTTCTGTAACAAAATATACAAAAATTGTATGTTGCCGTTTTGAGATACTCACAAGTTAGTTCAGAGTCGAACTCGAACTCATGCTTTGTTTGATTTTGAATTGATAGAAGTGCATTCCAAGTAGAAGGGCAACATCTTTAGCATGAACGACATATGTGGTTGGTAAAGTCACACTATAAAGATAGTAACGTGGCATGATTATATTAAATTGTCCCTACTAATCACACAGTAGTTTAGTTTAATTTTATTTGGTAAAATGCTTTTCTGATTCAAACTTAGAATCTAAGTGGCTTTAAGTAGGTAAGATCATGTCTGCTGCATTTTAAAGCATATGGTACCAATATAGTTGAATATCGTCTTATTCTGGCCACAAATTACAATCTACAATATCTAGTATCCATTAATTACATATTGGGTACCACAAGTATTAAAAAGGCTTAGTTTAAGAAGGTCCACTTTCGATTTTATGTATGAAAAAATAAAGTGATGCACTACTAAACTTTAACTAATTAATGGAAGTTAAACTCCAAAAATTTATCCATACAGGCCGGAATCAATATTCTGTAATCATTGGAAAATTTATAGAACTAGAAATTTTGTAATATGACCATATCTATTTGATCTTCAATTATGGCTAAAAAGTTGTAAAAATAGATATATACACTTTTTATGACACAAGTTAAAGTTATGTATTTGGAATATTCTAAAAATAGAAAACTAAGTCCCAATAGGAGTGAGTGGATTAACTAGTTTAACAATACACTAATGTAAGTATTTAATTAAGAACTTCACATAATTAAATCTCGAGGAAGGGAATATAATGCATAAATTCATTGGATGCTGACTTCAAACACTTGTGCTTTTTCAATAATGCTTTGCTAAATGCCCTAGTCATTTAACCCCTCTTTGGCCCCCTATAAAGCAAGTGGTAGTAGCTTCCTTAATTATGATGTTGGATCACAACTCACAGGTTCACAAGGCATCTTAATGTGACATATCATACAGAGGGAATAGAAAACTTAAATATGAAAGATGAGTTGGGCGTAGTACTATTAATTTGTTAATTATTAGTACTATTACTATATTTATAAAAGCAAAGAAAAAAAAATTGATCAGAATTTTGAAGTGCAAAATCCCTAGTCAAGTTGGGAAATTTTGAGTCCAATCAATGTATTTTGATGGAATACAGAACTTCCAAATCGAATTTTGTAATATCAAACCAAAGATCTGCAATCCATCAACTGAATCAGGTCACATTATGTTACTCTTAGGTTAGTAATAATTAATGATTCTTGCCATAGATGCATTAGGCCTATCATAGAGTATTTATCCTAGATAAAGCAATTTCAAGATATCTTTATCCTTTAGTATGTGATACTCAAAGCAACATTAAAATAAAGGAAGTGTAAAATTAAAGAATGGAGAGATCCAAAGCTCTTTATGATATTATTAGATGCTATGCTATGTGCTTAAAGGATTGTGTAGTCCCTTTTGTGGTCGAAATCTTCCCATTCACAACATATACTTAGTTGGTAAGAAATTGTAAAATTATCACATTTCAAAGAAAAGAACAAACCACCAAAATCATTGCAGAGTCATAGATATAATCATCCTTGAATGTAAAAACCATCAAAGAGCAAGAACTACTCTATTCTAGGATAACAAGATGATCCCAAAACAAAACATATCATCTATAAGCACATCATCACACATTCTCAACTCAAACAACTTCTTAAGTTAAAAAAAAAACAAAATTTACAGGCAAATATTAAAACATCACACTAAAACCAACCATCTCCCCTTTTCTTACAAGAGTGAAATCCCACCTTCAAAGATCATGCCTATGATCAATATTTCTTACAAGAGTGAAATCCCAACATTTTGATTTCACAAAGGTTCGATTTGAGTGACAACAATGGGGCTTCTCACCACATGCTTCCCATCCATCCAAGAAAGAGCCCCAAACACAGCACCCGAATCATCTAACACCAAATTCTTGCTATCAATAGTTACAGTAACATAGTAACCTAGCTTCTTCACCGTCTCCGAAAACACAAGCTTCCATGGCTTCACGCTAACCCTAACGCCCTTCGGAGGCTCGATTTTAACTCTATACACCGCGTTCGCCTCCTCCCCAACATTCGTCACCATTCTAAAGAACGTCTTGCTCGAAACACCACTCTCCCCACTCGGGAACAGAGCCGCGATTGAGGGGTAGTTCAGATTCCCGGGCGACGGCTTCCTCATCGGACAATTCACCGGCGTCCGGGTGATCACCTGAATCGTCTTCGGCCCATACTCGATCGCACACAAGAAATTGACGTAATCCTCATTTGTCATATCGTACACCAATCCGGGATCCATAGCACGATCAAGATTCATATGGCCAGCACCAAAGTCGTAGGGCGTGGCGTGTTTATTGCTCGATTCATCGAGCATTGGGTTGCCGGAGTTGTCGGTCAAACTCGCCGTTGTCATCATGGCAGACCGGATGGCGGCCGGACTCCAATCAGGGTGGGCCGATTTCAGCAAGGCCGCTGCACCGCTCACATGAGGGCAAGACATGGAGGTCCCTGAGAGGATGTTGAACTCGGACCTCCGGTTGTCGGAGTCCAGCCCGGTTGGGCCGACGGCGTCGGTCCAGGCCGCCAGAATGTTCACTCCTGGGGCGATCAAATCGGGCTTGAGAATCTCCGGGTTCAGCCCATTCGGCCCACGGGATGAAAACGACGCCACAACCGGAGCTGGCTTGATTCCGATGACCGTGCCGCGGAAGCTGATCGTGGCGGTGGCAGCTGGATTCGAAGCTAAGTAAGTCTTAATCTCGTCGCCCTCGGCGGAGCCCACGGCGCAGGCCGGGATTAAATGGGCGTCGCCGACTAAACCCTCGCCGTTGGACACTCCGTTGGTGAGAATCATACCGACGCCGCCGGCCTTCTTAACGACCAATCCCTTGGCCACGCGAGGGTTGCTGCCGCGGTCGCAGATGACGATTTTCCCCCTAACTTCGATTGGATCGAGTGAATTTTCCATGCAAAGTGAAGCAGAGAGCACTCCTGATTTTCCAGGGTAAATTAATGGATGCATTTTGCCGTTGAGCGGCACACCGGAGTAAAGAGAAACACCAGAGAATTTTCTCCCATCGCTGAGGATAACGTCAGCGGGAAAATCACGATCAATTGTACCGGCGCCGACGGTGGTAAGCCAGGGGGCGAGGTTAGTCACCGACATTCCGTTAGGGCCTTCGTTTCCAGCTGAGGAAGAGACGAAAATGCCCCTTGAAACGGCGCCGTATGCTCCAATTGCGATTGGGTCGAGATAATAAGGGGAGGATATCCCCTCGCCGCCGCCGATTGAGATTGAAATTACATCCACGCCGTCGTTCACAGCGGCGTCGAACGCTGCAAGGATATCGGAATCGAAGCATCCCGCTTCCTTCCAGCACACCTTGTAGACAGCGAGGCGCGCCTTCGGCGCGACTCCTTTCGCTATTCCGGCGGCGTAACCCTCCATACTCGCTTTGAAAGCATATCTCCCCGCCGCGGTGGAGGCGGTGTGCGTTCCATGGCCGTCGGCGTCTCTCGGCGACCTGAATTCGATCGTCTCGTTGATTCCACCGACAAATCCCCCAAATCCGGACGCCGCTTGGTGTCCTTTGTCAAAGAACCTAGCTCCGACGATTTTCCGATTGCAATTCCTCAGATTGAACCTCACACCAGCGTCGCACGTGCCTCTCCACCGCTTCGGCACAGGGCCTAGGTTCAGATCGGAGAAACTCCTCCTCTCCGGCCAAATTCCGGTGTCGAAAACCCCAATTATCACATCCGAGCCGTAATCGGACTCCGACCACAGCCCACGCTGGTTCCGGAGGCCGACGAACTGCGGCGAGCGAGTTGTGTGGAGCTGGCGGCGGCGGTCCTCGAATGCGGAGAGGACGGAGGGGTGCTTGAGGACGGATGAGGCCTGGAAGTGAGTTAGCACGGCGGAGAAGCCGTGGAAAACGGTGTCGTATACGTGGAGAATGGCTGCGGGTTCAGTGAACTCCGATGTGTACCAATGGTAGTGAGTTGGGAAAACGGACGGCTTCGATGAGCTGTCGACTCGGATGATGTAAGTTTTAGCCGTCTGATCGGCGTAGATTTGGGTGAAGAGGAGCAAAGAGAGACAGAGAGTGAGATTTATGGCAGTGGAAGCCATTGATTTTAGAGAGAGAGTGAGACAGTGGGATTTGAACGAGTGAAGACCAATAATGCGGGATGTATAAAAGAGAGGGAGAGAGAGAATAATTGTCTTAAATCGAATTAAGTCTTTTAATTTATCTATGTAATTAGCCGTTAATTCGGATATTTTAGGAGATTAATTAATTATTAATTCTACTTTGTGTGGGGAATGTGACATAATTTTGTTGTGGCCATGACTGATTTAGTCAGCAGATATTGCTGCGGACGAGGCGGCATATTTTTTTCCTTTTTTTCATTTTTGGGGAAAATATAAAAGGCCCGAATTTAGGCTAATAATTATTGAAACGACAGAATACAAAAATGATTAATTCCTTTTTAATTATATTTTGTTCGTATTGTAAATTTGTATCGATACTAGCTCAAAAAATAGCAGTAGGAGTATATTTAATTTTTAAAACAGTGGATTTGTGTAAATTTGTTCAAATATTGATGGAGGTATTGATACTGATATGTTGGTAATACTACTTGTATATACATTATTATTATTGCTAATTTTTTTTAAAGTTAATGATTCTATTTACGATTTTTGTATAATATGTGTCACAAAAATAAGATTATTGGTAGTATCAGCATAAATTTAGGGGTGTCGAGACGGATAGCGGGTATTGGGAAACCCTCAACCCGACCCGCGGATATCGGGTACCCGCTACCCGACGACAATGGAAAATGGGGCGGGATCGGGTAGTTTGTTTTAAATTTTTGCGGGTATGGGTATACCTGCTACCCGCGCGGGTATACCCGTTAAACCCGATAATACCCGTTATTTTTAGGGTTATGGTTTTCAAATATTTTATTTTAGTTAATTAGTTTCAAATCTATATATAATCAGTTTATATTAAACTTTTGAATATTGATTTAATTTTATACATGCTTGATATTTCTATCATATTTGCTTATTTGAAATTTGGATTTGCATTATATTTCATACGTAGTCATATTATATGTAAGAGATGAGAAATCACCATATTTGTTTATAGTTAATTGTTGGAAATTATGCAAATACAACAAAGTAAAAAAAATACGTACAAATCTAAAATCATACTGTAGTAACTAGCAACAATCCCAAAATTCATTCTAGAATTAAAAACATATACATAAAATTATTGTATTAGATGACTAGCATTGATGATAAGCGAAAACCAAAAGCATAATACCATTGAATAATATAGTACACAATTTAAATTATGCCTGAGGGTTTGGGTACCCGCAACTGCGGGTTTGGGATACCCGATGCGGGTATCGGGTTATCCGTATAACTATACCGATCGGGATTGGGTAGTATAATATTGAAGTTTTTGGATACGGGTACCTGCAAAATCAGGTTTGGGTACCCGCGGGTACCCGTTTCGATACCCCTAAGCATAATTTTTGTGTTTTTGGTTATGTAATGAGTACTGTAATTAGAGTTTATGTTGCTCGTATGGCATGATGAGCTGACATAATTAGTATTCTCTCTATTCCATTCAAAATTTTCACTTTTTCTTTTTAATTTATCCCACTCAAAAAATTCACTTTTTATATTTATAAATAAATATTTCTCTCCTCTCTCGTCATTAAAATATTCAATTACTTATTTCTTTCTACTTACTTTATCCTAATAATTCCTCTTAAAATTTTATATCACTCAATAATGTGGACATCTTAAGTGCGATAGATAGAATGACTATATTGATTAACAATTTTAATTTGAATCGCATCAGCATCATTTAATTCGAGTGATTAATGTGTGCAGTTTGTTTTTAAAATAGGAACTTCGAGTTGTATCAATCAATCAATCGGTTATTTTACTGTATACTATAGTCAACTAAATATAGAATAGACTGTAATTTTATTAATGATAGCTAGTAATTTTAATTTTAGAATAGCCTATAATTTTATTAATGATAGATAGTCAATTTTAATTTTAATTTAGCGGAATAGAATGTGCATCTCATAGCAATGTGCTAAAATAGCTAAAATTATTAATGGACTGTAGCGTACAAGTACTTGTACGCAACATAAATACTGTAGAAGTAGATGTAGAATATATAATGCAGATTAAAAAATTCAAAGGGGCTGAAGGCTCTGCACGTGATTAAAGTAGAAAAGAAAGTCTTAATAATAGACATGTAAAGCAAAAAAAGAAATTGTCTTGAAAAAGGATAAAAGCACGCACTAATTTATGCCCCTTAAATTTTTGTAAAGTGGACTCGAGTTAGAGTGATGCATGGTTTGAAATTGGAACCACGGATTAGGTGGTCTGATTACTAGAGGCGGAGCTACATGAGCTCAAGGTGCAAGTGCCCAACTTCAAAAATAAAATTAATTTTAAATTGTTTATACATGTTCTTAAAATTTCATCATATATTTTTGTTCCAATTTTTAGCTCAGCTCCTGCTGATTTCCGTTCCGCAAATTTCAAACCACGGATGAGTGATTTTTAAATATAATTAAAACATTCGAGTATAAGCCGAAGATTAAAAATATAAAAAATGAAAGCTTTGATCAATAGTATCAGGAATTATTTTCATGATCAGTTAAAAATTGGAGTAACGCCATCTACTGCGATGTTACTATACCGTCCCTTAAACTACTATTTGAAGGCTCCACTGTCCTTTTTTACTCCATCTCTTAACTAAGGGACGGAACCTGCAACGCTCCGTCCCTTAACCGTCCCTTAAATTACTATTCATTCAATTTTATTTTTTTTTATTTTTTTTCCAACAAATTCAATTAAAAAAACACACTTCATTAAAATTAAAATAACATTACAACTTAAAATTAAAAAAAATAGAAAAAGACATAATTAAAATCCTAAAAAAATTAAAATGACCTAATTTAAAAAAATAGAAAAAGACATAATTAAAATCCCACATCGAAAGTGGAACATAAAACATTCAATGATGTCTCTATAAAAGAGAAACAACCAAGAATGAGTTTGTCCCACATCGAAAGTGGAACATAAAACATTCAAGGATGTCTCTATAAGAGTGTCCACTATAAGGTGGACACGCCCAATAGCCCCGCCCCAGTTTTTTGTCCATAGCCCCAAAATTCTATTTCCGCCACTATAGTGGACAACTCCAATAGCCCCAAAATTTTATAATCAATTTTCATTTTTAATCAAGTGTAATTTAAATAATCGCAGTGTAAATAACTAGAATACGAGGTAATTAGGCCGAATATTCATTGTATTGCATACTGGTAAAATTATACAACGAATAATGAAAATAAAATACAACTACAAAACTCCGGCACCGTCTACTCGGTGTCGGAGTCGGCTTCCTCGTCTTCCTCTTCTTCTCCTCCTCCTCCTCCTCCTCTTCTCTCGCTGCTGCCGGCCGCGGTATCCCCAGGCGCATTATCAACCAACCCCAGTCGACTCTCAAGCCGATTGATGAGCTGAGACTGTGACGGAACCGCATATCCGCCAAATCCCGACGGCTGAGAAGCATATCCGCCAAAACCCGACGGCTGAGATGGATTGCTGTCATATCCCGATTCCTCAGTGTCGGGTGATTCGTCGTCTCCTCGGTGCATTTTGTAGAGAGTGTTTTTGTAGAAAGTGGGTGTATGGATGTTGTGAAAATGGGAGTGGGGGAGGAGGGAGAGTGGTACTTATAGATATGAAAAACGAAAAAAAAAAAATTTCAAACCATGCGGCTATAGCCGCGGCGGATTTCCGCCACTATAATAGCCGCAGCTATAGCCGCGCCTATACCATGCACGCCGCGTCCTCGCCCCACTCGCGGCGAAGCCTCGTCCGCCGCCCTCCACCCCTTCCGCCGCGTCCACCCTCGCGGCGGACACCCCATCCACTATAAGCGCCGCGCCTTCCGCCCCGCCATCGCCCCGCTCGCGGCGACCGCCGCGTCCACCTTATAGTGGACACTCTAAAAGAGAAACAATCAAGAATGAGTTTGTCTCACATCAAAATTGGAACATAAAACATTCAAGAATGTCTCTACAAAAGAGAAACAACCAAGAATTATTTCATAAATTCGCAAGCCCATTAAATATATATGGGCTATTACGAATTTCTTGTGTTCATTTATTTGTAAAAATTGTTTTTAAATATAAAAATCATTTTTTATAAATAAAAAATATTTTTTTAAAAAAAATGAATTATTGCGTTAGCGTGACGAAACCCACTCGCGGGCCGGTGTCACGCATGGACTGGGAGCTTACCACGTCGCCTCCGCGCGTGGCGAGACGTCGCGTCCCGCATCGCGGAGTGACGGGCTAAGGGACGGTACGGGGACGGGCTGGGGACGGAACGTCCTGCTGGAACGCGGGACAGTGACGGGACGGGTAGTCTAAAAAACTTTCTTTTGTGTGGGACCCGTTTTATTATTATTTTCTTAAAAAGAGAAAAGGTGAAGCATTGCGGATGGCTAGGGGTGGCGCCAGCGGGTCCCACGAGGTCCAATCGGCAGCTCCTTCCCAGCTCAATCCCGAGCTCACCCATCTCGCCCGCATGCAGCATCAGCAGAGCCTTCTAGACACCATAGAAAAGTGGCAGACAACGACTGACCCCTTATACAAGTTGATGCTGAAGGATGTCATCGACGATATAAGGCACGATTTGGGGATACCACCCCTGCCCGGGAGTGAGGCCGGGACTGACCACGGGGACGACAAGAAGTGAGACGGGGGCTGCGTTTGTCGAAGCTTTGGGTTGTATTTTTATTTTTTTTAACTATGTAATTTTTTTAAAAATAATTATGTATGTTTTTACTATTTAAATAAAATCGTTGCATTCCTCGTATTCGTGTCGAAATTTTAATTCTGTAAATTGCATATTTATGAATTTGTGAATTTTTTTAATTGTAGATGTCCGTCGGGATGTCCTTGGGGATGTCCGCTATTGTGCAGTGGGATGTTCTTATGACGTGTCAGTGCAGTGGGGGATCCTTATGACGTGACAGGAGGTGTTTTTGGGAAGTCCGCCGAGAAGTCTGTCGGGACATCTGCACCATTGCGGATGCTCTAAGGTCAAATTGTAAAAAAAAAATACGAAGTTTAATCAAATTCTGGTCAATTTTATAATTTTTAATATAATTACTTTATATTATTATAACTTTCATATTTTTCTTAATTCTTAATTATCTCGTCAATTTAGATTTGAAGAAAAATTATGTACGCTGAAATCTATTTTTCTCACAAATTTGTATATTACTCACCAGAGCTAATGACTTTCATATGAAAATTATAAAATATTCTTATAATGGGTAGGCTAAAGTATTTCTGTTTCTAAATCATAGTGCGTAATTTTTCTCTAAATCTAAAATTAAGAGATCATTAAAAAAAATTACAATATAATTTATTGTTTTTAAAAGTTATGCGATTGACTAGAATTTAACAATATATCATTACTTTGATGACAATTCCTCCTTTTCTAAAAAAAAAAAGCAATGTGCAATTATTTAGACTTAATACTTTTATCCTTTTTATTGATGAGAGAAATTTAAAGTATGGATAAATTAAATTTAATTCAAGAATATATTTATACCCTTTCCCTATTCGGCAACTGATTCAATTATTTTGAACATTTAATAAAGGTGTACTGTTGTCACAAAATTAAGCATTAATTCGATTAGTGTAGAGATAGATATAAATTTAATGTATTAATAATGTTGAAATTGGTCAATTTATTATGATATGCTTGGAATATTATTTCAACATCTGGAGTTATTGCTGGCGTTACCGTGTCATCATTCTGGTAATTCTCGCGTCTAACTTTAACTTTAATGTACTTCCTCCGTCCCATAATAGATATCACATTTGGGGATTGATATGGAATTTTAAGAGATATTATTTTATGTTTTAAGTGAAAGAGAAAATAATATATTTATATTAATATAAGGGGAACTTTTTCTAAAAAATGAAATGTGACATCTTTTGTCAGAAAAAATTAAAAAAGAAAGTATAATATCTATTAGGAGAAGGAGGGAGTATTCGAAAACTATCTACACGAAAGAGACCAAATAATTTCATCAATAAATATCTAAAATATCCATGTTAAACCCCAATAATTCAGAATCTAATTGTACCGTCGCCGACAATTCATAATGGTCACTTTATACTGGCAGAGAAGCTAACTTTTGTAACAAAGAAGGCAATATTAAACCATTTGTAAGGGCATCCGCGATGGGGCGGATGATAGGCCGCCTGATTCCTCAGGTGTGCCATCATCCACTGTGGTTGTGCGGATGATGCCGATGCATCTTCCGCCCCCTATAGATAGTCATCGGACGATACGCGGACGATAAGGCATCGTCCGCGCCATCGTCCGCCCACTGTGGGCGACGCGGACGATGCAACGCGTTTTCATTTTTTTTCCTCGAATTTTTGTCTATTTAAACCTCTTTTCTCATTCTATTTTTCATACGAACATTTCTCCCATCTCTCACTTTCCATACGAATATTTCGATCATCTCTCACAAACAAAAATGAATCACGACGACGACTGGAGTACCTCGGAGGGCGTTAGTCGGACCTTGACTCGAGCCTTATTCGATGTCGTTAATGACGCAATGGCGGATTGCTTAGCCGAAATGCAGCGCGAGGAGTAGGCGGCAGCGGCGGAGCAGATCCCCATGCCTATTCGACGTCGGACATTTGTCCGCCGCGACCACGTCGTAGCTCACGCCGGAGAATGTGTATTTTTTTAAAATTTGTATTGTAATGTATTAATTTTAAACATGAAGGTTTTTTTCAATTTTTATAGTTATTTAAATATTCAAATAAAGAGAATGCTTAGGGCGGCTTATAGGGCGCCCCACTACAGGTGGAATGGTAGGAGGATAAAATGATTATGTGGCGGTGCATAGGGCGCCCCATTGCTAATGCCCTAAAAATATTTCCATGCACTATAATTAATTAATTTTAAAAAATGGTGTGATCAATTGCTAACTCATCCTAATTTGCTAAGGCCATCCACTACACCGTCCTCCCACCGTCCCTTAAACTACTATTTGAGGGCCTCACTGTACTTTATTCCTCCATCTCTTAACTAAGGGACGGAACCTGCAACCCTACGTCTCTTATTCCGTCCCTTAAATTACTATTCATTTAATTTAATTTTTTATTTTTTTCCAACCCAATTCAATTAAAACAAACACACTTTATTAAAAAACACACAATATAAAAAAACACACAACATAATTTAAAATACAAATTTAAAGAAAATAAAAAAAACTACTCCGCCGGCTAATCAACCTCCAGAGGCGGTCGAGGTTGAGGGGGAGTCGGAAGGCCTAGTTGTGCTGCTATATGCACAATTCCGTTCCACCAGGCCGCGAATTGGGCATGCGAGAAGCGGGAAGTGTCCGCCATTGTGGCGGTCATGTACGCCACCATAAGTGTGTCCAAGCCTCCCCGCGTGCCCGATCCCGAAGTCGTTTGGCTTGATTCGCCTCAGCCCTTCCTCGCTCTAGCCGCTTTCGCCGCCTTCGTCCCTTGCGGCCGACGGCGTCCACGGCTGGATCCTCCAGCATCGCCGACCGTACCCGCAACCTCCTGCGATTCAACCTCATGTGGGCTGATGCCCTCAGCGGTGTCACCACCAGACGAGTATTGGCCACTCGTCGTATGCTTCGTGGGCTTCGAGTTTGAGCCCGAGCTGGAACGGAAACCGCAGGCCCACCGTTCCTCGTCCTTCACGGCCTGCCAAACACCAACAAATCTGAATTGTTGACGGGTGTCCTGATAGTAGGCGCGCAAAGCGGACGTCAAAATGTCGGTTGCTGTGGCGCCGCTTAGGCCGAGTAGAGGCCGCATAATTTTTTGACCTGTCGGTCGACTCGGTCAAAGTGAGAGCGGAGCATTTTATATTTGCGCTTGCGGGAGCCTTTCGGCTTTATCTGGTGGTAGACCTCGCAGACCGTTTCCCAGAAACACTTCTGGGGTTGTTGATTCCCCGACGATGGGATCGTATGAGACGGTGATCCAGGCGTTGTACACCGCCAGCGTTTCGTGGTTGTTGTACAGATGCCGGCCTAGATCCTCTTCCTCTTCTTCCTCCTCCTCCTCGTCCTCGCCCGACTGGGGTTGTACACAGCCTCGTCCACCTCCACCGCCTCGGCCTACTCCCGGCATTGGATCAACGGGAAAATCCTCCCGGATCTGGTATAATCCCTGCGAATACCGCGGGCGGAGGGACGGGCATATGCATCAACGTCAAAGTTGGGTGGTTGGTACCCTCCCGGCGTCGCCGAACCCTGGGTCCCCGGCGTCGACGCACTGGAACCGCCCAGTGTTAATCATGGTCTCCCAATCGCCGAAGGCGTTGAGATCCCACCCGCCGTAGTTGCCTTCGCCGGACATCTTGTGATGAGAGGAAATTGAGATGATAGAAGAATAGATGTGTAGTTGTGTGTGAAATGAGGATGAGTGTAGGAGTATTTATAGAGTAAAAAAAT
The DNA here is from genome assembly GCF_004379255.2 of Salvia splendens. NCBI lineage: Eukaryota > Viridiplantae > Streptophyta > Magnoliopsida > Lamiales > Lamiaceae > Salvia > Salvia splendens. Next base: position 16,329,871 of record NC_056040.1, on the reverse strand, counting down.
TAATTTAAAAAAAATAAAAAAAAAACAAAAACGGTATTATTACCGTTAGAAAAAAAATTTAGTTTTAGTTTTATTTTTTATTTTTATTTTTTTAAAAATTCGAATTTTTTTAAAAAATATTTATTGCGTCAGCACGTGATGACGCCCACTCGCGGGCCGGAGAGTGGGCGTCACGCACGACGCCGGGTCGCGCCACGCCGCATAGGCGCGTGGCGAGACGGCCCGTCGCTTGTCTCGTCGACACGGGACGGGACGGATGCTGCAACGCAGTGCGCGACGGACCAGTCTCTCCAGGACGGGTCGCGGGACGCCGGCGCGCCGCGTAGTGGATGCTCTAACTACAACTAATTAGAGATCATAGGATATTTAGAGATCTAGTAGTCTATAATTTGCCATGTGTAAATTTATTTTTTTATTATTTAAATATAAAAGGATAATTAAAACTCTCAAAATTAGGGTTTTAGATCAAAATATCAATGTAGTGTATTAAACATATCAATACGATGTCTTGAATATGTCAATACAATTTCGAATTGACATTTTATACATATTATGTTGACATATTTTGATAACTATATTGACATTAAACTGCTTCAAAAAATCTACAAATTGAAGATCTCGTTTTATAAAATTTGACATCGGAACATATGCAAGTGAGATCTCGTTAGAATCCTTATAAAATTATCTTTAATTTGATATATGTTGTGTGCAAAAATAATTTAAATTGTGATAGTTATATATATTTAAAATTTTGTGATATTTTTTAAAAGTTAGTTATAACTAATTTGTTGATAATTGACCTTATCCTTATCGACAATTTTTTGTACAATATATTGATATTCGGAGTTGAATGATTTTAGCTTTTGATTTGAAGATCTAATGCATATCATTTAGTTATAGTTAGCAATTTAAAGAATAATTAGCAATATAATCCCTCCCTTTTAAAAAGACATACTAACAGCTGCATAGATTTTTAGGAGTACAATATTTGCATGAAAATCACAAGTGATATTAACTTTTTGAATCGGGTTTTATCGCGGGTTAACTTGACAATTCTTATGCAAATTTTATTGAGAGGCTTTTTTTATCCTTTCACCTAATTAACTTAACATTCATATTGCTAAGTATGCACTGTAAAATTTGGTTAGTTTTACCCATTTATATTTAACTATTTCGCGAATACACATAAAAATGTCTCTAAAATAAATAAATGGTAAAACGAACTCGACTTAGAAGGTGTTGATAATAATTAAATAAGGAAAATGAAAAAAGACAAATTTTTACACTTGGCAGGATTCAAACTCAGGCCAACAAGAACTCAAGATTTCTAGCCCAACTACACAACACTTGAACTACTACTACAATTGAGAATTTCACATGTAATATATATACATAATATGAAAAATTGGTGGTGGTAGAATTTAGAATAAAATGCAATCGAATTAAGTTTCTAACTACATTCTCAATTCATGGTGTTCTCATGAAGCCAAAGCAAAACATAGAATTATAGTTTTATAATCTTTAAATAATGTGCATTAAATCAAAGTTTGCAATTTGTAGGCCTGCGTAAACTATCTATGTGATGCCATGCTGTCTCGATTGATTTATAACTAAAAACTAATGTGAGTATCATTATCATTAAACACATTTATTACGCACAACAATTTGGTTGGTGTTGAGATATTTTTCTAATTAATTGCAGCAATCTTGGACCTTGGCTAATAGGCAAGAATTTTTTTAAAAAGTACTACTATGGAATCGATGAAATTCAATCAAGTCCACTTATCATTTCTAAATTTACTCTAATCTTGGATCTTTTAAATCGTACTTGTACCTGATTTAAGTTGGTAATTCATCTCTCTATCTATATGTAGTTAATTTTATAGTACTATTATATTTTTAAAAAGGTAATTCAATATGACTAGTTCTCTTATCTCCTGTTAAGAATGATACCATTTTAAATTTTTAATGATCGGTTGAATTTGGCACATGACTCACACGACATTCCCAACAAATATACCAACTTCATTATTTAAAAAATTCATTTTCATGAAACAATATCCTAAACTTTTGTTTATAAACTGTTAGATACTTAGATTTATTAGAATTCTCACCCACAGGCCACAACAAACTTGCGAGCTCAAACTAAACTAGCAAGTGTTTCACAGACAACATCATTTTCATTCATTAATTGAAAATTGCTACATTAACATTTCTTACCAACGCGTTAATTTTAATTTCGAAAAAAAATTCAAGGTCGGGTATTTAGATTTTTTTTAAAATATTTTTAAAACGACAATACAAAATTTTATATTATATTTACTAGCAGAGTATATTATTGTATAGAAACAACATTGTTTTATATTGCTTAGTCGAATTTGCCGCATGACACTTTTGCAAAATTATAGTTTTGCTTAAGTGCTTTCATATCCTCTTATAAATTATTTATAAATAATTTGTTTGTTCTGATTTTGCAACTGATCAGGATCTTCGTATTGACATTGACATGACTTGATGATGTTCTACTTACATGCAATTATTGGGCGTGAACTAAAAAGGCGTTCAATTGTAGGTAGTGAAACAGTGTCGTATTAGTTCCATCTCAATTTTCATTTTTTGTTTCTTGTTCTCACTTCCATTTTATTTTTACTCAATATAAAGTCTAATTCAAACAAATGAAATTATTTTATTTAGTATAATATGGCGTTGTTTTGTTGCCTAATGTAACATCGTTTTGATTGACGTCCGACAATGCTATGTAAATATATCATCAAACTATCTATGTAGAAATTTTGATTTATTGTAAAATCAGACCAAATTAATATTTTGATTGCAAAATCAGAAGAATCAATAATTTAATAATTTCCATAAAAAATTGAACTTATATGCAAACCTAAAATTTAATTAAAATTTCGGAGTATACACATAAATTATTTGTTTAAAAGGTGTCTTATTGTTACAAATAAAGGGCCACTCACCTGCAAAATTCATGTGGACGACAATAATGGGCCTACTTTAAGCTCACATTTTGAGATGATATTGGGCCCGTCCATTTTTTATAGTATTTTTTTGTCGGTTATGACATGATAATTAATACCTAACTCACATAGTCATAGTTATTTGTCTTCTTATTAAATATATTCCAAAATTAATTATGACTATGGTCTCTTGTCAATGTACTTCAGTTTTTATTTATTTTTTCCTTTGAGGAAAAGGAGAGATTCAATCAATCGTTTTATGTTTTCGAATGTATTCTCATGAATATAATATTTCGTTGTTAATGATGTTGGTTAATTATTCTCATGAATATAATATTTCGTTGTTAATGATGTTGGTTAATTATTCTCATGATTATAATATTTTGTTGTTAATGATGTTGGTTAATTATTATGCATAATAATCAACATATGTGTGGATAAAATTTAAGATTGAGATAGTAATAAACCATCACGGGAGTTGGATCTCAGCCCAAATTCGTAAACCCCAAATAATTTTGGATCTACCAATGCACTTCGGCCTAACCAATCAATTTTGACTCCTTTTACTCTATTTAATCCAAAATTCGACTCAATATCGATCAATAGGGAGTATTAGCATTGATTTAAGGTAAAACCAAAAAAAAAAAGGTTTCATTGTATGTTGAATCACAAAATTTCATCAAATTGTGATATGCTTCGGACCTTTCGAAATTTAAATGAGAAGTCGTGAAGTTTTAAAAATTCACTAGTGTCCCACAATGATTTCTTCAGAGCTTATGTTGAGTTGAGTTGGCGCACACTTATAAACTTTTGGTATTGTGAATGAATATTGTGACAAATATGTATTAATGTGACACGTGGATGACTAAACGACATCGTTTGAGCATAAGAAACTAAATATTGTGATTTGTCCTTCAAATTAAAAGTGCAAGACAAACAAACAAAATGAATTATTCTCGATGATTTTATAGTGCTCCCTTTAGCACCATATATTCGCCTCTGTTTGTAAATTTGTGCGTGTGTGTGTGAGAGAGAGATATATATATATAATCATAACCAACAAGGAATTAACCTGTGAAATGCTGCAGAAACCTTGACAAAATGGGATTAGATCAAATGGATGTTCATCCAACTTGAACAAAATTAACAACGTTAAATGGTAGAACGACGTCATAGACTAAACGAGTATGATCCTTCATTTAATAAATTAGATAAATATCTCAATGAATGGGTAAATTCAAGTGAATAAAATTCACAAAAAAAAGTTATTAATCAAAGATAGATGGTCTCTAATTTTCATTCAACGTGACAATCAAAACGACGTCCTAAAAAAGGAAATTTGGTAAATAAATTTTCAATTACTTTCAAATCCATTAAATCAATAAGTTTAAATGACAATCAAAACAATTTAGAAAAGTTGTACCAATGCATCCTCCACCATCGCCCTTTCAACTTTAACTTAGTGGCTAACCATAAGGAATTAACTGATTATCGTATTTTCAGAAGAAAATAGCATCTAAATCAAAAGACGCAGAACTTTTTTTCCCTTTTTTTATTGTTAAATAAAGCTGAATACAAGGTAGAATCTCAGATATGCACAACTTGCCATTAAACTGGCAAGTATACCTCCACGCAGAATAAAATTACAGATTGTACAACAGAGAGACAGACTAAATCGACCACTTACACCACGTTCGTGGTTCTAGGAACGAACCCGGCCCTATGACTTCTACTGATTGGGAGGTGAACATACACCTCGTGAACGCCTTGTTTATAAACCTCCCCCCGATCCCTGTCTATGGCGTAGCACACATACACGGTGTCAATAACATTATCCAACACGTGAACAAAGAACCCCAGGACCACCATCAGCAAGATCCACGCCATCAAAGCAATGAAGTATGCATCATCGCCAAGATGCACTGCAGCTTTTAGAAGAACACAAACCTGTGTTTGATCAAACAAACGTGTTATTAGCACTTTTTGGGTAACGATACGAAAAACAAGATTGTGAATCATGGCACCATCACAAGTTGAAGGACTAAACCCAATTCTTTAAACCAAAACACACACATAAATACTTATAAGATGAAATGTTTGTGCATTCTATATATATCAATGAACTATCCATGACACATACATATACAATTTGCAATCAATTTATTTCCAGTAAGATGTATAGCCTACTAAGTTTTGTTGTGTTTAACGGGTAGGTCCAAACCCAAAATGAGACACACAGTAAGACTAAATACTAACTCAATATTCCAGTATAGGCATAATTCGCAGAACAAATTTGCGTATAATTGGCTACAAAGCTAATAGTGACGCAAGTGCAGTTTATGGCTGCCGAAAACAAGTACACAAAAATTGTTTCCAACAGCTTATAGCCGTCAAAAACTTTAAAAAATTTACTGAGACACTTGCAAACACAATGAGCTCAAGAACTGAAACAGACATAATTAAATGTTTCATTCACTCATATAGAAAATATGGATTTGATCCATGTGACTTATGGATTCAATGACACTAGTCGCTATGACAATTGACAGGAGATAGAACTTACCAGTATGGCATAAATTGCTGATAACACGAGGACAATTCCAGAGAGTATTCGAGTGGAAACAGTTTCGACAAACACTGCTGAGAGAAGGTTCCGTTTGAGAAGCTCATAAGTCATCCTCGCAGCACTGCAGTATGCTTCACCAGTTATGGCGGCAAAGTTAATGGTGAACTTGTTCAGAAAATCAACTGCCGACAACAGGGCATTCGCACAGCACCGCAGAATAAGATTGACAATCCCAGATGCATCTTCTTGTCTTGCATTATCAACAATGGAACGAACGATTCGGACAATACAGATGAGCAAACCGGAGAAACATATAGTGCCAAAGGAGGGACCAAACGCATTCCTTCAATTTTGAAGAGAGAAGTCAGAAATGCAAATGAAGTCAAAACAAACACTCATAATTTGGTTATATAGGAAGAAAAATATTTCTACAATCACTTCCCAAAGGCTAGTAATGTCTTAGAAGTTACCACTAAAGCACAATATGCACACACAAAAGTAATTACACGAGTGTTAGAAAAAGTAGATCTATGGGGTTTAATCAAATGGTTGAAAGGTCAAAACGAGAACATCCTTTTATTTACTCTTTCTCTAGAAATGCTACCATCAATTAAAAAGAATAACGCTTTAATTAGAAACTAATACCAAAGTTTGCTTACAAATATTATTAATGAATGAGAAAGTACTTTCTGGGTCAGGTAAAGACTTCACTTTTACTGTGCTGTCTCTCAAATTTCGGAGATTCACACACACAAAAGGTCTCTTTGTTGCTAACTAACCTAGCATATAGTATATTATACTTCATTTTTCTTTAGATCTCTAATTTCAGCATTTCACGCATCAAGTAAAACCCAGCCCCACAGAAACAATAAAGACTTTTTTCAACACCTCAAGCAACACACAGGATCCTATTTCAATGGGAACCTGTGAATGGATCCACCTACACACACATCTTGATTTTACAGCTATATCGGGAGTTACTGCACGTAGTGCATCAAAATGCAAGACAACATTTAGCTCAAGATACTATACCCTTAAACATGTACCAATAGAATTACTAATGCATTCCTAGACTATTGCACTATAGTAAGCTCTCTCTCCCTCCTTGTTTCTCTCTCTTGATAACACGAAATAACCGAAACTAAAACAAGCTCCAAACAGTTAGGAATCTATTGCAAGAACATAGCAGGGCAATAAACTAATCATCGGAATGAAACACAATAAGCATGCATCTGATTAAACTAAACACACTGAACAGAAAGTAAACAGACCCACACATTGAGCAGTAAGTAAAGAACTATACACACTGAGAAGAAAGTAAACACCTCAAAGAGCTTCGTATCCCATGCTTTGGCGGAGAGTCATCCTTGGAGAAATACCACTGTGCAATAGTCCCACTGATCACATACACTTGAGCTTCTACCATAATAGTGGCAGACCACAGCATAGTCAAGATTGCCAACGTGTAATAAGCAGGCACCCAGCTATCCTGCTTCCACACGCAAACATACTCACCATGCTCTTCCAGCGGCACAATTTCACCATTCGAGCTGGAAAACACCAAAAACACAACAATCGGCACATAGCACACGACCAACCCCAAAGTCAGAGCCGGAAGAGCCCCAAACAACCCCAAATTCTTCAACAAAGCAGTAGACGCCACGCCAATAACTTTCACAGTCAGCTCAATTCTATGCCAATTCACCACAAATATCCACACAATCACACCGATTATCAAGAACACAAAAATTAGGACAACAATCCGATAAGCCAAAGGGAAGGCCTCACTGCAGGTGGAGCTCACGGTGCAAGCAACAAACCAGTAAACATTCACGAAAATAGGGACAATCACGAAGAAGGGAAGCGAGGCATAAACTATCTGCTTAGTGTAGTGCTTGAGCAGCAAAAGCACCAAGAACAGAAACGGCACACTCACAATTAGAGTCACTACAAGAGTCCAAACCAAGCTCTCCCACACACTCGAATCAGTAGAATTCACAAAATTCACCAAATCAAACCTGCCTAAATGAGATGAAATATAAACAAAATCAGCTACAAGATTCGAATTTGGGGAAATGGAGCTGTCCCCGACCTCGAAAAGATTCGATTCTGATGAATTTGAAGAAAAGGGCGTAGGGCTACGGACATGGACGGAGACGCAGGAAGAGGTGGCTACGTCGTAGGCAAAATAGGAGATGTCGTGGCGGTGGGGGTTTCGGTTAACGGAGGCGAAGATTCCAAGGGCGAAGGTGGAGAGGAGGAGGAGAGAGAAGAGGATGAGAAAGGGGAGATCTTTGAGGGGGCGAGGGCCGTAATTGTAGGAGATCTGAAGGAATTGGGATCGGTCTTCTTCAGCTTCGGAGATGGAAGCTATGGGTGGTTCAAGAGTGGGATATGGTTTAGAGAGGAGGGGCTGCGTGGCGGCGGAGTCGTGGTGGGGGTCCTCCGGGGTGGTGTCCATGGCGGAGAAGGCGGTGGTGGTGGGATTGGATTGGATTGTTTGACTAATAGCTCACCTCTCGTGACATGGGAATTGGGAATCGGCCTCTCATGGTTCATCTAATTGAAAATAATCTTAATTGGAATTTTACTGCCAAAAAAAAGTAAAATGACAGTAGTAAAAAACTTACCGGGGGTCAAACTAAAATGATTTGTTTGTCGTGGCGAAATTGTTGTGTTTATATTATTTATTAAAAATGTAGTAGTATTTTTTTTTTGACGCTGTTATTCTAGTTCATAATTACGTCATTACGATATGATTGAATAAAATAAATGCTAAACCATATGTTTCGCAATTCGCATGATGAAAATGTGAGATTGAATCCCACTTACTGGTCACAACTCGGAATGGTAGATTTCAAATCTCACCTACAACTAAAAAAGTGAAGGTAATCAATTGATAAAAGAAGAAATAAGGGTTCGTTTGGTTTGTTTGTTAGTGTTCTGATAATGGGTAGTCAGATAAGGTAAACGACGCCTTTTTTCTTTTTTTAAAACATTGAGTATGTGTATTTGGTCTGCCTGTTTATAATAAGGCTGTTTATTATCGGGTGTTTGGACTTCCAGATTACACCTTTGTTTAGTCTCTAAAAGGACATTCGTATCCTCACTTTACCATTTAATTACAAAAATGTCAAAATGAATTATTGTTCTTTTACTCAATGTTAAAAACATCATGACTGCCCAAATAAGCAAATGAAACAATTACTTAGCTACAACTTGATTTTGAAGTTGCATCATAATCCTCAACAATTTGTTAACTTATAATTTATTTGAAGAGTAGTAATCCTCAATTGCTCTATATTCATGAGAGACCCAGATGTATGAATGATGAGTGCCTTAGTGGAGAAAGTAAAAGCATATATTTTCTGGAACAAATCAAAAGGAACAATACATCTGGAAAAAATAAAGGAACAATAAATTAAGAATGACTTAAATTTGTATTTACGCCCGATGAAGTAGAAGGGAAGAACAAATGAAAAAACGTCAACTAGATCCAAAATCTGGAAACCCTAGGCAAGAAACCCAAAATAAGACCGAAACACTCAGACAAATACCAAACGGCGTACGACACTGTAATCGTTGTTGTGATAGGAAGTTACCGTCGACAAATGGGTGCTGGATTTCGACTGTCTCACTGCCGTTGTCAGATGAATGCAGACAGAGTGCAACATTTGTGGAATCGTAGAGAAAGGATTTCCTAAAACTGAAACATGTGGAATGAATGTGAAATTTTGGAATTCTGATATGAGGGGAAATAGGTAATTACCGAAATTATTATTTAATTGCTGGATGGCGAAACATACACAATCGGCATCTCCCATCATGATACACTAAACGCGAATAACAACATTCTTTACTTAGGCTCGAGCCCGTTCAACGGACCTGTCGGAATCGCTAAACGACAGACCAAACGCATGATAGGTAAAGATTAAAACGCCTAACTTGACCTATCAGACAAACCAAACAGACCCTAAGCTTATAAGAGATGTTTTATCACATAGCATCAAAATAAACCGCCCATAGGTAAAGACAAAAATAACTAGGAACAAAAAGATTATTTTATTAATGATACAGCATATACTTGGGATATAGTAAAACGGTTTCTTTTCTCCAGAATATTTCAAGAACTTATGTATTTTGCCACGGCAAACTCAAAAGATGTAGAATAAATATTATCTTTAATTTCATATACTTTGCATCCATGTTGTCAACATAAGTTGCACGGAAACACACATGAGATGTCACTTTCTAATTGAAAACACTAAGAAAACAACTAAATTCGAAAATTTAACAGTAGTACTCCCTCCGTCCCGGACTACTCGCACATTTCCTTTTCGGCACGGAGATTAAGGAATGAGTGTATAGCAAAGTCAACAATTGCGGCTGTAGGTGATAATTTTTACTAAAAATGGAAAGAGTGCAAATAACTTGGGATGCCCAGAAAGGAAATAAGTGCAAGTAGTCCGGGACGGAGGGAGTATTAAATAGTGCGAGGTTTTCATATTTCTATTTCATCAACAAATGATCCATCTTGCCTACATAGCATTCGATGATGCAATAAAATAGTATACGAGATTGAGCAATTAGAGTAGCACGACACAATAGCTCAGTGGTATTCCTCACCTTCGTAAGGTCGAGAGACGAGGGTACGAATCTCAAACTTACCAAATAAATAAATAAATAAAAGAGTAGGAGTATAATTTTGAAGATGGTTGGGCCAAGAATTTGGGCCCAATCCAATTTGGTCCCCCGAATACATAAACCATTGGGCCGACCCATATAAAACCACCACCACACTAGACTAGAGATTCTAAGACACAAGATACACAACCAATCCAACCACTCAAAAAATTCAAGGAGTAGAGTTCTCTCTTTGTAATAAACTAATCATATATCCATAGCTCAGTCGTCGCAGAGCAGATTCCGATGCAAGTGCACCATAATATATATGTATAAAAAGGCAGGTTGAATAATACTAATGAAACCAGTCCAAAAACTTGGGAAAAAATTTCTTATGTTACTGAAATTCTACTTTCCTCGTCCCATTTGCTCTTTGGAATTTCCCCAGAATCCGAAATAATTACCTTCTTCCTCGGCTTCCCACTGTAGGTTCCCGCACTGCCCTCGATGGCATACACCGTGTCCATCCCGTCAATCACTTTCCCAAACACAACGTGCTCTCCATCCAACCTTCATAATCCCAGATAAACGTGAACACTTTCCATACTAAATTTTGCATGGTTGTAACAAACTATCAATGAATGGTTACGATGCCTTACCAGTAAGCCTTGACCGTTGTGATGAAAAACTGCGATCCATTAGAATCAGGCCCTGAATTCACCATGGCCACTATGCCTGCATAAAAACGAGACCAAAAAAATGGATGAGTCAGTTTGCACGACAGTGAAGGCGTATGTTTAAGATGTTAAGCTCTACTAAAGAGGTCGTCTTTAGACCTGCGTGAGAATGCTTCAGCTTGAAATTCTCATCACGGAACGTGCCACCATATATAGATTGATTCCCTTTTCCATCCCCAGAGACGATGTCTCCGCCTTGAATCATGAACCCTGGTATGATACGGTGAAATGGAGTTCCTTTATAGTGCAGAACTTTACCGTTTTTAGCTGTGCCAACCTCCCCTGATTCAAGAAAGAATGATGTTTGTGAAGAAGATTGTAAGAGGGAACCTCATAACCAAAAGTAACGATAATCTTTATTACCTGTACACAGTGCCCTGAAATTCTCTGCACAAAAAAATGAACTTCTCAGGAACAAAAATGGTAGAGTAAAAAAAAAACAGGCGGATAAACATGTTGTACTATTTTCACAAAGTAACAAGATCACTCTATTACCTACAGTCTTCGGCACGACATCACCATATAAGCCAATTGTAATTCTCCCTGTGGATATTGAGGAGTGAAATATGAAATAAAGTCAAAATAAAGCTACACTCATAACAGTTCTGCCCTTCGGAAAATAGAAGGGAGGACAGATGCGCAAATGGAGAGTTTTCTGTGTAATATATCTGAACAATGGAAGGATCCTATACATGCTTCCAAATTTCTTGCAATTAAAAGAATTACAATCTCCACAGTCGACTCCTTACTTTTGACTGATTTTGGAAAGAGCGAATTTTGGACAGAGTAATAAGAAACATACCTATGCGCTGCTTATCTATGTCGACATCCATAAACACTCTATGGGTGATTTCATACAACTCTTCCACCTCTTCTACCCCCTGCAAAGAGAATATGTCGAAGAAGTTAAAACCATTGTCAACAAGGAGCAAGTAATGAAGTGTAAATTCAATAGGGTGAAATTCAAGAATCAAGAGCCAACATTATTTGGTTATTCAAGAATCAAGAACCAACATTATTTGGTTGTCAATAAGGTTCAAAACATGAGGCACAACACATTCTCAGCAGGGCCTCCCTTAAACATCAATCCATATCTTAGAAGTCAAAACAATCAGTTAAAGATGAAATGAGACAAATCATAACATAATAAATATATCAACAGAATCTATCATGAAACCACTCACACTATTATTTTTCAAGACTCTGAGACAATCATCTACATGATACAACAACATGAGGCATGCCCCAACATACAATCTCAACATAATCACCCGAAAACATCAATCCATCTATTAGAAGTCTTAAGCATTTCAGTTAAAGGTGCAACAAGACAATGCATAACATAACAACACAAACTATCATGAAAAGCAAAACTCTTTTTTTTTAATCAAGATTTAGGAACGACCAATCCTCTTCAACTTCTCAAGAAGCAATGATGCAATGCACATTATTTCAACCAAATTATCATCAATCTAGTTACAAATCCTACTTAAAACAATCTAAATGTAACTAGAACATAATAAATCGATCAAAACACTGGTACTATAAATAAAATGTTTCCCCACTTACAGTACATATACAAAAACATTAGCCAAGAAAAGTAATCCCTTTACCATTTACTCAATGCATCAAGAATAAAAATTTACAGCTCTTCCCCAAAATTAATCCATGAATTGACATAAACTAAATTACCCAGACGAGATTAGATCGAAGGAACACACAACAAGCTGAATAAATGATAAATCCCCAAAACAAGCAAGAATCTTGAAAACATCCTAAAACCAACGAGAATTAGGCACTAATTAGTGAGCAAAAACGTCACCTCTTTAGAGAAGGAATAGGCGAGAAATATCAGAAGTAACGCCGCGAAGAAAATCAAAACATTCTTGGGCTGAAACAACGCTGAGATCCCTCGCCCCATCTCTCAATCGATCATATTTCAACAAGATTTTTCACCATCCCTTTAGAAAACGCCTACAAATTTTTTGGGATCTTTTTTCTTGAACTGCACGAACACGACTGTAGAGTGGCCGCTGGAGCGATCGACCGGATAGATTGCAGGAAATTGGAGTAGTAGATACAGTAAATTATTCTTGAGTATTCGCGATGATGATTTTCTTTCACCTAATTTGTTTTTAACTGTCGGTGCACATAACCTAAATACAGAAAAGTCAAAAAAAATCTTGTTTCTTTCTGCTATAGCCTACTGTCATTAAATTAGTTTTGAGAGTATTTTTGTCAGGGCATCAGTAACTCCGTCCCCATTTCCGCCCAAAGTCCCCTCCACGTCATCATTCCTCTACAGTTGCGGCCCACGCCCAACTGCTGTAACCCTGCAGGTTGCGGCCCGAGCCGGAACTAATAAATGACACTATTCACAACTCCAACCTATTTTGAAAGTAAAATAAAAAACGCTGAAAATTTATAACACGGAAAATTTAATTTCATCGAATACTGCAAAATTACAACATATAAATTTTCAAACTGAAAATAAAATACATAAAAACATAACGTCAATGCTGGAAAACGTTGTTGCGAGTCCAAATTTCTTCGATTAGATCGGCTTGGAGGCGAGTGTGTTGTTCCTCTTGGCGCATCGCAGCTGAACGAGCCATGACATTGCGGATGTCGTGAGGAAGGCCCTGCACGGGCGGCTCGGTGACAACGTAGTTACTCCCGGTGCTGGCGAGCGGATCGTCGCTCCACAAAGTGACGTTATCTTGTTCGTCCTCAACGATCATGTTATGCATTATGATACATGCATACATTGTGTCGGCGATGTTTGACCGCTGCCAACCACGGGCCGCTCCCTTCACGATAGCCCACCGCGCTTGGAGGACTCCGAATGCACGCTCGACATCTTTCCGAGCCGCCTCTTGCCTTTGGGCAAACATTGCCCTCCGATCGGTTGTCGGAGCTGTGATAGTCTTCACGAACACTGGCCATCGAGGGTAGATCCCGTCTGCCAGATAGTACCCCATACTATACCGACGGTGGTTGGCCGTGAACTCTACGTTCGGTGCTCGCCCAGCACACAAGTCGTTGAACAATGGAGACTCGTTCAACACATTGAGGTCGTTGTTGGACCCCGCGACACCCAAGTAGGCATGCCAGATCCACAATCTGCAATCGGCAACGGCCTCCAACACAATCGTGGGATGTGTGCCCTTGTGCCCGCTAGTGTATTGTCCTCTCCAAGCCGTTGGACAATTCTTCCACTGCCAGTGCATACAGTCGATGCTTCCAAGCATCCCTGGGAAGCCGTGGGCCCGCTCGTGCATGTCGACCAACTTGCTAACGTCGTCGGTCGTTGGCTTTCTCAAGTACGTATCCTTGAATGCTTCGACGACTGCCCGACAGAATCTAGCGAGGGACTCCCGTCCAGTAGGCTCGCTTACATGGAGATACTCATCGAACATATCTGATGTAGTTCCGTAAGCGAGTTGACGAATGGTAGACGTGCATTTCTGCAACGTCGATATACTTTCCCGGCCCACAGCATCGGTAGTTTGGCAGAAATACGGGTCACGAGCTACAACGGCGTTGACAATGCGTATGAACAAAGGCCTCCGCATCCGGAACCGGCGACAGAACATCTGATCACTCCATCGCGGATCTCTAGAGAAATAATCCGTGAAAAACCGCAAGGCAGCTTGTTCACGGTCTCGGTGAATATACATCTGGGTACGTGGTACCCGGGTTCGTTGTTCGTTCCAAGCTTGAATAGCAGCTTGGAAGCGTTCAACTTCGTTGTTCATTTCTTCTTGGATTGCCGGTACCGCCTTTCCTAACACTCGGGTCAATTGATCTTCGAATATTCTTTGACGAGGAGGCATTTTTTCGAATTCTAGGAAGAGATTTGAAGTTGAATGTGAAGTTGAATGTGTATGAACATGGAGTAGTATTTATAGAAAAAATTTTCGAATTAAAAAAAAAAAAAAAATTGGTTGCGGCCCGGCCCGAGGACCGTGTAACGCTGGGCCGGGACTCGCCAGTTGCGGCTCGTCACCGTGCAACGCCGTCCCGGGCCGTGACGCGGGACGCTCCCCAGGCCGGGAACGCGGCCCCGGGACGGGCCTGAGCCGTGCCGGCCTTCCGTGTAATGCATGGGACGGGCCGAGACTCGCGATTTGCGGCCCGGCCCATGGCGTTACGCATGCTCTCAGGTTGAATAAATTTATAACTAAATTTTTTACCTAAAGTTACATTATACTAGTATCAATAATTCGAAACTAAAGTCTAAATTTATATCCTTATATTTTTCTTAAAAAAACTTTAATGTTATATATTATAAGTGTGGTATATTTTATTTGAAATAATATTTATTTTGTTAAATTTAACGGCCTGTGTTTTGATCTAATTAATCTAATTAATTTAATATTAAATTTTATAAAATATTTTTTTACCTATAATAAAAAAAATTAAATTGAAGCGGAGATGTGTGACATTAGAGCATTAGCAATGGGGCGCCCTAAGGGACGCCCTAAAGCTCGCCCTATGCACCGTCACGTTAGCATTTTATCCTCCTACCCTTCCACCTGCAGTGGGACACCCTAAGAATTTTCTTTATTTGAATATTTAAATAACTACAAAAATTGGAAAAAAAAACCTTCATTTCATTTAAAATTAATACATTACAATACGAATTAATACATTACAATGCATTTCGGCTAAGCAATCCCCCATTGTGTCATTGACGACATCGAATAAGGCTCGCGTCAAGGTCCGACTAACGCCCTCCGAGGTACTCTGAGTGTTTGTGAGAGATTATCGAAATATTCGTATGGAATGTAAGACCATCCACTACGCGTCCCGCGCCGGGCTCGCGTCTCGTCCTGGAGGGACGGGTCCTCCGCGGGACGCGTTGCAGCGACCATCCCGTCCCTAGCCCGCGCCCGTCTCGTCCCGTAGCCCGTCTCGTCGAGACACGGGACGCGCTGTCCCGCCACGCGCCAGCGACACGTGTCTCGTCCCCATGCGTGCGTGACGCCCACTCGCTGGCCCACTGATGACGCAATAATTCGTTTTTTTAAAAAAAATTCGACTTTTAATAAAAAAAAATTCAAACGGTAATATTACCGTTAAATTTTTATTTTCGTTTTTTTAATTTTTTTATATATTTTACTATATAAATAATCCTATTTCATACTCATTTCAAACACAAACACACATTTATTCCTCTCAAATCCTCTCTATCACTCCAATTTCCATCTTCAATCAACTCAAACATATGGATCCTTTTGAGCAAATGCGTCAATTAATGGAACAATCACTCGAAGAAGATCAACGACGAGAGGCGGAGGAAGCCGCGCCACCCCACGACGCTCCCGGAAGTACATCAATCGGAACCGGGAGGAAGCCGCCGCACGGTTAGTACGCGACTACTTATGCGATAACACGATTTGGGGAGATACAAGAACGGTTGGCTATTCGGGCAAGGACACGCGACTCTAGCGCCCACACCCAACTCCAAAAGGATCTAATTGAGCACATTTGGGAAAACTTTGGCGGAGTAGATTAAATTATGTCATTTTAATTATTTTTTTAATTTTAATTATGTCTTCGTTTTTTTTTTAAATTTTAAGTTGTAATGTTGTTTTAATTTTAATAAAGTGTGTTTGTTTAAATTGAATTGGGTTGAAAAAAAATATAAATGAAATTGAATGAATAGTAATTAAGGGGCGGTATAGAGACGGTTAAGGGACGTAGCGTTGCAGGTTCCGTCCCTTAGTTAAGGGATGGATGAAAAAAGGACAGTGGGGCCCTCAAATAGTGCTCAAATAGTAGTTAAGGGACGGTTTAAGAGACGGTATAGAGACAGCGTAGTGGATGGCCTAAGAGATGAGAGAAATGTTCGTATGAAAAATAGAATGGCAAACGAGGTTTAAATAGACAAAAATTCGGAAAAAAAAATGAAAACGTGTTGCATCGTCCGCGCCGTCCACAATGGGCGGACGATGCCCTATCGTCCGCGTATCATCCGCGGACGATCTATAGGGCGCGGATGATGCATCGTGCATCGTCCGCGCACCCACAGTGGGCGAACGATGGCGCGCCCAAGGCATCGGCGGCCTATCGTCCGCCACATTGCGGATGCTCTTAGTAGAAGCGTTATGTATAAAATTTTATAAGAAATCTTGTAAACGACACAAGTACTATGGGCCCACAACATCAGGAAGCCACGAGAAGATGATCGTGGAACTCACAAAAGATTTGACTCTCTAGTTATGTTAATTTTTCGACTTTGTTTAAGATTTTAATTATTTAATTTTTAATGAATTTCACAAAAAAAATATGTGAGACTCGTTAAAGAGAAAAGATGATGGATTGTGGGTGTCATTTCTTAAATACTAATGTATGGTAAAAAAATGGCACTATTGCAGCATACCCACGGCCCATCAATCACAAAAAAGCCCATGTTATGATGTCCCAGCCCATATGTCCATTTCTCTACCGAATTTGCTTTGAACATGATGAAAGACTATGCATGGCCAGAGGCCACGGCCTCACATGAAAAACAGTTAATCATTTGATTTTTATAATATTATTTAGTATTTAGGATCTTGATGATCTTGGAAAGTAGCATTATTTTGTATTTTAGCCTTTAACTAATCAGATTAATACCACAAAAAGTCGTCCCGAAATCCCGAGAAGCTCAACCTTCACTCCAATCTATATAATATACCAATATTATAGTAGTAATCTATAAACGACAATTACAAAATTGCAATTTCCTCTATTTTGTTTTTTTCCCCGAGAAACATTGAATAAGTATTACTATTAAATATTGGGAAATCACACTGGGCAAGTTTGATTTTCTCACATTTTATTTTAATTATTTTTCATTGATTTTAATATAATCACACGTATCTAACGTTAAATATTGCTTGATTTGATTCATAAGAGGCAAACATCTATACATATATTAAAATGTTTTGTGTTTTGATCAACTATCCAATCTTTTTTCAGCAAATAATTAATCGGCGATTTCATGTGTCAATATCATATTTTGAGTATGATTTGCAACTCAAATAATATCTTACTAATACACTCTATAATTGCATTAACTCTATTTAAAAACGTAATAAACACTATGGAAGACTAATGTCCAATGAGTATGTTAAATGAAAACAAAGAAACATATATATCCCCTAAGAAACAAAGAAACACATACACGCATAAAAGATGGAATGTTTGAGCCCACGGACAATATATAGTAGATCAATCTACCATAATCAAAATTAATGACACATTTAGAAGCTAATTATTGATACAATGTGGTAATTTGTGACATTTATTATTACTGTAAACGAATTAGGTAGGATTAGGTTTGTAATTTTGTAAACCAAATGCGACCATGTTCTCATCATTAATTGACAAAAAATCTTTCATTTTAATATCTAAAATATATACAAAAGAAAAATAAAGAGAGTAAGATCTAAGCCAAGCCAAAGAAAGAAGAGAAAAGATAAAATTTCATAATTATCCTAAAACATCATCATGTCTAGGAAGCTGTACAAAATAAAACAAATACTACTAACTAAATTGTCAATTTTATCATATTCTTATTTTCAAAAGATTATAATCACCTAGTCAAGTACTACAATAAATGCACACATTATCCTTCATTATTTGCTCCATAATTTGAAAGTTTAAACGGAGTAGTAGTAAAATAAAATAATTAGCGTCATAAAATTCACACTAGGTAGCCCCACTCAATATTTAAACATAGTATTAACAATTAAATTTTCCAGGCGACTGACAATTGTACATAATTTTTGTAACACCTTATAATATTAAATTCAAAATAAAATTCCTAAATAACGATTCTAGTTTAGATGAAACCCGAAAAGGGAGCATTAAATGTGAGCGTGACATCCAGCGGCACCTGCATCCGCTTTAATATTTTTATATTAACATCGACCGTCAGATCATCAATCAGATCAAAATTAGCCGTCCGATTCATATTAAATGCTCTCACCAGCTTTCTCTCTCTCATCACACACACAACACACAGCGAAGCAACTCCAGCCACCTTCACCTCCTCCTCCTCCTCCTCCTCAAAGAATCAAGCTCACAGCTAAACAAAAGGATAGAGGTAGAGAGGGAGAGGGTGAGTTCAAGAAATGTTTTTCATTGATAAAAATGCAATCTTTTTGCTGCTTCTCTCGTGTCTATGCTGCAAAGTTTCGAGCTTGGGATCAATGTCGTCAGTCGCCATATCCTACGGAGAAAATGGGCCAGTTTTCTGCGGCTTAAAATCTGACGGCTCCCATCTCGCCACGTGCTACGGCTCGAATCCTTCAATAATTCATGCAACGCCGGATCACCTACATTTCCTCGGCCTAACCGCCGGAAACGGCTTCGTCTGCGGGCTTTTAATCGATTCAAATCAGCCCTTTTGCTGGGGAAACACGGCCTTCATTCCAATGGGGGTTTCTCTTCAGACTTCAAGAAATGCAGAGTACATAGAAATCAGCGCAGGAGACCACCATTTGTGCGGATTGAGGAAGCCCTTGTTTGGGAAGATGAGGAACACTTCTTTAGTCGATTGTTGGGGCTATAACATGACAAAAAGTCACGATTTTGATGGGCAGATCCAGTCGATTTCAGCTGGCTCAGAGTTCAATTGTGGCCTTTTTGCTCAGAATAGGAGTGTTTTCTGCTGGGGTGATCAGACTAGTAGCAATGTGATAGGATTGGTTCCAAAAGTTTCTAGGTTTAGGACAATTGCAGCTGGAGGGTTTCATGTTTGTGGGATTTTGGAAGGTGCGCATTCCAGTGTTGAATGTTGGGGTACAAGTTTGGATCTTGAAGTGGGGATTTCTGCATCTTCCTCTGTTATGTATGCAGGGCAGCTCAATGTGGATGCGGCACCGGACGATCCTATGCTGTCTGTGGTTGGGGGGAAGTTTCATGCTTGTGGGATTAGGAGTTATGATAGGAGTGTGGTTTGCTGGGGTTATGAGGTGGATAGGAGCACGCCGCCGCCATTGGGGGTGAAATTATATGAGATAGCTGCAGGGGATTACTTCACTTGTGGGATCATAGCTGAGACATCTCTACTGCCCGTTTGTTGGGGTGCTAACTTCCCTTCTGCTCTGCCTCTGGCTGTCTCTCCCGGGGTCTGCAAGGTGGGGGCGTGTGCTCCTGGCTACCACGAGTTCAACAATGCCAGCGCGCCTTGCAGGTCCCAGGACTCCCACATTTGCGTCCCCTGCAGTGGGGAGTGTGATGGTGAGATGTATGAGGTGATTGGGTGTGGCGGGGAGGTGGATAGGCAATGTGGGTATAATTGTTCGACCTGCAGCTCGAGTGAGTGTGTCAAGAATTGCTCAATGGTGGTTGGTGGTGGTGGTGGTGGTGGTGGGATTAGGAGTGAGAATCTTTGGTCTTTGCAGTTGCCTATTATTGTTGCAGAGATTTGCTTTGCTGTGTTCTTGGTGAGTGTTGTGGCTTTGACCTCTGTTATGTATGTTAGGTATAAGCTGAGGAACTGTAGATGCTCCGTTGACTCCACAAAAGGCAGTGGGAGTGGCAGCTCTTTTAGGAAGGAGAGTGGCAAGATTAGGCCAGATTTGGATGAGTTGAAGATCAGGAGAGCTCAGAAGTTCACCTATGAGGAGCTTGAGAAGGCTACGGAAGGGTTCAAGGACGAATCCCTCGTGGGGAGGGGGAGCTTCTCATGCGTGTTCAAAGGCGTGTTGAAGGATGGCACTGTTGTTGCAGTGAAAAGGGCGATCTTGTCCTCTGATATGAAGAAGAACTCGAAGGAGTTCCACACGGAGCTGGACTTGCTGTCACGTCTAAACCACGCACATTTGCTCAATCTGCTGGGCTATTGTGAGGAGGCTGGTGAAAGGCTTCTTGTGTATGAGTTCATGGCTAATGGCTCTTTGCATCAGCACATTCATAGCAAGAATAAGGAGACGAAGGAGCAGTTGGATTGGGTGAGGCGTGTGACGATTGCTGTCCAAGCAGCTCGAGGGATTGAGTATCTGCACGGCTATGCTTGCCCTCCGGTGATTCATCGCGATATAAAGTCTTCAAACATCCTCATAGACGAGGAGCACAATGCTCGTGTCGCTGATTTCGGCCTTTCCTTGCTCGGGCCTGCAAACAGCAGCTCACCACTTGCTGAGCTGCCTGCGGGGACATTAGGATATCTTGATCCCGAGTATTATAGGCTGCATTACCTCACAACGAAGTCGGATGTGTATAGCTTTGGTGTTTTGCTGTTGGAGATTTTGAGTGGGAGGAAGGCCATTGATATGCAGTATGAGGAAGGAAATGTAGTCGAGTGGGCAGTCCCTTTGATCAAGAACAACGATGTCGAGGCCGTTCTTGATCCATCATTGAAACCTCCATCTGATCTTGAAGCCCTGAAACGGATTGCCAACATTGCTAGTAAATGTGTGAGGATGAGAGGGAAGGAGAGGCCGTCTATGGACAAGGTTACAACGGCTTTGGAGCGTGCACTTGCACAGCTGATGGGCAGCCCATGTAGCG
The DNA here is from genome assembly GCF_004379255.2 of Salvia splendens. Classification (NCBI taxonomy): domain Eukaryota; kingdom Viridiplantae; phylum Streptophyta; class Magnoliopsida; order Lamiales; family Lamiaceae; genus Salvia; species Salvia splendens. The sequence goes on along the minus strand of NC_056040.1, from coordinate 16,308,458 downwards.
AGCAGCCTATACTGCCGACTGAAGTGGTGTTGGGGAGTAGTAGGATGCATAAGAAGTCGTCTCAGAGGTCGGGGAACCGGTCCACCTCAGAGACGGATGGGGCAGACACGGAGGATCAGAGGATCGAGTTCAGGGCTCCATCTTGGATCACCTTCCCTAGCGTGGCTTCCTCGCAGAGAAGGAAGTCATCCGTCTCCGAGTCTGATCTTGAAGCTGCTAAGAACATTGAGGTGAGGAACACAGGGAATGGGACCACGGTTGGGGATGCGTTGAGGAGTCTGGTGGAGGAGATTGGCCCGGCCTCGCCTCAAGAACACTTGTACTTGCAGCACAACTTCTAGTTCGCGTTGGATCAACGCATGTTTAAAATGGCGTCTCGTTGTCAATCAATGACTAACATGGAATGGAAGTGAGTCTTGTAAATTAGCTCTCTCTCAACTAAGCATGTTATGTTTTCTCCAAAGCTTTTTGAGCTAATGTCAAGACTCTTTACTTACAAATGGTAACCTTTTTATGGTAATGTGTATGTATGCATCAAGATTCATTCAATATCTATTGTGTCCACTTATATTCCCTGATTGCACAATACTAGTAGTAAATATCATTAGATGTATGATTAGTCTTAAGGACTAGCTTGTTTCTAGACATGACTTAGTATCGAACCTTTTACATCGTGCAGCAGATGGCTTGCCACGGTGCAGTTGATCGACTAGCTTCAAAGAATAGTTTACACTAGATGTTAGGCAACATGTGAATGAATAATTGCTTCAATCCCTCATTTAAGTTATATATTGTCTGAGTCCTAGACCATCCAAAAACAGCAACAGACAATTTAAGCAAATTTTCAAGTTACAGATCCCTATAAATTCCAAAATACTTGGCAACATCATGTAGCTAATAAATCAATAATGAATTCTTGCCTTTATACTTTTAAGGTTTGTTCTTGATCACAAGAACACTTATTTATCACCTTGTTCGGCACCTCATTTTCTCCATATTTACCATCTTCGATCTCGTGTAAAGGGTTCACCAGATTTTTAAGTTTGTTCATTCGAAACCACTTTGGGGTGCTGTCAATTAAGGTTGAGAGCATGAAAAGTTTATTATTCGTTTTGTTATCGGGTTTCTTTCTCCTTCTTGGAGCTACTGCTACTGCCAAGACTACTAGTTTCTCGGAGGAAGGCCCTGCCTACGATTATTCTGCAAGTATTGAGGTAAGCTCGAATCCACCACTTCACAATACGAAAAAAATTAAGTTTTATGATCTGATCATCGTTAACATGCTGTATATGCTTGTTTTCTTTCATGTATACCAGTGCAAATCAGCACCAGATAGTCCACTCTACAACGGTGGTGTCATGAAGAATCAGACTCTTGGAACGAGAGGGCGCCGCCACTTCAAAATCGCGATGGATTCCCCTGCTTTCACCTTGAGCAATCTCACCGGTGATACGATCTATGCCTTCTCCAGTTGAGTTCACCCTATCTCACCTTCTATATCCATCAAATTATGATTTTCTAAATCATGGTGTGATCAAACAGGTTGGGTTAAGATTTCTGGTGCATATTCGGCCGCGATAAAGGCGACCCTAACGACCGACAACACCACTTTTGCTTGCGTGGGAACTGTGATCGCGAGGGGCGCATGCTGGTCGTTTCTCAAAGGCGGATTCAGCCTCGACTCACCTTCAAACTACGCGTTCATCTACTTTCAGGCACGACACGTTTCAGGGTATTGTATCATTGGAATTTAGACTATGTAAGCTTTAACCTTCTGTTGATGTACAAATTAGCAGAATTCAGATGATTTCCAAATGAATGTATCAGTTTCCAGTGCTTCTCTTCAGCCATTTACTTATCAGCAGTGGAATGCAAACCAGCAACACATGATAAGCACAGTATTTCTCTACATTCTTAGACCTAAAAAACAACGTCGTTTCGAACTTTCTACATGACAATATCTATATGGAAGCAGGAAAGAAAACGTGCTGCCATACTGCACGTATCGGATGTCGATGGAAAGAGGCTGCAGGGTGCCAGTGTCGCTGTAGAGCAAATTTCTCGAGATTTCCCATTTGGATCCGCCATTGCAGAGACCATCCTTGGGAATTTGCCATATCAGGTGAGTGTGTTTATTAACATCACATTTTCTCGTACTTGTGTAAGATGGTCTGAATGATCAAGATTCGTTAGATTGGTCGATACTCGGCGGTGTTTGCTGGTTTTTGAATCGTGATTTTGAGACAGTCGTACATAAGACTCTTTTCTGGTTGCAGAATTGGTTTGTGGAACGATTCAATGCTGCTGTATTCGAAAACGAGCTGAAATGGGCAGCAACGGAGCCTCGACAAGGAGAGGTGAACTACACGATCCCGAACCAAATGCTTGAATTCGCACGCAGAAACCAGATCACGGTGAGAGGGCACAACATCTTCTGGGAGGACCCGAAATACACGCCTCCGTGGGTTCGAAACCTACCAGTACCCGAGTTGAAAACTGCAGTTAGCTCGCGGATACAGAGCCTTGTCTCCCACTACAAGAACGAATTCGTACACTGGGATGTCAACAACGAGATGCTCCACTGGGACTTCTACGAGCAGAGGCTCGGCCCCAACGCAAGCCTAGACTTCTTCCTGACGGTTCAGGGATCAGACCCCCTTGCTCGCCTCTTCATGAACGACTTCAACGTCCTTGAGACCTGCGATGACACGAAATCGACGGTCGATCATTACGTCTCGAGGCTTCAAGAATTCGGAGCAGCCGGGGTAGTGATGGACGGAATCGGACTCGAAGGGCACTTCTCTGCTCCGAATCCGGCCCTGATCCGCGCTGTTCTCGACAAACTAGCCCTCCTCGATCTCCCTATCTGGCTCACGGAGGTGGACATCAGCAAGATATTCGATCAAGAAATGCAGGTTTGTTGATTTGTAACCATTCAAATTAAGGGGGTTTTTTTTTGGTTCGTGTCGAAAATTGTCAGTCCTATTTGTCATACATAACTTACTTTTCAAGAATTCATTTCAGGCCAAATATTTGGAGGTTGTTTTGAGAGAAGGTTTCTCACACCCTTCTGTCAATGGAATCATGTTGTGGTCTGCATTGCACCCCAAAGGATGCTACCAAATGTGCTTAACAGATAACAATCTGAAGAACCTCCCAGCCGGAGTCGTCGTCGACGCCCTCCTGAAGGAATGGCAGACCAGCGCGATCAAGGGCAAGAGCGACGACCATGGCGCCTTTGGCTTCATCGGCTTCCACGGCCAATACCATGTCGCTGTCAGCTACGGCAACAGAACCGCGCACACGACGCTGTCTCTCAGCCGCGGCGACGAAACTAAACATCAAAACATTCAATTGTAGATTTTATGTTGTAATTATAATAAAGAAATGAAAAAAGTAACATTATTGAAATATTGTTCATTATAAGATCTACTATAGCAGACATAACGTAGAAGCTATGCTTGTGATTGCGGCAAAGGAACCAACTTTGGTCGGACACATTTTCCACACATTCACACTATACTTTTGTGTTTGTGCAAATTATAATTGGCCACACCAAGATATTTAGTATAGCAAATAAAACCCAACACACTTTACTAGGAAACATATGAAATACAAAAACCACTACTACACAACATTAAATATACACAATTCAAGAAGAAAAAGACCAAACCCCAAAGAAATTAGAACTAAATTAAAATAAAAAGCTGGGATTCCACCAAACAAAAGCCAAAACTTCATTCCTAGAGAAATGTGGGAGAGCCCAGTATCCTAGAGAGAGAGAGCTGCAAACCCTAAAAACAAGAAATTGAGATAAAGAAAATGGGTGCCGCAAGAAAGCCTAGGTGAATTCCCTATGGCCAAACCAGCCAGCCAAGATCCATCACCCATCATTTCTTGAGACCCTGACCCGGCCACCGAACCGGTTACTCCGAAACTGGACCCGCCCATGTTCGGGTCTGACCCTGATTGCGACGCGTCTGTAATAGTTGCTCCTGACCCTGTAGTTGTCGCTGTTGGCGTTGGTTCTTTTGATGATTTCTGACTGCAATAATTGTTACAAAAATTAAAATTAAAATTAAAATTAAAATTAAAATTAAAATATCTTCTAGATTATTTTGGTGAAACATTTAATAATCCAACTGCGACAATAGACTAGTTAGGTTAGGTGCCATCACTGCTGAAAGAAGATCCAAGACCGCATTTTTATAGCAGTGAATCATTTTTCACTAGATACACATACTTTCTTCCTAATAATTCACACTAAAATTGTTAGTAACAATGCAACTAAAAAGTGTGATTCAGCTGAAAATCTATTTAACCACACAAACATTCAGTTGTTCTCATTTTTAATTTCTAAATTAGTAAATAGTGAAATCAACAAAAATTAATGGAAATTAAAAGATAAAATGAAAACAAATTCAGAAATTTTATACCTGGGCATGGAAGGGCAAAAGGTGATGGTGTAATCGGCGGCGGAGCAGGTGAAGGTGCTGGTGGGGTCGTCATACGCGTAGCTGTAAGATCTAGGGCACACCGTCTTGAACATCTGCGAGTATACCGACGGCCTGCACGCCGCGGGTGAGTTGAACGCGCCGCTGCAGCAGTACTCCGGGCTGCCGAAGGCCTCGCACGCGCTCGTGCACGCCTCGCCGCCCTTGACCCGGAGCTCCGCCGGGCAGACCCGGTTCAGATCCGTCACGCACCCGGTCGAAGCGCACATCCCCGACCCGCCGCTCGCCTCCACGATCATCGGCAGGTTGTAGCCGTCCACCAGGCTCACGTCGTAGAAGTCCAGGCCGCCGCCGAGGGTGAACTCGGCGAGCGTGGCGGGTGGAGCCGCCCCGGATCCGTTGCATTCGGTTTCGCCTGAGCCGCAGTCGCCGGTTCGGCAGGAACCCGGTCCGGATGAGGGAAATGTGCAGCCGGTTCGACCCCAGAACCGGCCGGACCAGCCGGTCGGGGCGGTGAAGGAGCGGGTTGAGTCTTGTGGGAGCTCGAATCCGGTGCTGTCGAGCCTAGGGCTGCCCGCATTTGCGAGTACACCGGGCCATACGGTGTACTGGCATTTGTTCACGAATGTGAACGTTGCTCCAAACGCAACTGTACAAAACAAGACTCAAGAATTAGTAAATTTTGTGTGAAAGATCATACATTGCTACCAAAACTGAGAAAATGGGAAACCCCATGCATAAAAATTGAATCTTTAGAGAGAGATTCCGAAGTGAAAGTTCACACATTGTAACAGAGACAGAGAAAATAGGGAACCCGAAGGCATTAAATCAGAAGCCATGTAAAAAAAAGTGAATCTTTTGAGTTGAGTAGAGTTTTTACCTGTAGAGAAGATGATGAGAGAAATGAAGCAGCTGAAGACGAAGGCAGAGCAAGAAAAAGGGAGATACATGGAAATATGCTGTGCTTATTATAAAACGATTAGGTGAAATAGATATCGGAGGAATGTAAGAAAGGTTAGAATTTGTGTGATTCCATTGTTTTTATGTGAGATATACTAATAAATAAAGAAGAAATGGGCGAATATATACTTTAGTAGTAGAATTATTATGTTTTCAGAATGAGATTAGAGTGGGGAGTGAAATGAAGAGGCTGCTGCTCCTGCCGGCGGTGGGGCGACGGTTGTGGTGGTGGTGGGGAGTGTCACAGCTCGTATCTGAAAAGGTTGTGAAATGGAACTAGAGTGAGAGGGAGAGTGTGGGGTGTGGTAATAATTATTCTATCTAATTGAAATATTTAAAATTCCGCATAATTTAGTCCGTTGAAGGAATTTTAAATATACTATGTTAATTATACTCCTATTGTTTTTCTTTAAAGCATCTCCAATGATGAAGGATATTCAATAGCCCTCACATAGTCTTCCTACTGTCAAATCATCAGCACTAAAATCCTCCTGCCACATCATCTGGACATGCAACTGGACATCCAATAGTCCTCACATAGCCTTCTCATAGCTTATCCACATCACTAATAACAATTATATAATTTAATTTACAATCGTAGCAACATACAGAATTTAATTTACGAGACAAATACGGGAAAATTGAATAATACTATTAAAAATTTAAAAAGTACAATAATTTTTAAAGAAGCACATTAATTTTTAAAAAAAGTACAAAAATTAAAAAGTACAATTAAAAAATTACATAAAAAATCACTCCTCGCCGCCGTCCTCGCTTCCGTCGTCGCCCAGCCCTTCGTCGTCGCCGCCGCCGCCTCCGTCGCCACCAACGCCGCGGCAACTCCCGCCGGTATCCCTCTGAAACCCCTCCAATTCTTCACGCATGCTCCGGAGCAATACGCGAAGATAAGCCTTCTCCTCGGGGTCTACCGCCGTCCGGAAGTCGGCTAACGTCTTCACCATTTGAGCGCGCGTTTGTTGACGCGCGAAGAATTTGAGCTCCTCGGTAAACCTGCCGAGGGGGGATGCCGACTGGACCTCTTGGGACCTCGGGGTGCCCCCCTCGCATCCCGTTGCGCCGGCCTTTGGCCAACCGGGCGAGGTCGGCGACCGAACGAACGAGGGGTCGGGACCTCCTGGGCCGTCTCGGAGAGGTCGTGGGAACCACCACTGCTGCCGCTATACTCACCGGTATAGTTCAGTTTCTGCTTCTTCGGCCAGCCAGCGTCGACACCTGCCCGGAATTTCACCGACTCATTGAGCACAAGGTAGCAGTTCCAGTAGGTGAACTCAAAGTACTTCCCCTGCGGATCGGGGTAGGCTCTCTCCGCAATCCTCCTGCAGTCTTCCTCTGTTTGGCCACTAGTCTGCATGGGGGGCGTTGGCGTACAAACCCGAAAATCGAGATACGCCAGACCTGATGCGGTCCCAACACTTCCTGCACTCCTCCCCGGTGCGCGGTCTCCCTTCAGGGCAAAATGCCCTGTAGGCTGCGGCTATCTTGGCCCACAAGTTGACGATCCTCTGGTTGTTCGAAACGAGAGGATCATCGCATACACTCATCCACGCCTTGGCCAGCGCAACGTTCTCCGCGTCCGTCCACTTCCTCTGGACCCGGCTATCCTCATCCGGCTGCGACGACTCGCCGACCTTCTTGGCCTTGCCCTTCTTCTTAGGGGCACTCCGACCCCTCCCTACTCCCCGGCTTTGAATGGGAGTTTCCGGAACCTCGTTAATATCAAAACCCAACTCCTCTAAGGAGAAGGTCTCATACTGCGTTTATTGTGCATCCGTTGGGGTCGATGTGTGCGAAGAACCGGTGGAAAAATCAAAAGACGGCCGATAGACGTTTTCCAAATCGGGCGTCCCCTGTGGCGGTTGCATCATCTGTTGCGCCAGTGGCTGCATCCCGGGTGCCCACCCCGGCATCATCTGCATAGGGGGTTGCATCGGCGGTACCCCCTGCCAAGCCGGCACACTTCCCCCGGCGGCCATCGGTGGCATCATCTGCTGCCACGGCCCACGGGTACATATTGTAGTACCCGGTCATCGGAGGCCAACCACCTACCACGGGAGCCGGGGGAGTCTGAGACCCGGTCGTCACTGGAGTACCTTCGTAGTTGTTCTCCATTTCTCGTTGTTGATCTTGTACATAAATTAAGATAGAGAGAGTACTCGTTAAAACAAGCGGTGCGAATGAAAATGACGTCCAAAGCGCGTATATATAGTGTTTCGGAAAATTTTAAAAAAAAATTAAAAATCTGACGCCGGTCTGACGCCGATCCGGGCCTACAATGGCGCCGTGAGGATCGGCGTGGGCATGCCGATTTTGACGCCGATTTCGACGACGCCGCTCGCAATGGTTCGGCGTCAGCATCGGCGTCTGTGAAAAATCGGCGTGCCGGTGCCGACGCCGCCATTGGAGATGCTCTTACGTTGATATTTTCATTTTTTATAAATTTCATTGGATGAACTTGGTTTGGAAGTAGTGGTAAAGTTTGAAGTATAAGAATATCTCTACATTTCTTTCGTAGTCTTCCTGATCAATTTTATAATATTGCTATTATTTAGTACTCATAATTGTTTATTTCAAAAATTATATTTAGAATACGCTTTCCATCCACCAAAATTAATTTTATTCTATTTCTGTTAATATGGCTATCATTTTTTTACTATCTCCTTTCTAGTAGTAGGATTTTTTTTTCTATTTCTCATATTCATTCAACATTAACTAACATAGCACTTAAACAATTTTTTTCTATTTTACACTTTATGAATTTATATTAAAAAATATACTTCCTCTGTCTTAAGGTAGTTGAGGTTTCGAATAAATGATAATAATATATAAAGAGTTGTTAAAGTAGAGAAAGAGTAAAATACGAGTGAGAATTATATAATCCATCTATGCGTTCCACTAAGAGCCATATTTTTCTATTTTTAGTCGATTCCACAATGAGAGTCATATTTCAATTTTACTATAAATAGTAATTAGGTTCATATTTCACCAACTTATTCAACTCACATTTTATTACTTTATTATATACTTATAAGTGAAACTCATATTGTATAGACTTATTCAACCTACTTTTCTTTATATTTTTTCTAAAATCCATATCAAATCAAATAGGATTTATATTTTGAGACAGAAGAAGTAAATAAGACTTTCAATACATTGTTATCTCTTATTTTATTTTTTCTCAACTTTAACTATTTATTAGTATCGCTTTTTTGAAATAAGTGTAAAAAATAAACGACTCAATTGAGATGGAAGGAGTATCTTCTATTCTGAAGACTATTGACAAATTGATAGCATAAAGGAGTAGTACTCCATCCGTCCCATTAAATATGCAACATTTGCTTTTCGGCACGAGATTTTATGTAGTGTTGTTTTGGGAGTTAATGAAGAGAGAAGAAAAAGTAGAGAGAGTATTGTTTCCATTTTTAGAAACGTTTCATTTTTAATGTGACAGACCAAAAAAGAAAACGTTTCATTTCTAATGGGACAAAGGGAGTATTAATTGTCACTAATTTATGTTTCGGCCGATGAGAAGAAAAAAGGCGTAATGTATTTTGGGTTCACAATGTCCGTGGCCTATATGGGCTACGGTCAATGTTGGTTTTTCAGAGCCCAAAATTTTTAAGGCGTGAGTATATGAGATAAACTTTACTCTATTCGTCCTATAAGAATATTCACTTTTGGTTAGACACAAGTTTTAATATATACTTAATAAAATAAAAGAAAAGTAGAAAGAAAAAGTAATTAAAGTATTATTAGCTGAGAATGAGTCTCACTTTGTTAGAGAGAAAAAATATCAAAATTTAAAAAGTGTATATTCTTATGGGACAAACTAAAACGAAAAGAGTGCATATTTTTGTGGAACAGAATGGGTATTAATCAATTCACTCAAAAAATAATTAAATGAAAATAGTGCATCTTTTTGTGGGACAGAATGAGTATTAATCAATTCACTCAAAAAATAATTAAACGAAAAGAGTGCGTATTTTTTTGGGACAGAATGAGTATTAATCAATTCACTCAAAAAATAATTACTGTATTTGCTACGTTTGCTCTGTCGTAGTATATCACTTCTAATACTCGGTATGTAGTACTACTAGTAAGATATTAACGTTTTAGGTGCTTAGCTAAAATATTGAAATTATTTTTATATGAATTCGTTTTATATGGGATTTAAAATTTAGAGTGAACTACATAAAATGTCCCTGACGTTTCCATTTATTTCACTCCAGATCCCTGACTTTTAAAAATATCGCCATAAGTCTCTGGCCTTTAACATAATCACGTATCGTATATTTGTAGCCATTTTTAGGACTATAATACCCTTATACCTTGCAGGGCATTTTAGACAAATTACCAACCCTTGCCAGCCTACTCTGCACTTTTGCAGACATTTAGTAGGCCTATTCTACACTTTTGTCAAATTAGTAGTCTGTTATGTAATAATTGATATTCATTATTAAATATTGTTGGAATTCGTTCTCCTAATTAGAGACCTGTTTGGTGGGATTTAGTAAATGTCGGGACTCCAATGGGAAAAGGACCCGATGAGAAAATATTGCATGGCATTTCTTCAATTTGATTAGAATTTTAAAACAACGCCAAACTTTTGAATTCTTATTTCACATATTTTAACCCCAAAAGTAAATTATTATTTGCCATAAGGAAATTTAGTACAGCTATAAAAACTATAGGATCTCTGTTATATTTTAGATTTTATCAAATTAATAGTAGCTCGATTTCCATTTGATTATTTTTCCAATAATTATACAGCTACCATTTTTAGACAGTGAAGAAAATACATTTAACCATTAAAATATGTGTTAATTCATCACGAGCTATAGGCGGCCTATCCATCAATTGATAATTCAAATTGCAAAGCTTAATTTAATTTCAACTCCACCTAAAAAGAATACTTCTCTTTTTTTCATTAATTAAAATATACTACTTGCTTATTTTTTTCAATTTTACTAATTTTATGTTAAAATTTGTGATGAGTCAGTAAGTGTATCATAATTCAACTGGAAACAGTAAATCAATAATTTTAGGGAGAAAACATCAAACAGAATTTGGCCTCGGAAGTGATGTGGCCAATAGTTTTAGGGAGAATTGGTATGCTGCGGGCAACAGTAAATCATGCTCAGATAATTTATCCACGCGGCCACACCTAAATACTTTGAATATAAAATAATTCCATTAATTTTTCATTATTATTATTATTGTTATCATTCAATTTTACAAAATTACAAATTTACGGTTAATATTTTCAGACAGTTTTATCCCATATTATCTCGTTGATTATAGGTGACTAAGCACTTTATTAATTAAATGGGATAAAGAAAATAAAAAAGGCAAACAATATTAAAAATCACTAGAAATGGATTGTTACGTACCTAGACTATAAATACCATATTAATTAGTATAAATACCATACCCATGTCCTTTTTTAAATATTGAAGAATATATCCAAATTAATTAGTGATATTAAAACTACCCCATACTTCAAAAACTATATTGGAGGATTCTTATATGTATTGACCATAATTAGTATAAATACCATACCCATGTCCTTTTTTAAATATTGAAGAATATATCCAAATTAATTAGTGATATTAAAACTACCCCATACTTCAAAAACTATATTGGAGGATTCTTATATGTATTGACCATATTTTCTAGGAGTATGTTGTTTTAATTATAAACCATATTTATTTTAATTAATTAAAATACAATGTTATAAATAAAAAAGAAGATGGGACACGGCTGCAAAGTGAATTTTTAAATGTATTTGTTAAATCACAAATGGAGTCTTGTATAGGTGGCAGCCGCTGACGCACAGTCATCATACTGACGGCTGACGCACAACTGTCAAATCGCCACTGCAGAATCAATGTGGTATGACCATAATGCCCTTTTAGGGTTGAAGAGTCTTTTAGTCCGAAAAAACCTAATACGTGATTATGTTAAAGGTCAGAGTCTTGTGGCGATATTTTTAAAAGTCAGGGGTTTGGAGTAAAACAAATGAAAACGTCAGGGTCATTTTATGTAGGTCGTTCTAAAATTTATTCTTATTTACGATCAAGTTCATTTTCCTGATGGTCAGTTTTGGCTCGACTTTTTACGTGCGTTGATTGCGGTAAATATTGACTATCGAAACCTTATTAAATCCCTTTTCTATATAAATATTTGCCACTCTCTAATTTTATTGCACTGTACATTTGAGAAAAAATTTCAGTCCATCCACAGTTCCACACCACTATTGCATCGTGAGGTGGTGTGTCTAGGCAATTACTTTTTGACAAATAGTAAAATAAAAGGGTCACCTCCAACTAAACAAACATTTATTAGGAAACATTCATTATATAACTATTATGGAAAATTACACAATCTTAAATATGAAAATTACTATTATACATTATATTGCATATTTATATATGCACGTAATCTTTTAAAATATCTTAATGTACCGAAAAAATATATATATAAAGCAGTTGATAATATTTTTTTATAGATATGATTTTCGTTTTCTTTTTTATTTATGTATACATAATATAGTATATTAAGTATGGGTCCTAGTATATATATATATAGAGAGAGAGAGACTATATATACTATTATTTAATTTTTATTTACAAATTAAGCTGTTGAGTAAAATATATAATCGTCTATATATAAAAAATTAAATTATGGTCATATTCTTTTAATTTATGTAAAATTAAGATTGTGTAATCGTCTATATATAAAAAAATTAATTTATGTGAAAAGGAAATCATACCCATAAAACAATTCTGACAAGTGTGATATGATTATATATATTTTTATTGATAGTTATATTTATATTAGCATGTATAAATATGCCATGCATATAAGAGGCGAAAATACATATTTAGATTATGCAATTTTTCATATTTTTTTTATTGTCGGTACATATAACATATTTTAAAAGATTATGTGCATATATAAATATGGATGGACCATTGAAATTTTTTCTCCATTTCTCCATTTGCAAAAGTACATTTACAAAATGTATAACAACTTCAACCACCAAAAGTACAGATGAATCCACTATGCTTAAAACGTGTATTTTAAATAAAAATATTTATAAAATTGAAGCCTAAAAGAGTTTGGAGTTATATCTTGTTTCGTGAACGCCAAATGTATTATAGCAATACTCCTATTATACAATTTTCATGAACATAGAAAGTACAGTATACAATTTGTTTACTGACGTTTTAGACTTTTATTTGCCAATAATTGTACATTATTATAGAAAAACAAAGTAGAGTATGTTGGAAATACGAATACCTTATAGATATGAACACATGCATATAATTTAAAATTAATCATCATTTGGATGTTTAACTGGTTTTTTAATGGGTCCCATCTTGACCAGAGTTCATGTGAATCGAGTGTTTAGAATAAAGTGGATTTAATTTGACATACTACTATTTATGCAGCTACGGCTCACCTCCCAAGACCACAAATACCCTTCCACAAACTTTACAACTATAAAGTCATTTTGACAAGGTTTTAGGGAATATGTTTATGCCAAAGTGGAATATTTTTTTCTCTTGTCTCTTCCAATAAATTGTTATGTTTAGTGAAGTGATTTTATTAAAAGGTCATGAATCAGAAATTGTATTTCGTGTTGCAAGTGAGAATGCAAAGATTTGATATGATTCATTGATTACATGAAACGTGTTCGAACATTGATTTTTCGAACAGTTATCATAATTTATTTCTTTTATTCTATTTAGTTGAAGCATTTATTTTTTACAGGGATATTAAGAAATGAGTGTTTAGAGATTAAGTGGAGAATGAATAAAGTAGAAATAAGAATAAAGTAAAAGAGAAAGAAATGGAGTAGTAAAGTATGAAAGTGAATAAAGTTTTTTCCCTAAAAACGAAAATAATGCAAATATCATGGGATGGTTCAAAAATGAATATGGCTCAACTATAGCGAAATTGATAAGAGTATATTTTTTCGTATTGCCCAAACTCGACATCCATAGAAATAACAGACAACACAGGTATGCATAGAGAACAAAAAATGTATGCAAAGAGGAGAGGAGTAATAACAAAATAACAAAATCATGGTACTAAAAAAATACTGAAAGTTCGTTATTAATTATATATAAATAAAAAATCCTTATTTGTATATAAATTATCTTCAAAATGTTTAAAAAGGATCTAACTTTTGAGAAATATACACACCTCTGGAATAGAAAAAAAGCCTTTCATTTCCGTCGAATGATCCATATTCCGGATGAATATTGTTGGCTGCTAGGTTTTAAGAGTGTCATCTGGTACAGCCGGAACATGCTAATCATCGCTATATCGATCCAATTTTATCGGATGCGAGGGTACAAAAACTATTCTTCACTCATCACCAATACAGAAAGAGAACGGGATTTGAATCACCAACAATTCTTCTCAATTAGCGACTGCAAGTTTCTCTCGTCAAAAAATTTACTTACACAAACAGAACAACGTCAACGATAAGTCGATAAGGTGGCATAGCACATACCATTTCTAATGCCTGAAGCGTAATTTTAAGAAAATGCAAAATTACTATTCACAAAGATGCTTCATATTCATATGCTTGCATCGTCTCATTGGTGAGGTGATCATGCTTGAATCTAATTCAAGCACCTAGTTCATTACAAATTGATCATTCTTCGTATACTGTGATTGCGTTTCATCCTGATACAGACCGCCCAGTATCAGATATACAACTCATGAGACCAAAAACGTTGATAAAGTACTTATAGAAGGAGCCAAGGAGAGCAATTGAGGGCTCTAACCTGGTAATGACAGCATGCTGCGGCGCCTCCCAACGTACATCGTACTTTTGTTCACTAGAGGCAGCTGTGCTGATTCCTTCCGTGTTGCCAGAAATTTCATGCTGCAAATAACATGATATGCACGAACCTATTAACCCTGTTTTCGTAGGCAATCTTGACACATAATGCATACTAGCAAAATCGAAGTTCAAACGTGATATAGGAGAGAGAGAGAGAGAGAGAGAGAGAGAGAGAGAGAGAGAGAGAGAGAGAGAGAGAGAGAGGCAAAGCAAGCTGCTTCACTGCACATCAAATATACAAACACAATTCAAAACAATGAAGGAGAAAACTTAGCCAATAAGTATATAATACTAATCAATTTTACAAGAATTCTATAACAATCACAAAGCCAATAGCAACATGATCTATTTAGCTTGCAATTAACTAAATCTCTACTTAGCAATTCAGCACCAACAGCTCAGGAAAAGCAGGGGAAAAGTTGCAACAAGAAAGGAGAAGATATCATCAACTTTCCCAAGTAAAACAAGAGAAAATTAAGCAACGGCTGCACAACCAGTACTCCATTCAACTTCATGTTTATCTAGAATACTTAGGCACTCTTTGGTAGAGGAGTTATGATTAGGAGAGCTCAGATAGCAAATGTGATGTGCTATCTTTATTGTGGATAATACAGTAACATGGTATCTTCAGATAGAATACAAAAAAAATTTTCGTACACAAGATGGTAAACCAGCTAGCAATTAAGTTTGACAATGTTAACCTTCATATATAGTTTGACAGATGATTATGTCCTTTTAATCATCATTCCCAAATCTATTTTAAGCCTTGCATACTACTCTGACTTCCTACAACCTTCAATCCAATTTTGTACAGCAAGTTTCTTACCAAAACAAAATTTTCCTCTTCAAAAATCCAGTGTCAACATAAAATAGTAGAGTAGATCACCAATGAATTGCTGAGCTGTATAGCAATACTCTCCAGCAATCACGAAACTCATTCGGGAGGTACCCTAAAATCTAATACAGGCCATATTGATTCCTGTATCAATATTGAGAGGATCCTCCAAGAAAAACTTCAACTTCGATGGCCTCTTCGCAGACGAAAATTTGCACATATGTCCCACCAGCATTTTGCAACATTCTCCCAATATTGCCTCGTAATCGAACCCTTCCAGCGGCTGCCCCTCCACAAACCTCCTCATCTGCCGATGCAGCACCTCGCGGCTCACGCCAAATTTTGGCCACCTTGAAGCAGTCCCCAAGCTTCGATTCAAGAGAATAGGATGAGATTTCGCCGGAAACAACGAGAATGAATATGTCATTTTCTTCTTAGGGATGGGTGGTGCGATCTTGTTCTATACCCAAGGAGGTAGATGAAAGAGGCGAAGAGGGAAATAATGACGATGAGTTTAGATGGGGTGAGAACGTGGAGGGGGACTAGGCTGCATATCTTCAACACGGGAACCAACTGTGAGGAAATCGAATTCCCTTCCAGCCTAGGACTGCAGAGGAGGAATGCGAAAGAAGAGAAAGGAGAGGTTCATTGGAAAATCCATCCTCAATCATAATGGTTTTATGAGGCAGACAATGTATCGTAGCTCCCCCACCCATTACCATATCCAAAAAAATGTCTGTTTTTTCAGCAAGCTTCAGCAGGCTGCTGATTTAACACAAGCCGTCCGTACGTAGTACCATACCTACCAAACATATCTAGTTGCCAAGATAGCTCCACTATCATAGAATTATCACCCCTACCAAATGAGGCTTTAACAGAACTAATCTCAGGCAATTCGGAATCATGAAAATTATTAAAAAAACATGCTTCTATTCTGTTTCTAATACTACTAAGCATCAAATGCAGCAATGCAGTTGAATATTTCAAGGCAAAGACTGTGTCCAAACTCTCAGGCAGCACAAATTTCATTTATGAACATAGCAACAAAATGGATCATTAATCTAATACAAATCCTAAAAACATTAATCCAAGAAACCTTCTTTTTTCCTTAATCATACAAAGCTCTCAACCTAAACGACACCGACATGGAATTTCGTTACCATGAGCTTATACACAAGCTCATCACTCCACCAACTAAGTAGACTAGTTTGTATAATTTCCCCCATTCTATTGCTTCGTTTTTCCTCTAAACCAACTAAGATCACAATATTAGTTTTCCTGACGGAGGAGGATAAGTTCATAAACCAACAAATAAGTCAAGACCACAAAAGTTGACATAACACAAAGGGGGAATAGTTGACAAACCAACAAATTAAGTCACATAACACAAAATTAGGGTTCCGCATGGAGGGGAAAAGTTGACAAACCAACAAACTGAATGAAAGAAATCAAAATTAGGGTTGCGCAGAAAGGGGGCAAATAAAACTAACCTGGTGTAAGGCAGG
Source organism: Salvia splendens (assembly GCF_004379255.2). Taxonomy (NCBI): domain Eukaryota; kingdom Viridiplantae; phylum Streptophyta; class Magnoliopsida; order Lamiales; family Lamiaceae; genus Salvia; species Salvia splendens. The sequence continues at coordinate 16,291,826 of NC_056040.1, read as the reverse complement.
GGGCAGAAGATGATAGTGTAATCGGCGCCGGTGCAGGTGAAGGTGCTCGTCTTATCGTCGTAGGCGTAGCTGTAGGAGCGCGGGCACGCGCTCTTGAAGAAGAGCGAGTACGCCGACGGCTCGCAAGTCTCCGGCGTATTGTACGCCTCGCTGCAGCAGAACGCCGGATTGCCAAACGCCTCGCACGCGCTTCGGCACGCGACGGTCTCCCTGGCATGCGCCACCGCCAGCCCACGCGGGCACGCGCCGTTGAGGTCGACGAGGCAACCCGTCGAGCTGCACCCGCTGCTCGCGGTTGTACCCCCCTTAGGGATTATAAGCATTGGGATGTTGTACCCGTCCACAAGGCTCACGTCGTAGAAATCCAGCCCTTGATCTCCGTTGAGAGTGAATTCTGCCAGCGTCGCCGGAGGAATCGCGCCGGCGCCACCGCAATCCACCCTCCCCGAGGCGCAATCGGCGGTGGCGCATGAGAATTTGCCCGTGGAATCAGTGGCGCAGTGCGTCCGGGCCCAGACCCGGCCCGACCACGATTGGGGCGCCCGGAGCGTTCTGGATCGCCCGCTCTTGAGAGTAAAGCCGGTCGGGTTGAAAACCGGGCGGTCGGCGCCGGTTAGTATACCCGGCCATATCGTGTGCCGGCACCGGTTGACGAACTTGAACGTCGTCGTTTCGACCTCTGTAAAATTCCGATCAAACGAATTAAACAAATGGAGTATCACAAAAAAAACGAATATTAAATTTAAAAGAAGATGAGAGATTGCCTGAGAAGAAAGAGAGATTGATCAAAAGCAGCGAGAGGAACAGGGTGGAGAAAAGCGGACGGCTCATTTGGAAGATTGAATTGAAGAGAAGTTGCAGGTGATTATGCTATATGTGTTTTGAGTTTGTAATAGTAATAGATTGAGGCTTCACCATTTTAGTTTACACTTGCAAGTTTTTTCTGGAACAAATTTAGTGAGAAAAGTAAAAGGTGGGATTTTTGGAAGGTTATGTTCATGGCTTCTTGCTTTACACTTATCTACTTTTCTTGTTAGATTTATGGATAAATGAAGTATTGAAATTACCTGAAGTGGTGGAAAAAACTTGTTTAATTTGATGTATTTGCGATTTAATAATATTTCAATAACAGAAATCATGGAGTATATTTCTTCCACCAGAAATATGTTCATCATATCACTCTGGAGAGTTAGTTGCAAATAGAAACAATTTTTTTATTGGGCCTATCCACTGGGCTGGGCTAATGTTGTTTTGAGTTGGGCTCAAGTTAGACACTTCCGTGCATCTAATATGGATTAGAGTCATTGCAAAATTGCATGGCACTATGCATATGAATGGAGAATATCATTATTGATTTATTTAAAAAAGTAGGAGTAATAATACTACTACTATTAATTAACGACAATAGGAATACCTAGTAGTACATTTTATTTACAAGAACAATAGTGTAGATAAGAGTTGAGACTTTCCATTTTTCCGAAGACACATAAAAGTATAAAAAACTAGCAGATGCAACACATGTTCAAAATGTGACTAGATTCAGTTTCTATTGACTAATGCAATACTCTTCATTTTGCATCAATGTAGCACAACTCTTACTAAATTAATAGCAACACCTAAAATAATTTCAGCTTCAAGTATGCAAATGCAGAGCAAAATCCCCTCAAAAAACTGTAGTACTCCTATAAAACAAGATGAAGTCCATGTATGTGGTCATAAATTTCCACCTTTCCTCAAAAGTTTTGAAAACACAATATTTACAGAATAAAAGGACATTTAGCCTATAAAAAAGGACAATACAAATAACATTCTACAGCTAATAATCACAAATTGCTTAAGAACTTGTTCATAATTCAACTCGAAGAATAAAATAGGAGTTAAGTAATGGGGGTAATAGAATTGGTATTAACACACCATATTTCTAGGCAAAATAAAATATATCCCTTTTAAAGTTTGTCTATCACTACTTAATACTCTCTCTGTCCCACTCTGTGTCCTATATAGACTTGACACATGTTTTTAAAAATGTAAAAAAAAAAATAAAATCAATTCATCAAAAATAGAACTAGTAGAAATGAAATATGAGACGTTTCAAAATGAAAAAGTGGAAAACGTAATAGGGGTGAGGGCAATACGAAATACAATATATAGATATAATAATTTTTTTGGAATTTTTGTTTTCCCGCTGTCGGTGCCAAAAAGAATGTTTTGTATGGAACCATTTTCTCTTCAAGATGATAAACAAGGTTACATTAGGTACTATATATGTTTACAGCTTTTCTGGATTTGATTTTGCATTCAATACAATGTAAGAATCCTATGTATCTAAAATTCCTCCCATCAAATTCATTTCCACTGAGAACCTAAGCAAACTGAAAATCATTATTCCCTTGGAACAAAGCTAAAATCTTGCAAATTGTCCATTGTCCTATTGTCTTAGAGGCACACATCACATTGACATGAAGCACATAATTTCATATTTGTACAAGCTTTATCTAGCTCAGTTTCGATTTTGAGAGCTATTCGAGAGACTCTGCAATGCTGGTCGGTTTCAGCGAAGACGAGGTATTTTAGTTTCAACCTTTCCGTGGCTTCTTTTTTCATGTTTAGAAATAGATCCGCCATGAAAAAATGGTAGTCATTTTAAAAAGTTTGTGATTTTATTCAACTATTTTTAAAATTTATGAAAAATATCAAAACTCATCCAAAATTTATTATTTTGAAAACTTATATATGTTCTTTAATTTATTTTAGTACACACTATATGATCATATACAAAATACAACTCCAAATAACAAATATCTCCACAAAGATATTTGATTGTATGTTCACCAACGTGGTTTTAGTTTGAATCAATTATCATATTGGACATGTTGATTATTAATTCAAAATCCAATCATCCATGTTAAAACAACTCCCACCCTATGGACCAAGAAGGGAACTCATAAAAATGATTATGCTAGTTGATGAAATGACTTTGAATCAATTATTAAGCATAGATAATGTTGGCACCAAAAGTTGTTCCAATTAATGGCACCATTTATTAAATTGCAATCTCGTCAAATCATTATAACAATACCAATGACCAAAAATTGAATTTTATTGTGAGATGTAGTAACTTTAGTTTTGCATACTACATCCCCAATGTCCGCCGATGATGTAAAGCTTCTGTCTTACCAGCAGATCCACGACAGTGAATTGAGTTTCGTGGAATTCAAATATTGGGAGGTCTATCTTGTAGTGCAGACTTCCGCAAAGTTTAGTTCGTGTGTTGGAGCTGGCTGGCCGAAGCGGACGAAGATCAATGCCTTCGGGGAGTACAGCAGCAGTGTTGGTTCCCACGAACTCCCTGACGCCGAGGCAGAGTTCCCGACCCCTCAATCGTCTTCCCGCCGCCGTCGCCCGGTTGGGCAAAAGACCGCGATGCGGATGGCAAGGGGAAGCGCCAGCGGGTCCGGACCCGAGGTCCAATCGGCAGCTCCTTCCCAGATCGATCCCGAGCTCCCCTCACTCGCCCGCATACAACAACATGATTCACTTTTAATCACCATGGATAAGTGGTATGCAACGACTGACCCCTTATATAAGTTTATGCTGAAGGATGTCATCGACAGTATGCGGCGCGATTTGGGGATGCCACCCCTGCCCGACGGGCCTGGCGGCGAGGACGGCGAGGAGTGAGACGGGGGCTGCATTTGTCGAAGCTTTAGGTTGTTTTTTTTAACTATGTATTTTTTTTAATAATTATGTATATTTTTTGTTTTAAATAGAGTGGTTGCATTTTCTCCGTATTCATGTCGAAATTTTAATTCCGTAAATTGTTTAATTTGGTGAATTTGAGAATTTTTATTATTGTGGATGTCCGTAGGGATGTCCGCCATTGTGCAGTGGGATGTCCTTAAGACGTGGCGTGGCAGTGCAGTGGGATGTCCTTATGACGTGGCAGGAGGTGTTTTTGGGAAGTTCGTCGGGATGTCTGTCAGGACATCCATCCCACTGTGGATGCTCTAAACATTAGATCCAAGCAATCTGCGATACATAGGCAAACAAGTCTGCCATGTGGCAGACTAAGGTTGAATGTGCTCCTAACTCTAAGAGTCCTCATTAGTGGTAGGTTGTTATTTTAATTAGGGTTGTCATTTTAGTATAGTCCATCTACTGCATCCCTAAACACTAGATACTTATATACGTGGGTAATAAGATTTTATATCTAAGTTATATTATCTTTAGTTAATATGTTCTTTAATTTGGGATAGAAAATTGGATTTCATGTTCGAGATATGAAAGCACAGCAAATATTTTGTGTACTAAAAAGAAATATGTGAAAATATTGACCCAACAAAGTCCCTTTTAATCATTTCCATAAACATAAATACATCGCACCCCAATGTGGCAAAGTCGCATATTTCATTTTTGAGTGTTTCTTAACATTAATTTTTGGTTAAATTAGTGTTAATTATTGTCATCATCATCAATAATTATAATATCAAAATCTGTCTCTTATGTAACTTTGCGTGAACGTTAATATTGCACGCTAGATATAATGACCATTTTTTTCCGAATTATTGATATTCTCTTAAGACATACATACTCATATAGTCATATAGTGTGTATTTAGACATATTAACTAAAACAAAAAATAAAATAAAAAAAACACAGCTAACATATTTATGCATATAATCGATGGATGGAAGTTCGCTATTTATAAGGGACAAAAAATGCTAAAACGTTTTAAATATGGTTAAAGTGCACACAAAGTAATTAAATAATAGTACGCATTAATAAAAATAAAATAAAAATATTTTTTTGAAATTCAAAGTGGTTTATAACTTTATATTACCTGAGTCATGATCATAGAGACAGTCAAAAGGGAGACAAATTTTCAGAGAATGTTTCTGGTCCATTGTCACGGTTTATCATTTCTCCAACAAATTTCACAATCACTATGTTTCTGATGCACATAAATAAAACCATAATTACATAACATGTTCATATCTATGAAACAAAATTAAAATGTAAAGGTTTATCTTTGGGAATAAAACGTACCGTATTATATTCAGTTTGATTAATTATTGATTTATTTGGAGTATATGATCTTAAATTTCTTTATCCTTTTGCGAGGGGTGGGTGAATAGTGATTTTCCTTGAAAGGTAAATCCAAAATTTTAGAATGTACCCTTTAATTTCTACACTAATTAAAGTCATAAATTAATTGACAGAATCAAATTTAATAATTTCTGTCACACACACAAAAATGTACTGTACTGTAATATTTAATGTGTCTGGAAGAAAAGACAAAAAAGAAAAGGTAAACATAAGGCTGTATAAATGTATATGGGTTGTATGGTTTTGCCAAAGAAGAAAACAATGAAATTAGAATGGAATCTAAATGATTATTTGTTGAAGTTTTGGTACAAAACTATGACCTTTTTAAAAACAAGAAACACACATGTTTTTTACTTTAATTGCAAAAGCGTAAATAAAGATAAAAACTTTTTCTTTTGTTCATCTTGTCTATCGTATAACTCAATAAACTCTTGAATAATTCCATTAAAATTTTGAAATTATATACTTTTTCTATCTTAGATTTCTAAAAGTTATGTTTTGTAATTGGTCAGATTATGAAAGTAACATACACATGTAAGATTATTTGTATTTTCAAAAACAACTTAGGAATTATAATATATTTAAAAATTAATAATGGAGTATTTTTTTTGCAATACTTATGAGTTATGAGAGCTACATATGAGTAAAAGCTGTAAACAGTTAAAAGTATTATTGAAAAGCATGCCTGTACCATTTCATCTTCTTGAAAATAATGAATAATGAATAATGATTAATAATGATAAAAGTTTATTCTCTATATCATAATTTTTTCCTATATGTTGATAATTGTCAGAACTGTACTCCATTCTTTACAAAAACTGAAGTTGCTAAATTAAAGTAATTGCAAACTCACATGATGAACTAATGTAACTTTTTTTAGTGTTTGGTTCCAAGCATATAGTACTACCTATTCGCATTAATTATACACTACAAATACTACATCACATCTTAGTATGAGTAATTTACATGATAACTCGATACTATATAAAACAAGTGTAATTAAAATCGGAAAATAAAGTTTCTATCGTAGTAACAATCCATCATTTTATCCCTAATAACTTGGAGTAGTATATAATGCAACAAATAATAATGTATGCGTTGCATTGAACTAATGTGAAAATAAGACTATTTTAGGGACTAGCTGTGCAAAGAATCTCGAGCCCTCATAAATTGAGTAGCTTCCCAATTTTACCCCTCTGATTAAGTACAGTAAATATTATTCTTAGCAAAACGACCACGCCCGTTTAGCTGCAATCATTTGGTCTATTTTCTCATTATTCTCCATATTAACCCCTTATTTTTATTGTTTTATTTTATGTTCTAAAAGAAATACAGTAGTACTATCATTATGTAAATACGTATTTTGGAATGCCCCAAATATAAATATTTGTCGAATTCGAATTACTCCACCGCATTGTAGGCTACTGACGATATCTAAAATTATTAATCAGTATAAATATTACTAGCAAAAATAAAAAATATGAAGGAGAAGGGAAGGAAACAAATCGGAGTATTTTTTACTCTTTTTTAAAAGAAAGGAAACAAAACTAATCTCCCACCGTGACATGTATGAAAAGATTAATTAACAATTAATCTCGGAATTAGAGACCCCCTCGTGCGGACAGGACTGTCACGCTTATACAACTAAGTAACATTAAACTAATACTTATGCATCACATAAACTTATATTTAATCAAAACCCTCCCACACTATAAGACAAGACCATCATATTATTACAAATTAAATAAACTTAAAAAAACAATCAAATCCTGTTCTCCAAAAAAAATACACCTTACACAATAGCGCTTTGAACCTCTACAAAAGCGTGCTTTTCTCCCTTCCCAAAGTCGCTCTTCACCATTATTAAAATTCCCCCCACCGTGTATATATATAGACACACAGGCTTCTTCAATTCATGTTGCATTGCAAACTCACATTTCCGTAAGAGAGTTCACACTAAAACACAGAAAGAGAGATGGAGTTTTCCGACAAGACGGCGGAGAGCACGGTGGTCGGAAACTACGTGGAAATGGAGGCCGAGGGGAAGCTCTCAACCATGAAATCAAGAATCTCGAAGCTCTTCTGGCACGGCGGCTCCGCCTACGACGCTTGGTTCAGCTGCGCTTCCAACCAGGTTCCTAATTTTCTTCGATGCTATAAAAAAAAGATTAAAATTTTTTTGTTGAGAAAAATGTTGGGGAACAAATTCGAGCAGTCAAGTAATGGGTGTGAGTTTTGCAGGTGGCTCAAGTGCTGCTGACGTTGCCGTATTCATTCTCGCAGCTGGGGATGACGTCAGGGATTTTGTTCCAGCTGTTTTATGGATTGCTTGGGAGCTGGACTGCATATCTCATTAGCATTCTCTATGTTGAGTATAGGACTAGAAAGGAGAGGGAGAAGGTGGTTTTTAGGAACCATGTTATTCAGGTAATAATAATAATAATACAATTATTTTACTAGGAATTTTTAATTTCATGTTTTGCTAATTTGGGTTACTTTTTTGGGGGGGAAAATAGTGGTTTGAAGTTCTTGATGGGCTTCTTGGGAAGCACTGGAGGAATGTGGGCTTGGCATTTAACTGCACCTTCCTCTTATTTGGATCTGTGATTCAACTCATTGCTTGTGCTAGGTACTGTTTGTTTTGAATTTCTGTTGATTTAAAGTTTACTACTATTATATATAGTTGTATGAGAAATTGGTTTGTTTGAAACTGTTGTGCAGCAATATCTACTACATAAATGACAATTTGGACAAGAGGACATGGACATACATCTTTGGGGCATGTTGTGCAACAACTGTTTTCATCCCATCTTTCCACAACTATAGGATTTGGTCATTTCTTGGCCTAATCATGACCACTTACACAGCTTGGTACCTCACCATTGCATCTCTACTTCATGGCCAGGTACCAACTCACTCGCTTCATTTTACTTATTCGGTTACGACGAGTCACTAATGATAATTTGTTTGCGCCGCGTCGTCTATAATATAGGTCGAGGGCGTTACGCACTCGGGTCCAACCAAGATGGTGTTGTATTTCACTGGAGCCACAAACATTCTATACACATTTGGGGGACATGCTGTGACTGTGTAAGACATTTAAATATAAAAATACTACTACTACTACTACTACTACTATTACAAATGCTGTGTCTGGTGGGGGTTAAAAGGTAGATTTGCAGGGAGTTTTGAGATTCTTTAAGCTTTATACAAATTTAAAAGGGACTGAACATTGACAAATATAGACATCCAGACATGGAATCAAGTGAGCAATCACTTTTATTTTTCATAAAACAATTCTTTAAAGTTCAATGTCATGCCTTTTTCATGCTATATTTAGTCGTTTTCAAACACTGCCATTTCCTTAGGCGTGCTAAGGTGAAAAGAAACGCACAACACTTTTGCCCTTTGGAGAGTGTATCTATAAAGCCTCACTTTTGTTCATATAAAGCCCTTATGATAAAATTGATGCAAGTGAAAAAGGTTGAAATATTTGTATTGACTCAATTGTAAAGTCCTAACATAAATGCACACTCTGTCCTAATGAGCTACGAATGACATTACACAATAAAGGGTACAGATTTCTTTTTAGTAAGAGCAATTAATGAAGAGATAACACCGTCTCTAGGTAGCAAGATGTGGGGGGTTGTGTGCTTTAGTATTCAATGCTGTGAATTTATTGGGTTTTTTTCAGACAAATCATAAATGTTGGATGTTTTTTTGGTGTTGGGACAGAGAAATCATGCACGCAATGTGGAAGCCACAGAAATTCAAGGCCATTTATCTCTTAGCAACACTATATGTGTTGACTCTGACCCTCCCCTCTGCATCAGCTGTGTATTGGGCTTTTGGGGATTTGCTGCTGAATCATTCCAATGCTTTCTCTCTCCTCCCAAGATCTCCATTCAAGGACATGGCAGTAATCTTGATGCTAATCCACCAGGCAAAATCTTGAAACCACACCATTAGTAAGGCCATTCATTGAGGCCATCTGTTAACACTAATGTTGTTTTTTTTGTGCAGTTTATAACATTCGGATTTGCTTGCACCCCGCTGTATTTCGTGTGGGAGAAGGCCATAGGGTTGCACGAGTGCAAGAGCTTGTGCAAGAGGGCGATGGCGCGGCTGCCAGTGGTGATCCCGATCTGGTTCTTGGCCATCATCTTCCCGTTCTTCGGCCCCATCAACTCCACCGTCGGATCGCTCCTCGTTAGCTTTACCGTCTACATTATCCCGGCCCTGGCTCACATTTTCACCTTCAGATCAGCCGCAGCACGAGAGGTAACACCCACATTATCCCACAAATTTGAACTTTAATACTTATCGAGCTCGAGATCAAGAGGTTAATTTGAGCCTACATATTTATTGGCCTAATGCAGAATGCGGTGGAGCAGCCTTCGAAGTACTTTGGGAGATGGGTGGGTGCGTATTTGATCAACATATTTGTGGTAGTGTGGGTTCTAATTGTTGGATTTGGGTTTGGTGGATGGGCTAGTATGACTAATTTCATTAACCAAATCGACACATTTGGGCTTTTCACCAAATGCTACCAATGCCTACCTCAGCCGCCTCCAATGCCACCTCTCAGGGCTAACACTACCCATCACCACGCCCTTTGAGTCAATTCAGTAAATGAACGATGAAACAATTTTGTGCCGTTCTCTGAGAAAAAAAAGTGTGTAATTTTAGTGTGGAGAGCTTTCTTTTGGTTGTACCTTTCAAGAAGAGTCCAGAATGTTCAAGCCAAAACTATGGCATTATTGGTGAATTAATCCACTGCCTAAATCGTCTCTAAATGGTTCCCGCGAAATACAAATTCACTGCTCGACTATATTACTGATTAAAACTTCAAACAGACAAAAATGTTCGAGGTTCATAAAATGTTTTGTTATCGAAGAACTCATCAAATATTCGAAAGATTTCTCTCCCGTTAAATGATATCAGATTAATCATTTTATATCAACGTCGCTATTAAAATACTCACGATGCCAAACAAAATTGAATCGATGTTGCTTTTGTAAATTAGCTAAGTTTTGACATAACATCACTAATTCGGATCAATTTGGGACTTACAAATAGGGAAAAAATATATCATTAACATATTCGAGAGAAATATATCATCAAACTATGGTTTCCATCTCCGGTCCTAATCGATTTTGATTCAAGCAAGTTAAAAAACAGGGGAATATAATGAACTGAAAAATGGCCAATAGAAGAAACATTTAAAATAGAGAAACACTCAATTCATTTGATAGATTGCCAACCAACATGTTCACACATGTACGCATGTATACATTTGTGGACAAAAATAGAGATAAACCAACATCACATTCAAAATATTCAAACCCTAAGGAAACATGAGAAATCTGGGGAACAGACAGTAGAGAAAACCAAAAGTGTCTTGCCCACACCAGAAATCTCATTATGCAGTACTATATGAGAAACCCTAGACCACTAGACCAGATCAGAAAACAAAGATAAACATAAACCAAGCTCGGAAACAGCTACTGACGGAGAAGGAAGCAGATCTAACGGTTAGAGTTAGGGCACTCGCGAGAGAAATGCCCTTCCTCACCGCAGTTGTAGCAGCCGCCGCCACCACGGCCTCCACCGCCACCACCACCGTAACGGCCACCTCCGCCACCACCACCACCTCCGGTCGGGCACTCCCTAGCCATGTGACCGTTCTCGCCGCACTTGAAGCAGCCGCTGCCGCCACCGCCACCTCCTCCGTAGCCACCACCGCCACCTCCGTAGCCACCACCGCCACCTCCGTAGCCGCCGCCGCCACCTCCGTAGCCACGATCCCTGCCTCCTCCTCCGTTGTAGCCGCCTCTTCCGCCTCCGTATCCACCGCCACCACCGCCGCCTCCGCCGCGGGTGCTGCCCTGCACAGATGCGCCATCAGGTCCGGTCACGTTGGCCGCCTTGGCACGGCCGTCGCTGCCGTACTCGACGGTGTATTCGACGGCCTCGCCGTCGCCGAGGCTGCGGAATCCGTCGGATTTGATGGAGGATTGGTGAACGAAGAGATCCTCGGTGCCGTCATCGGGAGTGATGAAGCCGAAGCCCTTCTGATCGTTGAACCACTTGACAGATCCCTTCTTCACTTCGCCGTCAGACATTGTTTCCCAAACCCTAATTTCACACTCTCTCACTTAATAAAACCCCTTTCGCTCTCTATACCTTTGTGTTCGTCGGCTATCAGAGGCGTGGCTATTTATATTTTGTTTCAGCACGCCACGTCATCGGACTTGATTTTGTTATTCAACTGCTTGAAAATTACGAAGTGGGGTCCGTGATTTTTTTCCTTTTTTTCTTTTTTTTTTTAATAATTATCTCTACTGGGGAATCGAAGTGACGGGTGGATTTTGTCGTGGAAATCCAACGGCCAATAATATGACCGTTCGATTCTCGATTTGATTGCCATTCATTTATTTCCCCTCCCTTATTTAGAGAAAAAAATCATTAATTATACGCTCTCGGGATAGATTTTAAGCAAATGGATACAAACGAATCACAGTAGAAAAATATGATTATTAGCTATGGACGAAAAATCACAATGGAAAAATATAATTATTATTAGTAGCTTCTAAAGATTCAAGATATTGAGTTTTTTTTTTGCTGGTAGTATTTTTTATTGAATAATTCAGTTTACCTAAACATGTTAAAATGTGGAGTTCTATTTAGTTATACTCTCGGTGTAGGATAATAATAGAAATATAATGATTATGAGTATAACTAACAAATTTAAAATTTTATTATTCGTATAAAGATTCACATATATACGCTAGTATACGAAACATTTTTATTTGATTTATACCATTATTGTTTACACTTCGTATCTTGTGAAAGCATTTGGTTAGAGTGCAAATATCTTATTTCATTTATATCAAGGTTTTTTTCTAGGACAAGATCCACATAATTTTTTATCCAAAATTTGAATTGATTTGTGTTAATATTATTCTTTGATGTTGCAATGTGAATGTAGTTGCTCCAAATATATCTCCGGAAATGATTAAATTGAATATATCTACATTTTAACTGCTACAACTATTATTAAGGGATTTTAGGATATATCATCATTTCATTTCATATTCAAGTCTGTCGTATTATTCCTTTTTTACGGAGTACAGTACTATACAAAACTAAATATTCAAAATTTCAAAATTACATATAAGAAATGTAAAACAAAATGTAAATGATTCTATGACTGACTAATTGAGGAAGGGTGACACACAAAAAATTAAAAATATTAGTAATTAAATGGATTAAAAAGCAGTAGAAATATATGCGTGTTGAAATGGATATAATTGGGCACTGCACAGCCAGCTTTGTAACCAACTATCTTTTTGCAGTATCTGTTTGTGCAGAGTCTTCACGCGCAAAGTTACTGAAAGTGAAACTGTAAATTCAAAACTAGCCAGCTTCTTTATTTTGAAAAAAACCATGAAACAAGTAGGCATCCATATTGGGGCGCCCTATGCGGCCCCGCCACAACAGCATTTCATTCACCCTTCTGGGATGCCCTATAGGCCGCCATATAATCCGTCCTAATTATTTTATTTATTTTAATATTTAAAACACTATAAAAATTAGAAAAAAAAACTTCATTTCATTAAAATTCAAACATTACACTACGAAATAAAAAAAATTACGAATTCTCAATGGCGGTTACGGTCCCAAACTTTTTTCAATCATGTCGTTCAAGAGATGAGCATAGTCTTGTTGGTTGCGCATTGAGGCCTGTCTAGATAGAACCTCATTGAAGCCCATCGGTAATCCTCGAACGTGGGCCGGGCCGCCGTGCTGGAGCTAGATCCACCTTCATCATCGCCCCAATCGGTGACTGAAGCACCCTCGTGTTCGGCTATCATATTATGCAAGATGATGCACGCATACATGACATCGGCGATGGCGTCCTTGTACCAGAACCGCGCCGAACCCTTCACTATTGCCCACCGCGCTTGGAGCACACCAAATGCCCGCTTCACATCCTTCCGCGCAGCCCTTGTATCCACTGATAAATTGGCATCTCCACGCCATCGGGAAATTCTTCCACTCTCAGTGCGTACAATCGATGCTCCCTAGCATTCTAGGAAAGTCGTGTGTCGTCTCGTGCATCTTCATCAGGGCCTGACAATCCTCAGCAGTCGGCTTTCGCAAATAGGTGTTGCTATAAGCCTCCACAACTCCCCTACAAAAATTCTTCAGGCACTCCCGGCCAGTTGTCTCCCCGACGTGAAGGTACTCGTCGAACATGTCTGTCGTGGTGGCGTAGGCCAACTGCTGGAGTGCAACCGTGCACTTCTGCAACGGCGTAAGTCCGGGTCTGCTGATGCCATCTTCCCGATAGTGGAAGTATTCATCACGTGCCTCCAACGTTTGGACAAGGCTGAGAAAAAGATCTCGCCGCATTCTAAAACGGCGGTGAAAAACCGTCGGGGCCCACCGTGGTTGCTCGTCAAAATAGTCTGCGAACAGACGTTGGTGAGCTACGTCGTGCTCGCGGCGGACAAACGTCCGACGTCTAATCGGACGTGGGATCCGCACCGTCTGGGCCTGCTCCACCGCTTCGCGCTCCATTTCGGCCAAGCATTCCGCCGCAACCTCATGAACGCAATCGAAAAGGCCCGAGTAATGCCCTTCGAGGTACTCCAGTCGTCGTCGGGTCTTATTTTTTTCAGTGAGAAAGATTGGGAGTGAAATATTAGTGTGTGGGGGAAGGTGAGAGGTGGGAGAGAATTATAGGTGTAGGAAATGGAAGAGAAATGGAGGTTTAAATAGATAAAAATTTCAAAAAAAAGGAAAACGAGTTTATTCGTCCGCGGTATTGTCCGCGTGACCCGGAGTGGGGCGGACGATACTGCAGACGATGCGTGTTCCGACGCCATCCTTCCGCGGACGATGCATCGGACATCGTCCGCATGGCTAGAATGGCGGACGATAGCCCGCCCGATGCATCGGGCGGACTATCGTCCGCCCCACTGTGGATGCTCTAATATTGGTCATCACACAATTTTTTATGAATCTCACACAATTTTTTATCACAATTTTTATTTAAAAAATAAAACTACATCAATCTTTACTTAAGAAATGGAGTTTATTTTTTTATTTTTCTATTTAGTAATTATACTTTATTTATTAAATTTAATTAAAAAATCATTAAAAAATCTAAACTAGCATTTTATTAAAAGACAAAAAAATACATAATTTAAACATTTTGAACAATTTTAAAAATCAGACTCCTTTTTTTGAACAATTAGAAAACAGATATATTTTTTTCTGGAAAGTGGGAAAATATTTTTTTATTTTAATCAGTTTTATTAATTAAAAACCGATTTTTAAAATAAAAAAAATTCAAATGCACGTTGCCCAATCACGTCCGGCCACGTCACCTGCTCGCTGGCATGGACGTGCTCGATGCATTGAGCAGCGTCGTGCCAGCGGCGCGAGCGCAGCGACAGACAACGTCTTCCGTGCCGCTGGCACGGACTGACGGACGCAGTCCGTCCACCGTTGCAGATGCTCTTATGCTTGGATTTCAGTTATTACATGTTGTATAATTTCACTTAATGACTAGATGACACTTTGTTCTGATTTGTAGTGGCTACTTTGTTGTCATCTTATAATAAAGTGACTTTTGATTTCAATTGTTCTTATGAAATGCAAAAGTGTTCTTTCTATTTGAAAAATGTTTGTGAAAATAATACTCAACCGCTAAACCATTAGAGCATCCGCAGCGGTGGCGGTTGGCGCCACCGCCGTCCGTGCCAGCGGCAAGGCGAAGGACCGCCACCGCTGCAACCGCGCCGCTGGCACGGCGCTGCTCGATGTATCGAGCACGTCCGTGCCAGCGGACGCACACGTGGCAGTCTCCCATTCGCCAACGGCATAGCCGTTGGTTTCAAACATTTTTTTATTTTTTTTTTAAAAAAATCGGATTTTTATTAAAAAAATCGATAAAAAAAAAAAAAAAAAATTTCACTTCCCCAAAAAATTATATCCGTTTATAACCGTTTTTCCCCACTTTTTAATTTTTTTTATTTTTTTTACCCCAAAAATACACACTTTCATCTATAAATACCCCCAATTTCACTCCAAAAAATTCACACTTTCACTACACAATTCTCATCATCAATCTCTCATATCCATTTTCATCTTCCTCTCACACCCTACAACACCACTATGTCCGGTAACGACGACAACCCAAGCGGCTCTCACGGTTGGAACCCCGAATGGTTCGGTTCGCAACCGTTTCATAGTCCGGAAACGGAATATTCGGCCCCTCCTCTCACCCAAGATTCGGGCGTTCCGAGTGGCTACCGGCCATACCCAATCGACGATCAAGGTGCCTCCGACGGGCGCTACGGGTGGACACCGGAGCCTAGGCCTCGCGCCCCTTCCCAAATGCCGAATCCTCCATCTCGCGCCGGTGTCCGCACACCGTACTCACCGGCGGAGATGGAAAGATTGTTCAAGGCGTACTTGGAAATCTCCGAAGATGCGGTGGTTGGAACGAACCAATCCGGCGATCACTTTTGGTGGCGCGTCTCTAGCCGGTACAATGCACACCGGCCGCCGGGAACGATCGAGCGCAACGAGAGTATGGTGCGCAACTGCATCGGCCGAGCCAACGAAGAAATTGGCAAGTTCAACGGCTATTTCATCCAGGAGTCCCGGAATGCCGGGAGCGGCCGAAGCGAGGTCGACATCATCACCGCCTCGCTGAGCACCTACCAATCCATGAACGGTAAGTCGTTCAAATATCTTAGCGTTTGGCAAGAGACGCGGACGCACCCGAAGTATAAGGGAGGCATAACATCCTCCTCTAGCGTCTCCTCCAAACGCTCACGGTCGGCATCCCTATCCGACGCCGGCGAAGAAGTGGCTAGCCAACTCGCCGAAGCTAACTTGGGTAGCCCCGATGCCCAACCAAGCGGTTCCCGACGCCGACCGCAAGGTAGGAAGAAGGCGGCGGCCGAACGACGTCGCGCCGCGACTCCATCTGCCCCTGCTCCCGAACCCGCACCCTATGTTCCACCTCCACCCCCGAACAACTCGTTGTGGGCCCTTTTGGCCCAACTCAATTTGGCCGATAGGTCAACTATGACCCCCACGCAACTTCAAACGCACGAGTCCATGATATTGGGTCTCCAAAAACAATTGGGGTTGGTGCCGCCGGATGCGTAGTCTTCCTCGGGTTATATTAGCCAATAATTATGTAATTTTTAATTTTTAGGAGTTTAATTATGTAATTTTTAATTTTTAGTATTTTAATTATGTAATTTTTAATTTTTAGGATTTTAATTATGTCTTTTTATTTTATTTGTAATTTGTTATTTTTATTGTGGTTTTTTTAATGAATTTTAGTATTATGAAAATGTTTTTGTGTAATTGAATTTTATATTAATTGTGCTCGTCCTTGCGGAAGAGCACAGTTGTGGGTGTTGTGCTCTTGCCAGAGAGCAGGCATGAATAGTACCGCCCGGGCCCACAACCGTGCCGCTGGCAAGAGCACGGTTGTGGATGCTCTTAGGCCACCCGCAACGCGTCACGCGGGTGGCCCGTATTCCGTCACTAAGGGACGGGACGGCGGCGTGACGTGTTGCAGCGCCCCGTCTCGTCCCCAGCCCGTTCCGCGTTCCGTCCCGCCGTGACGAATGGCGAGACGTCTCGCCACGCGCCGAGGCGACGTGGCGCGCTCCGGCGCCATGCTTGACGCCCACTCGCCGGCCCGCGAGTGGGCATCGTCAGGCTGACGCAATAAATCATTTTTAAAAAATATTAAATTTAAATAAAAAATATTAAAAATGAAAAACGGTAATATTATCGTTATATTTCCGTTTTTTCATTTTATTTATTTATTTTACTCTATAAATACTCATAATTCATCCTCATTTCACACACAACTACACATCTATTTTCATCTAACCTCCCATCACAAAATGTCTGGCGACGGGAACTCTGGCGGTGGCGGCTTCGGCGGGTTCGACATCAATGCGTTCGGCGACTGGGGGCATGTACAATGTCCTCGGTGGTGGTTCCGGTTCGTCGACGCCGGGCGAACCCTAATAAGAAAGAAATTTAGAATGTATTTAAGGTTAATAAATGAAAAAAAAAACAAAAAAAAAGGTAGTAATCCGTTGTATAGGTATATTTTGAGTGGTGTGTAAATTTTGAAGTCAAATAATTATTTTGTGTTTTTTAAATAATAAATAAAATGTCAAAATTTTCATCTAAATGGACTGGGGAGAGGGACAACCATCTCCTATTCTCATTCTTTTGTGACCTTTTGGGGGTGGATCGACAGGCTTACAACACGTCTCTCCCCAATTTCATCCCTCGAAATACGATATTACACTAATTATATAATATTTTATTAATCAAAATTCAATAATATATAGTCAAATTGTTATTATTGCTATTATTTTAATGGGGACTACATAATATTGGCATATCTTGATATTTTAAATTAGTAGTATAATTTAAGCTATAGAACATTGTATTATCATTGGTTTTAAACTTCAACCATTGATTATAGATTTTTACTCAAAGTGTTAATATTAATACATTAGTGATTCCATTTAGTATAATTTTCTAATTAACTATTGATTTAGTTATCGTAATATAATAACTAATATTAGTAGTTGAGTTAAAAACTCAAATTATAGTATTAGATTGTGAGACTATAATATGAAAACCTTTATTTTGATCAATATAATATATTAATAAAATATATTTAAGTATTTGAAGAATAGGATGATTATATAAATACTCCTACAAAATAATACTAGTTTGTGAAATTAACTGATAAATTATTTTGGATTTATTTTATTAATTTATCGTGTTACCGATCATCATTAACGTCTTCTTAGTGGTGCTTGAAATAGGAATTAATTAAAATTGTTATTTGTATGATTATCATAAATAGAAATGATACATCGGTGTATAGAAATGATACTCCCTCCGTCCAGATTAAGAGTCATTTTTGCCATAAAAGTCCGTCCAAGTTTAAGAGTCACATTTAGAATTTTCCATATTTGGTCATACAATTACCCCATTCTTCACCAAAATTACATAAAAATGTCATTATCTACATTAAAATAACCCAAAATAAAAATCAAACATTTAATTAACCCCAACCCCCAACCCACCTAACCTTACCCTCATTTGACTTTCATCTCTCTCTCTCCCTCTCCACCTTCCCGACTGTGTTTCTTCGATCTGGAACGAAACCTAATTGTCGCCTCTGATTAATCGCCTCTCTAAACCCGTCGTTACTCCATCACCGTTGCCTTCTCATGGCCGATGAATGGGTTACAACGCCGGAGTTTTAATCGTTGCCATCTTTCGAGGCACCACCAGAAACCTTAATCGTCCCTGAAACACCACCGGAGGTCCTTGACCGGTGGGAAAGCGAACGAGCGGTCGGTTGGTACCACCGATCGGGAAATCGACGACCGTTTGGTGGCGTTGATGGGTCTGAAACACCTCCACCATCTGAGGTCGTCCAAGAATTTGAATTTCTTCCACTGGCTGGGGTCTTCGACGGATCTGAAACCCAACCACCGTCCCACCCCTTTGCGGACTCTGAAGCTCAACCACCGCCTTCATCAAAGGTGGAGTACACCGAGAATGAGAAAGCAATGTTGTTGATCTTGTTGCCTAGCATGAAAGATTTCCTTTAATCTGTGAGTATTTTTCTGAGGTAAGCTACCCCCCGTATAGGGTTTGGAGGCTGTTTCTATGGAATTGATTGAGGAATATTGCTGCCTTGGCTATGTTGGAGGTTCTGATTTTGTGTGATGATTTGGAGGCTCTGATTTTGTGTGATTGGTCCTCTGTGATGAAATTTTTCTGAGAGATGCATGCTATTATGTGTATACACTGCCTTGGTTGGATTATTATGCTTATAGCCACCCCTTTGATGGTTTGGAGGCTCTGATTTTGTGTGATTGGTCCTCTGTGATGAAATTTTTCTAAGAGATGCATGCTATTATGTGTATACACTGCCTTGGTTGGATTATTATGCTTAGAGCCACCCCTTTGATGGTTTGGAGGCTCTGATTTTGTGTGATTGGTCCTCTGTGATGAATTTTTTCTGAGAGATGCATGCTATTATGTGTATACACTGCCTTGGTTGGATTATTATGCTTAGAGCCACCCCTTTGATGGTTTGGAGGCTCTGATTTTGTGTGATTGGTCATCTGTGATGAAATTTTTCTGAGAGATGCATGCTATTATGTGTATACACTGCCTTAGTTGGATTATTATGCTTAGAGCCACCCCTTTGATGGTTTGTAGGCTCTGATTTTGTGTGATTGGTCCTCTGTGATGAAATTTTTCTGAGAGATGCATGCTTTTATGTGTATACACTGCCTTTGTTGGATTATTATGCTTAGAGCCACACCTTTGATGGTTTGGAGGCTCTGATTTTGTGTGATTGGTCCTCTGTGATGAAATTTTTCTGAGAGATGCATGCTATTATGTGTATACACTGCCTTGGTTGGATTATTATGCTTAGAGCCACCCCTTTGATGGTTTGGAGGCTCTGATTTTGTGTGATTGGTCATCTGTGATGAAATTTTTCTGAGAGATGCATGCTATTATGTGTATACACTGCCTTAGTTGGATTATTATGCTTAGAGCCACCCCTTTGATGGTTTGTAGGCTCTGATTTTGTGTGATTGGTCCTCTGTGATGAAATTTTTCTGAGAGATGCATGCTTTTATGTGTATACACTGCCTTTGTTGGATTATTATGCTTAGAGCCACCCCTTTGATGGTTTGGAGGCTCTGATTTTGTGTGATTGGTCCCTTGTGATGGTTTTTAAACAAAAACCCACACTTACAGCAGTTACACCTGCAATTCATACATACTGCAGCTTATAGGGCTGTAATGCAGCCTATATACCTTAACCCAAAATAAAGGCTACAAACCAAAAAACAAGTTTACATCCTAAACACCAACCTATTTTGATGCTTATACTGTAAACCCCATGACCCAAGTGCCCTATCTACAACCCTAACACATTGCTTAGATGCCCTATGTGATATAAGCCACCCACATCATTCTCAAGGAGTAATAGATACTCCAAGCTTTCCCTTACCAGATTCTCTTCAACCTCAAGTGAGGTAGGAAGCCCCACTGTCCTACTCAACCTATCTTTGTTCAAGTGGGGTATTTTGTAGTTGTTTTCCCCATGGACTTGTAGGATCTTGCTTAAACAGCTTTGCAATGTTAGGAAAACCTTGTTCAGAGTTTGTGGTGTGAGTTCCTCAAAAGAACTCCAAACATTTGCCAACAATTCATCTATATT
The DNA here is from genome assembly GCF_004379255.2 of Salvia splendens. Taxonomy (NCBI): domain Eukaryota; kingdom Viridiplantae; phylum Streptophyta; class Magnoliopsida; order Lamiales; family Lamiaceae; genus Salvia; species Salvia splendens. The sequence continues at coordinate 16,271,398 of NC_056040.1, read as the reverse complement.
GATGGCTAGTTTGTCATCTTGTAGTGACTGTATGGCCCTAAAAAAGCCAAGGCCCAGCACATTAGTATCTGGGGAGTTGGCTGGTTGGCTAATTAGATGGAATTTAAAACCATCTATACTTGCAATAGCCTCAAATTGTAAGTCAGAGGATTTCAGGTGGGGTTTGGCATTATCTTGTTGGATGTATATCTCCTTGCTTGCATTGGCTGGTCACTTAGCCTTGATTGTTGGAATAATTTGTGCATGATTTGTGATTGAATGCTTAGATGACTAAGTGATGATATTACTAATGTATGATAGTAATGTGAAACAAATAAATGTATATACCTGAATAAGGAGACATTCTCTCATGGCTTCTTTGTTAACTGATGGGATAGGCTTTGTCTCAAGTGTCCCTCTTGGCCTATTCTTTAACTTCCTTTCGGTTGGAACTTGCTGTGTGAACGGAAATATACCTATTTTACCATCAAAGATGGTCTGCCCATCACTGCCAAACATTGGCCTACTGACAGCACACATGAACATCACTTTAGTGATGAATCTTTTTTACTTACAAGACCTGTAAGGCTCATCCTCATCCGGCAACAGGTAGTATATGTCTGAAGCCTTTGTCATGTAGAACCATTTCTCATCGATATGAACAATGTTGTGCATTGCATGATAGAGAAGCTTACCTTCAGCTATGGTTGGCTGAATATGAGTAAGACTCCATCTCATTCTTGAAATTTTGTTTGCATCAGTGAGTGCAGGCTTATGGCATTTGTATGTGGTCTTATCTTGTTATCATTCGCCCATTTGCCAGCTGTGGACTTGCTAACTTCCATCTTAATAGCAAGTTTTCTTATTGAGGTTCTCTCAAGCATAGACAAGTGTCTAAACTTGTCTTCATCAAGATTTACTTTACCTTTTGTCTTACTATAACCTGATGCTTTGCCTTTCATGACAACAAGTTCTCCTTGTTCAATTTGATGATTGGCTATCATCCATAAGTGGCTGGCTGTCCTTGGATGCACTTTGAATTTTTTGGCTGCATCTTTCAATGAACCATGTGGAAGTACTCCAGCACGGCGTTGCTGTTGAAGGAACTGCATAATAAGGTTCTTCTCTTGGCTGCTCAAACTCAGAGAGCCCTCGGCCCTTGCCCAAACTCTGCCTCTTGAAGAGGCTGTGCCTCTGGAAAGTGATCTGCCTCTGGAAACTGCTCAGCCTCTTGAAACCAATCTTCCTCTTCCTCTTCAAACAGCTCCTGCTCCATCTCTTCCTCCATCTCTTGCTCCATCTCCATTGCCCTATGATGAGAATTTTCTGAGGGTAAATTAGCTATAAATATGTGATAAGGCTAATTTCAAGCATAAATATAGGGGTGAAACTCATTCATTTGCGGGGTCTAAGACAGGTATGTAGAAGGTTTTCGCCAGATCGAGGAATAGAGAAGGACAATTACATGGTCCTAGGAAACTGGTGAATAAGTGAGCAATTTGAAGAAAAATTACAAGACGGAGGAAATCAAGGGGCTGAAGGGTAGAATGGAGATTTCTACGAAGGCTTCTAGAAGATTATGTCCGCACCTATATAAAGAAGAAAGCATGCAATCAGAGGGGACTTTCTCGGTGGAGGCCTGAAGACCAGATTGTTGCTCTAGCTCACTCTTTTCTACATACCTTTGGGGTTTTATCGGGAAATTGTAGGGGTCTGGGTTTTACTTTGCTAGTTCGTAGTTGGGCAACACCGTCCTCGCGGAAGGCGAAGATACACTTTAATCGCTTTCATTTTACTTTACCGTCGCGAATTTCACCGAGCTTCGCCGATTCGAAGCTCGGCACTGTTTGCTGTTGAATTTCCGTAGTTTATGCAATTTCTATTTTCTGTGTTTGAGCTGCTGTTGATTTCGATTATGGAAGTTTATCATTTTGAGTTTGTTGCGATCGCTGAGTTGGATATCTGAATTTCATGTTGGTTGCTGAGTTTGAGTAAAATCGTTGAAATCTAGCATTGATCGGAGCAGATTTGTTGAATCTGAGACTATGGAGTTGAATCAGGTTGTTGTTGCGTTCGGATTGCTTGGATCCGGAGTGGGTTAAGCATCCGACGTTTGGATCTGAAACATAGTGATCGAGATTTATGCCTAGCTTTTGTGTTTTCTTTTCATTCCGTCTAGTATATGTAGATCTGTTTTATTTCTGGCTGTTTGCAAGTTTCCGACGTCCGAATTTCTATATGCTGTTCGAATCTAGATACATGCTCTGTTTTCTTCATGTTCGTGTTTAATTCAACTGATGAGATGCGTGTTGATGTTAGTAAAATCCTTAGTTAGTTAGTTGCAGCTTTCCTTCCGTACTTGATATTTCTGGAAGTTGGTCCCCACTTTTATTCGCTTTCTGTTTAGTTGAATTAAGAAGTTGGTTGCTAAGTCCAGAAAGGTAGTTGGTTATTTCGTAGTAATGAGAATGTTCGATGTCAGCATGATATTTACAGTTTCCTAGGTCTAGTGTTTGATTTTGTGCCTAGGTCTAATAGTAGTCAACCTCAACCTAATTTATGTGGTAGCAACCGCTTTTTAAACCAAGGTCTCTAGATGGTTTCTTACGCGTCCATCTTCGTGGGATCGACCCCTACTTCTCTATACTAATCTATAGTATAACGGGTTGAGGGATCTTTGAAACACGAGCTTGTGTGTCCAACGACCGAGTCTTCTATATTCCCTTGAGTTCCTAGACCTAGTGATCTAGTGGATTCATTGGACTTAGTAACTCGACCTAGAACAATAGAACACACCGTACACACTCTAGCACCAAGTGGCTTTTTCAATATGTTTGCTTTCTTTTTTGGTAGGTGGAATAGAAGTCTTTGATAGTAATGATGGAGTAAATGTATTTACAGATGTAGCTTAGCATTTGATTTTTCCCTCCATGGATTGTACTAATTCCCTCCTAAATTTGGAGTTTGATTTAATGAACAAATTGGTTCCCGCTTTACATTTGTTTGAGAAATGTTGGCCGATGACCTCTTCCCTTTTAAGTTGGCTTAATTTTTTTTGTTAAATGTTGGCAACAAGATTAAAAAATTTAAGGAATAAAGATTAATCAAATTTACATTAAAAATGCTTAATCATATTGAAACATTAAATACCTTAAGTTTATTTAATTTAATGAATTTGTCTTACAAGTCAACAATAAACATCTTTTAAATCCAAAAAGTCAAAATGGACCCACTTTCAACCAACACACTTCATTTATTATACACACTCTACCATCTCACTTCATTTATTACACACTCCATCATCTCACTTCATTTATTACACACTTCAACTTTTTCTTAAAACCCGAGCCATAACAATAAGTGACTCCTAATCCGGGACGGAGGGAGTATATCGGTTTATAGAATTCATTGTCTTCATTGATGAATTAGTAAGCGTTAAATCAATCTAATCAATATAAATTTCTAATTAAAATTTTTTAAAACATGATTATGAACAAATTAATACTACTACTAAGTTGTACTAAATAAAAAATAAATAATTTAAAATTAAAATAATAGAATTGATTATAATGTAATGTAAAATATTTGAAATAAATAAAAATTATGTAATGTGAAAATAAAGATTGTTAGTTAACATTTGTAATAAAATATAACTGTATTTAATATTCCATTATTATTATTATTATTATTATTATTATTATTATTTTTTAATCTTTATGGCGATTATATTATTGCTGTTTAGCACTATTAAAAAAATCTTAAAAAATTTGTGCAATATTGGTCATCACAAACTTTATGGATCTCACGCAACTTTTTATCACATTTTTTATTTAAAGAAAATAACTTTCATCATTCTTTACTTGCAAACCGAAGTCCATTTTTTGTTTGTTTGTTTTTTTTTCCTATCTTTTTATAGTATTATAATTTATTTATTAGTATAATTTAACTAAATATAAAATTATTAAAAACCTAAACTATTTTTTTATTAAAAGGAAAAATACATAATTGAAACAATTCTAACAACTTTAGAGCTTACATTCCTTTTTCGAGAAACAATAAAAGAAAATTCAGAGGAATGTGATTATAGATAAATTTAGAAAGTATTTAAGGATAATAAAAAAAATATGGGTAGAAATTTGTTGTATAACAGGTATATTTTTAGTGGTGTGTAATTTTAAATTCAAATAATTATATTGTGCTTTTAAAAAAATAATAAATAAAACTGTCAAAATTTTCATTTGATGGATTGAGGGACAACCCCCTCCCTCTCCTTCCTTCGTGACCGACTTACTCGACAGACTCGCAACACGTCTCTTCCCATCTTATCCCTCCTAAGTCCTAACACGATGTTACACTAATCATATAAGTAGTATTTTATTAATCAAATTATTATTATTGCTATTGTTTTAATGTGGACCAATTATCTTTTTCCATTCTTTTTGTCTCTCTCTACCTTCGATCATTATCTCAAACCCCAACTTCCATCTTCTTTCATCTCTATCTTTCAAATGATCAAAACACATAACTATATAACTTCCATCTTTGGTTTTTTGGATTCCTCAGACAATTGGTAGAACAGTTTCATCTTTTTTTTTTCATTCTTATCTTTTTTGCTCCCACACATCAATATTTCCTTGTGTTAAATATATGAAAAAATATCGAGCAATTCGTTCCCGCTAGTGCTTTCGAATTAATGTATTGTCCCCAAATATAAAGGACTTACTCCTAGCATATGAAGAAGCACTTCAAAACCCCTATGCACCAATGAACCTGACAGAGTTTAAAGAATTGAGCAAACAATGCTCCTAGAAGTTCTAAGTGATGTTGATGATGAATTTGGCTCTTTGGCATGTCAATCATCTCTCCAAAGTGGTAAATGGTTTTTGGGTGTGTGTTCGTGAATAATGGGCGTTGAGCCTAGGCTTCCTATTTATACCCATAGTCAGTGGCGGATCCAGGAATTTCATATTGGAGGTTCGATAATTATATCGACTTGGAGATTTAAAATTCAATTTCATCTTTTTCTTTTGTTATTTTTATTATTATTATTTTTCAATGAATCATTGTATTTAAAAATGGATTATTTTTAATATTATTACTTTTTAAAAAATCATTATTTAAATAGATTTTTAGTAATGTATATAATAGATAATTTATTTTAGTTTAGAAAGAGTTTTAAATATTAAAATAAAACAAAATACTTTATATTTCTATATAATCTCAAATATGAGTATAATAAGAATCTCTAAATTAAATAATTATATCTATCCATATATGTTTTATTGTGTAAAAGACAAATAAGAGAGCATATAATAAATTATTATATTTAATTATACATTATTTGAAACCATAAAAACTAGAAATGATTATATACAATGTTTAACAAAAGTAAAACATTTAGCAGATTAACACAAAATATAAAATATAAGAAATAATAGGGGGAAAAAACGAGGCAGAGGGAGGCGAAGCATAAACAAAACCTAATAGTTACAAATTAAAACAAATACAGAAGAACAAATTTGCAAAAAATGCACTTGGTGGGAACTGCTGGGTTCTTCTATTTGACACATGAGCATTTTACCACTAGGCTACTTATGATTTTGGGGGTACAGTCGTACCCCCTTGTTCTTAATTGCGCCTGCCACTGCCCATAGTGAAAAATTATCAAAATAAGGCATTAGGATGAAACGCCCGATCGGGCAATCTCATAAATGAGAAATGCCCGACTCGGGCATTTCTTTGCCTCGTGATGTATGTAAAATGCCTGATCGGGCGTTTCTCTACCTCGCGATAACATTACTCGTGATCAACTGTCTCACGGTACTGTTTTGTTGACGAATATATTGAGACTTACCATTTTATAAGGCACTGTGTAGTCTCCCTATAGCCGCTCGACTCTCACATTGTATCACTGCTATTGACACACTTCTTATAACTTGGAGTATCTTCTAATCCACTTGACTTCTTCATGTGCTCTGTTTGTTTTGTTGACTTCCAAGGGACAACACTACCCCCATAGTAAGTACGCATGCACTCATCAAAAACGCCTTTCAAATCCGATATTTAATTTGTTTCACAGTGACTTTCAAGTACTAGAAATTAGAAAACACCACGTATTTGAGGAAAAAATTATTAAAACTCGTGCCGAACTCAATTGGCATTCCTAAAATGGGACGGAGAGAGTCCTATATTTATTAAGTACTCCATAATATTAGAATATAAACTGATAAAATAAGCATGAAAGAGAATGATTATTTTTTCAATATACAAACGTCTTAAAATGGAAAAAAAAGTTATTCAAGTACACTTAAAAATGAAATGAATTTGAAATCATATGGTAGTTAGGGTTGCGGTGGAGGATGGCGGGAAAGAGGAAGAGGAAGAGCGGCGGCGAGCGGCGGGGGATCCACCACCGAAATAGGTACGCCGATAATCCGCCGGATTTCGCGCAGCTGGCGTCTTTATACCCGAGTTTTGAGCCATATGTCTTCTACTCACGCGACGGCTGCCCTAGAATTGATTGGACGGATTTCAATGCTACCCGCGAGTTGACTCGGGTGTTGCTGCTTCACGATCACGGCGTTAATTGGTAAAATTAGTGTATACACGCATATATATCCCCTCTGTAGTTGGAATTGAGTTTTCAGTGCTTGAGATTGCTTTGTTTGTCAATTCAATTACGAGGTACTCTTTATTGTTTAGTTGATTTTGAGATAAGTAGGGCTAAGTAAAATTGCTAATTCTTCAAAATTCAGCTCGGGAATTTCCAGCTAAATGGTTAGCTAAGTATTGCTCATTGTAGTTTTGGCGTTTTACTTGATGCCAAATGTGATACGTTGTTAGAGCTTGATAATGAATTCAGGTCTCTTCATGTTCTAATTGTAATTTTGAGTGCATTTCTGGTTCTTACAAAACTGTTTCAAATGAAAAAGTCAAGTTTACGTGCTTTACCATTATTTCCTCAACACATTTTTCACTTTCCTGATGTTTTGAAAATGCAGCTTTTCTATACATAAGGATTGTATTGGTGAGTTTAATTAGGCATTTTTGATAAGTTTAAAACAATTATGTAGGTGGATTCCTGATGGGCAGCTCTGTCCTACCGTGCCCAACAGATTGAATTACATCCACTGGATAGAAGACCTTCTCGCCTTGGATATCCTTCCTGCCACCAGAGCTGAAGGCGATATCACAACAGGTTTTGATATTGGTACCGGAGCAAATTGTATTTATCCACTTCTTGGTTCATCTGTTCTTGGTTGGAAGTTTGTTGGTTCAGGTGCTCTATCTTTTCTTTTTTAGTGTCCGTTTCTTGTTGTTCTATTTAGTGCCACCTTTCACATGTTAATTCTTGTGTTTTTATCAGATATTACTGATATAGCTATAGAGTGGGCAAATAAAAATGTTGATAGCAATCCTCATTTATCCAACTTGATTGAGATCAGAAGGGCTGGTATGGGGCATGGTGTGGGAAAATCAGAAAATAATCCGATTTTAAGCAGTGAAGGTGGTGTTCAGTTGAGCAATCCAGGGGCTGAAAATGTTGGGTTTCTGGCGTCTTCGGTTCTTGAAACTGAGTGGAATGCAAAGAAGTATTATGATGGGCCACCTGTACTTCTAGGCAGTGTAAAGGATGGTGAGCATTTTGACTTTTGTATGTGCAATCCCCCATTCTTTGAGACGATGGAGGAAGCAGGTTTGAATCCAAAGACTTCTTGTGGAGGCACTCCAGCGGAAATGGTCTGTTCTGGTGGTGAGCATGCTTTTATTAAACGCATCATTGAAGATAGTGTTACATTGAAGGACAGATTTAGGTATAATGATAACGCTTCTGTATTATGTCATTTCCCATCAAATGCTTTAGGGATTTCCTTAACATTTACATTTCTGCTGTGTAGATGGTACTCTTCTATGGTAGGAAGAAAACTGAACCTCAATATTCTGGTATCTGAGCTCTGGAAAGTTGGAGCTACCGTGGTGAAGACAACAGAATTTGTCCAGGGCAGGACATCAAGATGGGGTCTCGCATGGTCCTTTTTGCCAGTTTCAAGAAAGATATCATCTTCTCAGAAAGTCGAAGAGAATAATCTATCTTTCATGCTGGAGGTTGGGATTTTTAATTATGCTACATCATTTTTTTGATTGGTTTTCTGATGGTATTCATTCAATCTATTGATCAATTATTGGTGCAAACTACACCTTATCCAGTGTCTTTTTATATGTGACTGCTTCTGTTAATATGTCTGGTTTCTGTCTCTGTTGTTTCTGCACCTTTGTATTTTTACGTAACACTGGTGGACATGGCATTTCATGCTGCAATGTTTCTGTCTGGTAGGGCCTTCAACGTCAGCATGGTGCCTTTCACGTGTTACAGTATGTGGAATCATATCTTTCCAGTAATGGTGCATCCAGTAAACTAGATGCTGCTGCTTTTAATGTCGATGTATGCCCTTCTTCCCCATAGTGAGTTATACACTATCACGAATACCAGATAACAAATCTATAGTTTATATGTGCAGATTACAATTTCAAGGAATCAAATTAATACAATTCTCAAACCTGAGACATGTGACCTATCCAATTCTTCAAACAATAACCATGGGGAAGTGGATAGCCTGGTGTTTCGCATTACAGTAATTTTATTTTCCAATAGCATTCTGTTACTACTATTATTCTTTGTTTAGTGTGAATCTGTGTAATTCCGTTTCTATTTTTTATGTAGGTCTTTCAGCAACATCCGGGAGCGCTCTTGGTGAGAGGAAAATTGCTCGAAAGATCAACTTCCATTTCAGGTATCTCAGACTCTGTTTCCTTTCATCTTCTTCTTCAATTTGCAAACATATGGATGTTGGTCAAATAAGCAGTACGCACGCTAATATTTTTCTTGTTTTCGTCAACTAAGCTTTTGAATGCCTGAGTGCTAGTCTAAACTACAATTTCAAATAAAATGCAAGACTACCATCTTAAATTTTTTCCATTATAATTTCTTCTTCTCAGCCTTCAAGAGTCTATACTGTGAAATTTATAGATTGAGTTTTGCAGGGTGGTGAAGCCCTTCTGCCTCCATTGCTCAACTACTAATCTAGCCCTTTTCATTTGTTCCTTTGGGTGATGTTGTATAGTTTCTCTTTTTAATGTTTCCCTTTTGTCCAATGCAGCTATGTTTTCTTTAATTTTTCGTCGTCTCAAAGAAGTTCTGACTACTAAGTTCTGTCCTGGAAGAGCATTGGTGAATCAGTCGATCCCTATAACCCAAGCACGAGAGTGAAAACTGGGTGAACCACGATATTCACACAAAGTGACATTTGTCGAAAATGCTCAGATTGGGAGTCTCCTCAACCCACAATTATGCAACTAGTTGTGATGCTGTGAAACAGAAATGGTCAAGACAGTTGAACCTACAGTACTTCATGGATCATGAAATCGGGTGAAACACGACAAAGGAATAAAGATGTGATTTCTGAAATCTGATAAACGTGGTTTGATGTATGAGTATGAATTACTGGTCCTCTCTAAACCAGGCAGAAAAACTCATTTGATTTTCGTTTAGTTTTACTTATACTTGTGTAATGTTACAAATTCACTCATTAAAAATATAGTACCCAAATATTTATTCCAGTCCAACCAAACTACATCGATGTTACATGACAGTTTCATAGGTATAATAATGTGTCCATCAATGATTCTTCACATGCGTTGCTTGTGATTTGTGATGTTCATACATCATTATTTCTTGTGCATTGCAACTGAATTTGTAATTATAATTTGAACAGTGAGAATCTCCAATGCGTATGAGCTGCAACCTTTTAACTTTATACTCTGTTTTGACTTTTGACGATCGATAAGAAATCAACTTTAAATGTTAATTTGTGAAATTTAAATATTGCAACTAAGCCTGTCAATTTTGTAAATAAAAAGTCTCACAAAATTAATTTATTAGTGTCTAAGTTTAATCATGTTTGTATTGGTTTTTTTATTTATTACTAACTTGTTTTAGATTTGTGAGACCTTGTAATTTGTTTATTGTGTTATTAAAAAATTGAGTTTTTTTTAATCTATGTTGTCGGTATAAATTGAATCATGTTTCTTTCAGGTAGATTCCTAATAGATCATGTTTTTGTTAGGTTTTATCACGCCGATTCAATAACAAACGCAACAACAAAGCTTGAATTGTGAGCCTTGCTTGCAATATTAAGAGCATCCGTAACGATGAGCACAAGCTCTCCATTCGTCCTTGCCGCTGGCAAGGACACGCTTATCCGCTGTTGCGTTCTTGCCGTTGGCACGGATGTGCTCTTAGCTAAGAGCACGTCCTTGTCAGCGAGCAGGGCGACGTGGCGTGTTTCTATTGGCCGTTGGCATTTTTTTTTTCTTTTTTTTTTTAAAAAAATCGAAAATAATACCAAAAATTAAAAAAATATATATTTTCAGATTCCCAAAAATATAGCCATTTTATTAAGGTTTTTTGAATTTTTTTTTTAAAATTTAATCCCAAAACCATCTATAAATACACACATTTATCATCCATTTGGACGAAATTCGGTCACTTATGAATTTAATTATGTAATTTTTATTTTTTAGGATTTTAATTACGTACTTTTTAAATTTTAGGATTTTAATTATGTAGTTTTTATTTTTTAGGATTTTGATTATGTAATTTTTATTTTATTTATAATTTGTAATATTATTCCGGATATTTTTAATGCATTTTAATTTTGTGGAAATGTTTTTATTCAAATTGAATAATAGAATGGTGGGGCCCTTGTGCTCGTCCTTGCGGAAGAGCACGACTGTGGGTGTCTTGCCTAAGAGCAGACAGAAAAAGTAGGGCCGGGCACACAACCGTGCTCGTTGGCAAGAGTACGGTTGTGGATGCTCTAAGGACTCAATTTCTTTGTTGAAATATGAGTAGCATGTTAGAGCATCCACAATAGGAATAGCCCAGCAATAGCCCAGCCATAGCCTAACCACAAACTCCTCCTACCACATCATCAGCCCTAAAAATCCTCCTGCCACATCATCAAGACAAGCAAATAGCCCAGCCATAGCCTAGTCACATCACTCAAAATTATATAAAACAAATAATTAACAATCACACAACATACAGAATTAAATTTACGACACAGATACAAGAAAATTTAATAATACTATTAAAATTAAAAAAAGTACATTAATTAAAAAAAGTACAATAAAATAAAAAAAGTACATTAATTAAAAAAAAGTACATTAATTAAAAAAATTCACTCCTCGTCTCTGTCGCCTCCGTCGCCGCCGTTGCCGCCGCCTCCACTCAAATAAGCGATGCGCTCGGCGATCCGGACCCTGCAATGGCGCCGAGCGCTAGGCGATTTTTTTTTCGGAAAACCGCTAAGCGGTTGCAATGGTTCGCCGAGCGCACCGCCTAGCGCCGAGGCTCGGCTAAGCGGTGCGCTAGGCGCCATTGTCGATGCTCTTAGGGTTAGATATTTATGCTACACCAAAATAAAAACACAAACATCACTAAAAAAGTTGACTGAAAAAATTAAATACAACCACCAGGTTTTATTCCAATAACCAACCACCCATTAAGAGCTTAGCATAAAATTAAAAACTCAGTAACAAGATTCACAACTGTACAAACATATACAAACAATTTGAAGAATCCAATAATAATAAGAGAACAAATGAAATAAGCAACAACCCTACCCGACCGTCAGGCCTTGCCCTCAACCTTGGCGGAGGTGAGGCCAACGCATGCATCCACAAAATCATCATCAATAAAATCGGTGGAAAATATCTGCAACCGATCCGCAATTCCCCGCCTAACACACTCTGCAATAAACGTCCTCGCGTAGGGCTGGATCCGACCCGTAACCGCCTTCACGCACAGGATCGGGTTATCCGCCTGCGGCGTCACCGTGTTTTCAACCCGGTAGAAATACTTCCTCCCCACCGTCGCCGGCTGCTCCCCCAAATGCTTCATATTGCTCTCGAATTTCGTCGACGGCTTGTCCGTGTCGGTCCAGTTGTCCTTCAAGTACCCGCTGCTCCACAGCGGATCCCCCGCCGCCGGCGCCGGTGCCTTCTGCGGCTTCCACACGCAGATCACTCGCCGCGGCAGGATCTCCGCGATCGTCTTCTCGAAAACGCGATCGTCGTGGTGGATTAGGTAATCGCCGAGCTGATCCTTGAGGTACTGATCGAAATCTGGCGGATCGGTGTGGCCGAATTCGGTGCGTATTTCCAGGATTATGATCTCCGATTGCGTTTCGGTGAGGAATTTTTTGACGTCGGCGATGACGACGTCGACGGAGTAGGTGAGGAGGATGCCGTGGCAAACGCGGCGGTCCTCCTGGATGCGGACGTCGAGGACGCGCGCGCCGGCGACGAGCTGGTCGTAGATGGAGAGGGTTTGGCACTGGGCGAAGGGGCGGCTGATGAAGGGGATGCCGATTTGGTTGGTGGCGGAGTCGTGCGTGCCTGGCCACACGATCTGGTTGATGCGGAGCTTGTCTGGATTGAGGGCGGACATCCAGTTTTTCCGATCGGAAGGGCGGTAATCACAGCCGGGGTAGTCGCAGCCGCAGGTCTGTTTTAGGTCGGCGAGGACTTTCTTCTCCGTTTTGATGTCCGTGCGGCGCTCGATTTGTTTGGAAACTTGGGCTCCCATGGCTAGGGGAAGGAAGCAGAGGTTTAACAGGGAATTATGTTGGTTAGGTTCGTAAATTGATTACTACTTTCTATCTCTTGATCATGAAATAGTAGTAGCTAAATGGTTAATCATCCTTGATCATGAAGAGACTGTGTGTAGTGCTGTAGGTGGGGATTGATGAAGGTGGGGCCAGCTTGATGGAATGATTGATTGGCGGGGTTTTACTATAATCCGATTTTTCTTATCCTAATTATCCATTTGTATGGCTTTCCACGCCTGCACGTACCCTCTTTCCCTTTCTCTTTCTAGCTTTTTTAAGTTTTATTAACATTGATTTCTTCGTCATTTTATTATGCATATGACAGGTAATCTTAGTTACGGTCGGCAGTTGTAAAATATTAGTATTACATGGAGTATTAATTAGTTCAAGATATGAAACTGCCATTTGTGTTCAACATTGGGAGTACTATATTCGAACTGATAATAGTATCAAATATGAAATATCAGTGATATTCCATGAAAGCAAGCTTAAATCAACCTTCAGTGGTACATGTAAATTTAAGTGATCAATCAACCTTGAGTTTAACTTTAACATAAGAAGGCTGCAAATTTGATCAGAGAAGAAGGCACCAATATGCATGAAACTTCAGTAATATTTCATTTTCTTCACAAATCCTCAGAACAAATGGGAAGAAGACAGAAGGATAGCCATCATCTGTCTGTCTGCATTTTGCACATCTACAGATTAATACGAAATTCAAACTTACATCGAGTTATCAATTCTGCATAACAATCATCTCAGCTCTATAGCTAACACGGGGCCAAAAGGCGCGATGATCTAGCATTTAGCTCAAAGCATAACTCCCAAACTAAGGCATCTCGACTGAGCAAAATAGGGAGCAACATATATTCTTGGCTCCGTTAGCTACAAGTACTCACAGAAGATTCAAGTGTTCTAAGCACAGTGCTGGTTAAAGATCATAATCACAGGTCTAATTTGGTGAAGTGAAACTCATCATTTTTAGACAGTAATATCTCAATTTCACAAAATTGCCATCAAATTCTAAATCACCACAAAATAAACAACAAACCAGAAATGAAAATGAAGAGAAAAACTGTAATCAGATAGAAAATAAACCAAGTGACATAAACTTGGTCAGGTGATTTTCAAGTTCTCTGCCCTGCCTTATTTCAATGGCGGGTGGTGAATCAAATAAAAAATGTAGGAGTTTTTAACTTTCAACACTGTATATTGTGTTCCCATCAGCTAACAGTTCCAACACCGAGGTTGTATCCCTTCCATGTTTGGTATCTAACTGCAATTTTCTATCGACTTCTACCCAACTAACAGCCTGGTCCTTTTGAATACGTCTTGAACTCATAAGGTCTCTCACTTCCTTCGCACAATCCCACCTCCCAAGAGCAGCGTATATAGCTGAAAGCAGAAGATACGCTGCAGGGGAACAAGGGTCTACCTCCACAAGGTGCCTCATCACTACTCTACTTAACTCTACATTCCCATGAATCCTACAAACACCAATCAAGGCGTTCCAAACACAATCCTCGGGTTTGAATGGCATTTTCTTCAGCTGATTCATCATCTCATCAAAACAGCCAGATCGCCCGAGTAGATCAATCAAGCAAGCATAATGCTCTTGATCGGGCACAATCTGATAATCTGCCTTCATCGAGCCAAACAATTCCAGCCCTTCCTGCACGAGCCCCGAGTGGCTACACGCATTCAGGAGGGCAAGAAACGTCACACTATCCGGTCTCAAACCTAACCCAGCCATATCTGTAAAAATCTTTAAAGCTTGCCGACCACATCCATGATGTGCTAATGCAGATATGAATGTGTTCCACAACACAACATGATTCTTGTTTTGTGTATCATCAAAAACTTGTTTTGCATCATGTAAACTTCCACATTTTGAATACATGTCAATTAGAGAGCTCACAACTACCACATTAGGCGTAATACCAGCAGTTATCAAATGTGAGTGAAGCTGCATACCATGGCGAGACAAAATCGTACTTGAACAAGCAAACAAGCAACTGCTATACGTGTACTGATCCGGCTCAATTCTCATCTTGATCATCTCTTTGAATAGATAGAGGGCGTGACGCCCCATTCCATTCTGAGCATACCCTGATATCAATGCTGTCCAAGAAACAGAATTCTTCTCCGGCATTGAATAAAAGATCTCATGAGCTGATTTCATATTACCGTCTTTAGCATAGCCCGAGAGCAAGATGGTCCAAGCAAGAACATCCCTCCATTTCATCTCATCGAACAACCTTCTCCCATCCCTCATCTCACCACATTTCGCATACGCATCCATCACAGAACTTGATAGAATCGCATTTGACAAGAATCCAAGTACAAAAACTTGGCAATGCAGCTGCTTTAACAACCACAAAGCCTTCAACTTCACACAAACCGTCAACACCCCAGCAAAGCTATACTCATTATACCCGCAATCCGACCTTCTCAGCTCCAAATAACACTTGACAGCCACATCAAACCTCTCGCTCTGCACATACGCCATTACCATCGTGTTCCAACTGACAAAATCTCTCTCAGGCATTTTATCAAACACCTTCCGCGCAGCCTTCGCCATCCCCAGCTTCGCGTAACCAGAGAGCATATTATTCCAAGAATACAAATTTCTCACGCGCATTTTGTCGAAAACCTCCCGCGCCCTAGAATGATCGCCGCATTTCGCATACATTTCTATCAAATGATTGGCGAGGAAAGTGTCGGGATGCTTCGATCTTGTCAGCTTCAAATGGAGGTGCACCAATTTCCCCGCCTTGATCAACTTCTCATCGGCGATTCGGCGGAGGAGAGAGGCGATGGTTTTGTAGTTGAGCAAAACGCCTCCTTTAGATAAATAGGGCAAGGCGTCAACTGCTTCACAGAGCTGGCCGCGCGATGCGAGATTGAGGAAATTCTGTACGACGCAGGGATAGTTTCGAAATTTATTGGGGGTCATAGTAATGGCGTCAACATGTGAGCTCCGTCGAGCATCGCCGCCGTGAGATCAGTGGTGGCGCCGTGATCTCACCGGAGGTTAAAATGTAATACTAATACGCCGTCTTTTCTGAATCTGGCCTACGCAATTTGTTGATGGGCTTTTGATTCCGTAAATGGGTTCAAGTCATTGGTAGTATAATGTTTTTTTTCTAATTCATAGTGGGCTTTTAAAAATCATAAATGGGCTGAAATTATTGCTATAATGTGGATTCTGATCTCACAACAGAGAATATTAAGAGCATCCGCAATGGCGGACTTACCGCCGGATGTCGGACCGGCGTGCCGGATGTCTGTCATTAGGTCGGGGAGAGGCGGATGCGGACGTTCGCAGGGGATGTGAGGTATCCACGGCCTTCCGGCGACGTACGTCGTGACGTCCGCCATTGCGGTGCCACGACGAACGTCCCGGCGGACGTCCCGATTTTTGATTTTTTTAAACTATGTATTTTTAAACAATTATGTATGTTTTTTACTATTTAAATAAAATCGTTGCATTTTTCCCGTATTCGTGTCGAAATTTTAATTCCGTAAATTGCATATTTGTGAATTTGTGAATTTTTATTATTGTGGATGTCCGCCGGGATGTCCTTGGGGATGTCCGCTATTGTGCAGTGGGATGTCCTTATGACGTGGCAGTGCAGTGAGATGTCCTTATGATATGTGGCAGGAGGTATTTTTGGAATGTCCGCCGGGATGTCTTTGGGGATGTCCGCTATTGTGCAGTGAGATGTCCTTATGACGTGGCAGTGCAGTGGGATGTCCTTATGACGTGGCAGGAGGTGTTTTTGGGATGTCCGCCGGGACATCCACCCCATTGCGGATGCTCTAATGGAATACATGGAAGCTAAATTGAAAGTTGGTGATATTCGATGAAATGTTTTTCTCCAAGAAGTGTATCATAATTTTTGTGTCGAACTTAATGTAATGCTCCATCTGTTCCACTATAAGTGATGAGTTTCTTTTGAATACGGGATTTTAAAAAATGATATTTATTGAGTTAAGTGAAAAGAATAAAGTATGAGAAAGAAAAAAGCAAGAGAGATAAAGAGAGAATAAAGTGAGAAATAGAGTATATAGAGAAATGAAATAAAATAATGGATATAAAGGTGTTGCTTTTTACCAAAAAAAAGAAACAATCATTTATGGTGAGACAATCCAAGATGAAAAATTGATCACTGAAAGAGTATATTTTTGGTGCACGAAGGGAATACTCTATTTTGAAATATTATTACCCACACACAGTTACTAATTTAGTGCACAATATACTCCATATTATACTTAAAGGCCATAGCTCATTTTTTTCATAGAATTTCATTCCTAAATGAGTTATCGATTATCAAACATGCACTTAACGTATTTTTCGTCGTTGAGATGGAAGGCTAGCGACAGTGACGGCTGCGGCATCAGGGATGTGGGGGAATAACTGATGCGGGAGAATGAGAGACAAAAAATTAACTTTTGTTTCGAAATGAGGAATGAAATAAATTGAAATGAGAATGGAAAGGAAAATATAGTTAGCAGAAATTTGGTCAGAATTGTGGGCATTCCATGTAGGTAAAATTTATGGTGGAAATTTTAGTGTGGGAAATTCACACAATTCAAAAAACTGATGATTTTTAAGATCACTTTGTGGTGAAAAATAGCAAGTTTTTGTGAAAATTTATGATTTTATGCTAATTTTCCTAGTTTTTTAAGTTTGTGGTCAACTATTAGTTTAATTATCTAGTTTGACATATTAACACAATTAATAAATCCATAACATTTATCCATTTAATATAATCATTTTTGTGAATGACACTACATTTTACGTAGAATTATTTTATTGATTGAAGTAGGGCATGCATTTTTAGTAAGAAGATAGAAGATACATAATAGTTGAGATAAATTTAAAAAAAATATATAAAATGGGACGTTGATTAAATTTTACATATTGAACCGCGTTTTGGTCCATGAGCAACGACATTGACCTCATCCAATCCAATAAAGAAAATAGACTACTTTTATTAAAAGGGGCGTTGATTATATTTTTAAATATTGAACCGCGTTTTGGTCCATGAGCAACGACATTGACCTCATCTTACATTATTTTTACCATTTTGAATTATCACTCAACATTTGATCAAGTTAAAATATGAAATTTGTTTTAACGATATATTCCCCCTGTCCCATTAAAAGTAAAATATTTTTATTTTTAGATTGTCCCATTAAAAATAAAATGTTAATTTCTCAAAATAGAAATATTGATATCTCTACCTTTTCATTTCTTACTTTACTCTCTTTTCATTAACTCACAAAACAACACTACATAAAAATCTGTGCCCGATTCCCAAATATGGGACGAAAGAAGTACTTAATATAGATCTCACAATCCACTAACACTACTTCTATTATTTTTTTTCTCTGTTACCATTTTTCATCTATCTCTTACTTTATCAATGGAATATAAAACTTCACGTCATTTATAAGTTTTTGTATTTTTAAGCGTTCAGAAGGGATATACAATATTGTCATTATTGTAAAACATGATAGAAAACTCATATCACAATGGCCAAATGGAATCCATTTATATCCACACAGCTGAAGACAATAATGTACTCCCTTACAAAAAGCAACCACACCACACCACTAAAATCACAACTTGTACTACCACCTCACATTAACCCCATCACACTATAATCACTAATACAATCAAAGGCAAATTAATAAAATAAATTAACTCAAAATTAAAAAACCTCAACATCTTCATCGCTTTTTCCGATCTCCGAATCATAGGTGGCGTACACGGTGTACTCCAACACGGCGTAGTGGGCCGGAAAATCGTTCGAGTAGGTGGATTGGATGGCGTAGCCGCGCGTGAACCGGAACGCGCCGGTCCCACCGACCACGGGCAGCTCCCTCTTGTCGTCCAAGACCTGATTCCGGCCGAGGAGGCTGAGCTGGCTGCCGGCGAACTTCCCCGCCGTGAAGTAGAAGTTGAGGTTCATGGCGATGCCGTAGGTGGAGAGATCGGCGTTGGTGGTGAGGCCCTGCACGCGGCCCACGGGGCGGGAGTCCATCTCCGGCCCCGCGGTGACGAGGTCGTCCAGGACGTGGACACTGCCGAAGTTGTAGGGGGAATCCTTTGTGACGGAGGCGGTGGCCACCTCCGACACCGTCGCATTGACGTGGCCGATGCGGAGGTCTTGCACGTAGAAATGGAGCTTTGCCACCTTTTCTTTGGTGTATATTTTTTCCTTTCCGAAACAATTGGTAAACATAAACATATTTGTAGTTATTAATGCAAATATTTGTATTTGATTTTGTGAAAAATTTGTGTTGATTGGATTTGGGTTGATTGCCTGGGATTATATTGACGGAACAAGTGGGGGAATTTTAATATATTAGCGTGTTGGTTGAAACTAGTTGTTATATAAGTTATGGTTTTGGACTTTTATCTGTTGTTCTTCTAAGTGAATGGCGTTAATTATACCTAGCTAATGCTAGTATATAGTAGTACTATGAAATTATATTAGGGGCAGCGCATTTGGCAACGAAGGGGTAGATCTTACTGCAGTGAGCCCGAGTTCAAATTCCACTGCCGTCGTGTAGTTGCTTCTATCTTTCAGGCACAAGTGTGAGGCCTATCTCTTAACGGGCTACTGTGTACCCTGATTGAACCCCCTCACATGATGTCGGGCCAGAGGTCTACCCCTTAACGGACTACTGTGTACCTTGATTGAACCCCCTCACATGATGTCAGGCTGGAGAGTGGGGACCGCTAAGGCGACAGAATCCCCTTTTTTTTTCTGCAATGAAATTATATTATGTACCTAATGCAATTTACATCTCATTAATTGTAGCAAATCGGATGATCTTTAATCTAGTCATTAGTGGCATACAAGGAGTCGTAAATGACTCGTCTACAGTAAGGTCAACTCCATTTTAGCCACAACTTAAATCACCAATTTTATCATTTTCACATTATTCTTAACTTCTAAATTAAATAAAATTGCAAATATGAGGAACATAACACAGATCGAGAACGCTAAAATAGTTATGATTGACTGATTATACCATTTTAATGCTTTATTTTTACACATTTAAATTCAATATAAAAATACTTCCAAAAGAGGGAATAAATTAAATGTTGGTGATTTGTGTTGTATGTAAATTGAGTTAAGGAGATATGGACCGGGGGTTTTAAACATTGCTATAAAATTGATAATAATATTGAGAACAATTTTACAGGCTGCCGTAAGGCCACCCGCAACGCGTCACGCGGGTGGCCCGTATTCCGTCACGAAGGAACGAGACGGCGGTGCGACGCGTTGCGGCGCCCCGTCTCGTCCCCTGCCCGTTCCGTGTTCCGTCACGGCGTGACGAATGGCGAGACGTCTCACCACGCGCCGAGGCGACGTGGCGTGCCCCGGTGCCATGCGTGACGCCCACTCGCCGCCCGCGAGTGGGCATCGTCACGTTGACGCAATAATTTATTTTTTTAAAAAAATTGGATTAAATAAAATAAATAAATAAAATATTAAAAACGGTAATATTACCGTTTATAGCCGTTTTCTATTTTTATTTTTTTACTCTATAAATACTCCTAATTCATCTTCATTTCACACACAACTACACATCCATTCTTCCCAAATCATCTCCATTTTCTCTCCAATTTTCATCTAACATCTCATCACAAAATGTCTGGCGACGGAAACTCCGGCGGTGGCGGCTCCGGCGGGTGGGATCTCAACGCGTTTATAGCCGTTTTTATTTTATGTTGTAATTTTATTTTATTTTTAATGAAATGTGTTTTTTAATTGAATTTGGTTGGAAATAAAAATAAAAAATGAAATTGAAAGAATAGTAATTTAAGGGACGATTAAAGGACGGTTAAGGGTTGCAGGTTTCGTCCCTTAGTTAAGGGATGAAGTAAAAAACTACAGTGAGACCCGCGAATAATAATTTAAGGGACGATTTAGTGACAAGGTTGTGGATGGTCTAAAGTCCACGATCGCCGTCGTCTTTGGTAGTTACAAAGTTATTGAATGTTGAATTGACAGATACTATTTGAACATTAATAAATTGATAACTACTCCATATGTTACTAACTACCTCCATTACGAATTATTAGTATTTGATATACTCCTATCAAGTAGTTACATTTTTTTCAGATAAAGAGAATAATTAATATTTGATTTATCAAATATGGTCAGAATTGGAAGCAAGATTAAGGTTTGAATACATATGGTCGGACACTAAAAAAAAGATTTTGTTCATGCAAGGAAACCAACTACGTACATATTAATCTTTTTGTGAATGTCATTATTGTGCAAATTGCACATTTTAGATTTTTAATTACACGTTATAATATATATAGTGGATTAGTTTGTTCGTCACATATCTATCACGCATGCATGTTCTCGTATTTAGTCAAAGCTTTAATATAATTGATTTTGTAGTGATACGATCTATCAAAATTAGTAGAGTATAAAAATATGAGAACAACGACTAATGAGGAGCTGTTTTTATACAAAGGAAATTTACTAAGAACTTTTCACTCGTCAAGATTCTTTGGACCATATGGGATTTATTTTAGAATAATGCTATGCAGCCATAATGTGGCCAGCCACATGCATTTTTGTAAATAATTATAAAAGTCAATGCAATAAATTAATAGTAATAGTTAGTGCTAAGATAATTTTACTTAATTACCCTTTTCTCCATTTTTTACTTCAAATTTCAATATCAACTGAGACTCGTACGTAACACAACTTATGTTATGAATATAAATTATTATACTAAATGATCATTATATTTTTGTGTACAATTGAACTATAAAATATTATTTTTCACATATGTCATATTGTAATTTTGCCTTCTTATTTCACCGACCCTTTAATAGAATTTGAATCTGAAAAATATATTGGAGATTCAATTTTAAAAATAGAAATTCAATTGATATAATATTGTAGTTTTAAATTATTTTTGTTTACACTACAATAAATATTCATTGCTTTGAAGGAGTCTATAGTATCACACTTTATACTACTAATATTTATAAATGTAATATCTCGTACATAGTAACCACTTATTTGGTATAGTTTATATATTTTTAATAATATTTTTTTAAACAAAAATTTTTATATTTATTTTGGTTTTTGTGTTTAAGAATTTGATTTCCAAATGTCTTAAAAGTTGTCCAACATAGAGTGAGAGTGCGCACTAGCAAAAAGGTACTTATATAAGGTCCAATTGCTTATGTTTTGGACTATTTATCTCCACCATAAATTTTATATTTTAATTAAGAATAATACTATGTTTTTCTATATATACTTTTAATATTGAAAATATCTACCTAAAAATAATTGTACAGTTTAATGTTTACATCTATTTTATTTATAAGTTATTTAAATGTTAATGTTAAGTATAGTAGTATACTTTAAATATTTATAGAATTTTAATATCGAAGATATTTATATTCTGATTTCAAAAGTAATTTATACATATTAAATAATTAAAATAATAATATATACTAGAAAACAAATAACTGTAAAAAAAGAAAAATCGAAAAGTAAGCAAACATAAAAGAAACGTATTTATATACTGACTTGAAAAGTATCTATACATACTATGCAATTAAAATAATAAATAGAAGTATAAAAAAAATAGAAGAAGAAAGCAAACATAAAAGAAACGAAAAGGATTTACATGTAGTATTCAAAGTTCAATTTTTCCAAGATATTTAATGACTTAATTTGTTATTTGTGCACAAGGGTATATTAGTCTCAGAAATATTGATACTCCTAAGATGAACTAATTTCAAGTAAATTAGCATTTAATGTACTATTTTTTACTTATTTTTTTTAGTTTTATGGCTAGCCACATTATGACCATTTAGCACCACTCTTTATTTTATTAGTTCTCATCTGCCCACTGCCGATTCCTCTAATCAAAGAAAAACTTTAGACATAAGCAATACTAATAAAATTACAAATTAAATATACTACTACTAAATATTGTTAATTTGAATCAAGATCCAGATCGTGTATGATCTATTGATCTTGACCCATGAGCTAGTTTGATAGAATTAGCTTCAATTCTTTGTTTTTTTCTTTTTCATGGTTGAATTGAGATGAGAAACAATGAATCTATGAAGCCATAATGTATAAAAATAAATGGATTAATGTATAATTTTGGATTCGACTCAATCTGATTTTGGCTGAGTTTCCTTTTCATGTACATCATCGAATCCCATCCTATTCTACCGGAGCTTGTTTTTCATTTTTCCATCTCACCTCATTATCTGGTCACCATCAACGATTGACCGTTGCAATACCTAAATCGCGTTTATTTCACATTTCTTTTCTCCCATCCGATTTTCTATCAGGGGATATTCCCCCTAGCCTTAACAAAATTCTTGATTTGTCGAATATAAACCTTGAGTTGCACATCAAACCTAGCAAACAAGTTGAGTATGATAATTTGAGTCGAATGTAAATACTCCTACATTAAATTAATTGGTTCGTTGAAATGTCACGGTACGAGCATACAAATGATGTCTCCCTAATAAATAATTTCAATCAATAGCTAGTTATATTTTCATGATTTCTTAATTTGATTTTGTTAATTTGTATTAGAGTTTATAATTATATATACTCTAATTATGAATTAATTAGATCTTGATTCTGTGGTTACAGAACCCAACCACAACTTATGATGCAGTACAACGTAAACCCACTAAATGAGAATTACAGCTTTGGGAAAAAACGAGAAATAAACCAAATCAAGCATGCATTTTGTGACGCCCCAGAATTTCCTTCCTTTTTTCGAGATAAATCGGATTTATTAGCTTAATTAATTTTCATTTAGAAGGCATGTGGACGTAGAATTTCGCTGTAATTTCCGACTTTGGATTAAATTAAGTATTCTTGTTGGGAGAAACAAAGTGCAAAGTAATTATTTCAAGAATAAAAGTAAATGAGATACCTTTATTAAAGAAATGTGGTTACACTTTGAGGAAAATCAAGAAGTATTATTGCAAGGAAATAAGGATGTTATAGTACATGCTTTTAGCTACCAACACTACTACAAGGTACAAGGATTAGGCATGACTTTTAGCTACTTCTTTGGGGAAGTAGATAGTGAGGATGGCATGAGCAAAGATACTACTCCCCTCACTTCTCTCTTTTTCGGATTTGGCTCCCCACAAAACTCTAAATTTACCAGCCAATGCCTCTTCTTGGACAGCCACAAACCTCCGAAATGGGGCTAGTAGGGCAGTCTCCCTTACTAGATCACCATGCCTACCAAACCTATCAAAGTGATACCAAAATGGAATGAGGTCAAAGTGCAATAAATCATGGAAGAATGATGTAAGATAAAAGATGACAAGGATCTTGGAGAGAGCAACAGAGGCTGCTCCATAAGGGCATTAGCAATGGGGCGCCCTATAGGACGCCCTATAGGGCGTCCTATACACCGCCACATCATCATTTTATCCTCCTACCCTTCCACCTGTAGTGGGGCGCCCTATAGGCCGCCCTAAGCATTTTCTTTGTTTGAATTAGTAAAACACTACAAAAATTGGAAAAAAAACTCATTTCAATCACACAACATAATCATCTTAATAACTCGAAGAAGCAAATTCTCATTTCACCGAATTCCACTTTTTAATCATAAATTATCACACCATATTCAATCATAAGTGATGTGAATTTTTATTTTTGTCATATCATTCTCATACGAATAAAACAACTTAGTTTTCAAGATATCTCAACTAGCGTTTGTAGTCCAACGGTTAGGATAATTGCCTTCCAAGCAATAGACCCGGGTTCAACTCCCGGCAAACGCATTTTTAATTTAATTATGATAAAAAACGCGTTGCATCGTCCGCGCTATCGTCCGCCTCGCCCACAGTGGCGGACGATGGCGCGACCGAGGCATCGGGCTGCCTATCGTCCGCCCATTGCGGATGCCCTAAGGACGATGTAGAGCTGCCAAGGATCTTACAAAATGGAAATAGAACCATTCTAGACAAAGTCTCATGACCTCAACACAAGCACAAATAGAGAAACTGTTTTGTTCCTCCACAAGAGCTAAGGAAGTAGGGAATTTGCCAAGGGAGCAGTCCCAGAGCTTACACCATTTTGGAGTGAACAACTATATCACAAAGCTCAAAAGAGAGCCAACCCTGCAGCCCCAAAATAGAAGCACAATCTCCAAAATTTCAGGCACAAAATGCCAAATAGTTGAGCTATATAAGAGACCACAGCCTTCGTTCCCTTCCCCACATTTCGGACACCCAAGTTTCACATTACATCATAGGAAGAGAGCAGCAAGGGGGAGGAGCGAGGAAAGGAGACGCAGCGGCAATGCGGGGGAACAACCGCATAGACCAAGGATTCACCAAGTGAGGTAAACCCCTCAACCCCCATTACTCCTTGCATCATGTAGATCAACCACAACACTTAGCCAAGAACTTAGAGCTCAATAGATTCCCAGGCTAAGAACTTAGAGCTCAATAGATTCCCACAACAATAGCATGTACGAGTATCACTTAGATAGAGCCTCAACACCGACCTTAGCAATCAACGAATAATCAATTACCATAGCTACTGCCCAAATACCAGGTATAAACATGTCAAGTAACTCCTACCAAGAGCTAATTCTAGTAGAACAACAAAACAAATCCGAATAGTTAAAAGGGAAAGGGGAAAAAGGACTTAGCTTTAGGCCTTCCGGCGACGAGCGTTTGACGACAGAGAACTTGTCGGAGAGAGCCAGAGAGAGCGCATGCAGCAGCCCTGCTGCCGGAGGGAGAGCTCGGCAGAAGGCTCGACGCAGAGAGCTGAGGCAAGGCGCTGGCAGCAGCGACGGAGAGCCGGCGACGCAGAGGAACTGCTGCTCGCGGCGCGAAGTGGATGTCGGCGCGAGAGCCAGCACGACGGCGATTTTGCCGAAGGAAAGAGGCACAACCCCCATCTTCTAAATTAAGGATTCTGGAAATTTTGGGGGTTTGATGTCGAGTTAAGTGATGACAAGAGAAAAGGGTTTTCGGGGAAGAAGGAGTGATCTCCGGCGAGGCCGGAGATGGCGATTCGCTGGAGAGGACGAGAGGGAAATGAGCGCCGCCGTTCCTTCTCCGAATTGGGTTTCTAAAATTTGAGGAGGAGAATTGGAGGAAGGAGAATCCCGGTGGAGGAAAGGGGAGTATACTTGGGCTAATTTTAATTAATTGGTTTGGGCTCCTACTTAATTGTTTATTTGGACCAGAAGTGAGTAAATAAAATAGAGTTGGGCCATGTTGAGTTAAAAGAAGAGGGGTCCGATGGAAGTCTCTTTTAATTAAGGAATTGGATTTAAAAATTTGGGCCAGATGGCTATTCTGTTTAATTTGGGCCGAGAACTGTTATTTGTTGGATTGGAATTAATTTAAAGGTTTGAGTTGGAGCTCAATTAATTAATTCTCGAATAATTTACTAAGTTTCCAAAGATGAAAAATATTGAAGTTGGAGAAGCAAGGGCCGACCGGCGTCGCCCCGCGACGCCATGGGCGGCCTTAGGGCATCAGCAGTGGGGCGCCCTAAGGCGCGCCCTATGGCGCGCCACATTATCATTTTATTGTTTTGTTTAATTAATTTAAATGTTTTCAAATAACAAGTAACGAGTAAATAAAAAACGTCTAAATAACAAATGGCGACGCATTAATAAAAAAAAGTTACACCATTCAACTTACAAAAAAAAACAACTAAGTCGGTGCAATTCCCAACTTCCGACGCAGCTCATCGATTAACACCCGGAGATATTCGGCTTCGTCGGGGTCGGTACACTTCTTGAGGGCCTTGTGCGTCTGCAATAACGTCCTCGCCATCGACGCTGTTGCCAACGACTCAAACGCGGTGGCCGTCTGGGTCGGGAGCGTTTCCGGGAACGGAGATGGGTTTGCAGCGGTCGAGGATGAGGTCGCGGCCGCCTTTCCCTTAGCCTTCACAGCCTTGACGCCGGGAGGACACCGGTATGCCGGAACTCCCTTCATCTACGTACGTCCGGTTGAGGTCAACCGGGTGATTGCCGCTGGCGCTGCTCGTGTAATCACCAGCTTCGGTGGTCTTAATCCTCTTCGGTGTACCAGTGTGCAGAATTCCACATTGGAACTTCTGCTTGTCCCTCAAGAGCGCCCAGATGGCCTCGTGCTTGAAGTCGCCGTACATCGACCGGTACGACAACATCGCTTTAGCGCGTACGTCGCTCAAGCTCTCGCCGCTCCCCTGTGCCCGCGTGAACTTCTCGAACTCCGCCGCGTACAAGTTCACTTGCTTCTTCACTTGATCCCAGTGCTTGCGGAGTTGCTCACGTTTGCGCTTGTACACGGTCTGCGGCTTGGCCTCATTGTAGAGGCCGGCGATGCGCTCCCAGTACGCGACCTGCCTCTGGTTGTTCGCGAAAATCGGGTCTTCCGATATATCTACCCAACACCGGGCCAAAATGAGGGTTTCGTCGTCGGTGTAGTTCGTACGGCCGGGGGCGTACTCATCGCAATTTCCGGGAGGCGGCAACTTCTGCGCCCGCTGCCAGTTCCGCTTCTTTATGGCTTGGGCGGAAGCGGTCGCGGCGGGTTCGGGATTGGCCGCTGCGGCGTCACGGCGGGAGGGAGCGCTGGTCGGTTTGGAGACGGCTCCATGTTAGACAACCCGTACGATTCCGTACTGAAATCGGGATCGTACTGGGTATCGGCGTCGAACGAACGATATTCACCGGGTTCTGTACCCGGCCAACGCGCCTCTCCGCTAAACATAGGACTATTGGGACTTGAATCCATTTCGTAGTAATTATGTAAATGTAATAAGTTTCGAAAGTGAAATAATGAAATAAATTACAAATGAACTCTATTTATAAAAAAATGAAACAGCGTGCCATCGTCCGCGTCGATCGTTCGCGTAGCCCACAGTGGGCCTGACGATGGCGCGGACGATGGTCTATCGTACGCGGCCATCGTCCGCGTAGGCCGCAATGGGGCGGACGATGGCGCGGACGATGGGCATCGTCCGCGCTATACTCTGCGCCCTTAGTATAGGGCGCGATGATCGTCCGCGGCCTATGTCACGCACCCGCAATGGGGCGGACGATGGCGGGCGCGGACGATGCGCGCCATCGGGCGTGCCATCGTCCGCCCCATTGCGGATGGCCTTAAGAAGAATCCAAAGAAAGGAAATAGAAGGGATCTTCCAAGAATCCATATTTTATTAAATAAGAGCACAAGTAATTGTGTTAGAGAAAATAGAATTTTTCGGAATTAGTAAAGAGAATAATTAAACTCTGCAGAGCAGTGAAGCCCGAGGTAGGATTAAGAAAAATCCAATAAGCCGAGACTAAGATATATGTGCTATCCTTTAGGATGCATGCATTCTTTTCTCAGGAAAAATAGTTTAAGTACTAATTAGCGTGCTACGCTATTTATTTTCAAAGGATAAATTATTCAAGGGCAAGTGAGGCCAGACGAGAATTGTTATTAGGAGATAAGCATATCAGGTGGACTTTCTTTTAATATCCAGCACATTAGTGTGGATATAAATAAAAAACTTGGCGAAATTATGAAGTATCATCTTTTCTCAAAATGAAACTGTGATTATTTTTTCAAGTTGTTGTCATGCCATAAAATGTTTGTTTTTGAAGCCTAACTGTTGGAGCTATATGCTGAGGGTTTTGGCGATGCCAAAGCTATGTAACGAATTCGGTTCCCAATAGGACCGCAAATCCTATTCGAAATACTGTGCACAAGGGCCGTGAGCCATCCAAGAGGGTTGGCCGGCTATGGTGTCCGTGAAGGTGGCCACCTTCACGGTACACGATTCTCATATATGGCAAGAGTTATGGAGAACTTAGACTGATCAGTCGGACTTTTAAGATCACAAAAGAATTTAGTAAGCCCGGGCCTTTTAAGAAAACCCCCGTGTGTTACTGTTGATAGATGACAACTATATAATGTATGTTTTGTTTTTCGACACGTGTCCACTGAGTACTCCTGTACTCAGCCCTGCATG
The DNA here is from genome assembly GCF_004379255.2 of Salvia splendens. Classification (NCBI taxonomy): domain Eukaryota; kingdom Viridiplantae; phylum Streptophyta; class Magnoliopsida; order Lamiales; family Lamiaceae; genus Salvia; species Salvia splendens. The sequence continues at coordinate 16,242,732 of NC_056040.1, read as the reverse complement.
TATTTCTAAATGTGCAGGTTGAACGTCAAGAGGAAGGAGTATTGATCGGAGTCGATGTTATTAATTAATCAAGTGTATCTTTCGACGATTCGTGTCTTCATACACGAAGTCGTTTAGTAAGGACTGATTCTGCTGTACTTTTGTTAAGTGAGAATTTCAAAGTCTCACGATCGAACTCTGATTTAGTTGATGGGATGATTATTCTATTTCTGATATCATGTAATTGAATACTTGGCTTCTATTTTATGGTATCAATCGATTTGGCCTTTTCGGCAAGTTCCTTGAGTTTTACCCCTTTTCTTTCCCTGTTTTCTTTAATCCCTCTTATTAGTTGCGGATTACCCGCTTTCGCTATCCTTAGCAAAATGCGATCGTGACAAAATTAAAGGTTACTAGTATACTTGAGTATAATTTAATTCTTTTAAATTTGAGCAATCTCGACATCGATTCATCGTCAACAACAACAATATTGATACAAGGATATATTCGGATATATCCACGATTATCCTATTAGTTATTTAGTATTATCATATCTTTTGCGTAGTTTATTGATTCACCAAATCTTTTACTTATGATATTATTATATTTGATTTATTATATTTTGGTAGGATATTATTGTATCCCCACATATTATAAATATGTGTGGACCGTTGAGACTTCATATTATTCAATCAACATATTAGAATTTCCCTATTTTTGTTCTTTATTTTTCTGGACGTTATTGTTGGTTGCTCTTGCTCGACGGGAAAACTCCCGCAAACGGACCCCCTTTATCCGGCGAATCCTCGCCAGTTTTGTGTTAAGCATCAAATATTGTCATCGACGTTATATTTGCAAGCTTCCCCTCATGGCAAGAATCTTGCAAAGTGGTGTCATACTGAAGCCCACCCGATCCCTTGCATAAATATAATTTAATTTTTATTCTTTAATTTGAATTTTATATACTTTAATCAGTTGAATTTATACTTATTCTTGAGGATTTTTATACCTTATTAGGATTTATAATTTCTTTTCGAATTTGATACCATCATTTTTGTTAGACAGGAATTAATTATTATCGTTGATAAATTCAAAAGTAGGTACATATTTTTTAGAATTCCTAACTTTTGCATTTGGATATGAGTATGATTTACTGTATCATAATAAAATAAAAAGATAGGGTCAAATTTTAAAATTGGACCGAATCGGATTAGATCGATTCGACTGGGTTAGTCTAGTCGGTTAGATGTAAAGCAATATGTTAACAGATTTATAACCTTCAAAATTTAGTTGTAATAAAATAATTTCTTCGCCACGAAATTGGATTTCAGATTGGGCCGTCGGCCATTATAAGAAATTAAGGTATTAATGGGCTTTTGCAATTAATTGGGCTTTTTTAAAAGTAGGTATTAATGATAACTACTTAAAAAAAATCAAATAGGATCGTACTGCAAAAAAATAAAAAAATACAACACATGTAAATTGTAATGGCAATTTTAATATTCCTAAATTTATTAAACCAGATATTCATAATTGATAAACACGGAGAGAAATTTAGATTGATTCAAACTTGTATTTATACCGTGCTCTTCTTTTGTGAACAAAAATGTTATCAAACAACTTGCCTCCAATTTAGACGGTGAAAGAGGTTAATATTTATATAAAGGAAGAACTAAATTAGAAGTAAAAAAGAGAATCTAAAATTTCATTGGCATAATTATTAGCAAGCTAGGTCGACCAAAGATGGATGATGACATGACAAATTGGAATACATTATTAAAGTGTTCATCAACATGTAGTTTGTAAGTATGTATCCATAATACTTGACAGCCTCATTCCATAATTTGTTTATAAACATGCATAAACTATATATAGTTCCTCATGACCTGTTTCTCATGATTTATTCCACTCAACAACTTGCTCTGATTTTCTTCATCAATGTACTACTACATCTACATGTATCTTTCGTCAATATTAATTGATTGCGACAGAGCCGTACGTATGTGTGGAATTAGGAGTGGTGTGCATCATTCGCACATCCCACCTTTTTTGAATACTTTTGAATCTCATGCATGTGTATCTTTCTAAGAATACAGGAACTAGCATTAGTATGCATATATACTGTAGGCCATTGTACGAATCGTTTGGTAAACTTTTTAATTAATTGCCTACGTAAGTTGCATTAATTAAAATATTTACGACTTGGTGATATTATTACATATTGTCCAGAAAAATTATGCTTTTGTTTATAATTATGTGATCGCATCTGGATCTAGTACTATATTTTTTGCCTTAAATGATGAAACACATTTGGGATCATGCACTTTCGATTTTTGTATTTTAGTGGTTTTGGTTAGTGGATTACTATATCGTAAGAATTAAATGTTCATATTCTTAAATTATATATACCAAGTTGATAAACACATCACGTTGATACACTTTAATTATAGTGTAAAAATTGTCTTTATGCATCGAGTTTTTGGGTCTGGCCCTAACGGGTTGCGGGTTAATCTGGTGCAGGCTAACTGGGTTTTAATTTTATCGGGCTAGAAATTTTCAGACCTAACTCTTTAAATTTGGCGGGTCATTCGTGCCAGCCCACGAGTTGCGGGCTACATTGACATCCCTAGAAATAGGTAAGATATTTAGGAGTAGGACCAGTGTCAATTTTCATATCACTATAGAACATTTAATTTACGAAAAGTTGGTGTGTTTTTTTTTCTTTATATAGAACATTTAATTTATAAAAAGTTGGTGTGTTTTTTTTTTCTTTATAAAGATGCTAATTCAATTATGTAGTTTTGGAGTGTAGCCCTATTTCTAGGCAGACGAGAGCCACCCACCGCTGTGGCATGTGTAAAATGTAGGAGTAGTAATTCATTTGTCTCAATACTAGGATTTAAAAAAAAATTGACTCTATCCTCCAACTTTCGATAACTTGTCGTATTCAATTTCCCATCCGATTTAAACGTTCTCATTCATTTTCAGCGTGGCTGCGCACATTTTTTTATAAATAAAAATGCTTTAGGTCCCCCCCGCAAAGAAGGCCACCCAGAAACTGATATATGGGTTTCGCCTTTTTTTTTTCTTTTTCTGACCACTTCCAAGTGCTTTCCTTTTCGAGAGCTTATTTTGGAGAGAAATGAAAATCATGGCACTAACCCTTATAGTCCACACGTAGGGGTGAGAAAAAAATCGAATATCCAAACCGAACCAAATCAAAAATTTGAAATTATGTTCGATTTATAAATAAAAATTATTAGTAATTCAATACAATATCATCCTAATTTTTAAATTCATGATAAAACTAAAATTTGGAATATTTTAGTAATTGATTTTTTTTCCAAACAATACACACTACGCACGCTGAACGGACGCAACCACATACTACATTCACACATTATACATATACATACTCATACACACTGCATGTAGTGTGTGTATTGTTCATGGTGTAGTGTATGTATATATAATGAATTAAGTATGTATGTATGTATGTATGTGTGCGTGTGCGCGTGTGCGTGCGGGCGTGGTATAGGTATTTAGTTAGTGTGTCATGTGTGTATGCGTAATGTGTATTTAGTTATTGTGTGTAACGTGTGTATTGTGTGTCTACAACAAAAAAAAATGAAATCAATTAGTAAGAAATAACAATTCCATTACTTTTGTATTCTTTACGTTTACCGAGCACAATAATAGAATGAAATTGTTATTCCATTTCAATCTTCATTCTATATCTCTATTCCATTTCCTTATTTCTTTCCATGGTAACTTAGCTAACTATGACTCGAGAGATTTAATCCCATCAAACAATTTAATGTTGATTTCCTGAAATTTATGAACAACGGTTACGATTATTAAATTTGAGTTTTGTGCGTTACTAATATTTGCTTTCTACAACATTGTTTTACTTCCAGTAAACGAGCTAGGACTAATCAATACTAATAATTATAGGGATAATAACCATTGAGACTATGAAGCAAATTATAGTTAGTTTTATAATTTTTAAAATTGATGTTAAATTATAAAATTTCAATTTTTTTCATTTATTCCATTTTTATATAAATTGATGTCTTTTGGTGATGTTAAAATCGACATTGTTTCTATGAAATATGAAAAGAAATAAGAATATAAAAGAAAAAGAAAATAAAAGAAAAATGTATTTATTTTTGTGAAACACGTCGTTTTGAACATCATCAAAATATAGTAGCATTTTTACATGAATATGACAATTGAAAAACTAAAATTTCTTGTATTTAATATTTTGATTTTAAAAGTTATGAGATACTGTATATCAGAATTTGACAAGACTTGATGATTTAAATTACTTTTAACACTTATTTATAAATAAAAGCATAATCATTCCTTATATACTTCGTAAAAATATACTAGGACAAAAAATTTCACTTTTAAAGCACATGTAATTGATTAAACAAAATAATTAAATATCGAATACTTAATTATTGTAGATAATAAATTACTGGGCCACTTGTGAAATGATTCTTTTATCTAGAAAACTATATCATGTCATATAGTCGCATGGGGAGACAGGCTAATAGAGACGATAAATATTACTAGCAATTAATTTCCAAATTGTATTTTGTTAAGATCAAGTGAACATAAATTAATGACACTACGACAAAGATACTTTAAATTAAAATATTGATGATACAGCAACAAAGATATTTTAAATGGAATCTTTTGAATTGAATGTTTAGTTATAACTTTTACTTTTTCTAAAAGATTGATTACCTCTTTAGTTTGTATTGCTACTTTTAAAATTATATAGTAAGGTGTACAATTTAACTAAATCTTTCATAACTAAATTTCATATTCATGTTGTTAAACACCACAGTTATAGCAACCCTTCAAAGTGTTCACTTCTTATCTGAATCTTTCTTTATCAAAATAGATGTGTACATTGCTGATCATAACGAATCAGAATATACCGAACCAAAGATTCTACATGTATGGCAAATGAATTTGTACTTCCTTCGCAATGAAATTACGAATCTATATTTATTGACGCAATGAATTTGTATATATTGCACAATGAATTTATACATTGCAATCTAGATTTGTATATAAAAAAGATCTGTATATGACCAAACAAAAAAACAGTAAATTTACCAAGCTCAATTTTTATACCTAACTTTTAATAAATGAAGAATTTTTGTAAATTTTTTGATGTAAACATCTGCCATCAGAATTTCGTTAAAATTCATGATGTATACACAGATTCATGAGAGCGGTAAATTTTCCCTTTCCGATTATATCATTATGCCCGAATCAAATATAGATTCCCTGTCCCTTTGAATCTCGATAATTTAGATGCTACAGAATCGATCTTAGTTAAACACTTAGGGTTAAATTGACCCACACACACATATACTCCATATAAACACACATATACAGATATAGTCCATATAATAATGATAAAACTTTGGCTATAATAGTTAGGCGATGTTACCGACACCATGATATACCATATCATATTGCCTAAGATCAGTTGCTCAATGCAGAGAATCTTAATGAAGACAAAGCTTAAGATTTTGAATATGTCTTCTTATAATAGGATGAGTGCAAGCTCTGTTTTCCTATGTATAATAAGGCTTTGTGTTACAGTTAATTAATAACATCAATCTTTATCTAACACAATGCAGTCCTCAAAGTTTTTCAATGTTTTAGCATTTCGATTCAATTATAGGACAAAATGTACTTGAGGTAAATCTCTTTCATTTAATCATTCTAATTTTATATTCATACAAGTTCAATTGCTCCTTATTTATAATAAAAAAAACTAGGACTATACTTTATATAAACATACAATACAATTTGAATAGAAGTGCATATAACAGGACCACATGGTTATACAATTTGAATAGAAGTGCATATAACAGGACCACATGGTTGTCTGTTGTTCTTGTTAGTTGAACTTCTATATGTGGCATGTGTTTTTTCTGCTCTCCAAGCTTTCTACGTTGGTCCTTATCTGTTTTGTGAGGAGTACGTGTGGGGGTATTTGTGGCAGCCCTGCTTTTCTTAGTTTTCTTCTGGTGTAGTGTCTTCGGTTGTTTATATTCTTGGACTCTTAGCTCGCCATCATTTTTTTTTATTATTTTATTTTTTTAAGAGGATCGACGATGGTTCCCCATCTACCCTCCGAAGTGACTCGGACTCCCGGCCTAACGATCGGAGGTGAAGCGTCTTACCACCGAGCTGCGCTTCGTTGTCGGGATGGGAAGGAATGAGTCAGCCAACCTTTCCCCAAGCACGGGCCTAGACCAGTTAACTGTATCAACCCAATCAAGGGTACCAAGTTAACCTATCTCGCCCAGCGCTTGGGTCCCAAGCACAAGTCCAGACCAGTTAACTGTATCAACCCAATCAAGGGTACCAAGTTAACCTGTCTCCCCCAGCGCCTGGATCCAGGCCAGGACTCAAGAACTCCCCAGGGGAAATTAATCCCCAAGTTGCGCCTCTCAGGGGTCGAACTCGTGACCTCTAGGATGGCGCGGTATCCTTGCCTCCCTCCTCAACCACTTGAGCTAGGGGGCTTGGATGCTCGCCATCGTTTCTTGACCTAGCACGCTTTACACTTATAAAAAAAAATAAAAATAAAAAGGATCACATGGCAAATTATAATACTCCCTCCGTCCGCGAATAGGAGTCCCGTTTTTCCATCTTAATCCGTCCGTGAATAGGAGTCCCGATTCATTTTTACCATAAATGGTAATAGGGTCCCACCTTCCACTAACTCATTTCACTCACATTTCATTTAAAACTAATATATATAAGCGGGAGCTCTATTCCGCTAACTTTTTTCCACTAACTTTTCTTAACATTTTTTAAAACTCGTGCCACCCATAAATGAGACTCCTAATGACGGATGAAGGGAGTATAAAATTTCTATAACGTGCCATGCGTAAGGATGGTTAAGGGGTCGACAAATATGCACCCATTCACACGTATAAATCCAAAACAGCCCAATGGCATATTCTCTCTGTGTAGTGTTTTTGAATTCTAAATAAGACTAGTACATTGTTATAATTGTGTATCTATTATTAATCATCAAATATTGATGCATATTATTCAAATATATGGAATTTGTCGTTTTTAAACCCATTTAAAGTTTATTTGTGGATCCGATCTCTGGCAGCATACATAAAATAAAAATGACTACAATAAAATTACCTTTTCAAAGGACTTCTAGTAGCAGCATGCATACATATATAAAAGTTACTTACTTTAACTACCCTTCTCCCCATCTCTCTTAATTTACTAATTTTATCTTAATTCTCATATCATATCAATTGCTCATATTTTTATGGAACAAAGGAAGTATTACAAATTCAAAAATACACTTTATTATGTACAAACGGTGAGCTTTCTTCGTTATATATATACTCACATTGAGCATAGTTAATTATAACATTGAAATGGACATCAATTATTATCCAACTCGTCAAGGTCCAAGGATATTTTATTCTTGATATCTTAATTTGGATATATGAAATTATTCATTTCGATCCGACTCTCTGTATTTATAAATTGGATCGATCCGAGATATTAAACTACATGCATAATCGATTCCATTAAAACCCATAACAACAACATTTGTGAAAATTACTACTACTCCGAATAAAAGTGCAACACAATTACGACCGTCAAAAACTGAAAACAGAAAACAACCTAAGTTACATATGCATGCATGCTTGCATATTTTATTATTTCATCGATTACATATTAAAAAAAGCATATCAAATCAACTCCGATTCCCTCACATTTCAGCAATCTCAATCTCATTGTTAAACTTGGAGTCGTAGGTGGTGTAGATCGTGTATTCCAACACCGCGTAGCTCGTCACAGGATCCATAGAGTAGGTTGTCTGAATCGCGTAGCCGCGCGCGTACCGGAACGCGCCTGTTCCCCCGACCACGGGCAGCTCGCGGGCGGGGTCGGTCACGTGATTGCGGCCGAGGATGCTGAGGCTGCTGCCGTTGAAGCGGCCGGCGTAGAAGTAGAAGTTGAGGTTCATGGCGATGCCGAAGGTGGAGAGGTCGGCGTTGGTGGTCAGCCCCTGGGTCCGCCCGAGGGCCCTCGAGTTGAAGGCGGGCCCCTCCGTGACGAGGTCGTCGAGGACGTGGACGCTCCCGAATGCGAACGGGTTGGTCGGGGTGATGGAGGCCTTTGCCACCTCGAATACGGTGGCGTTCACGTGCCCGATCCGGAGATCTTGCACGTAGAAGTGGAGCTTCACTACCTTTTCTTTTCCGCCACAAATGTCGCGGTGGAATGAGTCTTCAACCGCCGCCGCGGCGGGACCCTCTCGGGCTGCGTACACATCTAGTGTGGACACGAGCAAGCAGAGAATGGTCAAAATTAGGGCAATGGGGTTTAGCTTTGCCATTTTTTTTGGATTTTGAAGTGATGACTACTAAGCAGTAGAAAGATAGAATGTGTTTGTGTGATTGGTTGTGCATCCAAGGGTGGGATTATATAGAGATTTTCTAAGAGGGTGGACTAATTAACAAATAAGTAGTGGGAAAAGTGGGACTCTTTAATTAACTGACCGTGCATTATTATTTCGAATATACGGAGGGTAAGTGACATGTCACTTTAATTGGGAGATAATTAAGTTGCCAAGTTGAATTATATGATAAATAAATGTTGCTCTCAGATTTGAATTATATGACAAGTAATTGTATTATTAATTTCGTAACGTAGATCTTGTTGAGAAAACCGGGTAATTTTCTCTCAAATAATGAAATGAACCGATTCAGTAATTTTAGAGTTAACCCAATGGAGTCTACTCGATAAAATTACTTCCCCAAATAAATTCTTAGGCCAGGCTGGTGGGAACACTGTCCCTCTTAAATACCAGACTCCAAACATAATTTATCAGTCGGTGTATTTATCACAATATAAAAACACCAAAAAGAACCATACAAAACACTACTACCAAACCCGCAAATCATATTGAACACAATATCACAGCAGAAAAAGAAAACCCAGAAATAAATGCGGAACAAAATAAATAAATAAAGAACACACCCGAAACATTGATAACGGAGTTCGGCCAAATTGTGAATGTTCTTTGACGGTTTCACTTTCAACATCGCATCCATACGCGAATGTCCAAACGTTAGAGTTATACTCTTTATAATATCCAAAATATAATCGTGTACAATGGTTTTATATTTTTGTTGAAAAAAGCACACGTGATATTTGAATTGAGAAGAACTAAAATGACTAGTTCAATTAGTACAAAATAAATTAAGGAGTATCTAATTTTTACACAGTAATATGTCTAGTTGTAAATTTGTAGTTAGAATCTCAGATAATTCGATATGTTGCTCTTATTGAGAATTGAGAGTAACGTCGGCGTTAATTTAATCCACATTAGCAGGTAGTATATAAATTTTTAAATATTTTAGAAATAGTCAGTGAGATCGTCAAATTTAGAAATTATAAATCGAAGTATGATGTTTTCATTATTACTCCTCAAATAAATAAATAATAGATTAATAATTGATTTATAATGTTAATGTGTAAATTCGATCTGTTTTATACCTCAATTAAAACTTAACTATCAAATTGCATAAAATTACTTATCTGGCCAAAAAATTTAACTTATCCGAATAAATAAAATTGAAGAACGTCATGTTAGACCAACTCAAGAAAACAACTGATAACATTGACCACGTGCTTAAAATATCTTAGATTTAGGCCATGCCTATTGGCGCGCTCAATACTCTAGAACGCAAAGTTAAGCACGCCATGCTTACACGCCCTCACGTGCATGAGCAAGCATCCCGCTAGCAAATTCGTCGCCCCATTGCACATTGATGCGTGTCAATTATTACTTCATTTGTCCTTATAAAGATTATCCACTTTCATCTTTAATATGTGTTGACATGACTTATTTCCGCGCTCAATACTCTAGAACGCAAAGTTAAGCACGCCATGCTTACACGCCCTCATGTGCATGAGCAAGCATCCCGCTAGCAAATTCGTCGCCCCATTGCACATTGATGCGTGTCAATTATTACTTCATTTGTCCTTATAAAGATTATCCACTTTCATCTTTAATATGTGTTGACATGACTTATTTCTAAAAACAAACACTACTATAAACACTCTCGTCCATCACATACTTCATCTTTTTTTCTCCAAATTTATTCTCAATTTCTATACTAAGTCTTCAACATTTTAGTAAATTAGCAACAAAAGATTAAAACTCAAAAACTCTTTACCAATTTAGATTTGTTGGAGTTGATCGTACCACTCTCACCTTCGATCATATAAAACCTACTAATTCTCTAACCCTTAAACGAATCCATCAAAAGTTGCCGGAGCTGGAACCACAATCATCACGCGCCATGTCTCCCTTCCATGGTCCGTCGTCTCCCCAAAGTCTCGACTCGATCCATGCATACACCGTGTGCTCACCGGATGAAATCCGAATGGTCGTCGAATGCTTTGTGGACATTATCAACGATTCTTTTAATTGTTGCCAACTCCAAAAAAGCCCGAGTTTTAGAAGTAATTGCTACCTACAATGATGTAATTTGAAAGACAATTCATTGCACAAGTCGTATATATGTTAAATCCCCCTAACCCCTTTCCACTTGGTGCTCTTAAAACACTCCATATAAGTTGGACAATTAATATAATCTTAGATTAATCTATTTTTGGTACTCATGATATAATTTTTAAAACTTTCTAATCACACTAATTACAACAAAATAGAGTATTCTAAAATACTACTACACTAAGCTAATTACAGTGTTACACCATCAAATTTTCTAATCATGTATGTTGTAAAATAGTAACACTAAGCTAATTACAGTGTTACACCATCAAATTTTCTAATCATGGATGTTGTAACATAGTAACACTAAGCTAATTACTGTCTTACATCATCAAATTTTCCAATCATGTATGTTGTAAAAGAGTAACACTAAGCTAATTACCGTCTTACACCATCAAATTTTCTAATCATACTAATTACAGAAAATGTGTAGTAAAATTGTAACGCCCCCCTTTTTGAACCTTAATTTTCGAACCCTAATTTTTTTTGCATTTAATACCTTGAAGTCCGTGGATTAAATGACGAGTGAAATAATTATTTGATATTCTTATGACCTAATTGAATTTAGGGTTTTGACTGTGCGTTAACCGAGTCGACTTCGTTGATTACAAGACGTGGCTTTTGAACAATGGGTGCTTGGTGAATTGAATTGCTCGAATTGGTGATGGTGAAATCACAAATTGATTTTAAATAATTCATTTCCTTGAGGAATATCTATTGAACTCAACTCCGTGTTGTATCCGATAAATTAAATAAATAATACAAGTCCAATCTCGTGAAATATAAATTGTGGACTACACAATTTAAATAAAATACAAAAGGGTCTTTTGCCCAATTTAATTAATTTAAGATCCAACATATCCGACAACCTTGGAGTCCAATCTTCACACGAGTTTGATCTTCCTCTCAATCTGCAAAATCCTTCCAATTTGAAACAGGTCAATCACAATTTAATTGTGAAATCAATTACCTTCAACAATCACTTCCAATTTAATTATGCAATTATCACCCTAATTAATCACACCACAGACAGTTATCTCTACCCTAATCTGCTCTCCCAGCCGTCACATACATCTCCACTTCCTTCTCAATTCCCAAACGAAAGCTGAGGATTGAAGCAAAGAGTTTTTTTCATTGTTCAAGGCCTCCCCACTCCAAACTAAGGTAAATCCATGCTCAGCTTAACGAATCCGATTAACTAATCCCTTCCAATGATTTTATACTCATCAACTCATGTTTCAACAAAATCTGCAACCCTACTCAAGAATCACCTTCGTTCATCCGGCCATCTCTTGGACAGAAACAAGGAAGGAGAAGGAAGTAGGATTGTTCCCTCACCACATTACCTCCTTCCCGATACTATTGCGGTAAATCCCAAACCCCAATCTGTCTCACCACACTCCAAAATTTTGTTAATCACACTTGAAGTTTGTTAGACCGAAAACTGAGAGAGGAGGAAACCGAAGCCGAGATCTCTTCATTTCAAGCCAATTCGTTCCCAACCTACCAAGGGTACATCACATCCCCAACATCAATTTCCCCTCTACAATTGCCGAGAATTTGTGCATCTCATGGAATCAGTAACTGAATCAAATCGATAACTCGAACAATCCAAATCAAAGAATCGAACCGTAATTTACGAAATCAATTTTAGAACTTATATGTGGGGTAATCGGGGAAGTTTTGGGGGCGGAAACGGAGCTGCCGAGCCGACGGACAACTTCGGTCGCGGCGACGGAGCGTGTTGATTATATGGGCTGATTTATTGGTGGACTATTATTTGGGCACGGGAATTATTTAGGCCCAGGTAATGTGTTGGGTTGTATTTGCCTTAGCCCTTTTCCTGGATGATATACACCCCCTCTGCCTCTCACCGCTGAATTCCATTCTTCACTCTCTCTTTCTCTCACTTCTCTCTCTCGAGTCTGTTGAGTTTCCCTTGTGTTTCTTCTTCTATGATGATTCTCTGGTTGTTTCACTATGGTTTATCACGGTTATTTGAGTGATTAAACGTGTGTGTGAGTGGGAGAAAGCAACTGGTTCGGTTGCTTGAGTTCCAGAGAAGTTAGGGTTTCTTATTGAGAGATTTCTTGTGGTTGTGGGCATAGAGAGTGGACAGATCCGGTACAGTGGAGTGGTTTGGGGTTGTAATCCGTGGTGTGTGAAGAGTTTCACGGTTGGATTCAACGTTACTCCCTTAGATCGTAGTTTTGGTGAATAGATCTGTACTATTAGCGGGTGTCTGAGTCATAGCTACTAGATCTATGTGATTCCTTTGTTTTCTCTCTTATTACTGCATTATTTGTTTAGATCCGAGAGGATCTTTCCTTGTCTACTAACAAGGGTTTTCAAGTGTGGTAGAGCAAAATCATATCTCACATCCGAGAATGAACAAGAGTTGCAAGCATATATAAGAGCTTCCCCAACTCCATTAGTATGAGGCCTTTTGGGGAGTACCCCAAGAGCAAAACCGTGAGCAGTGTTGTTAGGGTCGCGGGGCGCACCGGGTCGATGGGGTGAAAATTCGGGTCGCGGGTCGACGAGTCGACGGGGTCGAGAGACCCACAAAACTAGGTTAATTTTTTTGCCTTTTAATATTAAATAAATAAATATATTGCTCTAATGTTTATAATATATCAAATAATATAAATGTAGACGCAATTCATGTGAATAGAGATAAAATGGACAATAGAAATGATCAAAATATCAAAATAATTCATAAGTCATAACACAATAAATAATTGAAACCATTGTCGGAAAATATCAAAACAAAGGAATATATGAAGGGTGCCAGCAACAGATGTTTGAATTGTTTATTTGTTTAGGAGTGAAGAGGCCGAATTCTAAAGTGTAGAAAGTAGGTTTGAAAAGTTTGATGTGGTGCATGCATATATATAGAGAATTGTGATTGAGAGAGTCAGAAAACATGTGAGAGATTTGAGAAAATCAGAGATAGCATGTGTTTAGGGCGACCCAGGCGACTCACTCGACCCAGACGACCCACCCGACCCAGCGGCGACCCTGTATCTCGATCAACCCACCCATGTTGGGGCGGTGATGGTCTCGACCCAGGCGACCCGAGCGACCTTTTGACAACACTGACCGTGAGGGCCTTGCCCAAAGCGGACAATATCATACTAATGTGGAGTTCGGGTGTGCACCACCGATACCCAACAGTGGTATCAGAGCCCTGGTTCAGGGGCTGGGCCTGAGTGGCTCGGGGTTCGGTGGATTGCGCTTGCAAGTTCTCCGATGTCTCTGTGTGAGCTCGACCAAGACCTGGGGTGACCTGTGACATGTGTGTGATCTTGGTCTGGTGGTCTTGGGTTGGGCCAGTGACCTGTGTGTGATCTTGGTCTTGGTCTGGTGGTCTTGGTTTGAGGGGAAGATTGTGGTAGAGCAAATCATATCTCACATCCGAGAATGAACAAGAGTTGCAAGCATATATAAGAGCTTCCCCAACTCCATTAGTATGAAGCCTTTTGGAGAGTACCCCAAGAGAAACACCGTGAGGGCTTTGCCCAAAGCGGACAATATCATACTAATGTGGAGTTCGGGTGTGCACCACCGATACCCAACAGTGGTATCAGAGCCCTGGTTCAGGGGCTGGGCCTGAGTGGCTCGGGGTTCGGTGGATTGCGCTTGCAAGTTCTCTGATGTCTCTGTGTGAGCTCGACCAAGACCTGGGGTGACCTGTGACATGTGTGTGATCTTGGTCTGGTGGTCTTGGGTTGGGCCTGTGACCTGTGTGTGATCTTGGTCTTGGTCTGGTGGTCTTGGTTTGAGGGGAAGATTGTGGTAGAGCAAATCATATCTCACATCCGAGAATGAACAAGAGTTGCAAGCATATATAAGAGCTTCCCCAACTCCATTAGTATGTGGCCTTTTGGAGAGTACCCCAAGAGAAACACCGTGAGGGCTTTGCCCAAAGCGGACAATATCATACTAATGTGGAGTTCGGGTGTGCACCACCGATACCCAACATCAGGTATGCAGGGATCTCGGTGGTCCAGAGGCGCATCCAGTCAAGGAGTGCGTGGTCCGAGATAGTTAGTTATATCTGTTGTAATAGCTAGGCTTTACTTGTATAAAATCAGTCACGTGGGTGATAGTCTGACTGAGCTATCTTGTACAAAACCAAAGAGGCCTCGATAATTAGTGAATCCGGGTAGTCTAATCCCTACAGAGCGGTCGCGGGTGAGACAGCGGCTGCTCGTGGAGATCGAGAAGAGGGGAAAGAGAGAAGTGAATTAGGAAATTTTGCTGGTTTCAGCAAATGAATTTGAGGGGGTCCTTGTTGAGCTTTACAGTAGAAAGAGAGAGTACTAATGGAGATGGGAAGGGGAGTATTTAATCCTTTTATTTTTTTAACCCTGTAAATAATTAATGAGTAGTGATAAATTAACAAAAATTGTATATATAAAATTGAACATTTTAGGTATTTTATGTATAAAATAAAATTGTAATTATTAATTAATTTAATGTATTCCAAAATTAACCTTCTATGATCATATATGAAAGATTATCCATAATCAGCCGTTACATTTTTAGAATATGATTTACTACATCAATTAATTGCTTAATTCCTAATCAATTCGGTTGTATCAATTTCTATTTAATTTGGTAGGTAACATTCATTAGTTGCATAATTTCTTCTTCTCTTAACAAGAGGAGGATATTCTTGATTCCATTTTCTCAAAATATAAGCACTCCCCTACAATTTATATTCTCTTTCTACTGATTATATTTATCTTTTGAACCGATTTCTATTTAATTTGGTAGATAATAAGTATACATTAGTTGCATAATTTCTTCATACGTAATTTAAGCTAAATATAAACTCTCCCCCTATCAACTAAATTATCTTTCACATCGGATTATTTTATTAATCGTCTTTACAATTCCAAGCTATAAAAACAACTACATATTTATATAATTAATTTCTCAGTATTATCATCCAAAGAAATAGAAAATAGTAATAGCCATTCGCATCATTTAAATCTTTATTAAATCATCTTTAAATTTCTAAGTTATAAAAACAACTACAAGTGTATATAATTAAAATTTTAGTTTATCGTCCAACTAAATAATCATAGTCGTTCACATCTAATTATTTTATTAATAAGTAATCTTTAAAATTCTAAATTATAAAAACGACTTTTGCAATAATATATCGCATCCAAATAAATAATTATAGTTATCCAAGTCCAATTAATTTATTATTAAGTAATTCTTAAAATTCTAACTTATAAAAACGAATAAACGTATATATAATTAGTTTCTTAGTGTTATCATCCAACGAAATACAAAATAATAATAGTGATTCACATTCAATTATTTCATTATTAAATCATCTATAAAATTCTATATTATAAAAATGCAATTATTTCATTATTGAATCATCTATAAAAATCTATGTTATAAAAATGACTACATGTGTATGTAATTAATTTCTTAGAGTAATCATCCAATTAAATAATCATGGTCATTTGCATCCAATTATTTTATTAATTAATAATTTAAAATTTTTTAAATTATAAAAACGACTGCATGTGTATATAATAGTTTCTTAGTGTTGTCATACAAAGAAATAATTTTTACATCCAATTATTTTATTAATTATTAAATAGTAGTTCTTAAAATTCTAAGTTATGAAAAAGACTACTCACATATATAATTAATTTCTTAATGTTATCATCTAACGAAATACAAAATAATACTCCTACTAGTCACTAGCATCCAATTATTTCATCATTAAATCATCTTTATAATTCTAAGCTATAAAAACGGCGGCATGTGCATATAATTAATTTCTTAATGTAATCATCCAACTAAATAATCACAATCATTCGCATCCATTTAATTGATATATAATTTTTAAAATTCTAAATTATAAAGACGACTATATATGTATATAATAGTTTGTTAGTATTGTCATCTAAAGAAATAATTATTGTCATTCACATTCACTTATTTTTACTATTAAATAATTCTTAAAATTCTAATTTATAAAAACTAATCCATGCATATATAATTAATTTCTAAGTGTTATGATCAAACGAAATACAAAATAATAATAAACATTCACATCTAATTATTTTATTATTAAATCATACTTAAAATTTAAGTAATAAACCGACTGCATGTATATATAATCAATTTCTTAGTGTTATCATCCAACTGAATAATCGAAGTCATTCGCACTTAATTATTTTATTAATAAAAAATCTTTAAAATTTTAAATTATAAAAATCACATGTATCTATAATTAATCATTAGTATTGTCATTAAAAGAAATAATTATAGCCATTCACATCCAAATATTTTATTGTTAAATCATCTTTACAATTCTATGTTATAGAAACGACAACATACGTATATAATTGATTTCTTAGTGTTATCATCCAACATAATAAATAACAATTCACATTCAAATATTTCATTATTAAATTTATCTTTAAATTTCTAAGTTATAAAATCGACTACATGTGTATATATTTAAAATCTTAGTGTTATCATTCAATTAAATAATCATAGTCATTCGCATTTAATTATTTTATTAATAAATAATTTTAAAATTTTAATTTATGAAAATATTACATGCATATATACTTAATTTGTTAATGCTAACATCACACAAAATAAACATAGTCGTTCATAACCTTTTGTAATCTTTATTACTCCACCCGTCCCATAAAAATAGTCTTATTTTTTTTTATTTTGGACCGTCCCACCAAAATAACCACTTTCTATTTTTGGCAATTATTTTTTCTCTAATAAGATGAGTCTCATTCTATACTAACAATACTTTAATCAATTATTTTTCTACAGTTCACCTATTTTATCATTTTGCAATAAAATTCGTGCTATCTCTAAAATATCTATTTTTATTGGAAGGGGAAGTATATTATTTATATATTTAGAATTGACATAAATATGGAGTAATGTAATACTGAGTGACGTAGGAGGCTAGGGTGCCCATTTTGTCATGTAAATTTATGTGGAGTATTAAATTAATTTACTTATATAATTAACTTTCTTTTGTTTTCATATGTTTACTTTTTTTATATTCATTTTTTTAAAATTATAATGTTAACAGGTGGAATTATGTATTTTATGTTTTGTTCTTTTCTTTAATTTATAGTAATAAAAAATATTTTGTTTATTTTTGTTTTCATAAATTTAGGTAAAAATTTTAGTTTAAGATTATTAAATAGCAATTACATTGGATTTTAGAATTGTTTGAATATAAACTAAGAACAAAGAAATAATTGCAGCATGACATGATTCCACGCTAAATAAAAACACCAAATAGATGGATTAAAATGGCTAATAAAACAATCGGATACAACACTGTTTCTATATTTTTTTTATTATAGTCATTTTATTTTACCGTTTCCATAAACACTCCATGTAATTTAATAGTGATACACTTTACAAATATAACAAAAGGGTAGTTAAGTACAAAAATAAATAGTTAATAAGAAAACCGATTTAAATAAAAACGATTTAAAATACAAGGGCATATTGTACATATAATTTTTGTTAATTTATCTTTTTTCATAATTAATAGGGGTTCTTGGTTTAGAATAGGAGTACATGTTGACCTTTTCTTTTGCAATACTAATTGGGCCATAAAGTGAGTGGGTCGTCTTTTAATTGTTTTTGGGCCTAAGTTTTTTTAAAAAAAATTAACTCCTATATAAGGGAGGAAATTACAAATAAACTCATATACTATAGATAGAAGGAAATTATAACTGATGTCAAGAGGGCTCGAACTCGGCACCTCATGCAATAATGTCTAAGCTCCTTGCCACTACGACAAAGGCCTAAGTTCTTTGATTTGTTTTTAGTGTTAGGACCAATTGGTTAATAATTTAAATGGACTCTGAGAAAATTCGTAATCCGATCGGTAAAAATAATCAAAGTCATAGGATGCATCTTATTTTATTTTGATTCCTTCTATTGATCTATTCATTATTTTAAATTTTAAAGGTGATATCTCGCAAGTGAATCGTGATCGCAAGGGAGAGATTATAATTTCGGATTAAGCACTCGAGGTGAGCTTTCTTTTAAATAAGGACAATGTCCTAACTATTTTTTATCAATGGGAATAAAATGCGAATATGTTTTTCATACTATATTTTGGTTTTAACGTGCCTATCTGAAATGGCTTTGGCATTTATTATATAAATCGAATTCAGGTCCTTATAGGGCTGCAAACCCTACTTGGATTAGTGTACACCTATGGTAGACCGTGTGCCAGCGTACGGGTTGACCGGTCTAGTGACTTGGTTAGTGGCCACATTCCAAGTCATGTATTAGCAGATATGATAAACGTCTATGGGAAAATGACTGCGCAGCCGCGATTTTTGAACAATGGAATATTTTGGTGCCTCGGGTCTTTCAAAAGCTAAAACCCAGATGGTTACCTACAATGGCATGATAAATATATATATTTTTGATAACTTGTTTTCGGCATGAGTCCACTGAGTATTTTGTAGTACTCAGCCCTGTATGTGTTTTCCCTATGTGCAGGTTGAGCGGCGACGAGCTTGGGGTGGTGTTGAGTCGAACCTGAATTATTGTTGGATTTTATTTTGAACTCCGAGGGTCGTCGTGTCTTCATACACGACGTCACTCTTGCTCTTGGATGCTTCCGCTGAGAAAATTCTCCTTTCTTAAAGTCTTATTAGTCTTGACCTCTCACATTTATAAACCCTAGAAAGGGCGGTCGTGACAAAAATACACTAAGCTAATTACCCTGTCAAGCAGTAACTCATACTAATTTCTTACTCTTAGGCCAGATCTATGATATCGATCTAGATCTTTGATTTAATTAGTGTACTTATATTTGATCACACGAATATCTATATTTCAAAGTTTATAACATTGTTTTGTTTAAATTTAATTAGAACGTGAAATGCATGGTTGATCTAAATTGGGATTCCGCCAACTTGAAGTAAAGTGGGAATCGGACAGGCAAGATCCTAATTTCTAGTCCATATATTAACTATTTCTAGTACTACTACTGCTCGATCAAGATCTACTACAAATCGGCCATTTATTCCCTGAACACCAAATTTATTATAATGCTTCAAATCCAAAATCATAATTTATTTATACTCAAAACAGTGATGCCAAATATCGCATGAGCTACTATACCCACTCACAGTCCCACACAAACCTCAATCATTGTGTACCCACTAAATTGTGGTAGAACGTAATTTACAACGTCCACACCATTCAGTAAGTGAAATAGATGATAATTCTTTAGGATAAGATCAATTATTTCATTATTTAAGGTAATCACTACTAGAAAAATTGCTTCTCACTACACTTTTTTTATCACACTTTATAAAAAGTGCCAGCATAGATGTACTATCTACACACTAGCTTTTCACTGCACTTTATAATATATTGTTACTGCACTTCAACATAAAAAGTGTCATCATAGATGTACTATCTACACACTACCTCTTACTACAAGTACCCGGTGCTGCACTTGCATCAAGTGCCATTATAGATGAAGTGTCAGCACAGTAATTTTCTAGTGACAATTTTAAGTGTCATTACACGCCAATTTTCTAGTAGTGAATAGTAATATTACCCTACATATTTGAGTACTCGACGTAGATAACAATGCGAGCATCCAATGCGTGAAGGTACAAAAGATTGTGAAAGAGATGAGTTCACATATAAATTCACCCACCAATGCATGTGAGCATTATATATATATTCAACCATAATAATATTGTGTCGGTGATTGAAACTAAAAATATAAATATAATTAAAACTATTGTATAAGTCTCATTGGTTTATCCTTCTATCACCGATTGGTTTTAAGATTAAAACCTATGGATTTCTATAATGATATCAGAGTGGATCGCTGACTGTGAGCAAAATTAATTGACCCAACAATATATTTGGACTGAAACCTAAAAAATTGACTGTCCTAGTTCGAAAGAGGGCTGGTTCAACTTTCAACTGATAAAAAAAATCCTCCAAGATTCACCTTCAATGGTTTTGAAGGAAAGTGTTGACTATATATTGAAACTAAAAATATAAATATAACTATCCCACTTTACTATATATTCACAATTCAAACACTCACACATAATAGTATTTATTTTGATCGATCATAACTTTTGAAAACAAATACACAGGTGTGGTACACATTTTCTGACATAAATACTAGTTCCTCAGATAATAATTGTTAGACTATCAGCACTGGGGCGCCCTAAGGCGCGCCACTTCAGCATTTTTATCCTCCTCCTTCTCCACCTGCAGTGGGGCGCCCTAAGGCGCGCCCTATGGCGCGTCACATCATCAATTTTGTAATATTTACAAAATACATACGAATTAAAAAAAAAACTAAAATACATTTAAAATACGAATTTTAAAAACTTCATTCATTTAATAAAAATTAATACATTACAATGCGAAATAATAAAAAACGCAAACTCAGCGACGGCGGTTACGAGCCCACACTTCTTCAATCATGTCGCTCATGAGCTGCGCATGCTCCTGTTGGTTGCGCATTGAGGCATGCCTAGATAAAACCTCATCGAAACCTAACGGTAACCCTCTATCGGGTGTCTCGGTCGATGTGCCGGCAGAGCTAGATGCACAGTCGTCGTCATTCCAATCAATGATGCTTCCGCCTTCACTCTCGACTATCATGTTGTGCATGATTATGCACGCATATATGACATCGGCGATGACTTCCTTGTACCAGAAACGAGCCGGCCCTTTCACAATTGCCCACCGTGATTGGAGCACCCCAAATGCCCGCTCTACATCCTTCCGCGCCGCCTCTTGCTTTTGCGCAAATAAAACCCTCTTCTCACCAATCGGGCAGCTGACCGTCTTTAGAAAAACTGGCCACCGTGGGTAGATGCCGTCGGCCAAGTAGTACCCCATATGGTATTGGCGTCTATTGGCAGTGAACTCTATGGCCGGGCCGTTGCCATTACATTGGTCGGTGAAGAGGGTGGACGAGTTGAGGACGTTGATGTCGTTGTTCGACCCGGCTACGCCGAAGTAAGCATGCCAGATCCAAAGCCGATAGTCAGTGAAGGCTTCGAGGATTATCGTCGGGTGGCTGCCCTTGTATCCACTTGTGAATTGGCCTCTCCACGCCGTTGAACAGTTCTTCCACTGCCAGTGCATACAGCTGATGCTCCCGAGCATCCCAGAAACCCGTGCGCCCTCTCGTGCATCTGCATCAGACCCTGGCAATCAGTGGCTGTCGGCTTGCGCAAATATGTGTCGCCATAGGCCTCTACTATCCCCCGACAAAAGTACTTCAGACACTCGCGGCCTGTAGTCTCCCCACAGTGGAGGTACTCGTCAAAAACGTCCGCCGTGGTACCGTATGCCAACTGACGAATAGCAGTCGTGCACTTTTGCAATGGTGTAAGGCTGGGTTTCCCGACGCCGTCCTCCCGAAACGTGAAGTATTCTTCATGTGAAGACAATGTACGAACAATGCTGAGAAAAAGGTACCTCGACATTCGAAACCGGCGGCGGAACACAGTCGGGCCCCAACATAGTTGATCGGCAAAATAGTCTTCAACCAGACGCCTGTGAGCTTCCTCGTGGTTGCGTCGGACATACGTCCTATGTCGAATAGGACGATGGACTTGCTCAGCCGCCGCCTTCTCGCGCTGCATTTGCGAATAGCATGCCGCCATGGCCTCTTCAACGGCTGCATCTAATGCTTCGTCAATCGAACGACCGGAATCAGACGAAGTAGAACTATTGGTGTCTTCGCCGGGATTCATTTTCGTTGGATGTTGAGAGAGAATATGTTGAGAGATAGTCGATATGTTCGTATGCACAACTGAATGAGAAACGATATTTATATAAAAAAACGAAACCGGGTGCCATCGCCCGCGTGCCATCGTCCGCGGCCTTCACAATGGGGCGGACGATGGCCATCGTCCGCGACGTCCGCAATGGAGCGGACGATGGCGCGGACGATGGCCATCGTCCGCGGTTTAAGTCGCGCCCGAAGCATAGGCCGCGGACGATACCGCGACTATCGTCCGCGGCCTATGCCACACACCCACAGTGGGGGCGGACGATGAATGGCGCGGACGATGCGCGCCATCGGGCGTGCCATCGTCCGCCCATTGCGGATGGCCTTACACTATAACGACGCATGCACGATAACATTCAACCATTCACATTTAATAAAAACAAAAGACTCATTTATTTTGATCATAACCACACATTTAACTAAATTGATTTGAATGATCGATGATCTAATTCTCCGATGATCTCACCAAATGCAAGTCCAATTTTACGACGTAGCTCACATAGAGAGTGTATTCAATAACGGCATAGAGCCTCTCCACGTCGTAGGAATACGTCGACGAGAGCGCATAGCCACGCGCCAGCCGGAAAACTCCCGTGCCACCAACCACCGGCATCTCCTTCTCCTCGTTCATCACCTAGTTGCGGCCGAGCATCGTGAGCGAGCTGCCGACATACTCCCCCGTCGTGAAGTAGAAGTTGAGGTACATCGCCTTGCCGGAGACTTGGAAGTCAGCAGATATTGTGAGCCATTGCACTTTTCTGATGACCTCCGAGTCGAGCCCGGGGCCCGTGGTTAGGAGGTCATCGCACACGTGGATCTCCTCGAAGTCGATCAGGGAGGTCTCGGAAATGAAAGACGTCGCCACCACGTAGACGGTGGAGTTCGGGCCACCACCGGCCCGGAAATCTTGGACGTAGAAGTGGAGCACGACGGTGTTCTCGGTGGAGAGGTTGGCTATTTTTTTGGACCATGATTCTTTATTAGGGCATCCGCAATGGGCGGACGATGGCACGCCCAATGGCGCGCATCGTCCGCGCCATCCATCGTCCGCACCCATTGCGGGTGCGAGCAATAGGGCGTGGACGATAGTCGCGCCCTATACTTCGGTCGCGGAGGATAGCGCGGACGATGGCCATCGTCCGCTCCATTGCGGCTGTCGCAAACGATGGCCGCGGACGATGGCAAGCTGTTTCGTTTTTTTAGGGCGCGCCATAGGGCGCACCTTAGGGCGTTCAACTGCAGGTGGGGAGGTAGGAGGATAAAATTGCTGACGTGGCGCGCCAGAGGGCGCCCCATTGCTAATGCTCTTAGCAACCCTAATTGCCCTAGCTAGGAATAAAAATGATATTATGAATGTGACACTAAACATTAACTTAGCCATAATTTGCATCGAAAATTTCACCTATTTTTTTCCCGACTAATTCGATTATAAAGCAGGTTTCTATGTAGGTATATATATTGTTGAAAGTGGTGAACAAAACATGATCAATAAAGCATATTCTCTAATGGTAATAGGCCAGCCATAGGCTAGCCACAAACTCCTCCTGCCACATCATCAGCACAAAAAACTCCTCCTGCTGCATCATCAGGACAAACAACTGGACAAGCAATATGCTAGCCACAATAAACAAAATTATAAAAAATAAATAATTAACAATCACACAAAATACGGAATTAAATTTAAGACACAGATACGGGAAAATTCAATAATAATAGTAAAATTAAAAATAGTACATTAATTAAAAAAATTACATTAATTTAAAAAATAACCCCTCTTCCACACACGAACCCCCGCCTCCGTCTCATTCCTCGTGGTCGTCGCCGTCGTCGCCGCCGTAGTCGCCGCTATCTGGGACCCCCAAATATGCGGCATCTGAGCCCCCTAACTGTGCCGAGGCGGCATCCAAATCGACCCACATACTCTCAAGCATTGTGTGAAGAAACCTCTTCTCCACGGGTCAGTTGCCGCCCTCCATTCAGCTAAGACCTTGTGCATCTGAGCCCGCGTTTGTTGACGCGCGAAGAAGGTGAGCTCGGTTGACGACTTGCCAACAGGGGGGATGCCGACTGGACCTTCTGGGACCCCTGGTCGACCCCCCTCGCTACCCGTTGCGCCCGCCTTTGACTAACCGGGCGAGTGCGGCGAGTAAACGATGGAGGGGACGGGAACTCCTGAACGTCCTCAGGGAGGTCGTGCGAACCGCTGCTGCTGCCGCTGTAATCACCGGCATAGTTGAGTCGCTGCTTCTTCGGCCAGCCAACATCGACACCTGCCCGAAACTTCTCGGAGTCCATCAGCACCTCATAGCAGTTCCAGTAGGTGAACTCCTTATAAAGCCCGGGCACGGGGAAGGCTTTCTCCGCTATCCTCCTGCAGTCCTCGTCAGTTTGGCCACTGGTCTGCATGCGGAGGTATAGGTCCCCAAACCGAACCAAACCGACGAACCGGCCCGGAACCGTCACTGGCGGTTCCGAACCGGAACAGTCGGCGGTGGTTCGAATCGTGACCGGAACCGGCGGTTCCGCCGGGCCGGTTCAGGTTTTATTTTTTGACAAACCGTAACCGGCGGTTCGGCGGTTCCCGACAACTTTTCAGGCTACTTCCGACCTACCCATAGCCTTTTCAGAAACCGCCGTTTTCGTCAGAAAACCGTTGACGAAACTGGCTGTTTCTGACGAAAAACCAGCGGTTTCAACACAAAACCGGCGGTTCCGGTGGATTTTCAAAATTTTGAAATTTTGATTTTTTTTAAATTTAATCACAATTTTCCCCTATACATACCCCCCTCCTCTTCATTTCTACTCACCCCATTCTTGTGTTAATAAAAATTTCTCTTCTCAATCGCAATTTCTCTATTCTCCATCCTCATTCTCTCAAGTTGTTTACTTTATTTGCGCTTATAATTTACTCACGTTGGTTGTTCACGTTATCATATTCACACAATCGCACTAGTCTCTATTCTCCACTTTCAATTTTCCATAAATATCATGTTTTCATCTCGTCGTGGTGGTGATCGGGGCAAGGGAATTGCCCAAGATCAAAGTGATACTCGTCGTCGACGTGCCCCTACTAGAGCACAAGTTGCAGAGGAGGTGGGAAGGAGAGCCGCTCTTCGAGCGCAAGTAAGTTCTAATATGTTTTTGTTTTTTGTTAATTCATGTTTATTAAATTCATAATTTCATTTTTTTTAAATCTATGTGTCTATGTGTTTTATTTTTGTGTTAGTATTTTTAATTAGTTGTATAATTTTCGTAGGAGGAAGAAGATCGAAATGCGGCCATGTTACTTGCCCTCGCCGACGACGACCAACAAGGGGGCATTCACATTCGGTTTCGCGTTTTGAATACGATGTGAATCTATCGTCGGACGAAGGCGATGATGGATCGCATCAATTCCCCCTTCTAGCGCCGGCCAAGTTGGCGAAAATGATGAGGAGGCCGATGCTCCTCCTGCTTCAGGACGACAAAAGAAGAAGGTGCCACCAAAGTTGAAATCTGATATTTTTACCAAACATTACAAGAAGGTCCCGGTGGTAATTTCAAATCCTAATGACCCGACCACTACCGTGGAGACAAATGAGTTCAAAGCATATTGCAACTATTGCGATAAAGTCTATCCACTTGGAACCGGTGGGGGATATGGTACTCTCCATCGCCATTTGAAGACAAAACACCCCGTGGAATATGGGCATACTAAGTCCCAAAGCCAAATAAACTTCCCTTCCGGCTCATTGTCTCAAACAGGTACGCCTCTATTTAAATATGATCCCAAAAATGTTACCGATGCTATGGTAAGATGGGCGGCAATGAAGCATTTACCGTTTAATTTTTTTAATGACAAAAAATATGAAGTTACTATGCAAACCGCTTTTAATGTTGCTACAAAAAGAATTCCCCCCTCAACTGCTCAAAGATCTAACAACCGACAGTTTTTTGATAAAAAAAGAGAAGTTGGAAAATTTCTGTCCAACTTGGGGCACAAAGTTAATATTTGCTCCGATGTGTGGACGGATTCTTTCCGAAGAAATTCTTACATGGGAATTTCATGTCAATTTATATACAATAGTTGGTCTTTAAATAAACTTTTAATTGATTTTAGACAATTTCCATCCCCCACACCGCACAAGCAATTGCATCCTTAATTATTCAAGTTTTGAATGATTATGAGTTATGAAACAAAATATTTTCGGTTGGTTTTGATAACGCAACCGCCAACACTGCGAGTATACCCGATTTAATTGCGGCTTGCTCCCCGGTGATAAGTGGTAAGTATTTTCACCAACGATGTATTTGTCATATTTTAAACTTATGTGTACAAGATGCTTTGTCTTTATGGCAAAGACATATTCAACCTATTACAACAGTTGTATCCTTGATCCACTGGAAGCCTCAAATTGGCAAGGCGTGGAAGAAGTATTGCCACTCGAAGAAAACAAGGTACACAACTTTTACTTTAGACGTGTCTACTAGATGGAACTCTACATATGATATGTTGCATTCTACATTAGAGCATACAGAATATTTGGTTGATTTTTATAGAACTTTCCATGTTGATGATTTATATCTAACTTCTTCTTGTTGGGATCAAAGCATGAGTTTATTTAAATTATTCAAAGGTTTTAGAAATGCCACCGTTGAGTTATCGGGTGTGTATTATTGCACATCCGTTCGTGTTTTAGAACATTGCATGTACATATCACTTGGTTTTAAAACTGCAATGAAAAATTCCGTAAATAATCTTGAATTAATGTGTGTTTTATATTACATGGTTGAAAAATAGCTCCAGTATTTCAATGAGATCCCAACGGTTTTTTTGCTTGCAAAAGTTTTGGATCCAAAATGGAAACTAGTTGGTACTTTAAAAATTTTAGAATTTTATTACAACAATTTGGCTTCTATTGATCTTGAACCACTCCGAGCTTTGCAATCGAATGACGAGGACGACGACAACTACATAAACCTAGCCCAAACATTCCAAATAAACCTCCCCCACCTCCCAACCCTGCAAAGAAGTTTTGAGTTCGACTTGCGGACTCTCTTTCACGATTACGAAGCCAAGTACAACAGTGCCCACCAAGTGAGGCTTAGACCCCCCGTCAAACACATAACTTTGGCTTCTTCCAAGTTGATGACCCCGACAACAAATCCTAATTAGCGGACCATACGGCTTCAGCAGCGGAGGAAGGACGACAAATTCGGTAAGTGAGTTAGATTTATATTTTGACTCACACTTTTCATTTAATGAGGAAGAAGGAGGTCCAGTTCCCCAACAAATCGACGTCCTAGATTGGTGGGGATCACACGAGAAAGATTTTCCCATCCTTGCATCAATGGCCAAGGAGATCTTTTCGGTTTCGGCTTCCACTGTCGCCGTCGAGTCCGCCTTTAGTGTTGGAGGCAACGTCTTGGAAGACAGAAGAAGTAGACTCACCGGGCAAAACATGGAAGCCACCATGTTACTTGATGATTGGTGCTCCGCTAAAATTAGAGACCAAGAACCGGATTGGGACAATCAAGTAGTACAACCCGACCAAGACTACTTCCCCGGCGAAGAAGAATAGGCCAATTCCTCCGATCAAGCCAAATAGGTAAGCAAGGTAAGAGAACTACGCGGACTTTGATTCCAAAATGCAATTGAGCATTGAGGATACGTAGGCATCTCAATTTAAATTTAAGTTGAGCTCAAGTCCTTTTCCTTTATTTCTTTTTTCTCCCCTTTGTTTCGAATATGTAATTTGTAAATTGTAATCAAGACTTTAAGTCTTTTGTAATTTATAATTTTTAAGTTGTAATTTGTAAATTTTAAGTTGTAATTTGTAATTTTAAAGTTGTAATTTGTAATTTTAAAGTTGTAATTTGTAATTTTGAAGTTGTAATTTGTATCAATAAAATTGCATTTGTATATCGCTTTATTCTAATTTTATTTATGCAAGTATATTTACATTTTTTACTTGAATTACAAATTTACAATGTAAAAAAAATACCTTGAACCGCCGAACCGGACGAACCGGCCCGGAACCGGATCAGAGCCCGCGGTTCCGGCGGTTCACGTGAACCGCCGGTTCACGGTTAGGAACCGGAACTGCCGAACCTAGGACGGGCTGGTTCAGGTTCATGCTTTTTTTGAACCGGAACCGGCAGTTCCGAACCATGAACTGCCGGTTCCCGAACCGTGGTGACATCTATGCGGAGGGCGTTGGTGTACAAGCCCGAAAATCGGGAGACCGCAGCCCTGATTCGGTCCCACCCCTTTCGGCACTCCTCCCCGCTGTGTGGCTTCCCCTCCGGGCAAAATGCCTTGTAGGCTGTTGATATTTTAGCCCACAAGTTGACGATCCTCTGATTGTTCGAATGGAAGGGATCATCACAAACACTCACCCAAGCCTTGGACAGCGTGACGTTCTTCGCATCCGTCCATTTCCTCCGTGTCGGGCTGTCGTCATCAGCCGGCTGCGACGACTCACCGACCACCATTTTAGCCTTCCCCTTGCCCTTCTTCTTTTTTGGTGTTCCCCTACCCCGCCCTACTCGCCCCGTTTGAACGGGAGTGTCCGCATCCTCGAGATCTATCCCCAACTCTTCTAAGGAGAAAGTCTCACACCCAGTGAACTGCGTCTCCGATGGGGTCGATGTGTGCGAAGAAGCAGTAAAAAAATCAAGACTGGGGCGATAGACATTGTCCCCCCCGGCATCCCCGGCATCATCTGCATCCCGGATGCCCACCCCGGCATCATCTGCATCCCGGGTTGCATCCCCGGTACCCTCTGCCCGCCCTGCATCCCCTGCCATCCCGACATACTACCCCCGGCTGCCATCCCGGGCATCATTTCCTGCCAAGGGTACATGTTGTAGTACTCGGCCATCGGACCCCATCCACCTCCCACGGGTACCGTGGAAGTTTAAGACCCGCTCGTCACTGGAGTAGACTCGTTGTTGTTCTCCATTTTGCTTTATTGCTCTTGTACAGAAATTAAATGGTAGAGAAAACTTGTTAAAACACGCGGTGCGAATGAAAATGACGTGCAAATCGCGTATATATAGTATTTCGAAAAAAAAAGTGTTGGACGATCGCCTGCCTACAATGGCGGCCAGCCGATCGGCGAGCGTTCAAAAATCGGCGTGCGCTCGCCGAAATTTTCGCCGTTTTTCCGCTCGCCGCCTACAATGGTTCGGCTAGCAGACCGGCCAGCGCCGGGAATCGGCTAGCCGGTCCGCTAGCCTCCATTAGAGATGCTCTAAATAAAAAGATGATAAAGTATGAGAGAGAATAAAGCAGAAGAAAGTAAGAGAGAGAGAAAAGTAAGTGAGAAGAAATGTGTTGACTTTTACTAAAAAGAGAAATGATTCCACTATTATGGAACGTACTAAAAAGAAAAAATGACTCTACAACTAGGGATGTCAGTGTAGCCCGCAACCCGTGGGCTGGCCCGAATAGCCCGCCAAATTTATAGGGTTAGGGCCGAAAATTTCTAGCCCGATAAAATCAAAACCCGATTAGCCCGCACCCGATTAACCCGCAACCCGTTAGGGCCAAACCCGAAAACCCGATGGGCTGGCCCGAAAACCCGATAAAATTTCTATTATTCAATATTTTTACTTATAATTCGACACTTCATTAATTAATTTTATAATATATATAACTAAAAAAATAACTTTCAATTTTATATTAAATATAAAAATTATATATTGAAATTTTTATTAATATAAAAATTGATAAATAAATTTAAAACTTCAAATTCACTAAAAAAATATTAAATTTCTAAAACATACATTAAAATTTCACAAAATATCTCAAATATTAGTATTTGATCATGTTTATGATTGTGTTTAATCATATATCTCAAATATCTCATAATTAAATACTTTACATTTAATAAATATAACTATTTTTCATCATTATTTATTGGATTGATCGCATGTTAATTTTATCGGTAGCAACCCGATTAACCCGTTGGGCTAGCCCGAAACCCGAGCTTTTAGGGTTAGGGTTGAACTTTTATAACCCGAAAGAAATCACAACCCGACTAGCCCGCACCCGATTGGCCCGCAACCCGAGCGGGTTGGCCCGAAACCCGATGGGCCGGCCCGATTGACATCCCTATCTACTACTATGGACCGGAGGGAATATTAGAAAAAGTGTATATATTAAAAAAATTAATTTCAAATTTATAAATTAAAGAGTGAGAAAAGTAAGTAAAAAGAGTACTTTTGTCATAATGGGATAAGATTAAATAATGTTAAAATATTAGTTAGGTAGTAAATTTTCATTTTCGATAATATTTTGAAATGATATATCCATATTAAGAAATATGATCTGTTATGGATGTAATCAATGTCAGATCCAAAAAATGAAATTCGTGAGGTTGGATATAGTAAAAATATTTTTATTATTTCTCGACTCTGATGGTATCATTTTTTCTCGACTTTGATGGTGTCCTTTTTGTTGTTTCCTCCTCTGCTGTCGTCTTCATTAATCCTACCAAAGTAATCAGATTCGCAAATAGTGTCAGCATTTAAACTGTTCTTTCCATGCTTAATACTTTGTCGAAATACATGGATTACAAATAGTAACTCGCCTTAAATAACATTGTATTCTTTTTTTTACTTCATTGTGTTAATGTAAAATTATAAATTCGATAAGAAGTCTTTTGAATAAAGAGTAGTAAGATGGACAAATATATCGATATTAAAATTTGATATTTGACGTTTGTTTAAATTAGACAAAAATAATATGTTGCCTTTCATAACTTATTACTAAAATTTTATGAAATTATTAAGCACAACCTTTTAATATTATGAAATCATGTATTTTCCCTTTAATAAATAAGACTAGTAGATATGTATAAATAATTATCAATCCATTAATTAAATTTCTACGTATTAATTTTATACTAGAGGAGGCCATCACAGTTAATTAATTAGTACTTATAAAAAGTTAATTTGAGAGAATAATTTGAGATATTAAAACTATTTTGTTAATTTTGAATATTTTAATACGCATTCAACAAAAGAGATATAGAAAAGCAATATTAATATACCAAAAGTTGGGTCCCACAATGAGTATTTTTCCTTTTCATCGTCTTCTTCTCTAATCACCGGTGATTCCGTTTTCACTCTGCAACTCATTTTTTGAATTCTTCTTCTTAAATATTCAAATAATTCTCTCTTCATGTGAATTTCTCGTCTCACACATATGGCCACAAAGAATGGTGACTGCTCTCTTTCATGCTCCTGTGCACTGTGGGGTATGCGGCGGCTTCATAGGCCAGAACTAATGGAGTTTCCCCCTACCTTATCTGGCCGGCGGTGGGGTCAGCCCGACCCCACCTAGATCCGCCACTAGGTGGAATAATTTTCTTTTACAAGTTTAGTGTACTTGCTTGGATTCTAGTAAAAATTCTAAATTTGAATTTTGATAACACCGGCCGATCCCATCTGGATCCGCCACTAGGTGGAATAATTTTCTTTTACAAGTTTAGTGTCCTGCTTGCTTGGATTCTAGTAAAAATTCTAAATTTGAATTTTGATAACACCAGCCGACCCCATCTGGATCCGCCACTAGGTGGAATAATTTTCTTTTACAAGTTTAGTGTACTGCTTGCTTGGATTCTAGTAAAAATTCTAAATTTGAATTTTGATAACACCGGCCGACCCCACCTGGATCCACCAGTAGGTGGAATAATTTTCTTTTACAAATTTAGTGTACTGCTTGCTTGGATTCTAGTAAAAATTCTAAATTTGAATTTTGATAACACCGGCCGACCCCACCTGGATCCACCAGTAGGTGGAATAATTTTCTTTTACAAGTTTAGTGTACTGCTTGCTTGGATTCTAGTAAAAATTCTGAATTTGAATTTTGATAACACGTCAAAAGATAAGGAGCACATTACTAAATATTAATACTATACATGTGATCAGCAAGTAGATAGTAGTATGGTTTAATTTACCAAAAATATTTCTATATCCAGGTTTATTTACTTTGACGACTACTAAATAAAGAGAAAAAAATAGTAGGAGTAAATAGAGATAAAAAGTGTGATTTTTGCCAAAGAAAAAAAAGAAATGCATCATTTTAGTTGTTACGACCCTGTCATAAGATTAAACAATTTAAAATATTTGTTACGTAATGAATTTTCATTTAGACAATTTTTTGAAATGGGATATCCATATGAAGAAAGATTATCTAATTATTTACGACGGCGAACAGAGTATATGTGATAGTAAGAATTTAATATAGTATAAAATTATGGCATTCGTACTGAACTTAATTACATTTCAAAAGTAAAATGATAGTATTAAAATGGGCCATGACATGACATGACATGACATGACATGACATGGATTGATTTTGTTGTAGATTTTAAGCACACTCTCATATTGACAGTCACGTATGATCTCATGTCCAAGATGACTTTTGAATTCTCAATCTAATAGACTAGTAATTGAAAAATAGTAGCAGCCGGGTCAGTGTGCACAAATACATGTGTGATGATTGATTTTATTAGTAATTCGTAATTTATTTCATGTGGATGATGCCATGAGTGGGTAACAAGTCACATTGACTACATTATTCTTAGACATTGATTGGTTTTGAGACTATTTTATACTAATACAATGTCTGGTTTTTTTTATTCAAATTAACACATTATCAGATTATCACACATATACTAATTCTCAATTTATAACATACGTACGGAGTATTTCATTTTCATTACATACTTCATATAAATGAGAATCATGAAAAAAATGTTTATATTTTGTAATTTAGTATGTATAGCTAAAAAATATTTATTCAGAAGAAGATGTTCAACACAATCTGCCATCAATAAATTCTACTATTACAAAAGGAAATAATTAAGGTAGTACAATGATACAAAACAACACTAAACAGAACAATTCACACATACTCGACTTTACAATCTCAATAACAATTAAAAAAATAAAAATACTAGTACTATATCTCAATCAAACCTTCTACTAAAAAAAACCAAAAAAGAAAACCTTCTACTGTGTCTCAAACTCGAACCAAAACAATATAAACACAAGAATCAAGAAGATTGGACAGCCAAAAACATGAAGTCAAGAGAGCAAAACACATAACAGGTCGATGAGCTCTAGAAATCAACGATGAGCTCATACTGTCTTCAATATCAATTTAGCTATTTTTGTTTAATTTTGCGATGGTTGTTTGTCTCAACTTATTTTAATACAAGTGATACCCGCAAGTGTACTTAGACAATGACTGGATCACCACTTGATTGTGTAGGATCAATTAAATTAATCGAGAGATGAAATAATTAATTTGGAAATAAGAATAAATCACACCTGAATACAATAGAACTCGGGAGAGTTGAGGTTTTGAGTGAGGTCTTTGATCTTATCGAGCTTTTAGGAGTTAGAGGTTTAGGATTAGAACGAGACTTCAATTCTAGCACCTACCTAATCTACGTGTTTCTCACATCTGGAGGGGGTTTAATCTATAATTATGTTCGACTTAATAACTCTAGGGACACCAAAAGGTAAGGTAATTTGATTGGATAAGAGCTTGGAATTGTGCATCGGATCCTTGAGTTCTACAATTTTCTCTATATTATCTTTTCAGACACTATTTACCAGTTTTCATTTGTTTACTTGTTTATTTTATTCTTTCATAATGTTAGAACAAATCAAACATTTTCCAATTGTATAGAAGGTAGTTAATATTTGTTCGTGGTAGTTAAGTTAGATACAAATTTGTCAATCTGCACAAAATGCATGTGTGATGATTGATTTTATTAGTAATAATTCATTTCATGTGGATGATCTATGAGTGGATAACAGGTCACATTGACAACATTATTCTTAGGCCATCCACAACGCTGTCTCTATACCGTCTCTTAAACCGTCTCTTAACTACTATTTGAGCACTATTTGAGGGCCCCACTGTCCTTTTTGCCTCCATCTCTTAACTAAGAGACGGAACCTGCAACGCTCCGTCTCTTAACCGTCTCTATACCGTCTCTTAATTACTATTCATTCAATTTAATTTATAATTTTTTTTAAAACCCAATTCAATTTAAACAAACACACTTTATTAAAATTAAAACAAAATAAAAAAACACACAAAATAAAAAAAACACACAAAATAAAAAAACACACAAAATAAAAAAAAATTAATCGGAAGGGCTAATCATCCTCCGGAGGCGGTCGAGGTTGAGGGGGAGTCGGAAGGCCAAGTTGTGCTGCCATATGCACAATTCCGTTCCACCAGGCCGCGTATTGGGAGTGCGAGAAGCGGGAAGTGTCCGCCATTGTGGCGGTCATGTACGCCACCATAAGTGTGTCCGAGCCTCCTCGCGAGCCCGATCCTGAGGCCGGCTGGCTTGATTCGTCTCGGCCCTTCCTTGCTCTAGCCGCTTTCGCCGCCTTCGTCCCTTGCGGCCGACGGCGCCTACTCGCGGATCCTCCTGCATCGCCGACCGTACCCGCAAACTCCTGGGATTCAGCATCATGTTGGCTGATGCCTTCAGCAGTGTCACCACCAGACGCACCAGCACTAGACGAGTATTGGCCACTCGCCGTATGCTTCGTGCGCTTCGAGTTTGAGCCCGAGCTGGAGCGGAAACCGCCGGCCCATCGTTCCTCGTCCTTGACGGCGAGCCAAACATCAACAAATCTGAATTGATGTCCCTCGTCTTGGTAGTAGGCGCGCAAAGCGGACGTCAAAATGTCGGTGGCCGTGGCGCCGCTTTGGTAGCGCGCCTCTTCCGCCGAGTAGATGCCGCAGAATTTTTTGACCTGTCGGTCGACTCGGTCAAAGTGACAGCGGATCATTTTAACTGTGCGCTTGCGGGAGCGGTTCGACTTTATTTGGTGGTAGACCTCGACAACCTTTTCCCAGAAACACTTCCGGGTTTGTTGATTCCCGACGATGGGATCGTACGAGACCGTGATCCAGGCGTTGTACACCGCCATCGTTTCGAGGTTGTTGTACGGATGTCGGCCAAGATCCTCTTCCTCTTCTTCCTCCTCGTCCTCGCCCGTCTGGGGTTGTACACTGCCTCGGCCACCTCCACCGCCTCGCCCACCTCCACCGCCTCGGCCTACTCTCGGCGTGGGATCAACTGGAAAATCCTCCCGGATCTGGGATAATCCCTGCGAAAACCGCGGGACGTTGGGACGAACATATGCATCAAGGTCAA
Source organism: Salvia splendens (assembly GCF_004379255.2). NCBI lineage: Eukaryota > Viridiplantae > Streptophyta > Magnoliopsida > Lamiales > Lamiaceae > Salvia > Salvia splendens. Next base: position 16,207,154 of record NC_056040.1, on the reverse strand, counting down.
AATTGGGTGGTTGGTATCCCCCCGGCGTCGCCGAACCCTGGGTCCCCGGCGTTGACGAACCTCCACCGCCCAATGTGTTGATCATGTTCTCCCAATCGCCGAATGAGTTGAGATCCCACCCGCCGGAGCCGGAGCCGCCATAGTTGCCCTCGCCGTCGCCGGACATCTTGAGTTGGGTTATGAAAATTTCAGCGAAAATTTGAGAGAAAATTTAGATGATAGGAAGAATAGATGTGTAGTTGTGTGTAAATGAGGATGGGTTTAGGAGTATTTATAGAGTAAAAAATTTAATAAAAAACAAAAAAAATATAAAAAAAAAAAACAAAAAAACGGTAATAATACCGTTACAAATTTTTTTTTATTTAAATTCGAATTTTTTTTTAAAAAAAAATATTTATTGCGTCAGCACGTGACGTCGCCCACTCGCGGGCCGGCGAGTGGGCGTCACGCACGACGCCGGGCTGCGCCACGTCGCCTAGGCGCGTGGCGAGACAGCTCGTCTCGTGGCTCGCCGAGTCGAGACGCGCGACGAGACGCGCGACGAGACGGGACGAGATGGAGGCTGCAACGCGTCTCGCCGGGGTCTCGTCTCGCTGAGACGAGACGCGAGACGCCGGCGAGACCCGTTGTGGATGGTCTTAGACATTGATTGGTTTTGAGACTATTTTATACTTAGACAATGACTGGATTTTTAGATTCAAATTAACACATTCTCTCACATATAGTACCAATTAATTCTAAAGTTATAAGATACGGAGTACATTTTCATTACGTACTTCATATAAATGAGAATCAAGAAAAAAATGTTTATATTTTGTAATTTAATATATATAGCTAAACTTTTTTTATTCAAAAAAAGAGTTCAAGCCAATAAATCAGCAAGTATAAGATGTTCAGTACAATCTGCCATCAATAAATTCTACAAAATGAAACAATTAAGGTCGTACAAAGATGCAAAACAACATCCAACAGAATAATTCAAACATACTCGACTTTAGGGACGGAGCCAGGAATTTATATCGAGAGGGGCAAAAATATACATGGGAAAAATTCAAAGGTATTAGATGGGGCAATTAGTGAGAAATTGAAAATAAATTTTTTTTAATAGTATATAAATTATATATATGTGAGAAAAATAGAGGAGGGGCATTTGCCCATTCTTGATACATGCCAGATCCGTCCCTGCTCGACTTTATAACCACGACAACAAATATCTCTCAATCAAACCAGCTACTCAAAGTCTCAAACTCGAACCCCAAACAACACAAAACACAAAAATCAAGACAGCTCTAGAAATCTACATTGAGCTCATACTCTCTTTAATACTATCAATTTAGCTATTTTTGTTTAATTTTCTAATGGTTGCTCACGTGATCTTATAAACCCGCACAAAAATATCTCAGTTCATGAAGGATTTAAACTCGAGATCTTGACGTTAACATTAACCACTCTACCAGCTTGACCAATAAATCTAAAAAAATTATGTGGAGGTACATCCAAACAAAAGACGGAAGAAAACTAATGTTGGTTAGCTAGAAAGTTGTTAGAAAAAGGACCCGCTTGAAAAAAATAAATTTAATTTTAGAAGTCGATAACTAATATTATATTCGAATTAGTTCGAACTTTATGATAGCAGCCGGGAGTGAGAAATGTATCAAGACTCTCTTTTTGTCAGAGTTTTTAAATTCGTATACTTTTTGTTTGTATTAACACTACACACACTCATACACATGGATGAGTGGATAACAACTGCATTTTTTAATACTTTATACTTCCTCGTTCCCTTAGTCATTTTTATTCTAAAATTTCCCTCATATTTGAATAATTTTCATATATAGAAATAATTTTTTTCTCTTTCTTATTTTACTTTTTCTTACTTTATTCACTTTCTACTTTATTCTCTCTATTTTTTTTTTCTATCTTACTTTTTATTTATTTATTTATTTGACACACTCAACATCCTTTTCTTAAATTCTGTGCTGAAAAGTTTCGCCTTAACTATGAGAAAAACGGAGGGAGTACTACATAAATAAAAAATCAAACCATATTTAATCATGTAATTTTTTATCCAAATTGACTTGAAATGAGTGCAAAAATACATATAATTTTAGTTTGTTGTCAATTTTTCACGGATAAAATATTCTAGTAAAATTAAATATGACATGTCCAGTAATAATTTATAATGATACGAAAATGACATGATAAAAATTAGTTTTAAAATAACAATTACTAATACAATATCCTTGTGTTGATTACTTTGATGGATTTTTTATATTTAATTAAAAAAATTGGGCATTATGTGACGAAACAACATGGTTTTGGCCTGGTTAGAAATTTTGGCATGCCACCTTAGACTAAAACAACATCGTGACATTCCGGCATGTCACATTGGACCCAATTTGGATAAAGTTGATTTTATAAGAAATTTTCCGTACAATAAAAGTTCACGTTTTTTCTCTTTAATAAGGTATAACTCATTATCCACTATGTTATTCGAATCACATTTTCTTTCTATATCTCCTACTCTACCAAATACTTTAAAATTCTTATCATCCTAAAAATGTCTATTTTTATGGGTCAAATGGTATATTATATTGTAGTAAAAATTACTTTGTTATTATTAAAGATATCCGGATGAAGCTCATCCATCGACATATCATTTCTTTTTCACTCACTACCTGTATATTAAAACCTCAAAAATGATAGAACCACTCCAATACATGATTAAATTGTTGGAGGTCTAGCTTAATTTACTTGTTAGGCCATCTCTATGGTACTATATTCAAACTCAATTTTTTTTAATAAATGTCATACTAAAGTAGTAGTAGTTACTTTTCAATTATTGATATTTCGATGTCGTCAAAGTACATAACCCTGGATATTGAATTTTATTATTTTAATGGGAAAATGCATATATATTTGGAATCAACTCATGTTTAGTTAGCATTAATATACATATAACATAGGAGTAGTATAGTATATAGTATGTGTTCCTTATTTTTTGGCGTATTATCTAAATTCAAATTTAAAATTTCTACTAGAATCCGTGCAAGCACTTGACTAAACTGGCAAAAGATAATTATTCATCCATACAAATGTATAGGAAAAGACGAAAGGGTTTTAGCGACAGATGCAAACGAAATTTTAAACACAATCTGAGTGGAAATTCACAATTCCCTCATCACATTTCACTGTGTGTTCCACTGTAGGTGGTGTAGATGTTGTAATCCAACACCGATATGTTTGTTCCTGTTGAATTAGTCTTTTGAATTGCGTATCCACGTGCAAATCGGAAAACTCCGGTGCCGCCGGCGACCACGAGCTCCCGCTCAGCCAGGCCGATCTCGTTCCGGCCGAGAATGCTGAGCGTGCTCCCCGCGTAGGGCCCCGCCGAGAAGTAGAAGTTAAGGTTCACCGCGATGGCGAGCGTGTTTAGGTCGGCTCTCGTGAGGAGCCCCTGAAGGCGCCCGAGCGCTTTGGAGTCGCCCTCCGGCCCGGCCGTGACGAGGTCGTCGATGACGCGGACTTTGCCGAAGCCCGTCTTCGAGGTGTTGGAGATGGAGGCTTGTGCCACGTCGTACGTAGTGGTGTTGGGGTGGTTCACGCCGAGATCCTGGACAAAGACTCGGAAATTCACGATACTTTGTTTTCCAAAGCCGTGGGGGAATTTTGTGAGTTCCTCAACGACAAGGCCTTGCTTGCTAGCGTCCACACGGAACGTGGACGCTAGCAAGCACAAGAGTGTTAGGAACACACCAATTGAGGCCATGTTTGTTTATTTATGGCTGATTTAAACTTAGATGGATATGGGAATTTTATGGTGCGATTGATTTCGTATTTAGAGAGGGGTTTATATAAAGGTATCGAACAAATATTTAATGATAATATTAAAAGGACTTGTGCTTATTCATTTCGGAGAAATTTCTCTAGCTTCTTAGTAGGAAATAATAACTTTTGTCTTTCATGTGATCTTATAACTACTATTGTAACTACTCAATTGAAAATGTTTATAATAGGGCCATATGGAATATAAAATTCATTTCACAGTCTATGATCAACGAAAAGATGTACACTCAAACTAACAAACCCTAAACATAAACTAAATCAACTTGGCGCACGTCAACTTTCACGTCACATCGGATTACTACGATAACTTTCCCCCTAAATAACTACTACATGAATTGATCAAATTAGTGTTTAGTCTTGATAGTTGCTACTATTAAAATATTATCAAAAACAAAGATGTCATTATTGACTATTGCGACTCACCCTCAGGCGGCTAAATGCAAAAATATTCGATTTTACATGAAAAATTGATAAGTGGTCCTATGTAATTAGATTAATACTAGTAATTGAATTACGTGGAAATTGTGAAAACCCCACCATAAATTATTTAAAAATACTTAAATTTCAAATTATGAAAAATAACTCAATAATATTTGATCGCTATTTAGTAATGTGTTTTGTATAGTTGGAATATTCCTCCGTCCACGAAACATATCACAAAAAAAATGAAATACTAATAAACTATTAAAAAAAACCAATAGCCCAATAAATTTCAGCCTATTACGGTTCATAAGCCCAATTTGAAAATGAACCCATAAAATTATAGACAAACAAAGAGAACAATTTCAGCCCACACACATGTAGAGTTTCTCAGCCCATCACAGACAGCGCGTGGGTGCTGAAGGTGGCGCGTGAGTTGTTAACATAGATTCTGCGGAGGCTAGTTCATCACCTAGTTTCCTATGAATAATTTTTAGGCTACCAAAGAAGTGAAAACAGTTTAAAGAACCACTAAGTCAATTTTAACGAGCATGTCCAAGCACTATAGTGTACTCCACTAAGTATTGGACTCAATGATACGGACTTAGACTTTTGCTTTATTACGTAAGGGCATTCGCAGTGATGTACCGGCGGAATTTTCCTCGGGGAATTCCCATTGCTACGTCATAAGGACTTTCCACTGCTTTGCCACGTCATAAGGATTTCTCACTGCACAGTGGCGGATCCCCTGCGGAATTCCCGACGGAATTCCCACATTAAAAAAATTCACAAATTAACAAATTTCCGGAAGTAAATAATTTACGGAATTAAAATTTCGACGCGAATACGGAGAAAATGAACACACTTTATTTTTTAAAAACACACTTCATTAAAAAAATATATAATTAATTAAAATACATTAAAAAATACATAATTAATTAAAAGAATATAAAAATCGGAATTCCGTGCGGAATTCCGTGACAGTCCACGCAATGGCGGACGTCAGGACGGAATTCCGCGTGGAATTCCGCGGAAAGGTGCGGACCTGCGACGTCCTCATGCGAATTACGTATCCGCGCGTGTGTGGCCTAATGGCGGACGTCCGCCAAATCCGTGGGAATTCCGCGTCGAGGTCCGCCATTGCGGATGTTCTAAGAGAGCTGATATTCTCTCCGTATAATTATTTAACTTATTTAATATTTTAATATTTAATTGGTATGATTTTAACGCTCCCTAACACTTTAACTAGGATTGTTCCTCTTTTTCTCTCTACAAACTCACGCATCTTTCTCTCAAATAATTCCTTTGATAGGCAAAACTCTATCGCTCATTCCCTACAATTTACATCCCTTGTTCTAATTTTTCGATAACTAAATTTGCTCGGTAAATTGGATGACTATTTATATAAAAAAAATATACTCTTCATTCTATGCTGCTCATATTTTTTTAGATAGTAAATTAAGGATTGGATAATAAGTATAATTAAATTAGTATAATAAAGGAACAAATATATTAACTCCATTATCTTAATTAAATGCTCTAATTTTTACTTAAAATAGAAATATTGCAAGTTTGGGACTGGCCGGAAAAGATAAGTGAGTAGCATGTGACGTGACACAGGTAGTATTATTAAATAGACGAATGCATATTGTCTAGGTCGATTAATCGAGAGAGGCGTTGTATTGGAGGTAGAACATGGTGGCAAAGATAGAAGAATGGTTTTGATTGTATTTTTCTGTTATGTTTTGAATAGGTTACACATGTTCCCTTTTATAGGGGAATTACAACAATAGGAAATACCACCATTACACTAGGAACTATCACTAATTAAATGTATCTAGGAAAGTTCACTCATTTATTGTAATACCAATTACCAAGTTATGGAAACTTGGTACTAGCCGTTATTCTCTTCTTTTTGACACTCCCCCTCAAGTTGAGCAATGGTATCTCCAATGTTCAACTTGGCCAAAACTTCTCTAAAAATTCTAGGATTCACTGCTTTGGTTAGGATATCAGCCAATTGTTCCTCGGATCGCACAAACGGGAATTCTATGACTCCACCTTCCAATTTTTCTTTAATGAAGTGGCGATCGACTTCAACGTGTTTGGTTCGATCATGTTGTACTGGATTTTCTGATATGCTGATTGCCGCTTTATTGTCACAGAATAACTTACTCTTTCGGTTTGGGGGAAAACCGATCTCAGTAAGTAATCTCCTAAGCCATATGATCTCCATGAGTCCACTCTTGATGCCTCGGAACTCTGCTTCAGCACTTGATAAGGCTACAACCTTTTGCTTCTTACTTCTCCAAGTAACTAGGTTGCCTCCGATGAAGGTAAAGTATCCACCGGTTGACTTTCTATCGACTGGATTACTTGCCCAATCGGCATCTGTATAGCCATCTACTTCAAGGTCCTTTCCTTTTCTTAAGAACACTCCATAATTTGTTGTGCCCTTGAGGTATCTTACTATTCGTAAGGCTGCGTTCATGTGTTCTTCTTGTGGTTGGTGCATGAACTGGCTGACAATTCCTACTGCATATGCAATGTCTGGCCTGGTGTGCGACAGATAGAGTAATTTCCCTACTAACCTTTGATATTTCTCTCGATCTGCAGGTTCAGCTCCCTCAACAATTTTTAGCCCATGATTCGGTATCATTGGTGTGTCAGCAGGCTTGCAATCTAAGAGGCCAGTTTCTGCCAACATGTCGAGGACATATTTTCTCTGTCTTAAGAATATTCCATGATTCGACCTGAGCACTTCAATTCCTAAGAAGTATTTTAGAGGGCCGAGATCTTTCATGTCAAATTCTTTAAACAGATTGATCTTGAGGTTGTTGATTTCTTCTGTGTCATCCCCTGTGATGATCATATCATCGACATAGATGATGAGACAAGTTATCTTATCTCCTCTCTTTTTGTAAAAAGCGTATGATCAGAAAGACTCTGTTTGAACCCATGCTTGACCATTGCTTGGCAAAATCTTCCAAACCAGATTCTTGGGGACTGCTTCAAGCCGTAAAGAGTTTTCTTTAATCTGCACACTTGCCTGTAACCAAATTCGGTCTCAAATCCAGGTGGAACTGCCATATAGGCCTCCTTTTCTTCACCTAATTCTCCATGGAGGAATGCATTTGTCACATCAAATTGATGTAGCGACCAATCCTTACATGCTGCAACTGACAATAATGCCCGGATCGTGTCAAGTTTAGCAACTGGGGAGAAAGTCTCGTCGTAATCAATTCCATACACTTGAGTATATCCTTTGGCCACCAATCGCGCCTTATATCTCTCGATTGATCCATCTGCACGTCTTTTGATGGTGAACACCCATCTACACCCGACTGGTTTCTTCCCTTCTGGTAGACTACATTTTTCCCACGTTCCATTTTTGATCAGGGCATCAATTTCCTTTTTCATGGCTTCTCTCCAATGTTTGTGCTTAACAGCTTCTTGGAAAGACTGAGGAATTTCTTCTTCTTCATATAGGGCAACCTCGAATGCTCTGGCCATCTCTGTGAGGTGTCTTTGAGCTATGTTTGCTATTGAATACGTTGTTTTCCTTCCTTTCCAATCTGGAGAGTATCTTTTGGGAGGGATCCCCCTTGTACTTCTGTGTGGCAGTTCATACCGCTTCTCACTGTCCCCTTCTTGGCCTTCACTGTAAGTGTTAGTGATTTCTAAAGGAACTATGTTGAGTTCAGCAAGATTGTTTACCTCAGGATTCGAAGACGGAGTTGATGGTTGGGTGATGTCTCCAAACTCTGCGGCCTGACTAGTGGATTTTGATAGCTCATTGGCATGGCTTGTTTCCTCGTTTAAGTTGAGTTCTGTGCCAATGATAGGTCTGTTTTCCTTCCCCTCATCTCCCCATTGCTCGGTTTCCCCTAGTATAGGTTCCGGCTGATGGATTGCGTCCGTTGGGATGTATAGCCAATTTAGTGGGTCGCTAATTGGTCTATGTGGTTGGCTCTCCCCCTGACCGCTAGATTGGCTATAGTAGTATTCTCCCTCAACAAAATCACAGTTCATGGTAGTATACATGTGCTTATTTATAGGGTCATAGCACCGATAACCTTTCTGATTGACCCCATACCCGAGAAAAACACATTTAACGGCACAAGGAGAGAATTTGGTACGGTCATGTTTTGGGATGTGGACAAAGACTGTACAACCAAAGACTTTCGGGTCAAGGGTGAGATAGGTTGGTTTCTGTATGGCTTCATGGTTGATAAAAGTATCGATGGGAGTTTTGAAGTTGAGGATACCTGTTGGAAGACGGTTCATAAGGTACACAGCGGTGGCTATAGCTTCTGGCCAAAAAGATGTGGGGATTTTTGACTCGATGAGGAGAGCCCTGGTGATTTCTAGGATATACCTATTTTTCCGTTCTGCTACCCCATTCTGTTCAGGTGTGTATGCACAAGAAGTTTGATGGATAAGCCCTTTTTCAAGAAAGAAGGATTTCATGTTGGCATTTAAATATTCCCCCCCATTGTCGGACCGTAAGACTTGGATATTTTGTTTATACTGAGTTTGGACCATGCTGTAGAATTGGGTGAATTTTTCAAAAACCTCAGTCTTATTTTTTAAGAAGTAGACCCAAGTCATACGAGAAAAGTCATCTATAAACAGGAGAAAATAACGGAGACCCTGGCCCCCATTGATTGGGGCAGGACCCCAAACATCAGAGTGAATCAGAGAAAACGGGGTAGACACTCGAGTATTATTCAGTTTAAAAGAATGACGATGGCTCTTGGCCAAATGACAAGTTTCACAATCAAGAGAGTGCACACTAGAAAACATCTTAGGAAACATTAATTTCAGATATCCTATGGAAGGATGTCCTAACCGATGATGTAAAAGCCAAGCCTTTGTTGTAGTTGCTTCACGGGTTAGTAATGCCGCACTTTGTTGAGCTATCTCATCCACGTAGTACAATCCACTTCGTTCAGTGCCACGCCCAACTATCATCCCCGTCTTGGTATCCTGTAACACGCAAAAACGAGGTTGCATCAGTAATTTACAGTTTAACTCCTTGGTCACCTGACTAACAGATAATAATTTGTGTGAAAAAGTTGGGACAAAGAGGCAGTTAGAGAGCCGGAGAGTTGGAGAAATATTGATAGTGCCTGCCCCCTCGACTCGAGCTAAATCCCCCCCGGCAGTTTGGACATAGGTTTTAGTCGGTTTAGATATTGTGGAGAAGTCATTTGGATCGAAGGAGATCGTGTCAGTAGCCCCACAGTCAAAAATCCATTTGTGCTCCTTTTGTTCGACTGTGGTGGATGAGGTAAAGGCTAAGGCTTTAAAAGGGTTATGACACGGGATATTAGGTTGAAAGACTAGCCCGTCTGATTTGTCGGGGAATTTTTGGAAATTTTTGGGGCATTTTTAGGATTTTCGGAAGTGTTGAGGTAAGTTTGGGGTTTTGTGGTGGTATTGGGGTTAAATTTGAAAGGTGAGGAAGTAGTGGGGTGATTTCGGGTAGGATTAGATACTCGGGAGTTGGGGGGGAATTTAGGAAACTTCTGGGGGGGCGATTCGAATTTCCGAAATTTGTTAAAATAACCCCCAAATCCCTCAGCCCTAATTTCATACGGCGCCTCAATCATCTTCTCCTCTCCAACTCTCAATTCGGCCTCTGTCGTTCCGTCGGTGCTGGTGACCGTTGACGCCACCGTTGACGCCGGGTTACCTTCCGACCAGACCCGGGCGATTGAGACCGATGCGACGGCTTTTTCATCCCCGCCGTTCCCCGTCGCGACGAAGCTGTGGCGACCCGGACCTGGAAGCTGTCCGCCGCCGTTCCCCACCATGTTGGCTTGACCGACGTTGCCCGCCGAGCTCTCGGTGTTGGTGGCTCGGTCCCCAACGGTCACCGCCGCTGTTGCTCTGCCTCCTCCACCCCGATTCCGGTTCTGCCTTTTCTTCATGTCTTCCCACCAATCGGGAAATCCGTGGAGGTGGAAGCATGTATCCACCGTGTGCTTCTTCCCACCACAGTGGCTGCAAGTCATTTTGCTCTTGTCGGTTGGAGTCGCAGATCCGGCAGAGAACTTGGGTGGCGGTGGTGGTCGGCTCCGGTTCATCGCTGCTAATCCGGCACCTATTCCAGCTCCTTGTGAATCTCCAGAGAGTTTGTAAACCCGCTCATTAGCCGATTCGCGTCTTACCAATCCGTAAGCGCTTTGTACAGTGGGTAGTGGATCTTTGTTTAAGATTTCCCTCTTTAATGCATCATATCTTTCATCCAACGCCCATAGAAACTGATATAATCTATGCCTTTGAGTGTTGCTGTTGTATTTCTGAATAGATGATGGAGTATCCATCGGATTTGGATCCATTTCGTCGATGGAAATCCAGAGCTTCTGGAACTTATTCCATAAGTTTTCAAGGCTCATATTCCCCTGCTTCATGTTGTACGCTTGCCTGTGCAGATCCGAAACTTGGAACGGATCAGTTCCACTCCCGTATGTAATGGCCAGACCCTCCCATAGGTCTCGGGCCGTTGCGTATTGTGATACTTCGTTGACAAGATTGGCTTCGATGTTGTTTATAATCCAGTTGAAGCAGCAATGATCTCTCTGCTTCCACTTCGGATAACCGGGATCACTAGTTGGGGGAGGGTCGGTAACTCCGTTGATGTGAGACGACAGACCCTTCCCTCCGATTGCGTGTTCCATCAGAGTTGTCCAGAGGGAATAATTGTCGCCATTCAATTTGGTTTGAAGGTGTATCTCCCCCAATGATTCTGGTTGATTTGAGGGTGGAGGGGGCTGTTCTTGAGCTTTTGGTGGTATATTGATTTGCCTAAGGAATTCGGCTAATTGGGCAGCGAATTCCCCTGAGAAATTCATTAATGGTTGGTTGGTGTTTGTAGCTTCTGAGTCAGATCCTGACATGGCTTTATTTCTGATTTTGCAGGTTTAAAATAAAAGGGCCGGGAAAGGTATAAGGCCGGGAAGGGTATAACCGGGACGGTGATGAGAATTTTCTGAGTCCCACACCGTTGCAACCTGCTCTGATACCATCTTAAAGATGGTAATCGAGAGAGGCGTTGTATTGGAGGTAGAACATGGTGGCAAAGATAGAAGAATGGTTTTGATTGTATTTTTCTGTTATGTTTTGAATAGGTTACACATGTTCCCTTTTATAGGGGAATTACAACCATAGGAAATACCACCATTACACTAGGAACTATCACTAATTAAATGTATCTAGGAAAGTTCACTCATTTATTGTAATACCAATTACCAAGTTATGGAAACTTGGTACTAGCCGTTATTCTCTTCTTTTTGACAGTATTATTAAATAGACGAATGCATATTGTCTAGGTCGATTAATTTAATACTCCTAATTATTACTCCATTACTGAGTGTTTGGTCAACATGTATTTTTGCTACATTTCTTTTTGTGTAAAATCCATAGCAAAGTATGGTAACCCCTACAAGCCTCTAATGTTGTTTGAGCGTTTACATTTATAATGAAAAAACACTATCTTAATCATAATCTCTTTCAAATTTGACCGAGCTGGCTAATTGGATCGGCCCGATTTGCACAATGAACCAATCAGTTAGAACCATTTTCAATTCGATAAAATTGTCCAGTTCGACCATAAACCGTCTGGCCGGTTCAACTAATTTTTTATTTTTTAAGAATTACTCCCACCGTCCACGAAAAATAGCCTCATTTTGCTATTTTGGGATGTCCACAAAAAATAGTCTCGTTTCTAAAAATAGAAAGTTTATCTTCCTACTTTTCCCACTTTTTCTCCCATCTCATACTTTACCCACTTTTTCTACCTATCTATCTTATTTTATCAGTTTTTTTCTCCTCATCTCTCTTACTTTACCAATTTCTCATTAAACCCCGTGTTGTCCACAGTTGAGACTATTTTTTTGGACGGAGAGAGTATTGCGCATTAAAATCTTTTGCTTTTTAAAAATAATTAAATCTCATTGTATAAGAAAACGATGTATCATATCTTAAAAGATTAGTGATATCGTAATTTGAGAAATTAAAACTGATGGTTTCACTGAATTTTGTATTAATTTTGATTAATTTATTTATAAATGTATAAACTTGTGAATTCAATGTTATCAGGAATAAAAATCTGTATTCTATATATATTTGCTATATTAATTAATTCGACCAATAATTCAGCCTGTCGATTTTGAAGACATTAGGTTAGTGATGATTGCGCGAATTTTTGATGTTAGTAAATGCTGGTAGAGAATGAAGATTACGACACAAAGAATTTACGTGGTTCGATTTACTGAAGTAAATCTACGTCCACGGGAAGAAGGGAGGGCAAGATTGTATTGCTTGATCTGGGATTACAGCTTACAACACAGACTTGCTATATGGTATTTTATTTCTAGAGAGCTTAACCCTTTTCTATCTGATCTAAGTTCTATTTATACATTGAACTAAGGTCGTGGTTTGCAGCCCCACTAACAAGATCGTGGGTGAGCAATAACTGCTCAATAACTGCTTCGTACCACTAAATAGATCGTGGGTATAGCGGAGGTCGTGGAGGCCTTTCATGAGTCCACTAACTCCTAGTTCGGTCGAATGCTGAGACCGAACTGCTGGACTTTACCGATCAGCTCTTGCCGATCTGAGAGGAGAGCTTGACTGGTCGGCTTTTACCGAGCTGTAGGCTGAGTCCGAACTCTTTGGTCGTGCCGAACTCTTTGGTGCCGAACAGATACTCTTTCTTGGGCTCTGGGCTGATGGGCCGTCACTGTTATTGGGCTTGCCATTAGGGTTTAGTTCGTACCCCATCACTACCCCCCCCGAAAAGCGAAGTGAATCACTTCGGCGAGTCACTTCGGCATTCTGGATAATGGTAAGGGGGAGGCTGACGTCAGGGGACGTGCCTTGCGCGTGCCTGCATTAAATGCGACAGTAAAATCCGGCCGTTGAATCCTGAAAAGGTGGGATTCGAAACGGCGCAACGATCTCGAAATCTTTCCCGAATCTGATAAATATGCTCTTTCTTCCTCATTTGCACACTTTTGCTGTTGCGTCTTCTATACTCTCTCTTTCTCGAGAAATTTTCTTCCGCTTTCAAGAGCTTCTTCAGACTTTCTTCACCTTCAAAAAGTAAGAAAAATGGCTTCTATTTCTTCTTCGGAGTCGGGTAGCGGTAGGAGAGGCGGTAAGGGGTCTTCTGGCCGGAAAGAGTCCGGGGAGAAGACCGTAGAGTATTTCCATAGTATTTTGAGTAAGGATACTGTGGTATCCCTACCCGAAAAATACTTTTTTCCTGGGGGGAAGGCGGTGGTACCTGACGGTGATCATAGGGCTGACTCCCCGCCGGAGGGGTACGCCACCGTGTACGAGGCCTGCTTAGAATGCGGGCTTCGTTTCCCCCTCCCTTCTGCCTTTATAGATTTACTAGATTTTTTTCAGCTTCCTTTAGGCCAAGTGACTCCGAACTCTTGGAGGCACTTGTCGGCCTTCGCTGCCGAACTCCGTAGGTTAGGAAGGGATTTGTCTTTGAAGGCGATCCTTAAATTCTTTCAATTTAAGAGGAAGGGGTCTTGGTTTTACTTGATCCCTTTACAGCCCTTTAGGGCCTTTTGTAAAACGAAGTGGCCGAAGTGGCAAAATCGCTTCTTCTACTATGATAGGACCGCGGCTCCTAGTTTTCCCTGGAGAGGGCCGGAGTCCGTTATCCGTCATCCTCGGCCTGAACCGTTGGACGAGCTCGATGGCGAGCTCAACAAGATTCCCATAGTTAGGAAACAATACACGGAGTCTGAGCTCGTCAAGGGCGACGTCGTGTTCGACATCTCGTCTTCGGACGAAGAGGCCGAGGGTGAGGATTTCTCTTTATCTTTATGCTCTACTGCTTTAACGAAGAAAATCTGACTTTGCTTTCTTGCTTTTTGGCAGTGTACATGCTGAATAAGGCTAGCCGCAAATCTTCGGAGTCCAAGGAGCCGGAGAGGCCGAAAACCACCAGCTCGGCGTCTGATGCCGAGAGGACTCCGAAAAGGCAAAAAACCTCTTCGGATCCGAAGAAGCCGGAGTCGACTTCGGCAAAGGGGAAGGGGAAGGCCCAGAAGCCCCCGAGAGCGCCAGAGAAAGATGTGGTCTTGGCGCCTCCTTCGGAACATATCTGTGAGCCGTTTTTATGGCCCACGGACTTCGCCGAGGTGAATTCTCTTCTTGATTTTCTGGCCTTGCTTTTTTCCTGTATTTTTTGTGGCCCCTTTGTTGACTTTTTTCTTTATCCATTTTCAGAGGAACGATATGCTCTCCAAGCTCGTCGCCGTCGAACTCTCCAAAGCGTCCAATGACTATGCTGAGATGCAGAGGAAGTTGGCGGCTGCTTGTCATCGGGCCGAACAGGCTGAGGCTAACTTTGAGAAAGCCAGAGCTGCTAGGATTTCGGCCCAGGATGAAGCTCAGTTTGCCAAAAACCAGCTCGTCATCCAGCGAGAGCAGACGAAACGGAGGGATGCTGCCGCCGTGGCTGCCCAGGGGGAGGCTCTCCGTGTTTACACGGAGAAACTCTTTTTGAGCAGCCAGTTCTCGGCCTTTGTCGGTAGTCTGGTAAGGCTAATTACCGATAAGGGCGAGCAGGGGGCCGACGTCGTGCTGCCTCTGTACAGCCGAGAGATAGCAGCTCGGCTTCAGAATCTGCCGCTCCTTGAGGAGCTCGCTTCATCCTCGGTCCTGCTTTCTGCAGACCGAGTCCGGAGTTGTCGAGCTGATCGGGACGAGAACCTGGAGGCTATCTTTGCCTCCGTGGGACCCGTTTCACCCGCTTCGACTTACAACGGAGAGGGTGAGGCCGAGCCGCTGGAGCTGGAGGCCGAAGTCGAGCGGGCCGGGCATCCGGAGAAGGAAACCGATCAGGAGGCGGAGGCGAGGCCGGCAGGAGGCGAGGCCGAGGCTGAGGTAGCTCAGGAGAAAGAAGCTGAACCAGACCAAGGAGCCGGAGACGAAGCTGGTGGAGTATGATTTCGTCTCCCTTCTCTTAGTCTAGTTTCTTCCTTGTAAAATGGCCTTGAAGCCCTCCTAGTGTAAAAATTTTCCTTGTGAATGAAAAATTCTCTACACTTGTCTTCGTATAGCTTTTCGTACTCGCCTTTATTCCTGTTGTATTTTACTATCTGCTCGGTACAGCTGCCGAACTAATATAGCTGCTTTGTACTCAAGGAGATGGAGATACTTCACTGGAAACGGCTGTACTCTTCGGCTTTAGACGAAGCTGAGAAAAGAGCTATAGCCGATCAGACGAAGAATGACGAGCTTCTGGCTCGTTTAGTGAAGCTGGAGGCCGATAATAAGGACTTAGAGTCCGATAAGAAGGATCTGGAGGCCGAGCTGAATACGACCATTGCTGAGAGGACTGCGTACGAGGATTACATCCGTGTGCGCGGGGGAGTGACCATATCAGATGTTCAGAGTCGAGTTGACGAACTGTGGGAGGAATATCATGTACTCCGGAGGAACAATGCGCTGGAGAGCTCGGCTTGCCAACAAGTTGTGAAATCATTGCGGCGCTGGGCTTCTCGGTACAACATTGTTCTTTCTCGGCGCCCCTCCATAGAAAGATTCCTTCGGCATATCGTGCCAACAGATGCTCGCACTCCAGATCAAACCTCTGGTTCCCTTGTTCAAAATCCTACTCCCAGTCAACAACGAACTCCGGAACAGCCGGAAACGTCAAGACGAGAACGGGCTCAGGAGCAACCGGAATCGTCAAGACAGGGACGGACTGAAATTCGCCGAGGAGTTGTGACTATGAGCGAGCAAGATCAGCAGATGCTTATTGCAGAGACTCTTCATCGCCGAGGTGTTAGGACTTCTCGGGCTCGGGGAAGAGGCGTTGGGTCGAGGATAGCATCTCGTCGACCTGCTTATTCTTCATCTGCTCGGAACAACCGAACTCGGCTTCCAGAGGATTTTGCAGATAGGTGGCTTAACTTCAGCAACCCTGGACAGTAGAATAGTCCTTTGTAATAGCGTAACGCCATTTTGTAGGGTAGCGGAGTTGTATGCCGAACAAGATTTGAAAAATGAAATTTTGTTTTCGCTTCTAACACTGTATTTACAGCTTAGCGAAAAAATTTCATCGTACTTGTCCTCGGTCTTATGAAGTAAACTTCTTTGACCGGACTCGTCTTTGGTCTGATGAAATAAACATCTTTGACCGGACTCGTCTTTGGTCTGATGAAATAAACATCTTTGACCGGACTCGTCTTTGGTCTGATGAAATAAACATCTTTGGCCGGACTCGTCTTTGGTCTGATGAAATAAACATCTTTGACCGGACTCGTCTTTGGTCTGATGAAATAAACATCTTTGACCGGACTCGTCTTTGGTCTGATGAAATAAACATCTTTGACCGGACTTGGTTTGTGTTCTAATTTGGCGATTTGTCGCCGGGATCGAACTTTCCCTTGTCCTAATTCGGCGAGTTTTATCGCGTGGATCGGACTTTCCCAGTTAACCGAAGTGGTCTTATGCAGTAAACCTCTTTGACTAGACGTGGTCGTCCCCGGTCTTATGAGGTAAACTTCTTTGACCGAACTTGGTCGTCCTAATTCGGCGAGGTTTATCGCGTGGATCGGACTTTCCCTTATTGCAGTTCGTTTCAGACGAAGTGCTTATTTCTTAAGCCGAATTGTGGTCTTGTATCTTCCTGAGAAGCTTGGACTCACAATCGTTGGCTTATTGCAGTTCGTTTCAGACGAAGTGCTTGTTAAGCTGAATTGCGGTCTTGTATCCTCCTTGGAAGCTTGGACTCACAATCGTTGGCTTATTGCAGTTCGTTTCAGACGGACTGCTTGTTAAGCTGAATTGTGGTCTTATATCCTCCTTAGAAGCTTGGACTCACAATAGTCTTTAATAATCGATCTAAAAAGGGGATCAGTCTTTAAAGAACGATATACCTTGGTACCATTTGTAAGAGACGACAAGCACATAGAGACAAAACACATAGAAAAAAAAATGAAAAGATGAAAGAAAAAAACTTTAAACTTTTTATAAAACGACAAGTAAAAGGTACAAGTAAAAACAAACAAGTAAAAACATGTACCCCTATGACCGAACTAGACACAAGACAGACTGACCGGACTTTGTCTCTTACAAGTGGAACTTCTTGAGGTTGGAGACGTGCCATGTTCGGGGTACTTGTTCTCCTGACATGTGAGTCAATTTATAAGACCCTTTGCCGAGGACTTCTGACACCCGATACGGACCCTCCCATGTGGGCTCGAGTTTGCCCAGCTTTTCTGCTCGGCTTACTTCGTTGTTTCTCAAGACGAGATCTCCCACTTGAAATTGAAGCTTTTTCACCCTTTGGTTATAATACCGGGCTACTTGCTCCTTATACTTGCCTGCTTTTATGCACGCCAATTCTCTTCTTTCTTCGGCGAGATCTAGTTCTGCTCTCAGTCCGTCGTCATTCATTTCTGAGGAGAAATTTAGAGTTCGGGGACTGGGTACGCCGATCTCCACCGGAATTACGGCTTCAGTGCCGTACACCAGACTATACGGAGTTTCACCGTTGGAGGTTTTGGGTGTAGTTCGATAGGACCATAGGACTTGAGGGAGATTTTCTACCCATTGTCCTTTGGCTTGTTCTAACCGAGCTTTTAACCCTTTCACCAGAATCCGGTTCGTTACTTCCGTTTGTCCGTTTGCTTGGGGATGGGAGACCGAAGTGAACCGCTGTTGAATGTTCAGCTCTTGGCACCAATTCTTGAACGTCTTGTCGGTGAACTGAGTCCCATTATCCGAGATGAGGATGTGGGGTATGCCAAATCGGCACACTATGTTCTTCCAGACGAAGTCCAATGCCTTTGAGCTCGTTATCGTAGCTAATGGTTCAGCCTCCACCCACTTCGTGAAGTAGTCCACGGCAACGATAAGGAATTTCATTTGCCGAGGAGCTTGAGGAAGTGGTCCCACTATGTCTATGCCCCATTGCATGAAAGGCCAAGGGCTTTGCATAGTGTATAGATCGGTCTGCGGCATCCTTGGGACATTTGCATGAATTTGGCACTTCGTACACTTCTTGACGAGCTGCACTGCCTCTTGTACCATGGTTGGCCAATAATATCCCCATCTCAGAACTTTTTTAGCTAAAGCTCTGGCTCCGATGTGGCTACCGCACGATCCTTCATGAACTTCTCTGAGGATGTAGTCCGTCTCTTCTGGTCCTACGCACCGCAATAACGGCTGGAGGTAAGACTTTCTAAAGAGGACTCCTTCATGAAGTTCGTACCGAAGTGCTCGGCACGTGATCTTCCGAGCTTCTCTCTTATCCTCGGGCAATTGTCCTTGATCCAGATACTGCAAGATCGGCGTCATCCAGTTCGGCGAGCTGGATACTGAATGTACCTCGGCTTCATCAATGCTTCGATGCATTAATTCTTCCGCCTTTGAGCTCGGATCTGAGGCCAACTTACTTAAGGTATCTGCTCGGCTATTTTCCGCTCTGGGAATGCGGATTATCCGAAAATAGGAGAAACTTCGGCTGATGCTTTGCGCTTTGTCCAAATACTTCTTCATTCTCTCGTCACGAGCTTCACTTGTACCCAACATGTGATTTACTATGACTTGTGAATCACAATGGACTTTGAGAGATTTGACGAGCAGACTTTGCGCTAACTGGAGTCCGGCCAGGAGGGCTTCGTACTCGGCTTCATTATTAGTAGTAGGGAATAGGAACCGAAGTGAGTAGGTTACCTCGTGTCCGTCGGGAGCGACAAGTAGAATACCAGCTCCACTTCCCATCTTGTTTGAAGCTCCATCTACGAATCCGCTCCAGCAGTCCGGCGGCTCTACTTCGGATTCCAAGGGCTGTGCTAGTTCGGCATTGGCAGAATTCTTCTGTTCGGCAATAACAGGAATTGCTTGATCGAACTTTGCTTCCGCAAGAAAATCTGCCAAGGCTTGTCCCTTGATGGCTTTCCGAGGTAGATATTCAATTGTGTGCTCTCCCAACTCTATAGCCCACTTGGCGATTCTGCCTGATGCTTCTGGTTTGGTCAACACTTGCCGAAGTGGCAGATCAGTTATGACGCATACCTTGTGAGCATAGAAGTATGGCCGCAGTCTCCTTGCTGCATTTACTAATGCCAGAGCAATCTTTTCCAGTGGTTGATACCTGGTTTCTGGACCTCTTAATGCTCGGCTTGTAAAATAGATGGGAAGCTGCTTTAGGCCTTCTTCTCGTACAAGCACCGCGCTGATGGTTTGATCCGATGCCGCTAAGTATAAGAATATTACTTCGGCTTCGGTTGGAGCAGAGAGAATAGGAAGCTCGGCTAGATAACTTTTGAGCTCGTCAAAGGCCTTTTTCTGCTCGGCTCCCCACTCGAACTTTGGTGCCTTTTTCAACACCTTGAAGAACGGCAGTTGCTTTTCGGCTGCTTGGGAAAGGAATCGATTCAGTGCGGCTAGACATCCGGTTAGCCTTTGCACGTCATGTATGGACTTCGGCATTGCCATGTTCTGAACGATTTGAACTTTTGAGGGGTTTGCCTTGAGTCCGTCCTTTGAAACCCAACAACCCAGAAACTTTCCCGAATCTACCAAAAAGGTACACTTTTGGGGATTAAGTTTGAGGTTGGCTTTCTTGAGCACGTTGAGAGTGGACTTGAGGTTGTGTTCGTACTCCGAAGTGCTTTTGCTTTTGACGACTATATCGTCAACATACACTTCGACCTCCTTTCCAATCAGGTGCCGAAAAAGCTTGTCTACCATCCTTTGATAAGTGGCTCCGGCATTCTTTAAACCGAATGGCATCTTTTTATAAGCGAAAATGCCGAAATCAGTAATGAAGGCCGTTTTTGAAGCGTCAATCTCATCCATTAAAACTTGATGGTATCCTTTGTACAGATCAAGAAAACAAAAAATTTCAAAGCCTATCAAAGCTTCTACTTTTTTATCTATGTTCGGAAGGGGATAGCAATCTTTGGGACAGTGCTTATTTAGATCGGTGAAATCTATGCACATCCGCCATCCTCCTTCCTTTTTCTTGATCATGACAGGATTGGCCACCCACGAAGGATACTTCACTTCGAATAACACATCCGCCTTCAATAATTGACGGACTTCGTCATGGATGACTTGACTTCGTTCTGCCGCAAAGAGTCTTTGCTTCTGTTTTATCGGCCGGACTGAAGGATCAATATTTAACCGATGAGTGATTACCTCGGGGGGCACTCCGGTCATGTCCAACGGAGACCATGCAAAGACGTCTTTATACTCCTTGAGGAGCTGGATGGTTTTTTCCCGAAGTAGGGGCGTTCCCGCGAAGCCGATCTTAACCGTTCTGGATGGATCGTCTTCGTACAGCTGAACTGTCATCGAGTTCGGCTCCGGTATGACTTCGGTCATCGCCTCTGACTCCGGCTGCTGTGATTGCTATGCTTGGTGGTGCCGATCTGACTGCTCGGCACTTCTAAGCGCAATTTGCAGACATTCCTTTGCTCTCTTTTGGTCACCTCGGATGACCGCTATCCCTCCTTTAGTAGGGATCTTGATGGTGAGGTGATAGGTGGAGCAAACGGCCCGAACTGTGTTGAGCCAGTCTCTTCCCAGGATGACGTTGTACGGGGACCGAGCTTTCACCACGAAAAACTCAATCATCGTACTGGAGCTAGTAGGCGCTTTCCCCACCGTGATCGGAAGGCTGATAATACCTTCAGGGCGGGTGTCCTCCTGGGTGAAGCTCTTCAGGGGAAGCGGAGCCGGACTGAGCCGAGCTGGGTCCACTTCTAGTTTGTCGAAGCACTCTTTAAAAAGAATGCTAACCGACGCTCCTGTATCCACAAACACCCTGTGGATCAGTTTGTTTGCCACTCCGGCTTGGATGACAATGGCGTCTTGGTGAGGAGAGATGGCCGGGACGGGATCAGCAGCCGAGAACGTAATCACTTCGTCCTGCTTCAGCCTTTTATGCGTTGGCTCCTCTCGATTGGAGCCTCTGCGTTCTGACTTTAGGGACGACTTGGTCTTCCCGGCAGGGAGCGCGTCAATAGTCTGGATTACTCCATCATATTGCGGCTCGTCATCGTCTTCGGGATCCGGCTGCCTTTTCGGATCCTGAGGAGCGCAGTTCGCACCACTCTGCTTTTTATTCTTCTTTGGCTGCTTGCTTCGGTATTTTTTCAATGTCCCTGCCTTCACAAGAACATCGATACCTGCAGCCAAGTTTCTGCACTCCTCAGTATCGTGACCGTGGTCTTGATGGTAGGAGCAGTAGCTATCCTGTGGTCGGCGCGCAGCTGATTTCGTCATCCGCTTTGGCTTTTCGAATAGGTCAGAGTGCAGTTCGAAAATTTCCGCTCTCGGCTTGTTCAGCGGTACGAACTGGGCGGGCGGCTTCTCGGGATTGAGACGAGGTCCCAATCTGTCTTGCACCGGAGCCCTTTGAATTCTTTCAAATGGAGTCCGGCGAGGATGCCCCTGATCGCTATGATCGGGCTTCCTTCTGTCTCCTCGGGTCGATGAGCTGTCTAACGACCGTTTGCGACGGTCTGCCTCATCGGCCCGGGAGTACTGGTCCGCAATGTCCCACATTTCCTGAGCTGTCTGCGGACCGCACTCAACGAGCTTCCTGTAGAGAGCTCCGGGCAGGATTCCATTTTGGAATGCCGAGATGACAAGCAGATCGTTGAGATCGTCTACTTGCAGGCATTCTTTGTGGAATCTTGTCATAAAGTCGCTGATTTTTTCGTCGCGACCTTGACGAATGGAAAGCAGCTGAGCCGAAGTGATTCGGGCTTCCGCTTTCTGAAAGAACCTCCTGTGGAAGGCATCCATTAGATCTCGGTAAGATCTGATGCTGCCCTGGGGGAGGCTATCGAACCACCTTCTCGCGTTCCCGATGAGCAGCTCGGGAAACAGCTTGCACATGTGGACCTCGTTGAGACCCTGGTTCGCCATGTTATATTGATAGCGCCCCAAGAAATCGTGAGGGTCCACGAGTCCGTCGTAAGTCATCGACGGAGTTCGGTAGTTCTGTGGTAGGGGAGTTCGGGTGATGTCGTCCGAGAACGGAGTCTTCAGTGCTCCGTACACGGCGAATCCGATATCTCGTCGGTATGGAGGAGATTGAGTTCTCCTGTGATTCCGGTACCGAGGAGGAACAGGAATATGTCGGGGTTGAGGATTCTTCTTCCTGGAAGACACGGCACTACTGCGGTAGCGACTTTCTTGTGCGGAGGGAGAAGGAGAATCCGCCGATTTCGTCTCCGGCTGCTTTTGGCCTTTTCGCAGGAAGGTTAAGAATTCCTCCTGCTTCGCCGCCAAAAACTGCTTGACAGCCTCATTCAAATCGGGCTGCTGGGAAGACTCAGTGGGACGATTTTTGGAGCGGCTTGTTCCTTCGCCATGAGAACTGGTGGTGGATTTATCCCTAGGCTGTTTTCCAGACCTATGGGATGGATTGGCTTCCTCCTGGTTCTCACGGGCAGGAATACGGGTACTCTGCGATCTGGTATGCATTTTTTGGGTGGAAAAAATGGATCAAAAATTCGCTTTATCACAAATTTTGTTCTCTGCTTCCCACAGACGGCGCCAGTGATGATTGCGCGAATTTTTGATGTTAGTAAATGCTGGTAGAGAATGAAGATTACGACACAAAGAATTTACGTGGTTCGATTTACTGAAGTAAATCTACGTCCACGGGAAGAAGGGAGGGCAAGATTGTATTGCTTGATCTGGGATTACAGCTTACAACACAGACTTGCTATATGGTATTTTATTTCTAGAGAGCTTAACCCTTTTCTATCTGATCTAAGTTCTATTTATACATTGAACTAAGGTCGTGGTTTGCAGCCCCACTAACAAGATCGTGGGTGAGCAATAACTGCTCAATAACTGCTTCGTACCACTAAATAGATCGTGGGTATAGCGGAGGTCGTGGAGGCCTTTCATGAGTCCACTAACTCCTAGTTCGGTCGAATGCTGAGACCGAACTGCTGGACTTTACCGATCAGCTCTTGCCGATCTGAGAGGAGAGCTTGACTGGTCGGCTTTTACCGAGCTGTAGGCTGAGTCCGAACTCTTTGGTCGTGCCGAACTCTTTGGTGCCGAACAGATACTCTTTCTTGGGCTCTGGGCTGATGGGCCGTCACTGTTATTGGGCTTGCCATTAGGGTTTAGTTCGTACCCCATCAGTTAGTCTGTACATACACTGTAGGACGTGGCGAACAAAAGTCTAATGAAATTAGAATAACACATGTTGCTATAATTAGCTTTACCGAGAGAGTGGTTAGAAAAAGGGCCCACTTAATAAACAAATTAGCCTACTAGTAATGATAGCAGATAGCAGGCTGGAGTGGAAATCATGTAACATGCATGATTCAAGACTCTTTTAACTTTTAATTAGTACTACTAGTACTGTTTTTTATTGTATAATTTGTATTAATACTCCGTTCACATGGATAAGTACAAAACAACTGCATTAATGAATACTTTAAGTTAAATAAAAAAATCAATCAAACTATACATGTATTTAATTAGTATATAAATTTATAGTTAAATTGACTTGAAATGAGCCAGTTTTAACGCACCAGTTAAAGTATAATTTGAACATACTAATACTCCGTAATAAACAGTGAATTAGCTAATAGTAGTATACTATTGTCGTCATCCTTATTTTAAAAAACTAGTCTTTCTGTTCCAGAATAATAGAACACAAAAGTTAAAATAGAGAGAATAAAATAAAAACATAAATATAATAGATTAGTGCATATAGGAGAGAGAAAATTGAAAAGGAAATGGTTAAGTGTAAGTAAATGGAGTATAAAATAAGAGAAACTAAATATGTTACTAATAGTATTTAATTAAAATTGAAATGATTCTGTTAATTGAGAATGTCTCAACTATAAATACAACTCTATCGAATTTGAACGGACGAGCATTATTTATAACTGATATTACTTCTTTATCAACAAAGATAAATAAAAACATATGAAGTTCTAGCTTCAACATGTAATTTCTTATTCATCCACTACCTTTTAAAAAATATTAGCATCAACATGTAATTTCTTAACCATCCACTACCTTTTAAAAAATGTAGAATGCTTCAATCGTTGTTGGTGTATCTCGGGGAACACGCATATTGAAAATCAAGTGCGTATATTATAGATGTCGTCAAAGTTGTTCATCATGGATATTGAATTTTATTAGTCCAAGGGAAAAATGAATATAATAGTACTACATTTTATAGCATTTGGTAGTATATATTTAGTTAAATGCTCCTTACTTATCTAAATGAAATTTAAAATTATAATCCACGCAAGCAGTAGACTGAATTTGGAAAAGGAAATTTTCATCCATAGAAATGTAAAGGAAAAGAAAAGGTGTTTTAGCGACAGATGCTAACAAAACAAAGTCATAAACACAATCATAAGTGGAAATTCATCATAATTCCCTAATCACATTTCCACAGCCTCATTGATTGTAGAGCAATAGGTGGTGTAGATGTTATAGTCCAACACCGACACATTAGTTATGGTTGAATTAGTCTTTTGAATTGCGTATCCACGAGCAAATCGGAAAACTCCAGTGCCGCCGGCAACCGTGAGCTCTCGCTGGGCCAGGGCGATCTCGTTCCGGCCGAGAATGCTGAGCGTGTAGCCGGCAAAGGGCCCCGCCGAGAAATAGAAGTTGAGGTTCACCGCTATGCCTATCGTGTTTAGGTCGGCTCTCGTGAGGAGCCCCTGGAGGCGCCCGAGCGCCTTGGAGTTGGCGGCGGGCCCGGCCGTGACGAGGTCATCGATGACGCGGACTTTGCCAAAGCCCGTCTTGGAGGTGGCGGTGATGGAGGCTTGCGCCACGTCGTACGTTGTGGTGTTGGGGTGGTTCACGCTGAGATCCTGGACGAAGACGCGGAAATTTATGAATTTTTCTTTTCCGCGGCAGAAGCTGTCGGGGAAGCCTGTGACTTCCTTGACGACAAGGTCGTTTTGCTTTCTAGCGTCCACGCTGGACGTGGACGCGAGCAAGCACGAAATTGTTAGGATCACACCAATTGAGGCTAGCTTTGCCATGTTTTTATTGCTATTTTGAACTTGATAGGTACTATGAGAATTGTATGATAGTGATTGGTTTGGCATGTGGTGAGGGGTTTATATAAAGGTCTTAACAATATTTAATGATTAATGTTCATACTTTCAAATAATAACTTGTCTTCCTTGTGCTTTTAGAGCAACTGATCCAAAATAAAGATATAAACCCCTCATTAAAGTGTCTAATTAATTTGATAGTTGCTATTAAAGAATTATATAGTATTCAGTAAAATTTGTCAAATCCAGTGTTGTTAATATATATCTTGCTCCTTGCTGTAATGCACTAAATAAAGTTATCGTCAATACGACCCACCTCATCAAGTGGCTAAATGCAAAAGTTTTCATTTTTATTGCAATTTTATTATAATTGAATTACGTGGAAATTATGAAAACCCCGCCATCTATTATTTAAAAATACTTAAATTTCAAACTGTGAAAATATGTCAATAATATTTGATCGGTATTTAGTAACGTGTTTTGGGTTTAGGAGGAACTATTCCTCCCCCACGAAACATAATCACAAAAAAGTAAACAAAGAAATCAAATTCAGCCCAATAAATTTCAGCCTATTACAGTTCAGAAGGCCAGTTAAATCATCAACTAGGTGTGCACAAACCGAACCGGCCCGGCGGTTAACCGCCGGTTCATAAACCAGAACCGGGACCGGAACCGGCGGTTTGAACCGTCCGGCGGGTTGCCGGTTCCAACGGGCCGGTTCAGGGTCGAAGGATGCGTGAACCGTGAACCAGCGGTTCAACGGTTCAAACCGCCGGTTCAACCGAATTTTTTAAAAAAAATTATTTATAAAAATTTATTTTAATATTTAAAATCAATTTTTACAAACAAATGAATACAAGAAATTCGTAATAGCCCATATATATTTGATGGGCTTGCGAATTTATGAAACCATTCTTAGTTGTTTCTCTTTTATAGAGACATCCTTGAATGTTTTATGTTCCACTTTCGATGTGAGACAAAATCATTCTTGGTTGTTTCTCTTTTATAGAGACATCATTGAATGTTTTATGTTCCACTTTCTATGTGGGACAAAATCATTCTTAGTTGTTTCTCTTTTATAGAGACATCCTTGAATGTTTAATGTTCCACTTTTGATGTGGGACAAAATATGTTGAAGTACTTTCTTTTATAACTACATGTTTAGAGCATTAATTCATCTTTTTCCAATGTGGGATACAAAACTTTCTTTTGTCTTATACTTTTCTTCATATTTTGTATGATATATATAAACAAAATTATTATTCAAATATATTCTTGATTGATAAAAATAAAGAATTATTGAGAAATATGATTTGTATATAGAAAATATTTATTTGTGTAATAATTATTGTTAGGTTTATACAATTTGTATAAGAATTATTCTTTCAATGTGTATAATATTATTTATTAGTTAACATATACATAAATTTATAAACATAAGCAAATTATTAATGATAAATAAAATATTAAGTAGTGTTTATTAATTTTTGTAAATAAAATATATTCATTATAAGTTGAAATACACTCTCTATAATTCAAGTAGTGTTTTCCCTATAATTCAATACACTCTCTTCCAATTTAAATGCTCAAGTCCAATATTAAGTATTGATATTTTAAAAATCAAAAGGTTTAACTTTAAGTAGTGTTTATTAATTTTTGTAAATAAAATATATTCATTATAAGTTGTAATTTTTAGTCTAATTCAAATTTATTATCAATAAAATTGTAATTTTCACCTTATTGTTTGAAATTTGTTTAAGCACATTTTATACATAATAAAGACTAAAAAGTCAAAAAAAAAATTACTCCATACTTAAAGTTGGATTTGATTTTTAAAATGCCAATACTTGGATGATAGTATATTGGATTTTATTTAATTTAGAAGATAGTATATTGAATTATTCTCTTTTATAGTTACACATTTTGGATGTGTTACTCTTTATTTCAATGTGAGATAAAAGTCTTTATTTATAAGTATATTATAGATCGTCCATCATTCTTTGTCTATATTAATACTCTATCTTCTATTATTATAATTTAACAACAAATATTATTACATAAACTATTATTCATTAGTTCTTTATCATTAATGATTTGTTTAGGTTTATAAATTTATGTATATGTTAACTAATAAATAATATTATACACATTGAAAGAATAATTCTTATACAAATTGTATAAACCTCACAATAATTATTATACAAATAAATATTTTCTATATACAAATCATATTTCTCAATAATTCTTTATTTTTATCAATCAAGAATATATTTGAATAATAATTTTGTTTATATATATTTATTATACCAAACATGAAGAAAAGTAGAAGAAAAAAGAAAGTTTTGTATCCCACATTGGAAAAAGATGAATGAATGCTCTAAACATGTAGTTATAAAATAAAATACTTCAACATATTTTGTCCTACATTGAAAGTAAAACATAAAACATTCAAGGATGTCTCTATAAAAGAGAAACAACCAAGAATGATTTTGTCCCACATCGAAATTGAATCATAAAACATTCAAGGATGTTTCTATAAAAGAGAAACAACTAAGAATGATTTTGTCCCATATCGAAAGTGAAACATAAAACATTCAAGGATGTCTCTATAAAAGAGAAACAACCAAGAATGGTTTCATAAATTCACAAGCCCATCAAATATCTATGGGCTATTATGAATTTCTTGTATTCATTTATTTGTAAAAATTATTTTTAAATATAAAAATCAATTTTTATAAATAAAAAGTTTTTTTTTTTAATTTTCGGTTGATCCGCCGGTTCAAACCGGCGAACCGCCGGTTCATGCCAAAAACCGGCGGTTTTGAACCGCCTCATGAACCGGCCGTTTTTTGAACCGGAACCGGAACCGGAACCGGAACTGCCGGGACCCTTGGCGGGCCGGTTCCGGTTCATGCATATAATGAACTGTGAACCGCCGGTTCATGAACCGAAACCGGCAGTTCGGAACCGTTGTGCATGCCTATATTCAACCCACACACACATGCGTTGTGTTGTTGACTATATTTTAGGCAATGTGAAGAATTTCTCAGTACCAACACAGACAGCGCGTGAATTGTTAAGGTAGATTCTACGGAGGTCTAGTTCATCAACTATTGTACCATCAATAATTTTTTATGGTACCAAAGAAGTGAAAATATTTAAACAACCATCAATTTTATCAAAAGTTTTCATTTTTATTGAATTTTTATTATAATTGGTTTTATTTTTATTTTTGGTTTTACCACATGTATTATGAACCCGCCTTCGACGGAATCAGATTAATCCTGCTCGGCCGGCCATTTTAAATGACAAAACACGGGTGGATTCAAATATTTTTTTTTTTTTTATAACTGATCTTTTTTATTTTAATGAATAAATAAACGTAAATTTGAAAATAGCACAAATACGATGTAGCATTAGGTCATCTGCAACGCTGTCTCTTATCCATCCCTTAACCGTCTCATCTCTTAACCGTTTCTTATCTGTACTTTTCACTCCATCTCTTAACTAAGAGACAGAACCTGCAACCCTCCATCTCTTATTCGTCTCTTAACCGTCTCATCCCTTAACTATTCATTCAATTTCATTTTTTATTTTTATTTCCTACAAATTCAATTAATAAAAACACAATTCATTAAATAAAATAAAATTAAAACTTAAAATTCTTAAAAAAATTAAAAAAAACATAATTAAAAATCCTAAAAAATGAAATATACATAATTTAATTTCTTCCGCTCACTCTCTCTACCGGTTGCCAAATTTTGCCCAAATGTGCTTCATTAGATCATCTTGGAGTTGGGCGTGGGCGTTAGAATCACGTGTCATTGCCCGAATATACAACCGATCTTGCAAAGACGGATGCACTCCACTGCGAGGCGGACTACTTGCGGTAGAGCTTCCGGAGGTTTTAGGGGTCGAACCAATTTCCCGTCTCAGGTCCTTCGTCGGCGACAATCATGTTGTGCAAGATTATGCACGTATACATGATGTCGACCATACTCTCCATGAACCACGTACGAGCCGGGGCTTTGATAATGTTGAAGCGCTTGGAGAACCCCGAACGCCCTCTCCACATCCTTGCGAGCAGCCTCCTGCTTCTGCGCAAAAAGAGTCTGTTTTTCGTTCACCGGCCTGTTGAACGTCTTCACGAAAGTAACATCTTCACGAAGGTTGGCCACTTCGGGTAGATGCCGTCGGCAAGATAGTACCCCATTTTATACTGCCGGTTGTTAGCGATGAAGTTGATGGCCGACGCTTTACCATCCAAAACTTCGGCGAAGAGGTTGGATTGGTTGAGCACGTTGACGTCGTTGTTCGATCCGGGGACCCCGAAGTACGTATGCCAAATCCATAGCCGGTAGTCGGCAACGGCCTCGAGTATAACGGTGGGGTGGGTGCCTTTGTGGCCGCTCGTGTATGACCTCCTCCACGCCACAGGGCAATTCTTCCATTGCCAATGCATGCAATCGACGCTGCCAAGCATCCCGGGGAATCTGTGCACTTCTTCGTGAAGGTGGAGCAGAAACTGACAATCTGCCGTACTTGGCTTCCGGAGAAATTCGTCGGTGAAGGCTGCCCGGACGCCTTTGCAGAATTGCATCAAACACATTCTCCCAGTGCTTTCTCCAATGTGAAGGTATTCGTCAAACAAATCCATCGTTTGTCTAGTAGCAGGCTGACGGATTGCTGCAGTACATTTCTGCAGCGTCGTGTGGCTGGGACGACCAACGGCGCCGAACCATTCTTGGAAGAACTCTTCCAGGGCTGCCAATGTATTTGCGATGTAGAGAAATAGCGGGTTCCGCATGCGAAAACGGCGACGGAAGTAGGTATCTCCCCATACCGAGTTATCACAGAAATAGTTGCGTACTAACCTTGCGGCGGCTTCCTCCCGGTTACGATGGATGTAAGTCCGGGATCGTCTTTGGGGCGGCGCGACTTCCTCCGCCTCCCTACGTCGATCTTCTTCAAGTGATTCTTCCATTATTCGACGCATTTGTTCAAATGGATCCATGAATGACTTAAATTTGGGCAAAGAATAAAAGAGATGATTTGAGTTGAAAATTGGAGTGGAAAGAGAGATGATTTGAGAAGAATAGATGTGTGTTTGTGTGTGTGAAAGAGGAGTATTTATAGAATAAAAAAAGAAAAAAAATAATTTTTTTTAAAATGACCATTTTTTATTTTTTAATTATTTATTTATTTATTAAATTCGATTTTTTTTTTAAAAAATAATTTATTGCGTCAGTGTGACGACGCCCACTCGCGGGCCGGCGAGTGGGCGTCACGTGTGACTCCAGCGCGCGCCTCGTCGCGCAGGCGCGTGGCGAGCTGTCTCGCCCGCCGTCTCGGCGTGACGGGTGTCTCGGTGGGCTGAGGACGAGACGGGACGCTGCAACGCATCTCGCTCCCGTCTCATCTCGAAGGGACGAGATAAGGGACATCCGCGAGACGCGTTGGGGGTGCCCTTACACTATTATAATAGAATCAACGAAGCTGCAGGTGGGGTAGTAGTTACAGCTGCGATTTTTGCATTAATTAATAAATAGTATATAATTTTTATATTTTAGTACTGTACTTGCGTAACGTGAAATTCAAGTTCATATTGATCAATTGGATAATGGACCCAATTGATTTTGGTGAAAAATTGGAAAGGCCAAGGAGCACTAGTAGTAATTAAAATACTCCTATACAGCTATACTAGTGATCCTCTATAACATAAAACAAAAAAGTAACATTAAAATAAAAGAAGCAGGAACAAAGATAAATTATTCAAAGATCGATTAATAAGTTTCTTAAGCCCAACTTCTAAATGAACCCATAAATATGACAAAGATTCAGACCATAATAGGTCCATTAACAACCAAAAGTTATTACTCCTTATTGAAGAGGGAATACAAATGAATTATATTTATGTGAGATTGGAGGTCCAAAATAGAAACATACTACTAATATAAATAAATAGCTAGGGACAAAAGGTGGAGTAGATGGTGTATTCTATAACGGTATAGAGGCTGGAATCCTCTCTGACGGCGCTCGAGTAGGTGCTGAACACTGCGTAGCCGCGCGCGAACCGGAAAACCCCCGTTCCCCCAACGACTGCCACCCGGCGCCGCTCTTCCGCCACCTCGTTCCGGCCGGCGACGCTGAGGCTGCTCCCGTTGTACTCCCCCGACGTGAAGACGACGTTGTAGCTCATCGCCATCGCTGCATTCGCCATGTCGGCCGAGGTTATGATGCCCTGCGCCTTGCCCAGCGCCTCTGTGTCAGCGCTGGGTCCGGCAGTGACTACGTCGTCGACGACGAACACTTTCCCGAAGGAAAGAAGCGCGTCTGTGGAGACGGCGGCGCGTGCGACCTCGTGAACTGTTGCATTTGGGCCGCCCACTATGTCTTGGGCGTAGAATTGAATTTTGGCTAACTTTTCATTTTTGAGGCATATATAATCGAGCTCGAGTTCATCTACTTCATCACCTATTTTCCGACTGTTTATTTGCGTCGCACCAAACAAATAAAGAACAATCAAAACTGCATAAATATTTAGGCTCACCATGGAAAAAAAATGTGTATATAGGGTTTAGATATTTGAGGAAAGTTCGTTATATTAAGTGATGTGATTTTGATGGGTTTATATAGTGAGTTGATGAAATTGCCAAGTAATAATAATTTGAGTAAGTTTAATCTGGTTTTACAATTGGTCATAGTTTTGATTTTCTATTTTATATGACTGTTGACTTTGTATTCCTTGTTCATATGAATAAATGTCTAACTTTGATTTGAACAAATGTTATGTAATTTATAAAAATAAAGAGAAAATAATTAGTAAAATACTTTCCTCCTCCTCATAAAATAGGCAAGTTTTGAAATGACACGAGTTTTAAAAATACATAATTGATAAAGTAAGAGAGAGATAAAAAGAAAAAAATAATTGGAGTAATGTTGGTGGAGATTGGACCCACCTAATTAAAAACAAAAAAGTTTCCTTAAATAAAATTGATCAATTTTTAAGGAAAATTCCAAAATGGTAAATGTAATCTATTTTTAAGAGACGGATGAAGTATAACTTATTTTTATATAATAGTAATTTTTCTTGAGAATAAGTTAGTTGAATATGAGTCAATTTACTTAAAAGTAAAATAGGATATTTAACTGTGGATATTCTAATTTCTAAAATGACAATATAATTAAGATCTTTGATGGCGAATGAATGCAGCCATGTTTGGTTGACGGGATTCTATTTGGGAAAGTAATCTGATTCCTTAAATTTTAAATTCTTGTGTTTGTTTCGATTTTTAATCAAACTAAAAAGGTAATCAGAATCCGACAACAAGGAAAGTTAGTACAACTTTCTAGGATTCCGAATCCTAACTTTTCTTAGGTATTCTTTTTCCCAGTTTTAGGATTCTTACATATTTAATGCAATATAGTGTAGTTTTAATAATAATAATAATAATAGTAGTAATAATAATAATAATTACAATGTTTTAAAAATAATTTAAAATTATAAGTCATACTTAATTTCACTATAATAAATAACTATAATTAAAATTATCATAATTATAACTATATTTTATAATAATTCATAATAGTAATTAATAATTTATTAAATAGTTTAAATATAATTATACAATATAACGTATAATAAATAATTGTTATTATATTTTATAAATTAATAATTAATTAATAAAGTCATAGTGCAATTTTGATTTATAAAATTAATTCAATTATAATATCCATAAATATTATAATAAAATAATTATTATATTTATTATTATAATAAATGAGTATAGTACTCCATGGTACTACAATTATAATTATAATTATATTATTATATATTATGGTGGGTAATTCATATTTAAACTATCCATCGTAATAAAAACATAATAATATGTAATTAATAATTTATTAAAATTTTACATTATTATTCTTTTTTATAAATAAAAAATAATAAGTATATTTTTAGTTTGGTGTTTAAATTAAATATAAATTTAAAATCTTGATATTTTCCAAACATAGGAAAGTAAAGTTATTAGGAATCATATTCCCGGGATTCATTTTCTCAAGAATCATTTTCATTGCCAACTTTATTTTCCCGTCAACCAAACATGGCCGGCAGTGTAATTTTCAATCGGACATTTTCTAGTTATATTCGTCAAGAGTGTTTTCTTCGTTTCATATTCTTGTTTTTTTATTTTCTGAATGTCTCTTGACTTCCTATTAACGTTGATTGAGACTTGAGATTATGGAAATTTAGTCGCCTATGACTACAGAATATGAACCAGCCAACCAGGTGTCATGTGAAACTAAATTATTCTGTTGAATTTTATATTATATGACTCTAATATAAAGAGAAGACCTGTAAATTTCATCTAGCATGTTTGTTTTCGTCAATATCGTGTTCTTAATCGTAAGAGATCTAGCATGTAAATTTCATCTAGCATGTTTGTTTGTTTTCATCTAGCAGTAAATCGTAAGAGATCTTCTATTACATTTCATAACGAAATTTACTTCAATAATAACTACTTAACAGATTTATACAGACAAAAATTAAACAAATAGTCCTTAATAATATTGTTTGCACATTTTCAATTTTTTAAACTAAATTGCCTCCAATGAAGAGCATTTTATACGTTTTTACATGCATCCCACTTAAACATCCCTTACAATAATATAAATATTATACTATTTCTTTTTCCATTTAACGTACAAAACAAAACCTCTTAAAATTCGTGTCGTCCCACAAATGTAACATTTTTTTTGGGTGGAGGTTGTACTAAATATTCCATCCGTCCCAAGGTAGTTGGATCATTTCTTTTGGACACGAAAATTAAGAAATTGATCTGTTAAAGGTTAAAGTGGAGATAGTAAAGTAATAGAGGGAATTATAAAAAAAAGATGAAGAGAGAATAAAGTATGAGGAATGATAAAGTTGTTGTTGAAAAATGATATGACTCAACTAATTTAGGACAACCCAAAATAGAATACAACTCAATTATCTTAGAATCCAGATGAAGTATATAATAGAAATAGGAGTATATAATACAAAATAAAAAAATATTTATTCATGACTGTGTTTATCTATTGGCTGTGATTCATATTTACAAGCTAACTAAACACATTAAAATGCAAATGAAAACATAATTAGTCAAACAATTTTGATTATTTTGTTTATCAAAGTTTCTCTAGTTGTATTAGTCAAACAATTTTTAATGTTTAAATGACCATTGACATTTGAACATATGGCGACGATTGAAAAAAATTTGTTAATAGACATGATCAAAACCATATTTATTAAAACAAAGTTAATTCGAATATTCTAGATGAATTTTTTTGTAATAAACAATAACAATTAATCTACTTTAATTAAATATATAATTATTAAAAAAATTTAAGTAAGAAACTATACAATGATATAAAACCATTTAGTATTAAAGTCCTATAAAACCATTTAATACAGTAAATTGAGAAACTATACAATGATATAACTGATATATACATCGAATTGAATATTAAACTGGTCATTTCAAACCTATCACATATTTAATAGACGGAGGTTGTATCATTCAACTACGTTGCCCATATGCATTTACTTAAAAACATGTATGAAATTTCATCGTTGCACAGCATCTAAATATATGTAGTATATTCCAAAATACACTATTTATTCTTGATCACAACTCACATTTTCATCACATCACAGAGGAACAGGGCAAAAGGTGGTGTAAATGGTTAATTCTCCAACAAAATAGAGCACCGAATCCTCAAGCCGGCTTGAATAAGTGCTGACAACGGCGTATCCACGTGTGAACTGGAACACACCGGTTCCCCCAGCCACGGCTATGTGGCGCCTGTCATGGGCGTAGAATTTAATTTTGACCAAATTTTGATTTTTAAGGCAGATGTTGTCGAGCCGTAACTCATCGCTGGCCCTAATTTTTGCGGCGATCAACAAAGTGAAAATCACTAAAATTGGATGATTGGCATTGAGTTTTGCTTGCCATATGAAAGTTGTGTATGCTTGCAGGGGTGGACGCAGAAATGAACATGACTAGGGGCTAAATTTTCAAAATTTGATACAAAAATAAATTTGCATGTAATTTAAAATATTATTAGGGGCTTTTATATACCAATATGTTCAAAATATAAATAACTTTTTAAATTTTATAATAGAAAAAAATTAAAAAATTGGATTCATTAGGGGCTAAAGCCATCCCCTCTTTACATGTGGGTCCGCCAATGTATGCTTGTGAGAGAGAATTTCTATAAGTTATCGATATTTCTGTATAAGAATGGGATTAATGTGGTAGGTATTTGATACAATGTGGATCTAATAAATTAATCACTAGTAGGCGCGGAATACGTATGACAGATTAATTATATAGGAATGTTAACTGGACGCACTATAATAATTACCAGTCAGTTTGATTAACAATAAAATATAAGTAAAATGAATTACTGAAACAACGAGTTTCATTTGAAAAGAATAATTTAATAGTAGACCTGAAATCTCAATATGATACATTCAACGGTGGATGAAATCACGAGGGGGTACTTTAACATAATTTTGGAATCATGATCTCGATAGGTGTAAGATTTAGACCGGGTGAGGACAAACCTAGTTTGGATGGTGACAAATCCATATCTAAAATAGAAAATATGACTAGAGGCCTATATCTTTGGATTAATAACGATATTTATCTTGATCTTAGGAATATACTAATGTAACAGTAAATTGACGAAATCAACTTTGCTTTTAAATTCCATAGTCAATGCCGAGTAGCGGTACAATTTAAATTCTAAAATTGCCCAATGCTGCAGTTTAGAGCTATAGTTTGGTTGCTATAAGACCATTATTTTTTGGTGAAGGGGTGACTATTGATAACACGTTGAGATGTGTTGCTCGTTTGCTTATATTTTTTGTTTTTTTCTTAAGTTTTGGTAGAATGCTTATTTTGTGATTTTTTTAACTGTTGTTTATATCCTAAATTATTTCATACAAATTAAAAAGACATAAGACTTTGATTTTCTGCGGGCATATTCGATTCTTCATGAGTTATATTAGTTTAGAACATATTCTATATATTTCATGACACTGGGTACTTATATATTGCAAATTGATATGAAATTGATAGACCTCATCACCACGACAGCGTGGAATCAAAACCTAGGACCCGCTCTCATTCAATTCACCTCATAAATAATAGTATGAAACATCAAACATATTTGCCATATATAGGTTGAGTGTGTGGATTGTATAACATGTCTTGAAATTGAAAAATATTATCAAAGTTTGAAGTGGTGTAATCTTTTATTAGGGG
Source organism: Salvia splendens (assembly GCF_004379255.2). NCBI lineage: Eukaryota > Viridiplantae > Streptophyta > Magnoliopsida > Lamiales > Lamiaceae > Salvia > Salvia splendens. The sequence continues at coordinate 16,170,517 of NC_056040.1, read as the reverse complement.
AGAGGAAGACTATTGATTTTTCTGTATTTCTGTACGTGTTTTTAGAGCATCTCCAGTGGGCGGATGTCCCACTCGGATATCCACTAGGACATCCCGAAAACACCTCCCGCCACGTCATTAGGACTTCCCATCCCACTGCCACGTCACTAGGACATCCCCTTCACAATCCGCCCTTCCCATCGCCCTTCCCACTAGGACTTCCAGCAATAAAAAAAATCACAAATTCAAAAATAAAACAATTTACGTTTACGGAAATAAAATTTCGAACACGAATACGAACGGGAAAAATTTACAACTTTATTTAAAAAAAACATACATGATTTGAAAAAAAAATTACATAGTAATAAAACAAAAAAAGTACTAACATCAACGTCAACCCTTCCGCGTCCAAACCTCTTCGATAATATCGTTCTGAAGTCGAACATGGGCATCTGTTTGCCGCATGTCGGCAAATGCACGCATCCGCTCGACCTCTCCATGAGGTACCCCCATATTCACATTCGCGGTGGCCACGCCGTGACTTGGACCTGCACCCATATCATCTTCATTGGTCCACTGAGTCAGTTCCGCACCTTCATTTTCGACAATCATGTTGTGCATTATGATACATGCGTACATGACATCGCCGATGTTGGGAATATACCACTGCCGTGCAGGACCCTTGACTACCGCCCATCGACTCTGGAGCACACCAAATGCCCGCTCCACATCCTTGCACGCTGCTTCCTGACGGCTCGCAAAGTATGACTTCTTTTGTCCGAGCGGATGCTTGATTGTCTTCACAAAGACGGGCCAGTTTGGGTATATCCCATCCGCCAAATAGTATCCCATATTGTGCTGGTTGCCGTTGGCGACGAAACTAATGGCGGGACCAACGCCATTATATTGAGCATTGAACAGGGGCGACGACTGGAGAACGTTGATGTCGTTGTTCGACCCGGCGACTCCAAAATAAGCATGCCATATCCACAGCCGGTAGTCAGCTACAACTTCTAGGATCATCGTGGGATGCTTGGCTTTGAAGCCAGTAGTGTACATCCCCTTCCAGGTGGCGGGGCAGTTCTTCCACTCCCAATGCATACAATCTATGCTGTCCAACATCCCAGGGAACCCGTGCACCGACCCATGCACATCTACCAGACTCTGGCAGTCTTCGGGGCTCGGACTCCGAAGATACCGCTCACCGAATATCGCTCTCACGCCCGCGCAAAAATTCTGCAGACACTCGACGGCTGTCGACTCGCTAATGTGGAGGTACTCGTTGAACATGTCGGCCGCGCCTCCGTACGTCAGTTGTCTGATTGCGACAGTGCACTTCTGCAAGGGCGTGAGTCCGGGTTTGCCAGCTGCATCCTCCCTGATCCTAAATAAAGGTATCTTCTCTCTAAAGCACCCACGATGTGCAGAAACAGCGGACGATGCATCCTAAAGCGTCGCCGGAATAAGGCTTCCCCAAAACGCGGTTGCGGAGCGAAGTAGTCTGCATACAACCGAATATGTGCACCAATGTGGTCACGGGGTACTGTAGTTCGACGATGGATCGGCCGAGGTACCGCAGCCTGCTGCTGCCGCTGCGCCCTCTGCTGTAGCAGCCTATCTATCGCACCTTCCACAGCGACCTCCAATTCATTCTCGCTATCACTGTCACTAGACATTCTAGATATACTTGAAATTAGAGATGTAGAGAGAGAAACTTGTTACCACAAGTGGTGCGAATGAAATAAAATTCAACGAGCCGTATATATAGAGTTTTAAAAAAATTTAAAAAAATTTAAAAATCGGACGTCCGACCCACGCCACAATGGCGGACGTCCGCCCGCTCGTCGCGCCGACGTCCGAGGACACCCGACATCCTCACGGGACGTCCGTATCCGACCTCCTCTGCCATAATGGCGGACGTCCCGGTCGCCCGTCGCGCACTTCCGACCGGACGTCCGCCATTGGAGATGCTCTTAGTTAAACTCTATTGTTTTTTGTGACATTTGAGGATTATTACAGATCATGATTTTGGGCCATAGGTAGAAGTTAAATAACGATCAGAATTGGAAAGTTAAGGGGTTAATATTAAACCAACATAAGATAGAAAATAGGGATATTGACACCTAATATCATAAAACTTTCAAAAAGTTGGGTTTTTCCTACGAACTTTGAAATTGACAAATAATATCACGAACTTTACCCCGAGTTTATTATTTCCCACCAATGAAAAAATTCCGGCAAATAATATCATTTTTTTCGTAATTTCTCGACAACAACTTTGAGAGTTTCAAGATATTCAATCTTTGAGAATAGTTTTTCTTGAAGCAAACCCTCCAAACTTGTTCTTCAATCTATTAATATAGCCAAACAAATTTCATTGGTCGGAAATAACAAACTCGGGGTAAAGTTCGTGATATTATTTGCCAATTTCAAAGTTAATGGGAAAAACCCAACTTTTAAAAAGTTACATAATATTAGATGCCAATATCCCTAGAAAATATGCAAACTGTGCAACTTAGTTTATAATAAAGCAAATCGACACAAGGGAAAAGCCAAATTCTATACCATAATAACTTGTTTGTATAAACATTTCATAAATCACAATTAATCTAGGCCAAAGAATTGGGTAGGCGCGGGCATTATGTGCGCCGCCATCAAGGACCATTAACTATAGAAATTTAAAAATTAAGGGCGTGTTTAGTTACCCTGATATGGGAAAGTGAGATATAAAACTGAGTTAGAATTGAGGGAGTACGGCCCACTTAATTAACACCACTCCCATGCGTTCAGTGTTTAATAAATAGATGCAGTTTTGTCATTGAAAAAATAATTAATTGAATACTATATTGACCAACAATCATGTTCTGCCAAAATTGCCCCTTCATTTGGGTTAAAAACATGTTTCGCAGGAATGCAAAAATTTAGGCACGACTTTGAAAAATTTGAGCGGCGTAAATCTCTCAATAAATAAGCTTCATTCTCAATTGGAGAACTCACATTTGGAGGAGAGTGCAGAATCGTTCCCGCAACTCAAAATGCAGTCCGGACTCTTTCGATCAACCGGTATGCAATCATCTTCTTCGTTGTTGTAAAGCTGTATTTTCGACTGCTGTAATGGGGCTATATACCAGAGACCCCTCGGATCTTACACCGTATAAAGCTTAGTACATAATGGGTTGGGATAGTAGAGCTGAGTATGCAATTTAATCGCCATTTATTATCATCAATTGGTTGGGCAAATTTTGGGGAGCTTGAAGCAACACACGATTTGTCTGAATTGTATATGATATTGATGCATCGGTGGCATAAAATTACTGCTTTAATTGGTCCTTGTAGGTGGTATGTCAAATGGAAAACGCCCAATGATGCAGAGTAGTAATGATACCTTCTCACAGGAAGGTACCTTTTGAATGAATTGTATATGATATTGATGCATTTATGGCATCAATTAACTGCTTTGATTGTCCTTGTAGGTGGTATGTCAAATGGAAAACGCCCAATGATGCAGAGTGGTACTGGTACCTTCTCACAGGATGGTTCATTTTGGTTGCTACTGTTTTTTTCTTTTGTTATGTTTATGCATAGAAGTCGTTGTAAGTGTATGCATTTGATGTTCTATGCTGACATTTACCACGAAATAGGTGTGGTTGTTTCGGGAAGGCAAAAGTTTCGTAAGGGGGACCGTTCACGCCGGATTTGGATCTTCCGTGAAGAGGAGATCTTAGCCGCCACTTTGCTGGATCTAGTTGCTCATGGATGGAAATCCGACAATGGATTTCGTACGGGATACCTGACCAAGATCGAGGAGAGTCTTCGTGCGGAATTTCCAAATTGCGATCTCAGGGGGACTCCACACATCACATCCAAAATAGGCGCCTGGAAAAAGAGTTATGGGATTCTTAGATCCATCTTGAGTCGAACATGGGTTGGTTTCAATCTCCACAACGATTTCAAGATTGATATTGATGACGAGCAATGGGAGCAAATTGTCCAGGTTATTACACTAATTTCATCCAAAAGTTTCATCCATATTCCCCATGTGTTTCTCTTACTGAGACAACTAATATAAAACAATACGAAATTTGTTTATTGTAGGCCAATAAGGATGCAAAGTTTATGCGTAATAAGCTGTGGCCATTTTGGGAGCAATGGAAGTGTATTTTCGGAAAGGATCATGCTGGAGGAGGCGGTGCTGAACAGGTTGATGCCGCTGCAGAGCACATGAGGTCCCATTTGGGTGGCGGTAGTCAGTGCAACGAGAATGACTACCACCCGTCATTTGATGATTTACCTTTCGCTGATGGAAGTGTCCCGGCCACAGCAAGTCCTGAGCTTAACGAGTCTAGTTCGCGCTACACCCGTCATTTGGATATGTTCTGAAGCTGATCGAGGAGAGTCGTCGCTGCGGGTGATCGGTTTTGAGTAGTTGTAGTTTTTGCTGCTATGTTTAAGTATGTTTAGCGTGTGTTAATGGACTAGTATGTTTACTTTTGATGTTTCCTTGTGTATAATCTGCAAACTTTTTTTGACTTTGTAACTGCATAGAGGATAGATTTAGGTGTTCATCTATCCCATTTTCTGTAATTAGATGCAGGCATTATCTAAGAACATCTTCATTATCATGACTATTGCATTTCCTTATGTTAACTTCCTCCATCTTTTTTAAGGCATCCTACACTCTAAATTCTTCCTAATTACCATTGTCATCTTATAATACGAAGATATGCAATAACAAAAGGTAGATATAACTATAAAACAGGCGATTAATATTTCTATCGCCACCATACCATTACATCATGGATTCACGTATGAAATACCTACACCATCCTTAGGAATGAAAACGAGCATACGACCGAAATAAAGATTGTAGGGAGTATTTTAAAATCTACGGTCCTAGATTTCATCATAAGCTTACAAAGATCACCCTCTTGGGCGTTAAACAGGGACCGACGCCTCTCTCACACAACTTAGAACGGTGGACGGCGGAAGTTGTGAGGCCACCAAGTAATAGGCGAATTGGATGCACATGAACTCCCATGCGGTGACCTTCCCGATGGGCCTGCCTCAGGATGCACAATCGGTGGTGGTTTTGGTAACGCCACACCCTTCTCGAACCGAGTCCCAAGCATGCCATCTGAACCGATATCTATGAAATACATCCCCTTCTTCGTTGTCGATTCTCTGTCAGTGACATCAGCACCATCATCAAAAAGTTTGCGACAAACGGGTGGACGGGGGATGACCATGGGAGAAGTCACTTCATCCTCAACAACTCCAGCCTCATACACTTCCAAGACTTCTGTGGATACTTTCTGGGTGTTGTCCGATATGACCACCACTTCGTTCGCCCCCTCCACCTTGACGTCGTTCATCCCGAATATGCATGCTAGCTGGGAGAACATGGGCTCGTCATGATGATAGTATGCGCCAGCGAACTCATTTTTCTGCATAAGTACTTAACATAAGTGGCATCCATAAATAATATGGCCGCGAAGACTCTTCTCAAGTCAAGGAAATTATTTTAAAAAAACATACCGAGATGAGCTTCTCCCACATCTCATCAGATGCGATGATTTGTTTTGTGGGCTGATCCCAACGAAATCCATTGGTGCCCACCAATGCCTTGAAGGTTTTGTAGCTTTTTCTTAAGATCTCCACCCGTTCATCCAGCTCAGCTTCAGAAAACACAACCCCACGGAATTCTTGAACTCAGCGGCAGCTGAGAGAGTAATCTAGCTAGGGAAGAGTGGCATGTCCCAGTAAATATGACCCTTCATACGTTCGAGGCAGTCGATAAGGATCGTGTCACAAACTACGCTCCATTGGCCTTGGTACAAATACTCTGTCTGGGGTGGGATGTATGATAGAAAATAAAGTTGGAAGCTGGTGGTTTGTGCCATGAGTAGTTATGAACTTATATAATGGATGTTATTAGTGGTTGATGACTTGTAACCACCCACCGTAATTAATAAGATAGAGTATTAACACCAAGCTGAGCTCTTGTGGATAAATTCACTCATTACCTGGCACCACCATTTTTAGGGGCATCAAGAGTCTAGAGTTGCGCTGTCTATTAGAGTCCCGTCGCATTTAAGTTGCTTCAGCCATGGTGTGACAGCAATTGAAGGTCTTATTAATTCGGTAGTTGTGAAGCAAACAAGTTTAGTAATGACAGAAAATCAAAATAGGTTAGCCTCAAATTAAGAGGGTGATAAACACGGTTTTTGCATGTTTTTAATAATGATAGTTTTAGATTTTTTGGATGATAAAATGATACTTTTGCATCATAAAATGATAGTTTGAGGGGATAAAATGATAGTTTCAAATGATAAAATGATACTTTTGTTTAATAATGATAAAATGATATATGTTAGGTTTATTGCATAGAATGATAATTTTGACGGATAGAATGATACTCTGAGTTAATAAAATGATACTCTGAATGATAAAATGATACTCTTCTTTTGGCCAAATATCATGTAAAATGATAGGTTTATTGCATAGAATGATAGTTTTGCCGGATAGAATGATACTCTGAGTTGATAAAATGATACTTTTGACTGACTGATAAAATGATAGGTTTATTGCATACAATGATAGTTTTACCGGATAGAATGATACTCTGAGTTGATAAAATGATACTCTGAATTTCGCCAAATATCACGTAAAATGATAAAATGATAAAATGATAGGTTTATTGCATAGAATGATAGTTTTGCCGGATAGAATGATACTCTGAGTTGATAAAATGATACTCTTGACTGATACAATGATACTCTGAATTTCGCCAAATATCACGTAAAATGATAAAATGATAAAATGATAAAATGATAGTTTTGCCGGATAGAATGATACTTTCAGCCGATAGAATGATAGTTTTGCCGGGTAGAATGATACTTTCAGCCGATAGAATGATAGGTATTTTGTGTGTATAAAATGACATTTTTGTTTAATAAAATGATACTTTTAATTTATAAAATGATAATCTAAGCGGATAAGATGACAATAACCTTAAAAAAATGATAGTTTAGCTGAGGACATTGCATATAAGCTGATAAAATGATACTTTAACGTGACAAAATGACATAAAACTGATAAAATGATAGTTTTTCTGGATAGAATGATACTTTCAGCCGATAGAATGATAGTTTTGCCGGGTAGAATGATACTTTCAGCCGGTAGAATGATATGTATTTTGTGTGTATAAAATGACTTTTTTGTTTAATAAAATGATACTTTTACCTTATAAAATGATAATCTAAGCGGATAAGATGACAGTAACCTTATAAAAATGATAGTTTAGCTGAAGAAATTGCATATAAGCTGATAAAATGATACTTTAACGTGACAAAATGACATAAAACTGATAAAATGATAGTTTTTCCGGATAGAATGATACTTTCAGCAGATAGAATGATAGTTTTGCCGGGTAGAATGATACTTTCAGCCGATAGAATGATAGGTATTTTGTGTGTATAAAATGATATTTTTGTTTAATAAAATGATACTTTTATCTTATAAAATGATAATCTAAGCGGATAAGATGACAGTAACCTTATAAAAATGATAGTTTAGCTGAAGACATTGCATATAAGCTGATAAAATGATACTTTAACGTGACAAAATGACATAAAACAGATAAAATGATAGTTTTTCCGGATAGAATGATACTTTCAGCCGATAGAATGATAGTTTTGCCGGGTAGAATGATACTTTCAGCCGATAGAATGATAGGTATTTTGTGTGTATAAAATGACATTTTTGTTTAATAAAATGATACTTTTACCTTATAAAATGATAATCTAAGCGGATAAGATGACAGTAACCTTATAAAAATGATAGTTTAGCTGAAGAAATTGCATATAAGCTGATAAAATGATACTTTAACGTAACAAAATGACATAAAACTGATAAAATGATAGTTTTTCCGGATAGAATGATACTTTCAGCCGATAGAATGATAGTTTTGCCGGGTAGAATGATACTTTCATTCTATCGGGCAAAAGTATCATTTTATCAGATTTATGTCATTTTGTCACGTTAAAGTATCATTTTATCAGCTTATATGCAATTTCTCCAGCTAAACTATCATTTTTATAAGCTAACTGTCATTTTATCCGCTTAGATTATCATTTTATAAGGTAAAAGTATCATTTTATTAAACAAAAATGTCATTTTATTCACCAAAAATACCTATCATTCTATCGGCTGAAAGTAATATTCTATCGGCTGAAAGTATCATTCTATAGGCTGAAAGTATCATTCTATCGGGCAAAACTATCATTTTATCATTTTATCATTTTACGTGATATTTGGCGAAATTCAGAGTATCATTTTATCATTCAGAGTATCATTTTATCAACTGAAAGTATCATTCTATCCGGCAAAACTATCATTCTATGCAATAAACCTATCATTTTATCATTTTATCAGTCAGTCAAAAGTATCATTTTATCAACTCAGAGTATCATTCTATCCGGCAAAACTATCATTCTCTTCGTCTTCGAAATAGCTTCGCGTTGGTACCTTGAACATCTAAATTGGAAAATCGCCTTGATTTAGAATGGAAAATCCATTAAGTGAAAATAGTTTTTAGTAGAATTTTAATACAATTTTTCACCAATAACTTCCTACGCAAAATACATAGCTTCCTACGCAAAATACAACAACAGCAGTGGTCTACTTGTTATTTCATGTCACTACATATTCCTTCCAATCATAACACCGAATAGGACAAACATTAAACCCATAAACCCCAGATGATTCCCGTTAACAGGACACTTGTAGTAATATCTTCATGCATTCATGGTCAACTATTATTCCACATGTTTAGCGCATGTGCATTCCGAAGCTGCGTCCATTGAGCAGATGGCTCAACGCTGTCAACGTAGTCGACGCCTATGCTGTCTTCTTCAGGTAAAATAGCAGGCTCGTCGTAGTCAAGCTCAACTTCAATAGGGTCTACATCCATCTCTTGGCGAATGAAGTTGTGAAGTAAAAAACAGCTCATAATTAGGCGAATTTGTGTCTGAATTGGATAAAAAGATGCGCTACGAAGTATGCCCCACCGCATCTTAAGTACTGCAAATGCCCTCTCAATAATGTTCCTAGCTTTGGTGTGCCTCATATTAAACATTTCCTTAGGGTCTTGTGGCTTTTCTGTACCGATTCCCCACTCTTTTAGATGATACCGAACCCCATGTAGGGGGTTAAAAATCCGTTACAGTTGGCATACGCATTATCACATAAGTAGTAACACCCTGCGTGACATTTTGTTTAAATGGTTTCAGTTTACAATTCATAGTACCCAAACAATAAGCTCAACATTGACTGCAATATAGGTGTTGATTTTGAAATACCTTGGGGGACCTTGAAACCATTATTTCGGGATACTGCATCCCTTAGAACTCGCGAGTCTCCGGCTGACCCTTCCCATCCTGGCAAGAAGTACACGAACTGCATGTTGCGATCGCAAACAGCGAGGGTATTCGTCGCTATCTGCCCCTTCCTTGTGCGATACCGAGGTTTATCTTCGTTGCTGACTAGCACATTGATATGGGTACCGTCCAATGCCCCAAGACAACCCTGACAAAAAATAAAAGTCAGCCAAAGATTAGTAAATGAACACTATGCTCAATTTTTCAAGCATACCTAGGATCATAGAAAAGTACCGTGAACCATTTCCATCTGTGATCTGTACAGTCAGCGGGTACGGGGGTGGGTTTTGATAGCAATACCGAGTGTAGGCTCAGCACTGCAGCAAGCACTTTGTGCACGCATTGTGAGACAGTTGCACCAGATCGTGCAAAATGGAACTTAACCACACGGTTCTTGTTATGATGTGCGAGTACACCCAGAAACATTGCGACTTGTTCCTCAACACCTAAGGTTTTTCCTATCCTCAGTCCACCCCTTGCGTTTAGGATCCGACATAACTTAGCGAAGGTGTTACGATCCATTCTCAGATTTGCTACACAATCTGCGTCGGTCACATGGACGAGTTTGTCCAGATACTTGACTTGTTCGGGGATCTTTTTTATCACGCTGTACCGTCTCGCTCTGTCTAGGATTCGTCGTCTACTTCTAGCAGTTTTTGCACACACATATTTCTCAACTAGAACTGTCGTCTCCACACGGTATATAAACTGAAGATCTTCAAGTAGCATACACAGGCTGGCGTTGTTTCAAGCTTGATCAGGCATATTGTGTGATGTATGCAGTTGTATCACCCTTCAAAAAATCCACAACAACCCTCCGGCTACAGAAGCCGTATAGAACCCGAACACAGAGGACCACAGAACATCCATCATAACACAGACTCAGCAATATTATTAAGAAATTTTGTGACCATCTTGAGTGACAGACCAAGAGTAAGTAATACAAATAATATGACGTTTAAAGCATCATTTTTAGATGTCCATCAAATATGGAAAAGTTATTAGGGGATAGGGGACGTGGAATACCTTCACTGCCGTGGGTGGTCTTTCTTCAGCACACAAGTTGGTCGCTGCAGAATCGAAGAACTAGAATTTGCGAAAATCTGCCGACGGGGTTTGAAACAACCTGCAGTGACAATGCAGAGTTGGATGGTGTTAATAATCTTGCACCAGATAGACTGAAGAGTTGGGGACAGATCTAATTGGGGGAGTAATATACACACCGGTGCTTGATCCGTTACGCGGTGACGAAAATAGCCAGAAGTCCACCGAATTATGAAATACCTTGCAGTGAATCACATGGAAGGACGGAATCGAGCGTTCATCCAAAAATTTCGTCCGCGGATTTTAGTCGGCGCAGAGGTAGGGTTCTTCAATATTTATGGATGAGGAAGAAATGATTTGGGAGGGAAATGAAAAATGGAAGGGTAAGTAAGGTATTTTGGCCTCATTTCTTGACGCTTCTCTCGATGCAGATATAATTATTGACTCATTCTTGAGAATTTATTTTGGCCCAATTCCCCTTTCTACAGTGTGGGCCCTTGTTATTTATAGGGTCATACAAAATTAACATAAAGAAACTGAACACTAGATAATAATCAGAAATGAGGCCATATCTGCCTATATCTAATAAGGTGAACATGCCCTAAATGATTAAGAATTAACTACGGGGATTAATTGAAACTTATGAATTAGACAGATGTAACATGATAAAGATTAAAGACAATCATGACGCCGTAAACTCGTTTGATTTCCAGTCCTCCAATCTCCAATTCTAATCGCGATTGATCTTCAAAACAATGGGCTGAAGAATGGAGAGTAAAAATTGTGTGGTTTGTTTGTTTCGTAAAAACTTAAATTTTTTTGACGTATGAATGGAGGAGGTAATTTTATTTACTATTAATTTATTTGATACTAAGGGCAAACTAAAAATACTATAAATATTTTTATTCTACACAAAAATAAGGTCTATAATAAGTAAACTAGTCTTATGAATTTATCGAGATTTTGGGCCTTTAATTCAACATCAACTTTTTATACAATCCTCAGAAAGGCCCAAATACGTTAAGATATCAACAGTTTCGAACAATAGAGTCTCAACAAAGCATTATTTATATACTTTTCGTATTTCTCATTTCTCTCTTTCCATTATAATTTATAATTAAGTTTACTTACGAATAAACCAACGCACTGAAAAATCATTAAAAATAACTAAAAATAGATGATTAAAACTGTCACTAAATAAAATCGCGAATTAGTGGCGGAAATTTCCATAACCTCAGATCTGATTCAAACCAACAACCAACGAATCCACTCAGATCTCTCCGATCTCAACTTCAAACATCCAACAGTTGCGAAAAGCATCCAGATCAGTAAATAAACAGTAAAGCATCAGAATCAGAGCGGAAACAGAAAATAGAAACTAGATTAAGCATCAAACTGCAAATGTAGCCTCAAAACAGTAGCCGAACTTCCGGCAAGGAAGTCGACGAGAGTAAGTAAGTGCAGAAAATTAAAATTATTTCTTCGCCCTTATCAGGACGGTGTTACACTTCCAAACAACATAAAACACCACACTATACTACCCCAGATCTCCCATGAAACCAAATGCGTGAGCTAAGTGAGTGAATTTAGAGAGCAAGAATTTTCTAACTAAGAGCCTCTTCTTTTTTGGCAAGCTTCCTTGTATTTATAGGCGTGGCTCAAATCCCTAGGGCAACGAACTTTGTGATTTGACATTTGTGCCATTGAGGATTTCGCTCTTTTTCTTCACTTTTTCTCTTCTATTTCCTCTGCCCCGGTAATTGATCTTCATTCCTGGGTCTGACAGATTATTCACGCACCTGGACTTATAAGTACGCGTTAGCACTGTAGAAAACACAGAATTTATATCCAAAATAGATGCATGAAACGAGCCTTATCAATAATATATAGGCCTAACATATCTTCTTGGTTCACACGAGAAATTGAAGAATAATAAAATACTACGATGTCCAGATCATATAAGCATTCAGAATAATGATAAAGATTATAAAACTTGTCCCTAAACTTATCATAAGAACTACTCTTTGACCAGCAATAACAAGTACCTGTTCAGTAGCTAGAGCTTTTTGCAAGTGATATTTGCTTCCTTTCTCTGAAGCACACAAACACAGAGACAGAAATCTTTAGCATTAGTAATAGCAGCAGCAACAACAATAAATTCAATACAAAAATACCCATAAGTCATGACATAGATGATAACAGTATGTACTATATAGTCAATATCTCTCACACAAAGATGTGTTGGATGCATAAGTGAATGATCAAAGAGTTTGCCTTCATTATTTATTATTACAATAGAAATACCTGAATAGAAGTTGTCGTGTAATGGAATTGGTTGAGCAGCTATATTTTAAGTAGTCATTTGTAACAATCTCCTCCTACAGTAAAACAATGTATACAACTTTCACTTCTACTGAATGTGAGTTCATAACATTAATCATGTGTGGACAAAAATTATGGAGAAAGGGCAGCGCCTAGTTTCAGCATTCGCAACTGCATGGGAAAAGAAATACTGTACAGCAGATATACATTCCTTCGCCGATGAATTCAAGATTCATTTACCAGATCAAATAAATAATTCAGTGAGCTCATTAATCCTAATAGGATTAACCCAAAATCCAATAAACTTGCCAGGTGACATCTATATCACTGAATGAGAATGAACACGAGAATAGCTATTCAATTTCTTTCCTTTTGTCGCACCAATTACATCACAATGTTTTGTCATAAACATAAAAAAAAATCCCCTTGTACTACTCCCTCGCAAAAATCAAACTAGATTATGTTCGACTTCATAATTCTTAGGGTAGACATATGGGGGAGGATCCCCTGCTGTGGGAAAAACACAGCACCAACTGCTGTGGCATTAAACGACGTAGTTTTCCAATAAATCACATCAATTTCTGTAGCTTATAATCACAGCAACAATGTTGTAATCAATGCGATTTTATTACTATTATTAATCCCTTTCCTTCCTCAGTTTCTTGTGCATATTATAGTACAATGTAACATCTTCTTTTAACCCTTTTCTACTGCTTAATATTGACTTTAGAATTTCTTCCACCATATTTACTTTCTTAAATAGAAACTCAATTTCTTGTGCATATTATACAATGTAACATCCTTTTTTAGCCTTTTTTACTGCTTAATATTGACTTTAGAATTTCTTCCACCATATTTACTTTCTTATATAGAAACTAGTCTAGCAAATCTTATTAAAATTAATTGTAATTAATTGGGATTAATTGTTATTTATATTTTTTTAACTAATTAAATCTTATACTGTAGCGATTTAACATATTTCATGGAAACGTGCTTAATTAGGCGTGAGTAGATACGATATACCTTACCGAAACCACCATACCGTATACCTTATCGAAAATTCGGTATAAGAAAAAATTATACCTATACCTTACCAAAATTTTCGGTATACCGAACTTTGGTATACCTTATCTTCGGTATAACGAATTTCAATACCGATATTGTACCTTATTTTCGGTATGTACCGTACTTTTGCGGTATACCAAACTTTCAACATCAATGGAAATAGAATAATTGAATTTTTAAAATATTATTTATATTTTATAATACATAAAATATAGTATTGAACATATTTTATTATTATTATTATTATTATTATTATTATTATTATATTTATGTTTCATAATGAATTTATTATATATAAAATATATTTTATATATAATTATATTTAAATTTTACGGTATAATTTACGGTATGTCGCGGTATACCGTGGCATATGAAAATTCATATCGTTACCTTACCAAAATATTTCGGTAATGTATTATATTGCATCAAAAATTACGGTATACCTAAAATTTGGTATTATGGAAATTAGAATGTATTTTTTGATTAAAAAAAATCTTGACACCTCATGTGGCTTCAATTGTGTTTTTATTTAGGCATTCATTTAAGTATTGTATTACTGTATAATTTTATACGTGATGTCAGCTATTAATTAGGTGTACTTATTTTTAACTTTAATTTTTAAAATTATTTTGTGTTTATGAAAGTAAATTTGGTGGAATTAAGTTATGAGTTGGCAGTGACAAGCAAATATGTACGGAGCAAGAAAGGGGAGGAAAAAAGATTAATAAAATACACTATCGAATTAACTAAGTTGCTGAGATAATTAGTGAAAAAATTGATGTGATTTATGGGAATACTACGTCGTTTTATGCCACAGCATTTGTTACTGTGTTTATTCCCACAACAGGCGATCCTCTTCCAGACATATGACCTAGTACTACTCCCTCCGTTCCACAAAAGATGTCACACTTGTGGAACGACATGAGATTTTATGAGGTTTTGTTTTGTGTGTTAGGGGAAAGAGTTAATATGATATTTATATTATTATGAGAGAAAACTTTTTCTAAAAATGAAAATATGACATTTTTAGTGGGACAAACTAAAAAGGAAAGTGAGACATCTTTTATGGGACGGAGGAAGTACTATTTTTTACAAAATGCACCGAAAACATATAATATCAGCGCATCACAAATTAAAACACAAAAAAGATAGCAGAAGACACAAATTACCAATTTACCACCAACAATGATGGATCCGCGAATTTCTGATGTTTGGAAATGCTAGTAGAGAATGAAGATTATGACACAAAGAATTTACGTGGTTCGATTTACTGAAGTAAATCTACGTCCACGGGAAAAAGGGAGGGCAAGATTGTATTGCTTGGTCTGTTTTCTACAGCTTACAAATACAAACTTGCTATTTGCTATATCGTATTTTATCTCTAGAGAGCTTAACCTTCTCATATCAGATCTAAGTTCCATTTATATCTTGAACTAAGATCGTGGCTTGCATCACCACCCTAAGCCGTGGATGTCGTGTAGGTCATGGCCTAAGATCGTGGATGTAGCGTAGGTCATGGCCTACGATCGTGGCCTGAGTTGACACCACGTGGTAGTGGGTGTGTTGGACATCCTGTATGGGTCCACTAACTCCTTGTTCGGTCGAATACTGAGACCGAACTGCTTTGGTTGCCGATCTGAGAGTAGAGCTTGATGCCGACCTGAGAGCAGAGCTTGATTGGATGGCTTTTACCGAGCTGTAGGCTGAGGCCGAACTCTTTGGTAATGCCGAACTCATACTCCTGCTTTGGTTGCCGATCTGAGAGCAGAGCTTGATAGGTTGGCTTTTACCGAGCTGTAGGCTGAGGCCGAACTCTTTGGTAATGCCGACCTCATACTCTTCCTTGGGCTTTGGGCTGATGGGCCGTCATTGCTGTTGGGCTTGTTTAGTACGCACCCCATCACTACCCCCCCCGAAAAGCGAAGTGAATCACTTCGGCGAAGCGAGTCACTTCGGCATTCTGAAAAAGGGGACGGGGGAGGCTGAAGTCAGGGGACGTGCCCTGCGCGTGACTGCATTAAATGCGGCATTAAATGCGACAGTAAAATCCGGCCGTCGAATCCTGAAAAGGTGGGATATGAAACGGTGCGATGATTTGAAATCTTTTCCAAATCTGATAAATACCGCCTTTCTTCATCATTTGAACACCTTTGCTATTGGCTTCTTCTGCACTCTCTATCTTTTGCGTGAAAAATTTCCTTCCGCTTTCAAAAATTTCCTCAGGATTTCTTCAAACTTTCGAAAGAGTAAGAACCATGTCTGCTTCTTCTTCGTCTGAGTCTGGTAGCGGTAGAAAAGGGGGTAAGGGGTCTTCTAGCCGGAAAGAATCCGGGGAGAAGACCGTAGAGTATTTTCACAGTATCTTGAGCAAGGAAACTGTGATATCCCTTTACGAAAAATACTCTTTTCCTGGGGGGAAGGCGGTGGTTCCCGACGATGATCATAGGGCTAACGACCCGCCGGAGGGTTATGCCACCGTTTACGAAGCCTGCTTAGAATGCGGGCTTCGTTTCCCTCTTCCCCCACCTTTTGTAGAGCTTCTTGATTTTTTTCAACTCCCTTTAGGTCAGGTGACTCCGAATTCTTGGAGGCACTTGTCGGCTTTTGCTGCCGAACTCCGTAGGTTAGATAAGGATCTGTCTCTGCGGGCAATCCTTAATTTTTTCCAATTTAAAAGGAAGGGATCTTGGTTTTACTTGATCCCCTTACAGCCTTTTAGGGCATTCTGCAAAACCAAGTGGCCGAAATGGCAAAACCGCTTCTTTTTTTATAATAGGACAGCGGCTCCGGGCTTCCCCTGGAGAGGGCCGAAGTCCGTGATTCCTCACCCTCGGTTAGAACCATTGGCCGAGCTCGATGACGAGCTCAACAAGATTCCCATAGTTAGGAAACAATACACGGAGTCTGAGCTCGTCAAGGGCGACGTCGTGTTCGACATCTCGTCTTCGGACGAAGAGGCCGAGGGTGAGGATTTCTCTTTACCTTTATGTTCTACTGCTTTAACGAAGAAAACTAACCTTGCTTTCTTGCTTTTTGGCAGTGTTCATGCTGAACAAGGCTACCCGAAAATCTTCGGAGTCCAAGGAGCCGGAGAGGCCGAAAACCACCAGCTCGGCGTCTGATGCCGAGAGGACTCCGAAAAGGCAAAAAACCTCTTCGGATCCGAAGAAGCCGGAGTCAACTTCGGCAAAGGGGAGGGGGAAGGCCCAGAAGCCCCCGAGAGCGCCAGAGAAAGACGTGGTCTTGGCGCCTCCTTCGGAACATATCTGTGAGCCGTTTTTATGGCCCACGGACTTCGCCGAGGTGAATTCTCTTCTTGATTTTCTGGCCTTGCTTTTTTCCTGTATTTTTTGTGGTCCCTTTGTTGACTTTTTTCTTTATTCATTTTCAGAGGAACGATATGCTCTCCAAGCTCGTCGCCGTCGAACTCTCCAAAGCGTCCAATGACTATGCCGAGATGCAGAGGAAGTTGGCGGCTGCTTGTCATCGGGCCGAACAGGCTGAGGCTAACTTTGAGAAGGCCAGAGCTGCTAGGATTTCGGCCCAGGATGAAGCTCAGTTTGCCAAAAACCAGCTCGTCATCCAGCGAGAGCAGGCGAAGCGGAGCGATGCTGCTGCCGTGGTTGCCCAAGGGGAGGCTCTCCGTGTTTACACGGAGAAACTCTTTTTGAGCAGCCAGTTCTCGGCCTTTGTCGGTAGTCTGGTAAGGCTAATTGCCGATAAGGGCGAGCAGGGGGCCGACGTCGTGCTGCCTCTGTACAGCCGAGAGATAGCAGCTCGGCTTCAGAATCTGCCGCTCCTTGAGGAGCTCGCTTCATCTTCGGTCCTGCTTTCTGCAGACCGAGTCCGGAGTTGTCGAGCTGATCGGGACGAGAACCTGGAGGCTATCTTTGCCTCCGTGGGACCCGTTTCACCCGCTTCGACTTACAACGGAGAGGGTGAGGCCGAGCCGCTGGAGCGGGAGGCCGAAGTCGATCAGGCCGGGCATCCGGAGAAGGAGGCCGATCAGGAGGCGGAGGCGAGGCCGGCAGGAGGCGAGGCCGAGGCTGAGGTAGCCCAGGAGAAGGAAGCTGTACCAGACCGAGGAGCCGGAGACGAAGCAGGCGGAGTATGATTTCGTCTCCCTTCTCCTAGTCTAGTTTCTTCCTTGTAAAATGGCCTTGAAGCCCTAGTGTAAAAAATTTTCCTTGTGAATGAAAAATTCTCTACCTTTGTCTTCGTATAGCTTTTCGTACTCGCCTTTATTCCTGTTGTATTTTACTATCTGCTCGGTACAGCTGCCGAACTAATATAGCTGCTTTGTACCCAAGGAGATGGAGATACTTCACTGGAAACGGCTGTACTCTTCGGCTTTGGACGAAGCTGAGAGAAGAGCTATAGCCGATCAGACGAAGAATGACGAGCTTCTGGCTCGTTTAGTGAAGCTGGAGGCCGATATCAAGGACTTAGAGTCCGATAAGAAAGATCTGGAGGCCGAGCTGAATACGGCCATTGCTGAGAGGACTGCGTATGAGGATTACATCCGTGTGCGCGGGGGAATGACCATATCAGAAGTTCAGGAACGAGTTGACGAACTGTGGGAGGAGTATAATGTACTCCGGAGGAACAATGCGCTGGAGAGCTCGGCTTGCCAACAAGTCGTGAAATCATTGCGGCGCTGGGCTTCTCGGTACGACATTGTTCTTGCCCGGCGTCCCTCAATTGAGAGATTCCTCCGGCATATCGCGCCAACAGATGCTCGCACTCCAGATCAAACCTCTGGTTCCCTTGTTCAAAATCCTACTCCCAGCCAACAACGAACTCCGGAACAGCCGGAAACGTCAGGACGAGAACGGGCTCAGGAGCAACCGGAATCGTCAAGACGGGGACAGACTGAAATTCGCCGAGGAGTTGTGACTATGAGCGAGCAAGATCAGCAGATGCTTATTGCAGAGACTCTTCATCGCCGAGGTGTTAGGACTTCTCGGGCTCGGGGAAGAGGCGTTGGGTCGAGGATAGCATCTCGTCGACCTGCTTATTCTTCATCTGCTCGGAACAACCGAACTCGGCTTCCAGAGGATTTTGCAGATAGGTGGCTTAACTTCAGCAACCCTGGACAGTAGAATAGTCCTTTGTAATAGCGTAACGCCATTTTGTAGGGTAGCGGAGTTGTATGCCGAACAAGATTTGATAAATGAAATTTTGTTTTCGCTTCTAACACTGTATTTACAGCTTAGCGAAAAAATTTCATCGTACTTGTCCTCGGTCTTATGAAGTAAACTTCTTTGACCGGACTTGGTCCTTGGTCTGATGAAATAAACATCTTTGACCGGACTCGTCTTTGGTCTGATGAAATAAACATCTTAGACCGGACTCGTCTTTGGTCTGATGAAATAAACATCTTTGACCGGACTCGTCTTTGGTCTGATGAAATAAACATCTTCGACCGGACTCGTCTTTGGTCTGATGAAATAAACATCTTTGACCGGACTTGGTTTGTGTTCTAATTTGGCGATTTTTGTCGCCGGGATCGAACTTTCCCTTGTCCTAATTCGGCGAGTTTTATCGCGTGGATCGGACTTTCCCAGTTAACCGAAGTGGTCTTATGCAGTAAACCTCTTTGACTAGACGTGGTCGTCCCCGGTCTTATGAGGTAAACTTCTTTGACCGAACTTGGTCGTCCTAATTCGGCGAGGTTTATCGCGTGGATCGGACTTTCCCTTATTGCAGTTCGTTTCAGACGAAGTGCTTATTAAGCTGAATTGCGGTCTTGTATCCTCCTTGGAAGCTTGGACTCACAATCGTTGGCTTATTGCAGTTCGTTTCAGACGGACTGCTTGTTAAGCTGAATTGTGGTCTTATATCCTCCTTAGAAGCTTGGACTCACAATAGTCTTTAATAATCGATCTAAAAAGGGGATCAGTCTTTAAAGAACGATATACCTTGGTACCATTTGTAAGAGACGACAAGCACATAGAGACAAAACACACAGAGAAAAAATGAAAAAGACGAAGGAAAAAAACTTTAAACCTTTTTTTTTTTTTTAAAAAACGACAAGTAAAAGGTATAAGTAAAAAACAAACAAATAAAAACACATACCCCTATGACCGAACTAGACACGAGACGGACTGACCGGACTTTTGTCTCTTACAAGTGGAACTTCTTGAGGTTGGAGATGTGCCATGTTCGGGGTACTTGTTCTCCTGACATGTGAGTCAATTTATAAGACCCTTTGCCGAGGACTTCTGACACCCGATACGGACCCTCCCATGTGGGTTCGAGTTTGCCCAGCTTTTCTGCTCGGCTTACTTCGTTGTTTCTCAAGACGAGATCTCCCACTTGAAATTGAAGCTTTTTCACCCTTTGGTTATAATACCGGGCTACTTGCTCCTTATACTTGGCTGCTTTTATGCACGCCAATTCTCTTCTTTCTTCGGCGAGATCTAGTTCTGCTCTCAGTCCGTCGTCATTCATTTCTGAGGAGAAATTTAGAGTTCGGGGACTGGGTACGCCGATCTCCACCGGAATTACGGCTTCAGTGCCGTACACCAGGCTATACGGAGTTTCACCGTTGGAGGTTTTGGGTGTAGTTCGGTAGGACCATAGGACTTGAGGGAGATTTTCTACCCATTGTCCTTTGGCTTGTTCTAACCGAGCTTTTAACCCTTTCACCAGAATCCGGTTCGTTACTTCCGTTTGTCCGTTTGCTTGGGGATGGGAGACCGAAGTGAACCGCTGTTGAATGTTCAGCTCTTGGCACCAAGTCTTGAACGTCTTGTCGGTGAACTGAGTCCCATTATCCGAGATGAGGATGTGGGGTATGCCAAATCGGCACACTATGTTCTTCCAGACGAAGTCCAATGCCTTTGAGCTCGTTATCGTAGCTAATGGTTCCGCCTCCACCCACTTCGTGAAGTAGTCCACGGCAACGATAAGGAATTTCATTTGCCGAGGAGCTTGAGGAAGTGGTCCCACTATGTCTATGCCCCATTGCATGAAAGGCCAAGGGCTTTGCATAGTGTACAGATCGGTCTGCGGCATCCTTGGGACATTTGCATGAATTTGGCACTTCGTACACTTCTTGACGAGCTGCACTGCCTCTTGTACCATGGTTGGCCAATAATATCCCCATCTCAGAACTTTTTTAGCTAAAGCTCTGGCTCCGATGTGGCTACCGCACGATCCTTCATGAACTTCTCTGAGGATGTAGTCCGTCTCTTCTGGTCCTACGCACCGCAATAACGGCTGGAGGTAAGACTTTCTAAAGAGGATCCCTTCATGAAGTTCGTACCGAAGTGCTCGGCACGTGATCTTCCGAGCTTCTCTCTTATCCTCGGGCAATTGTCCTTGATCCAGATACTGCAAGATCGGCGTCATCCAGTTCGGCGAGCTGGATACTGAATGTACCTCGGCTTCATCAATGCTTCGATGCATTAATTCTTCCGCCTTTGAGCTCGGATCTGAGGCCAACTTACTTAAGGCATCTGCTCGGCTATTTTCCGCTCTGGGGATGCGGATTATCCGAAAATAGGAGAAACTTCGGCTGATGCTTTGCGCTTTGTCCAAATACTTCTTCATTCTCTCGTCACGAGCTTCACTTGTACCCAACATGTGATTTACTATGACTTGTGAATCACAATGGACTTTGAGAGATTTGACGAGCAGACTTTGCGCTAACTGGAGTCCGGCCAGGAGGGCTTCGTACTCGGCTTCATTATTAGTAGTGGGGAATAGGAAACGAAGTGAGTAGGTTACCTCGTGTCCGTCGGGAGCGACAAGTAAAATACCAGCTCCACTTCCCATCTTGTTTGAAGCTCCATCTACGAATCCGCTCCAGCAGTCCGGCGGCTCTATTTCGGATTCCAAGGGCTGTGCTAGTTCGGCATTGGCAGAATTCTTCTGTTCGGCAATAACAGGAATTGCTTGATCGAACTTCGCTTCTGCAAGAAAATCTGCCAAGGCTTGTCCCTTGATGGCTTTCCGAGGTAGATATTCAATTGTGTGCTCTCCCAACTCTATAGCCCACTTGGCGATTCTGCCTGATGCTTCTGGCTTGGTCAAAACTTGCCGAAGAGGTAGATCGGTTAAGACGCATACCTTGTGAGCATAGAAGTATGGCCGCAGTCTCCTTGCTGCATTTACTAACGCCAGAGCAATTTTTTCCAGAGGTTGATACCTTGTTTCTGGACCTCTTAATGCTCGGCTTGTAAAGTAGATGGGAAACTGCTTTAGGCCTTCTTCTCGTACAAGCACCGCGCTGATGGTTTGATCCGATGCCGCTAAGTATAAGAATAGTACTTCGGCTTCGGCTGGAGCAGAGAGAATAGGAAGCTCGGCTAGATAACTTTTGAGCTCGTCAAAGGCCTTTTTCTGCTCGGCTCCCCACTCGAACTTTGGTGCCTTTTTCAACACCTTGAAGAACGGCAGTTGCTTTTCGGCTGCTTGGGAAAGGAATCGACTCAGTGCGGCTAGACATCCGGTTAGCCTTTGCACGTCATGTATGGACTTCGGCATTGCCATGTTCTGAACGACTTGAACTTTTGAGGGGTTTGCCTTGAGTCCGTCTTTTGAAACCCAACAACCCAGAAACTTTCCCGAATCTACCAAAAAGGTACACTTTTGGGGATTAAGTTTGAGGTTGGCTTTCTTGAGCACGTTGAGAGTGGACTTGAGGTTGTGCTCGTACTCCGAGGTGCTTTTGCTCTTGACGACTATATCGTCAACATACACTTCGACCTCCTTTCCAATCAGGTGCCGAAAAAGCTTGTCTACCATCCTTTGATAAGTGGCTCCGGCATTCTTTAAACCGAATGGCATCTTTTTATAAGCGAAAATGCCGAAATCAGTAATGAAGGCTGTCTTTGAAGCGTCAATCTCATCCATTAAAACCTGATGGTATCCTTTGTATAGATCAAGAAAACAAAAAATTTCAAAGCCTATCAGAGCTTCTACTTTTTTATCTATGTTCGGAAGGGGATAGCAATCTTTGGGACAGTGCTTATTTAGATCGGTGAAATCTATGCACATCCGCCATCCTCCTTCCTTTTTCTTGATCATGACAGGATTGGCCACCCACGAAGGATACTTCACTTCGAATAACACATCCGCCTTCAATAATTGACGGACTTCGTCATGGATGACTTGACTTCGTTCTGCCGCAAAGAGTCTTTGCTTCTGTTTTATCGGCCGGACCGAAGGATCAATATTTAAACGATGAGTGATTACCTCGGGGGGCACTCCGGTCATGTCCAACGGAGACCATGCAAAGACGTCTTTGTACTCCTTGAGGAGCTGGATGGTTTTTTCCCGAAGTAGAGGCGTTCCCGCGAAGCCGATCTTAACCGTTCTGGATGGATCGTCTTCGTACAGCTGAACTGTCATCGAGTTCGGCTCCGGTATGACTTCGGTCATCGCCTCTGACTCCGGCTGCTGTGATTGCTATGCTTGGTGGTGCCGATCTGACTGCTCGGCACTTCTAAGCGCAATTTGCAGACATTCCTTTGCTCTTTTTTGGTCACCTCGGATGACCGCTATCCCTCCTTTAGTAGGGATCTTGATGGTGAGGTGATAGGTGGAGCAAACGGCCCGAACTGTGTTGAGCCAGTCTCTTCCCAGGATGACGTTGTACGGGGACCGAGCTTTTACCACGAAAAACTCAATCATCGTACTGGAGCTAGTAGGCGCTTTCCCCACCGTGATCGGAAGGCTGATAATACCTTCAGGGCGGGTGTCCTCCTGGGCGAAGCTCTTCAGGGGAAGCGGAGCCGGGCTGAGCCGAGCTGGGTCCACTTCTAGTTTGTCGAAGCACTCTTTAAAAAGAATGCTGACTGACGCCCCTGTATCCACAAACACCCTGTGGATCAGTTTGTTTGCCATTCCGGCTTGGATGACAATGGCGTCTTGGTGAGGAGAGATGGCCGGGACGGGATCAGCATCCGAGAACGTGATCACTTCGTCCTGCTTCAGCCTTTTATGCGTTGGCTCCTCTCGATTGGAGCCCCTGCGCTCTGACTTCAGGGACGACTTGGTCTTCCCGGCAGGGAGAGCGTCAATAGTCAGGATTACTCCATCATATTGCGGCTCGTCATCGTCTTCGGGATCCGGCTGCCTTTTCGGATCCTGAGGAGCGCAGTTCGCACCTCTCTGCTTCTTATTCTTCTTTGACTGCTTGCTTTGGTATTTTTTCAATGTCCCTGCCCTCACAAGAACATCGATACCTGCAGCCAAGTTTCTGCACTCCTCGGTATCGTGACCGTGGTCTTGATGGTAGGAGCAGTAGTTATCCTGGGGTCGGCGCGCGGCAGATTTCGTCATCCGCTTTGGCTTTTCGAACAGGTCGGAGTGTAGTTCGAAAATTTCCGCTCTCGGCTTGTTCAGCGGTACGAACTGAGCGGGCGGCTTCTCGGGATTGAGACGGGGTCCCAATCTGTCTTGCACCGGAGTCCTTTGAATCCTTTCAAAAGGAGTTCGGCGAGGATGTCCCTGATCGCCAAAAGGAGTTCGGCGAGGATGTCCCTGATCGCTATGATCGGGCTTCCTCCTGTCTCCTCGGGACGATGAGCTGTCTAACGACCGTTTGCGACGGTCAGCCTCATCGGCCCGGGAGTACTGGTCCGCAATGTCCCACATTTCCTGAGCTGTCTGCGGACCGCACTCAACGAGCTTCCTGTAGAGAGCTCCGGGCAGGATTCCATTTTGGAATGCCGAGATGACAAGCAGATCGTTGAGATCGTCTACTTGCAGGCATTCCTTGTGGAATCTTGTCATAAAGTCGCTGATTTTTTCGTCGCGACCTTGACGAATGGAAAGCAGCTGAGCCGAAGTGATTCGGGCTTCCGCTTTCTGAAAGAACCTCCTGTGGAAGGCATCCATTAGATCTCGGTAAGATCTGATGCTGCCCTGGGGGAGGCTATCGAACCACCTTCTCGCGTTCCCGATGAGCAGCTCGGGAAACAGCTTGCACATGTGGACCTCGTTGAGACCCTGGTTCGCCATGTTATACTGATAGCGCCCCAAGAAATCGTGAGGGTCCACGAGCCCGTCGTAAGTCATCGACGGAGTTCGGTAGTTCTGTGGTAGGGGAGTTCGGGTGATGTCGTCCGAGAACGGAGTCTTCAGTGCTCCGTACACGGCGAATCCGATATCTCGTCGGTATGGAGGAGATTGAGTTCTCCTGTGATTCCGGTACCGAGGAAGAGCAGGAATATGTCGGGGTTGAGGATTCTTCTTCCTGGAAGACACGGCACTACTGCGGTAGTGACTTTCATGTCTGGATGAGGAAGGAGAATCCTCCGCTTTCGTCTTCGGCTCTTGGCTCTTTTGCAGGAAGGCTAAGAACTCATCCTGCTTCTCAGCCAAGAACAGCTTGACAGCCTCATTCAAATCAGGCTGCTGGGAAGACTCAGTGGGACGATTTTTGGAGCGGCCTGTTCCTTCGCCATGAGAACTGGTGGTGGATTTATCCCTAGGCTGTTTTCCAGACCTATGGGATGGATTGGCTTCCTCCTGGTTCTCACGGGCAGGAATACGGGTACTCTGCGATCTGGTATGCATTTTTTGGGTGGAAAAAAATGGATCAAAAATTCGCTTTATCACAAATTTTGTTCTCTGCTTCCCACAGACGGCGCCAGTGATGGATCCGCGAATTTCTGATGTTTGGAAATGCTAGTAGAGAATGAAGATTATGACACAAAGAATTTACGTGGTTCGATTTACTGAAGTAAATCTACGTCCACGGGAAAAAGGGAGGGCAAGATTGTATTGCTTGGTCTGTTTTCTACAGCTTACAAATACAAACTTGCTATTTGCTATATCGTATTTTATCTCTAGAGAGCTTAACCTTCTCATATCAGATCTAAGTTCCATTTATATCTTGAACTAAGATCGTGGCTTGCATCACCACCCTAAGCCGTGGATGTCGTGTAGGTCATGGCCTAAGATCGTGGATGTAGCGTAGGTCATGGCCTACGATCGTGGCCTGAGTTGACACCACGTGGTAGTGGGTGTGTTGGACATCCTGTATGGGTCCACTAACTCCTTGTTCGGTCGAATACTGAGACCGAACTGCTTTGGTTGCCGATCTGAGAGTAGAGCTTGATGCCGACCTGAGAGCAGAGCTTGATTGGATGGCTTTTACCGAGCTGTAGGCTGAGGCCGAACTCTTTGGTAATGCCGAACTCATACTCCTGCTTTGGTTGCCGATCTGAGAGCAGAGCTTGATAGGTTGGCTTTTACCGAGCTGTAGGCTGAGGCCGAACTCTTTGGTAATGCCGACCTCATACTCTTCCTTGGGCTTTGGGCTGATGGGCCGTCATTGCTGTTGGGCTTGTTTAGTACGCACCCCATCAAACAACAAACAAAAAGACGCCATGTCAACATAAGAATCTCAAACCAAAAACTTCTCTAAAATTGAATAAACAGAACAACTGATGTAGTTGCCAAAGCTGGAGGCCAAATTATAGTCTTGGTTGTGATCGCATATTGTCCGGACCAAAGAAAAATACTTGTATTACTATAGTTTTTTTTTCTTGAAATCAATATTCAATATATAGTGTATATATGATCCGTGCTAGTTAGGAATTCCATTATCAAAGATGGCCCTCTCCATAAATTCGGACTTTAATTTTAGCAAGTACAGTACATTCAAATTTATATGTGGCTCGTGTTTTTTGGCACGTGGACAAACAACAATGAAAAAATTTACAATATCTTCAAGTCAACAGTCATATATTCCATTCTCGTTTAGTTCACATTGACATTATTTTTTTTTTTCATTCATTTATTTTTATTTTAACACCCTAATGTTGTTGGTCACTTTTGGGGTTTTTATTTTAATACATTATTCCAAAAATATTAAGTACTTCACTTTTAGGGAGGCAGATCAACCTATATGTATGCTGATTACTACGAGTATTTTGTAAAATAATCTTACATGTCACATTTGAATCAAGATATTATAAATCACGAATTGCTGATTAGATGTGATGTGAACTTCAATCCTAATATTTGACCAGTTGTATTTAGACAATCACTCTTAATTATTTTGATCCATTAATGGCTATGGGTAACAAAATATCATTAATTATGACCAATTCTAAAATTTCCCACATGTATATATGGATGAAAAAATCATGAATTTTTATATTATTTGGGATTTTCCACAATTGTTAAGTCTGGCGAAATCGAATCATATGTGGCCCTTACTAAATTGAATCTAAACTAAAAAGAGGAAGAAACTTGACGATGATAACTAACATATACGTGCACCGAAGGATAAATCTTAAATTTTGCCTTCGGACAAGGGAAATTTAATCTAATCTAAATACATGAAAAATATCACGAGGCATGTGGTTTAATCACAATCTTTGCGTGAAACGACGTCGATTACAACTATTCTAAATGACAATGTTGCTTTTCCCGTCCTATTAGTCCACCCAAACTAACCAACCAGCCACATATGCTTCAATTTTGCCAAAGTCATCAATTCTTGTAATCTCAAACACAGTCATAGTACTTGATTTTTACCACAAGAATTTAAGCTCGTGGAAAAATCCAAATTCAGTCATAGTTCGTGATATTACCTATATATAAACCCCTTCATTAATTACTCTCCCATGTGATTAGATAGATAGATAGATAGCCTTAAGTTATTCGATAGCAAGATTGTATCTCATGATTGAAAACGTATCATGTTTGGTTCATAAGATAGTATCACAACTTTATCCTCTATGGATAGTCTTATGATAATAAGTCATCATAGTCACACTATTCAACTAAAATAATCTCACAACTTAATTCTAGATAGATAATTCATAATCATATCATGATAATGAGTCATGACAACTGAACGACATCGAACCGATTCATTCATTCCAATCACTAACAACACAATAACATCACTACACTTACGCCCAAAATAGGCGTAATTATTTCATAAAACGTACACCCATAAAAGTTGCAATTAGTCAGCTTATTACAAAAGCTCACTAGATATTAAAATGACTACAACTAATCGAAGAAAACAACAACGGAATATCCGTCGCCAACCCGCCGGAGTTAGCGCCGGATAGTCGCCGTCTAATATTACACGCTGTCGCGTGATGCACCGGCGTAGCGTGCCACGTAAAATGTGTACTGCAACACACTAGAATCGGCGGCGGTATCGTCCGAGTAGGTGCTTGTGATGGCATAGCCCCGCGCAAATCGGAATGCACCGGTGCCTCCGACCACCGTCAGCTCCCTCTCCAAATTTGTCACGGGATTCCGGCCAGTCGTGCTGATCGTGCTGCCGTTGAACTCCCCAGCCGTGAACACGAAGTTGATGTTCTCGGAGGCCGCCACCGTGTGAAGATCCGCGAAGGTCGCCAGACCCTGGGCCCGCCCGACCGCCGCCGAATTGATGTCCGGCCCCGCGGTGACCAGGTTATCGACGACGTGGATCACGCCGAAGCTGGTCGGGGAGTTAGCGGTGATGGAAGCTTCGGCCACCGTGTAGACGGTAGGGCTAGGGCCGCCGCGGATGTCTTGGACGTACACGTTAAACTTCAGAAGGTTCTCCTTTCCCTGACAGATGTTCTCGGAGTGGGCTGCGGTGGCCGTGGCGGTTAGTAGGCAGGAAATTATCAACAAGAGTGGTGTTTTTGTTTTCTCCATTTTCTACTTGTTTGGTAAGGTAAGTGTTTTTGAAGGATGGAATACGGGAGTTGGAATATATAGATACATATTTTGGTTAAATACGATAAGCACAATTTAATTGATGTAGTACATACTAGCGTAGTATAACAAAAAATAGAGATTATGCATGGTATAAAATTATTTGAAATTCTTTGTTCCACATTTAATTTTGGTTTCCCGCTTCATGTGTAATAGGATCTTGTTTACTTTTGCAATTGTTTATTAAGGTTCACTGATGTAATTTTAACTTGTACTCATGGTATATAATTTGTTGAAATTACAAATTTTAGTGAATGATATGGAGTACGACTAATTATATAAAAATAACTTTTTTTTCAATTTAGTAGGTTTTAAAATTAATGTTTTATTTTTTTTAGAAAATTTAAAGATTGCTGTAATGGTAATTAAGGGGTATGGTTTTAGATTCTAGTGTATCATCTCAATGTACAAAATTATTTGCTCAAACCCTAAAAAACATCGTGGGATAGAAAAAAACCTCGTGGGAAGACAAGAGACAAGAGGTTGTTGTTTCATTTATTATTATTTATTGTGAAATGCAGGAGGTTGGTAACATTAGTTTTTAATTTAATGTTTCGGAAAGCTCGTTTTGTTTCCAGAGAGGCATTTTTCTCATACTACTATTTGTGTTTATTGATTTTGATTTTTGAATTTTTTGCATTGTATTGGTGCCGACGGTGCTTAAAAAAATGATGTTCTCGTCATCAGTGTTTAAAGATGTGGAGATTTTAATTATAGATGCATATGTCGTCCACGATTAATTGCACTTATAGCATTGTTTTCTTCTTCTTTTTTTCCTTTGATTTTTTACAGCCTATATTACTTATTCCCCCTAATTAGGTTTTGGTAAGTCGTAAATTATGTAGAGTGCCACATTTGTGTTGTAATTTGTGAACTTTAGTTATGTGTGTACATGTTATGTTATAAGGATTTTATTTATCAGAATTGTGATATTTTGGTATAGTTTAGTACCATGTCTTGGTTTCTGGGATTACAAGAGATAAAAGCCGGGCGTAATACAAACCCAAAGAAGGAATGCAAAAGGAGAAACTGAACTAAAAATTACAACTGAAATTGAAACAGTAACCGTGAATAAGTTTAGCCGAGTCGAGGAGGCCTCTTCCCGCAAGACGAGATACGCCCCGGTAGTGCTCTCGGTTTGGCGTGTCGTCCCCAAAGGTAAAACGGCTACGTCTCTGGTGATGCAGCACCGCAATCAACAGAGCTCCGGTGAACTGGATGGAGGAGAGTGCAGAGCTTCGACAAAAAGACAATGCAGAGAGAGGGAGAGAGCTTATGCTTGTGTAATGTGTGTATAATGCAGTGGAATGGCTAGCCTATTTATAGGCCAAGCCACCATGCAGGGTCAACCAAGCCATGAAGGCTCATCATGGCAGATTCGTAACCGCCGACAGTTACGAGCGTGTGGCAGGAGCGTGCCTTTCGCGTGCGGAGCGTGTGCTTTTCTCACGTGGCAGCTCTGACTGTGCCACGCTTGACGACGTGTCAAGCCACTTGGATTGCTGACTCTGCGGTAGTATAAAAATATTAAGTTTGGGCTAGGGACAAGCCCAAGCACCAAGCCCAAAGACCAATTGGCAAGATCCAAGATCCAAGTCCAAGTCCAAGTCCAAGTCCAAGATCGGGATCGGGATCGGGATCGGGACCGGGACCGGGCCCGGGCCCGCGGCAGCGACCACGAGCACGAGCACGTGCACGTGCACGGGCACGGGCACGGGCTCGGGCGGGCAGGTGGCGGCGGAGCGCACGTTTGGGTTCTTTCACCCATCTTGGTCTACTATAATTATTAAGTAACATAAAGTCACTTAATTTAAACACATTAAAATATGTGTTACTTCTCCTATGTGGGATAATTAACACTAGTTAATTATTCCCTAAGCTCCAACTCCAAGCTTTAATTAAAAGCTAATTATGCCCAACTTTAATCCACCATTTTTCACTCACCGGAAATCGGATTTGAGAATGTGAATATACTACATTTATCTACGTAAAATGTAGATCGACGCTATATCATTTAATTTCACAAAATTAAATGTCTCGTCACTTTTATTATTTGGTTAAAATCCATTGACCGGACATATTTAATCCATGATTTTTACAATCCCCCACATGCATGCAGACACAAGCTCAATCCTCGAGAGGTATATAAGCATAAGGATAGGTAGTTGTTGGCTTTGAACCCTCCATAGTCGACACCATCGGATACACAGGCGGCTTAGTAGCGCGATGCTTTGAACTAATACTCCACAACGTGCACCGAGACAATGGTGTTAACGCTTAAACACCTCAACCTCATCCGTTCTCACGTTTTGTGTCCATTGCGGTCTTGGACATCACTTTGGATTCATAAGTGCGTTTTATGAAGCGACCACACTTCGCACTCACATATGTGATTTTTAGTTTAGTACCTTGCCATACTTGGTCTCTTTGAGAACTCCATCTTTTTGAGATCCTTAAGAACCATTAAAAGTCATAGACTTAGCCTTTACCACTAGGCAAGTTCTCCAACACTCTATTGCTCTCTAGGGAATAAATATAGTTGAGTGTTTCTCATGAACTCTCATAGCTTAGTTGTCCCTTTGAACCAAGTTCTTGGGATCTCCATTCATCATGGTTGGGTTACCACTATGATAATTCTTTAGTTTGTGGATTTCAAACTCATTCCCTCTAGCAACTTATTCATTTGATCACGGTTTAACCCTTTGGTTAGCGGATCCGCTAGATTATCTATTGACTTCACATAGTCAATTGTAATCACCCCTGTTGTGATCAAATGTCTCACGGTGTTATGTCGTCGACGTATATGTCGAGACATACCGTTATAGAAACCATTGTTTGTCCTTCCAATAGCCGCTTGGCTATCGCAGTGGATCAGCACTGGTGGCACTGGCTTAGACCAACATGGAATATCTTCAAGGAAGTTCTTAAGCCACTCGGATGAACTCCGATTCCATTGTTGATCGGGCTATACATGTCACGACGCCCTTCTAGGGTATAATAAATGCGGCGATCGCGACTTAAACAGACTTAAATATAACAATGAAAATAGGCTAGGGTTTCATCAAGGAGGTTTGACCAACATATTAAATGAGCAATTAAGTATAAAACAAGATGAGGACCCGGGTTTAAATAATGAGTTGGGCCGGCAATTAGTACTCAAGGAAACGATTAAGAGTTTGACATTATCCAACAAAATTATAAGAAACCAATAACCGGACAAATTCAAGTTTGGGCCCAACAACAAATAAGTAAAAGAAATATCGCAGCGGAAAACGACCAAGAGAAAGAGTGAAGTCATGTGTGAAGACACGACGACACTCGGAGTTTCAAGACAATATTATCATTTTGTTTAATTTGCTCAACACCGCCAACCGCTCGTCGCCGCTCAACCTGCACATAAGGAAAACATATGCAGGGCTGAGTACTTATAAAATACACAGTGGACTTATGCCGAAAACATTTTTAATAAAGATATAGTTTGTCATGCCATACGTAAGTAACCATCGGGGTTTAGCTTTAGAAAGGCCCGAGGCACTCAAATCATTTCCCATTGTAAAATTCGACTGATCAGTCATTTTCCCATAGACAATAGCCATATCTGCCAATACATGACAAGGAATGCGGCCGCAAACCAGGTCACTAGACCGGCCAGCCCGTACGCTAGCACATGATCTACCATAGGTGAACACTAATCCAAGTAGGGTTTGCGGCCCTACGAGGACCCGAATTTGATTTATATAACAGTGGCAACAGCCACATCAGATAGGCACGTTAAAACAAATCACGGCATGATAAATACTTTAAACCACCCTTATAGCTCCACTATCATATGTAAAAGATTTTAGTAAAAGAAAACCCACAAAAATGTAGGGTAGAAAAGAAGCTCACCTCGATCCTTTAGATTTCAAGTTTCGCTTTTCCTTTGATATCACGCTTTACGCACGAATTTTTACCTTTGGATAAGGTATTCCCAATTAGTCACTAACATGGACTTAGTATTATGCATGTCCTTAATTTTTCCCTTTTCCCCAACAACAAATGGAAATCACATCATAGCATAACATCTTTTCATATCACATCATCTTGTCACACATATAATTCATGTATGCCATTCAAAACATAAAAATATAGTTATTTTGCAAAGGTAGAAATCTGGCAGCACTGCGCAACCATTTTATAAAAATTATTAAAAATTCACCCGACTTCCGTTGGGGCTAAAATTTTACCACAACGTAGTAGACTCATCAAATAACTTTCAGTTTAAAAATCATGTTAAAATAACGTTTTTAGGTTAGTCAAATAGAAAACGTAACTCACTGGTCGAGAAAACACTTTCTGTCAAAAATGCGCAGTCAACTTTAAAAATTTACCATAAATTAATCTTTCGTCCAAATGAGTTGAAATTAGCACACAATACAGAAGATATCATGAAGTTTACTCAGGAAAAAGAATCGATCAAATCGGAGTTCATTTGGTCGGTCAAAAACGAGTTGGAACTTACTGTTCGGAATCACAGTTCCTCATGCTTTTAGAAATTCGAATTAGGGTTTACCCCCACTTATTCAAAATCAACCTTTTTCATGGTTTTAACACACAAACATGCTCGAGAGAGTCCTTATACTCATGTTTTCGTAACATCATATATCATTCACCATAGATTCATTAAATCATCAAACAATTCATTCAAAATGCAAATCACACATCCAAACACAAATTCCCACCGATTAAATCTCTTAGATTTGAGATCCCTCCACTCACTAGATGCATGAGGGAACAAAAGAAGAGTTGAGATGGAGAGGAATGAAGAATAGGGTCCGATTTTTACCTCTCTTGGACGAAACAAACGGTAGGAACGAATAAAAGTCTTGATTCTTCAATAATCTCTTGGATATTCGAAAGGATCTTGAGTAGAGTGGAAGAACAAGTGTAGGAGATTGAAGAAGAGGGAGGGGGCGTGTGATTTGAAGCAAGTAGGCGTGTGAATTGTGTGCTAGGTTTAGGAATTTAGTTAGTCTTTATTTATAGGCTTAAGTAATAGAATATCCCATAATTAATTGGAGAATAAATCAAATTAAAGATGAGAGATTGGATGGAGGGGAAATTGGCCTTAATTTGAGGGAGAATAAGGGAGAATATTTCGAAAATCATGGCTATATAATTAGCCATTGATTTAATTTAGTATTTTCACGGAGCAGAATAAAATAATACGGAGCAAGAAAATCAATAAAAATCCTCCCACAATAAATGGAAACAGGCGTGTGAAATATTCCTTCCACAAGGAATAATTTCCAAAACTTGAATAAAATAAGATAATGCAAGATTTGCTAGGATATTCCAATTAAAACATGGAAAGAAATAATTAAGGGATCAAAATAAATAATGAATAATTTCTTCTCCCACAAGCTAGGAGATTTCGAAATCTCCCTTAGGAATAATAGGGGCCGATTCTTTCATCAAGAAATAGGATAATTAGGCTTTGGATTTAATTGGGTAATTATCCCAAGCAAATAATTAAATCCAAGAAAATAATTCCTCTCCATAAATTCATAGTGGTCGAAAATTCCAATAAAATGGGTAAGGCAATTATTGATGATCCTATTAAAAATCTCACTCCCCAAAATAAAATATAATTTGCGGCTATATTTCATTCCGCATCTATTAATTAAGGCCACGTCATCAATTCGACAAGATTGACTATTCCACCTCCCAATTCCAAAACAAAATTAGGTCGCATAGAAATCAAGCAATTAAATTCACTCGTCAATTAATCCACATACTTCACGGCATTAAAACATTTAATGCAAAATTTTAGGGTTCGAAAATTAGGGTTCAAAAAGTGGGGCGTTACAATACATGTCTGTTTTGTGGATTTCCACGATACAGCACCTCCCCCAATAGTAAAGACGTATCCACTTGTTGAAAGTGAGTCTCTATTATCGGATATCCAGTTCGCATCACAGTACCCTTCAAGTACCGGGGGGTATCTCGAGAAGTGTAGCCCATGATTTTGAGTATGTTTTAAATATCTCAAAACCCTCACAAGAGCTCTCCAATGCTCTTTGCTTGGATTGCTCGTGTAACGACTCAACTTGTTCACGACACAAGCAATGTCAGGTCGAGTGCAATTAGTCAAGTACATAATGCACCCGATGACCCGTGCATACTCTTATTGTGCAACAGGCTCGCCATTGTTTTTGCTCAAGTGAACGTCGAGTTCAATTGGAGTCTTAACCGGCGCGCCATCATTGGCTTTGAATTTATTCTATATCTTCTCAACATAATGTGATTGTGTTAAGATGATTCCATTAGACGTTCTTAGAATCTTCATTCCAAGAATTACATCAGCTAGACCCATGTCTTTCATATCAAAGTTTCTCTTTAACATGGCCTTTGTATCGTTAATTACTTGAGTGTTGCTCCCCAAGATTAACATATCGTCAACGTATAGACACACTATAACATGGCCGTTATTAGTGCTCTTGATGTAGACACATTTGTCGCACTCGTTGATTTTAAACCCATTTGATAACATCACATTATCAAACTTCACGTGTCATTGCAATGGCGCTTGTTTTAATCCATATAAGGACTTTACGAGCTTGCATACCTTTTTCTCTTGTCCAGGTACTACAAACCCTTCGTGTTGTTTCATATATATTTCATCTTCTAGTTCACCATTTAGAAACGCGGTCTTTACATCCATTTGATGAATCTCAAGATTGTGCAATGCAGCAATAGCGAGAAGCACTCGGATAGATGTAATCCTTGTTACAGGTGAATAGGTATCGAAGAAGTCATGTCCTTCCTTTTGTTTAAAACCCTTTACTACTAATCGGGCTTTATACTTATCCACTGTTCCATCGGCCTTAAATTTCCTTTTAAGCACCCATTTGCAACCTAGAGGTTTCGCACCTTCAGGTAGATCTACCAACACCCAAGTGTGGTTTAGCAAAATTGAATCTATTTCGCTTTGAACAGCTTCTTTCCAATGTAACCCGTCTGGGCCATCCAAGGCTACTTTTATAGATGTTGGTTCTTCATCTAACATAAAAGCAATGTAGTCAGGACCAAATGTTTTTGGTGTTCTGACTCTATTACCACGTCTTAGTAATGTATCCTTTGGATCGGGCCTTGCACGCTTGCGCGATTCAGGTTCCTCATCCGTTGATTTAGAACTAGTGGCTTCTTCTTCCATTGGTTTAGAACTAGTGGATTCTTCAATTCTTGTCTCAGAATTGGTTGAGACTTTTTCCTTGTCTTTGCAAGGAAATGTATTTTCGAGAAATACAGCATTCCTCGACTCAATTGTTGTTCCTACTGTGATAGTCGATATTTCAGACTTGTGAACAACAAATCGATATGCACTATTGTTAAGTGCATATCCAATGAAGATGCAATCAACCGTTTTAGGTCCGATTGTAACTTATTTGGGCGGAGGAACCATCACCTTTGCCAAACACCCCCACACTTTGAGGTATTTGTAGGATGGCTTCCTTCCCTTCCACAACTCAAAAGGAGTAACATCTTTTCCTTTGAGATGGATTTTATTCAAGATATAGTTGGCTGTCAAAACAGCATCCCCCCACATGTTATGTGGTAATCCTGAAGTCAGAAGCAATGCATTCATCATCTCTTTTAGAGTTCGATTTTTGCGTTCTGCAACACCGTTAGATTGTGGTGAATATGGAGCAGTTGTTTGATGAATTATACCACTTGCGTTGCATAACTCCTCAAACGGGGCTACATATTCGCCTCCTCTATCGCTTCGAATCGTTTTGATTTTACAACCAAGTTGATTCTCAACTTCGTTCTTATAATTTTTGAACGCTTCTATTGCTTCATCTTTACTTCTTAAAAGATAAATGTAGCAATACCTTGTGCAATCATCTATGAAAGTGATAAAGTACTTTTTACCACCTCTAGTTTGCACCATCTTTAAATCACATACATCCGTGTAAATTAATTCAAGGGGTTTTGTGCTTCGTTCAACTGAGTGAAACGGCAACTTAGTCATTTTTGGTTCAAGACAAATTTCACATTTATCTTGGGTATCCACTTCATTAGTCTTTAGTAAATCTAAATTCACTAATCTTTTAATGGCTTTTGAATTTACATGTCCCAATCTACAATGCCATAAATTTGAAGACTCGGTCAAATAAGAGGAAGTAGATGCTTTATTATTATTAGCCAATGGCTTTGCAACACTGCAAGTTGCCACACTAAGCTTGAAAAGCCCATCGGTTACATAACCTTTTCCGAGGGAATTTCCAAACTTATACAAAGCAAACCTATCAGACTCAAATACAAGTTTAAACCCCTTATTAACTAGTATTGATCCTGACACTAGGTTCTTGCGGATGTCCGGGACATGCAGCACATCCTTCAACTTTATTGTGACGCCAGACGTCATCATGAGGATCACATTTCCGATGCCAAGGACTTCGGAGGATGCTTGATTCCCCATGTTGATCTTCCTCCCTTCAACCGCGGTGTAGGAGGCAAACTTGCTCCTATCTGAGCAGACATGAGCAGTAGCGCCGGTGTCGATGTACCAGCCACCCTTGTTATCAACAAGGTTAACCTCTTCAGTGATCACATCAATAAGGTCGTTCTCATCCCAGTCCTTGAACTCCTTCTCAACGACGTGGGCAGCCGGCTTCTTTTTCTTGCTACGGCAGTCCTTTGCAAAGTGGCCTGGTTTGCCACATTTGTAGCTGTCGCCTTCAAACTTCTTTGAAGGCTGCTTTCCCTTCCCTTTGTCATTTGGACGGTTTGGGCGAGGGCGTTTGTTGGAGTGACCGCCCCGCTCCAACAGATTGGCTTTGGCTTCATTTGGGGTGAAGCCCTTAGCCTTTTGGTCGCTTTTGCGCAAATCAGCCTCAATGCGCAACTTCACGATCAAGTCTTCAAGGGTCATCTACTTTCGCTTGTGCTTGAGATAGCTCTTGAAGTCCTTCCAGCTGGGAAGAAGCTTGTCAATGATCGTGCACCTTAGGAATTTATCGGGCAAGGTCATCCCTTCAGCCACTAGTGCGTGGATGATCATTTGGAGCTCTTGGACTTGCTCCATGACAGGTCGAGAATCGACCATCTTGTAGTCCATAAATTTGGAAGCTACAACTTGTTCAGTCCCTGCAGCATTATCTATGCTATACTTCTTTTCTAGGTTTTCCCACATTTGTTTAGATGTGGTTACATTGGAGTATACATTGTAGAGGCTATCATCTAATGCACTTAAAATAAAATTTTTACATAGATAATCCCCTTTTCTCCAAGCTTCATAGTCCGGCATGACTTCGAGCCTAGTCTCTTGGTCGCTTGGCGCAGGCGGCTCGTTTTCCGTGAGGAAGTTAGCGAAGCCCAATGTTGTTAAGTAGAACAACATCTTTTGGTACCACCGCTTGAAGTCAGATCCTCCAAACTTTGGTGGTTTCTCGGCAGATGGCATCATTCTTGGTGCCAAAGGTGCCGCACTTGATCCATGGAAGGAACCAATTCCGTTGCCCCCGGAGGAGCCAACAACATGGTTAGGCATAGAGCCCCCACCATTCATGTTGGGCATAGAGCCCGCCATGGTCGTACCAGCCCCGAAGGGACTAGCACCCGCATGAGACCCGAAGGCCCCAGCATTCGTGTGAGACCCGAAGGCCCCAGCACTCGATCCATTAAAGGATCCGAAGGAACCACTAAAAGTGGAACCAACCGAACCACCAAAGGTGGAACCAGTGGACGCCCCGAAAGGGTTGTCCCAAACCCATGGGACAGTTGAAGAGGCGGCTGGGAAGCCGGGGGTTGGCATCATCGAGGGGATCGATGAAGTGTTGACCGGTTCAGTGGTCGCCATGGTGGAGGAAATGGCGGCGGTGGTGGTGGTAGCAGCGGTGTTGGACTCAGTCGACATCTCCAGCAAAGGTGTTAAATGTTTCGAAAGTCTTTAGGTTCAGTTTAGTGTCCAAATTCCTTCAAAAGCAAGTTATATCTCGTCTTGCGATTGTTGGTTTCTGGGATTACAAGAGATAAAAGCCGGGCGTAATACAAACCCAAAGAAGGAATACAAAAGGAGAAACTGAACTAAAAATTGCAACTGAAATTGAAACAGTAACCGTGAATAAGTTTAGCCGAGTCGAGGAGGCCTCTTCCCGCAAGACGAGATACGCCCCGGTAGTGCTCTCGGTTTGGCGTGTCGTCCCCAAAGGTAAAATGGCTACGTCTCTGGTGATGCAGCACCGCAATCAACAGAGCTCCGGCGAACTGGATGGAGGAGAGGGCAGAGTTTCGACAGAAAGACAATGCAGAGAGATGGAGAGAGCTTATGCTTGTGTAATGTGTGTCTAATGCAGTGGAATGGCCATGCATGGTCAACCAAGCCATGAAGGCTCATCATGGCAGATTCGTAACCGCCGACGGTTACGAGCGTGTGGCAGGAGTGTGCCTTTCGGGTGCGGAGCGTTTGCTTTTCTCACGTGGCAGCTCTGACTGTGCCACGCTTGACGACGTGTCAAGCCACTTGGATTGCTGACTCTGCGGTCGTATAAACAGATTAAGTTTGGGCTAGGGACAAGCCCAAGCACCAAGCCCAAAGACCCAAAGACCAATTGCCAAGTCCAAGTCCAAGATCGAGATCGAGATCGAGATCGGGACAGGGCCCGGGCCCGAGGCTCGCGGCCGCGAGTACGAGCACAAGCACGGGCTCGGGCTCGGGGGGGGCGGGCGGCGGCGCTCGCGTGTGCGCGCGTGTGGGTTCTTTCACCCATCTTGGTCCACTATAATTATTAAGTTACATAAAGTCACTTAATTTAAACACATTAAAATATGTGTTACTTCTCCTATGTGGGATAATTAACACTAGTTAATTATTCCCTAAGCTCCAACTCCAAGCTTTAATTAAAAGCTAATTATGCCCAACTTTAATCCACCATTTCTCACTCACCGGAAATCGGATTTGAGAATGTGAATATACTACATTTATCTACGTAAAATGTAGATCGACGCTATATCATTTAATTTCACAAAATTAAATGTCTCGTCACTTTTATTATTTGGTCAAAATCCATTGACCGGGCATATTTAATCCATGATTTTTACACCATGCTGATTCAACTACATTGAAATATGTGTGTGAGGTTGGGTATACCTACAAGCATCCAAAATCTTCGGTTCAAGCATGTATAAAATTCACACTCTCGATGTCTACTAGTTTGTCAATATGATCTTGACTCATAATCCATTTTTTTTTTATAAATAGGTACTCTTTTCTCATGACTTATGAAAAACTTGTCAATTTTTTTTTTCATTTGCACTAGTTGATGCTTTTAATAATGAATGTATAAAATATTGAATGTCTCTAGAAGTCTTTGCACTAGGACATTAATTAAGATGTCTCATATCTTTAATATTTTCAAAGAATATCTCTGATGGTAGTCATGTTATATCCTAAAATTACTTCGAGTTGATATGCATATATACATAATACTGAAAGACTAGGACATGAAGATGTCTCATATTTTTAATACAGAAATATTTTCCTAATCTTCATATTTTATCGTCCCATATCTGTTGAAGAGAACAAGTGTAGACATAAAATGTGTTAATAAAAGAGAGGAGGAGTTTTAAGTTTTAACTCGAAAAAGTGGTTGTTGGGCCTGTGGACAATTTAAAAGGTCCATAAGCCATATGGGCCATGAAAATGAATATAATTAAATTGAAGTTTTCGGTTATTTTTAATCAATTAACTTAATTACTGATTCTGGATATGAATTATTGATCAGATGTTATTTGTTGAGTGGTGAATTTGTAATGTTATTTTCTTTTGCATGCCAAATTAGCTTTTCCGGCGATTCCGAACGTGGAGAGGTCGGAGTTAGTACTGACCACATTTTTTTTTCTGGAAAATGTTAATAAGTCGTATGTTTTATATATTTCCCCTATTAATTAATTAATATTTCAAAAATGCTTGTCTTGTTAAACTTATCTATAAGCTCGTAATTTAACAGAGGTACGTGAGATTTTTTCGAAGATAGATGTTTTCTCGTTCTCTTGCTTTTTTATTGTTAAGCCATCAACAGTGGGGCGGACGATGCGCCGTCCGCGCCCGACGCTTAGTTCACGGACGAAGCGCGCCCTATAGGGCATCGTCCGCGACATCGTCCAACCACTGT
Source organism: Salvia splendens (assembly GCF_004379255.2). Classification (NCBI taxonomy): domain Eukaryota; kingdom Viridiplantae; phylum Streptophyta; class Magnoliopsida; order Lamiales; family Lamiaceae; genus Salvia; species Salvia splendens. The sequence continues at coordinate 16,129,821 of NC_056040.1, read as the reverse complement.
GGACTCCGCGGACGATGCAACGCGTTTTAGTTTTTTTTTTTAATTCAAAAATTTTGTTATATATATACCGAAGCTTCACTTTTCATTTGTAACTTTTCAATTAACTTTTCAACTCTCAAATTACGCTATAAAATGGATTCGGGTGGATACTCAAGTCCTAGTAGCCCGATGTTTGGAGATGGCGCACGGTGGCCGGGTACACAACCTGGCGAATATCGGTCGTTCGACGCCAACACGCAGTACAATCCGGACTTCAGTACGGATTCGTACGGTCTCTCCGACATGGAGCCGTCTCCAATTCGCCCGGCCGCCGCTCGCCGCCTCCTCCAGAAAGAAGCGGACCAAGCACCGGGCGCACAAGTTGCCACCTCCGACAACTTGTGAAGAGTACACCCCCGACCGTACGAACTACCAACCGGATGAAACCCTCGTCTTGGCGAGGTGTTGGGTGGATATATCGGAGGACCCGATATTCGCGAACAACCAAAAGCAGTTCGCGTACTGGGAGCGCATCGCCGAGCGCTACAATGAGGCGAAGCCGCCGAGCGAGTACAAGCGCCAACGAGAGCAGCTCCACAAGCACTGCGATCAGGTGAACAAGCAAGTCAACCTGTTCGCGGCGGAATACGAGGAGTGCTCGAGGGAGAAGGGTAGCGGCGAGAGCCCGAGCAATGTGCGCGACAGAGCGCTGTTGTCATACCGGTCCATGTACGGCGACTTCAAGCATTTCAACATCTGGGCGCTCTTGAGGGACAAGCAGAAGTTCCAAGGCGGGATTCTGCACACCGATACGGCGAAGAGGACGAAGACCACAACCACTGGTGGTTACACGACCAGCGAAAGCGGAACTCGTCCGGTGGACCTTAACCAGACGTGCAAGGAGGAAGAGAGTTCCGGCACACCGATATCCTCCCGGCGGCGTCCCATAGGCGTCAAGGCTGCGAAGAACAAGGGAAAGGTGAAGGCGACATCCTCCTCGGCCGCCCCCCCCCCATCGCCGACCCCGACCCCGGCGACACTTGCCTACGCGGATTTGGCAACGACCTCGATGGCACGGACGTTGTTGGATACACACAATGCCCTTATGAAGTGTATGGATCCGGCCAGAGCCAAATACCTCCAGAAGTTGATCGATGAGTTGAGCCGGAAGTTGGAAATTTTGTAGAGTAGAACTTTTTTTATTTCTAACCCGTGTAACTTATTTTTAATCAATGTAGTATTTACAATTTTTCATTTAATCGTTGTGTTTTTTTAATTAATTTGCATTTATATATTTGAAAACATTTAAATTAATTAACAAAACAATAGTAAAACCTATAGGGCGCGCCTTAGGGCGCCCCACTGCAGGTGGAAGGGTAGGAGGATAAAATGCTGATGTGGCGGTGCATAAGGCGGGCTTTAGGGGCGCCCCATTGTTGATGCCCTTAGATTTTCTGCTATTTATTCTAGTACATGTGATTATAGACGTGTCATGTGTTTGATGGGAAGAGATTGTTTTGCTAGTACATGTGATTATAGACGTGTCATGTGTTTGATGGGAAGAGATTGTTTTGTTGTTTATGGATTGCCATGACAAGCTACCTGCAATGATCTCAATAAATCTTATGTACATAACTTTTTGATACCGAATGTACCATAAATATAAAAAGGCTTACTCGCGTCACAACACATGAAGTAGATCAATCATCATAAAATGTGAGCAAGTTGATGAATTGACCACAATCAGACGATCACATGTAGAGAATTTCATTATAATTAAAAGAATTTTGAAAAAATTTGGTGGCTAGGCATGTACCTCATTTGGTTGCAAAACAGAAAGAATATATTAAATATGATACGTATATATCAACAAGAAACAAAATTTATTGACCACAATTTACAATACAAGAACCACGTTTTCAAGACGGACAAAACAAGAATAGATTGTGGAGTACTTTTACCAAACTAATTAAGGTTCATAGGTATCTGTATTTAAAATATCACTATCACAAAAATAAAATACTGTACATAAATAGATAAAAGAATTCATCCAAATAATTATTACTCCAGTCTCCTAAAAATAGGAAATATGGGAACGAGATGGATTTAACGCAAAATTGATAAAGTGGTCGAAGTATTATTTTAGAGAGAGACATACCTCATTAGAAGAAAAAAATGTTGCTGAAAATAAAAATAAACTAATTTTATGGAATAAATCAAAATATAAAATGACATTAATGTTTGGGAACGAAGGGATTATTATATGTGTTCATCCACCACCTACCCTACCTAGAGGTGCCCTCGGTTCCGAAACCGGCGGTTACGGTTCGAAACCGCCGGTTCCGGTTTTGGAAATTGTCTAACCGGAACCGAACCGCAAGGGTGTTTCGAGGTTACGGTTTCGGTTTCGGTTTCGGTTTCGAACCAGCGGTTTTCCGGCGGTTTTTTTTACTATTTTTCACGGTTCCGAATCGCCGGTTTTTCACAGTTCCGGCTTGGTTTCACGATTTTTCGCGGTTCCGGTTTGGAACTGCCCGGAACCGGCGGTTTTGGTTCGAAAATTTTTAAACCTGAACCGAACCACGATTCAAAAATCGACGGTTTCAGTTCGGGTAAATTTTCACGGTTTCGGTTTTAACCGCCGGTTCGGTAAACCTTGGGCAGGTCTAACCCTACCTACCTTCAACGTTTATTTGCGCACAATATATTATTTTTGTGGGTAATTAAGTAGAAAATTAGAATTTAATTTCGCACTCTTATTAACAAATAGGAGTACAAAAAATAGTTCATGTGCGCGAAAAAATGTGTAACGGATCTTGGGATGCGATAGATCCTGGGAGTATATGTTACGCCCACATTTTCTAAGGATAGAAAACACGGTTGATCGCGACTAGGGGGGATTAAAGAAGCGGGGAAGAAAGGGGAAAAACATACACATTTGACTAAATATTTAATGATTGAATTAACTTTGAAAACGTCATAATATTACCCTAACAATAATACCAACTCTAAGTAAATAAAGAATGGACAATAAACAATTTTTAAACGAGTTAGACTCTCCACGAATAAACAATTCTAAAGAAAAGGACTCTTAGCGGAAGCGTTCAAGACACGGAAAATGCCGAGTATGAAGACACGACAAATCCAACAATTATTATTCATGACAAAACAATCCATGAACTGTGCTCAACATCCTCTACGTCCATCGCTGCTTAATCTGCACATTAAGAAAAACAATATGCATGGCTGAGTACTTGATGCACTCAATGGACACATGCCAAAACATAGTTTGTCAAGCCATAATCAAGTGACCTTGGGGGTTTTAATTAAAAGAACCCAAGTACACAAAAACATATATTTCACAAGTTCGGTTGGCCAACCATTTTCCATCCACATTCACCATCACCATATCTGAACATACATGACAAGGAACATGGCCACGAACCAAGTCACTAGACCGGCCAACTCCAAAGGGATAGCACACGATCTACGGGGTGTACACTAGTCCGAGCAGGGTTGCGGCCCCACTGGGACCCGAATTCAATTTAACATACTCCCTTTGTCCCATTAAATATGCAACATTTGCTTTTCGGCACGGGATTTTATGTAGTGTTGTTTTGTGAGTTAATGAAGAGAGAGTAAAGTAAGAAAGAAGAAAAAGTAGAGTGAGTATTGTTTCCATTTATTAGAAACGTTTCATTTTTAATGGGACAGACCAAAAAGGAAAACGTTTCATTTCTAATGGGACAGAGGGAGTACATGGCATAACCACTTCAAATAGGTTCATTCAAAACACAAAACATGGCAAGACAAACATTTTCCACCTCCTTTCACATAAAAATATTTAGGACATAGTCCTTATTTAAAAAGAAAGCCCACCTCAAATGCTTACTCCTCAATCACTTTCTGTTCCCACCGCAAACAACGTGCACAAGCTCACCCTTTTCGAAATAACATGATGTGCAAAAATCAGAGTTTACAAAATAAATAAATTTAACAATACATGTATCCTAAGTGTGTGCTCCATTTATTCATTCATCCTTTGTGCCACAAACTTCATATAATCAAACTAAACAACATCAACAAAATTAGAACTAAACATTCATCATTTATGCCATTTTTAAAATGTCATTTTTAAAAAGAAAGTAACCATTTTTAATTGAACGAAACTTACTATTTATGCCATTATAAATTTGTTCTATTTAGTCTCATTTATTTTAAAACTAGCCATCTATCACTTTAATATATTTAAGCCTAAGGAAAAAGTCAAACCAAAATATAGTCCCTCACAGTACACGTCTATACACCTAATCCAAGTGGATGGAGAATTCACCTAGGACTTTTTACAAACAGATGGTGTGCATCTATTCCATCACAAGATAAGACACCTAACTAATTATATGAATGCACAGGTATTTTGCTCCAACTTAGAATAAATAAAATGGCCCAAGGCATTACTAATTAAGTAGCCATAGCATTTAATTAACAAAAGGAGTAAACGAATTATACTCCCACATCACTACACATATATGCACAAAAAGGAAAAGATAAGTATTTAAATGTATACTCCCAGCCATAAAGGTATATACTCCTTACCCAACAAAATTTCCTCTTTTTTTCTCAATTAAATTCCAATTTGCTCACAACAAGTATGGCCCAATGTATACAACAAAGATTAAAAATCAGTACATAGTCACCCTCGTCTCCCTAACATCTCTCACCCCTTTTTTTTTATCTCAAAAAGAACACATCAATTTTATTAAAACTCCCATCCTCCAAACACGTCTTCTTCATCAAAAATTATTTAGCAACAATCTAAATTAAAATTCCATATTATAAAGAAAACCCATTATTAAAACATTAAAAGCCAAACATAGATATACAACAAAAATACACTACACGCCTCCGCATCACCTCTTCTTTCTTCTCTCCTTGTCCGTGTTTTATTTTACAAACTCAGTGCTTTATAATTGTTCCACATCAAGATAAAAATCACATGTGAATTTGTCATAAAATCTTCATTCTTCTAATTTTTTTATTACTATAAAATAATACTATAATTAATAATAAATTAATTTTTATAAGGGAATTCATAAAAAAATACGTACAGATGTTGAACAATACGAGGAACAAAAAATAAAGGTCGTATTAAACATTGTGGGACAATATATGTACACATAAATTTATTCTAACATAATCCAAAAACATCACCAATAAAAAACGACATTGATACTATTAGGGCATCCACAATGACGCCCTTCACCGCGGAATTCATACAGGCGTGCGGGAATTCCGCGGCGGACGTCCGCCATTGTGCATGGTAGGCACGGATACGGAATTCCCTTGAGGACACCGCAGTTTCGTGGCGTTACGTGGAATTCCGCCCGGACGTCCGCCATTGCGTTGACTCCCACGGACGTCCGCGCGGAATTCCCGTTTATTGCATTTAAATATTTTTAATTGTGGATGTTCGCCACTGTGCAGTGACATATCCTTATGACGTGGCAGTGCACTGAGAAGTCCATACGACGTGACAGGAGGTGTTTTTGGGAATTACGAGGGGAATTCCACCGGGAGTTCCGCGCCACTGCGATGCCCTTACTATACACACGATGTGTACTAATAAAACGTTCAAGAACATTTTCTAGAAGTCCTAACATAAATCGTATATTCGAGCACACACGTAAATTAAGTACTAGTGTTAGTAAGTGTACTATCGATTTCCGACCTATAAAAGTAAATGTATATTAATTTGGAGAGTGTCATAGGGGGTATGAAGAAAGTAATTTTGATTAGGACCTATATAGGAGTATAAAATAGGATTTGGAGAGTGTCATAGGGGGTATGAAGAAAGTAATTTTGATTAGGACCTATATAGGAGTTTGAAAATTAACTCATTGAATCATTGAAGAGTAAACGATTGAATTGGATTCGATTGGAGGGCACCACCAAAATTGAGTGCTAACTCCCATTTGTTATTGAATTAACCGATCGACATACTATCGGACATTTATTTTGAATTCGATAATTTTCACAAAAAAATTTCGACATATTTTTTTATTTATTATATTATGAGAATGAATCCTACTACTTCTGGTTCTGGGGTTTCCACGCTTGAAAAAAAAAACCTGGGGCGTATTATCCAAATCATTGGTCCGGTACTAGATGCGGCCTTTCCGCCAGGCCAGAGTATAAAATAGGATACGTACGAATTGAGTATTCTATTTGAAGACTATATAGCTCCAAGAAAATATTATACCAGTGATATTACTATAGTAAATGCTGTATTCTAATTATGTTGATGCACTACTCGCAAGTCCCCCGTTATGTGTCTCAGTTATTCCATTTTGTCCATTCCATATTTATTGTCACATTTCCTCCTACTATCATTTTTGGTAATGGACTCTATATTACATTAACTCATTTTCATTCACATTTTATTATAAAATTATATAAATGTAAGACTCACATTTCATTAATTTTTTCAACTCACTTTCTATTACATTTGTTAAAATTCGTGTCGTGTCAAAGTGAGACACATATCCGGGGGCGGAGGGAGTACATGACTAGCTAATTGATACTAGTACAATTAAAGTCAAGATTATCGTTATTGCAATGGATATTCTAATTTTTTATACGATAATTTTTTCTGCTTAAATATGAATATTATTCTTAGTTTTATGCGGTGTACTCCCTCTATTCCTTATCAATTGGCACCGATTTTCTTTTCCGTCCATCCCTAATTAATTGACACGCTTATTTTTTAGTATACTATTTTTGGTAATGAGCTTCACATTCTACTAACTCATTCAATTCATATTTTATTATATATAGGGCCCACATTCTACTCACTGTTTCTATGTACATTTTTAAAAAACTCGTTAGACGGAACCAATTAATGAAGGACGGAAAGAGTATAGAATAGAGTACATGATTACATATATTCGTTCTCTAGCATAGACAAAAGGCGAGTCGTACAAACCAAAACGAGCAAACACAGTGCCACGCTAGTAAGATAATTTACTTAGACATCTTAATGAGTTAGATATCTCAAATAAATTAAAATAAAAAATAATATGCCAGATCATTGTACAACAAGGTATACCAAAAAAAATTTGACCAAATCACACACATTCACATAGTAAAACAAAACATAGCACGTTTCCTTATTTTAATTTCCGTGGAATACCACAATTGCGTTTCAATCTTTTCCACATAAAAAATTCACGATTGATAGCGCAAGAAAAATCGTACAATTATTGCAATATCTATAGATGGAAAGCCCTTTATGACCTTAACTTAGTTATATATTGATACTCATTGAGCGATTATATATAAATTCAAATAATAACGTTTTGAGTTCCATTTATGATATGTAAAACATTTGTCCAAAACGGCACATATACTTGATTGCACTAGTAATCGAGCCACGTATCTCGAAATTAACTCAATTGGTACGACGATTCCCTCATATCTATCAATCGGAACATTCGAGTCACCATTCCACATCACGGAAGACTTTTATTTTTCCTTCAAAATACACATCTTATCATATTAATTAAGAAATGCGTGGACATCATTCACACATAATTCCACCAAAATAACCCAAACACAAGTGGAAATAAAACGATAAAGACGTCCACTAATTAATAAAACGTTGTTATTAAGCCCTGTCGATATACGAACACCTCCTAGGAGTGGTGACATAAACCGTGTACTCGAGCACACTGTAGTTGTTGACCTCCTCATAAGAATAGCTACTTGTAATTGCATATCCACGAGCATTCCGGAAAGCCCCGGCCCCGCCGACGACAAAAAGCTCCCTCGTAGCATCGGCGAATTGGTTGCGGCCGTTGATGGTGACGGTGCTCCCCTTGTACGGACCCGAGGTCAAGAAGAAGTTGAGGTTCATGGAGTATGCTTGAACATTTAGGTCCATGGAAGTGGTGGTGCCCTGACCTCTAGCCACCTCCTCCGAGCCGAGGTCCGGGGCCACCGTGACCTTGTCGTCAAAGACGTTGACCCGGCCAAAGCCGGTGGGGGAGGTGTTGGTGATGGAGGAGTTGGCGACGTTGAACAAGGTGGCGTTAGGGCCGGCGCGGATGTCGTGGACGTAGAAATGAAGCTTGGTCGTGGCTTTGTTTCCCTGGCAGAAGGTTTGGAACCATGGGGTGTCACTCGCGGCGGCCGCGGTGGCGGTGGCCGTGAGGAGGGTGGCTATTGTTAAGAGAAGACTAAATAATGTTAAGTTATTCATATTTTTTTTGGGAGAAAACCCTAATTTGGTGAGGGTGTTGAAGGTGAGGGATATGTTTTGAGATGATGAATGGGGTTTATATAGGTGCATGGTTACAAATTTTATGAATTTATGACTCATTATCATGTGATTATCCATCTAGGATTTAGCTGTGAGACATTATTATATGATTATCCATTTAGGATTAAGCTGTGATATTAATTCAATTGAAACTTGGAAGGGATTGACTATGAATTTTATCATATGATTATACATGTATGATTAAGTTATGAGATTCAATATCATAAAACAAAATATAAGATATAGATATTCAATCATGAGATATAATTTTTCAAATCCACTTCTAAGTAGAATAAATTAAGTTGATACAATAATTTGGGTAGATGCATATATGGTGTATACTGTTTAGTAGCTTTCGGTGTATGATATTTGTTTCTGCCTAATGAATAAGAATGGTCATACTTAATTTAATTTAATTCAATTCAATTCAATTTGCAGGGCCACTAAGAACTTAATTAGTATAGTATTTATCGCAGTTGAAAAGTATAATTTATACAAGAGGGTTTTATGATACGTGCATATTTATAGGAATATCTCCATATCTTTATTAATTAGCTAGTTTTGATTTATCTTATATTTAGGATATCTATATTCTTGTTCGTAAAGTTACTAGTATTATAAATAGAAGCTATTGTTATCGTTTGGAATGAATCAATGAATTAACAAGTTTTCGTACGTCTATTTCCTTTCTTTTATTTTTCGGTTCGCAAACCATGAATCAATGAATAAACAAGTTTTCGTACGTCTATTTCCTTTGTTTTATTTTTCGGTTCTCAAACCATAATATCACTGGATTGATCAACGAGGCTCGGTTTCCTCACAACTTTCTCCTATCGATCTCTCGACTTGATACCCCTTATCATCTTACCACATTATTGGATAGTTATATCTAACCTAATATTCTACTCCTAATTTATAGATAATAAATATAGCCAGTATTGGAGATTTATATACTAATTAAATACGGTACTAGTATCTTAATAAACAGGGGCGAACGCATAAATTTTTTGGAGTAAGGGCTCCACTATATATTTCCTCCATCTGTCATCAATTGTTAAACGTCCTATTTTTGTTCTTTTTGTCCATCAACCAATAAATGTTGTATTTTATTATGAATAAGTAACTTTTTTAAAAAAAAAACTAACCAGATGTCGATAAAAAAGAAAATAAAGTATTATAATTTGAAATAAAATTTATTTCTACTCACATAAACACTAGTGACTGTAAGAGTAGTAGGCCTACTTTTATGTCACTCTTATATTTACAATCACTCTTACATTTACAACCCAAACAAGTTCCATTTAATAATACTCCAAGTAATAATATTATAATATTATTATTTCATTCTGATTGGCAAGTATTTTCGTCTTCTTTAGACATAAACCAACTATGGTTGTTTTCTCTGCAACTTGAGAAATTTCAACTCAGCCCTTTTTATCCTCTAATTTCTATCCATTTAATCTTCTATAGCACTAACTTGGTAAGGGCTGAACTCAATTTTCCAAAATTTCAAAAATTTTATTTATAGAAAAAATATTAAAATAGGCATTTGGGTAAGGGCTTAAGCCCCACCCTCTCTATGAGTGTGTCCGCCCCTGTTAATAAACATAGATTATTAATTGTGTCTTAGTTTGATATTTTTATTGTTAACCACTTTTTACTAATTCGATTAAGATTTATAATTATTTTTTCCACATTCATTTTTTTTCTAAAAAAGAATATTTTAAAATTATTGTATATAAATTTTAATTTTTGAGTGGATCCCATAGGCGGCCAACTGTATTTAATACTTTTATTGATTTGATCAGACCACCAATCTTTTCTCTAACATCCTAGCTAATAGGCGACGCTTAAACCTTATCTCAATGACATCACAATAAAGAAATTGATATCAATCTCAATCATGACTCGAATAATTTATACTGTTTATAAAGATTAAATACAAATTAATCAAACGTGCAAAGATTAAGAAAAATTGTACTATCAAATTGAATGGTAAGTAAAAAATAATTACAAAAATAAAAATTTCTCTTAGTGAAAATCACTGAGATATACGAGAGAGAAGATTATTATATATGGTCCCCTCGCCATGAAATGTGCTTCTCGCTTAAATTTTCTATCGCTTGTTTTTATTTGAATTTCGTTACAGTGAGACAGGAACATAACTAAAATTCATTTCACATTTTTTCAAAATTAGATATGAAAAATCACATGAAAGTTATGACATGTAGATAATAATGTGTTATTTGTTACCATTATAATAATCTGTTACTCCTATTTCACACCATTAAGACTTTTAATTCATCAACTTGTCAAAAGAAAAATATTTTTAATAACTGATCGTGATACAAATCATGAGTAGAGATGTCAATCGGGCTAACCCGTTCGGGTTCGGGCCAATCCACTCGGGTTGCCAGGCTATTTGGGTGTGGGCTATTAGGGTTATGAATTTCTCGGGTCATAAATTTTCAATCCTAACTCTAACCCGCCGGGTTTCGGGCTACCCATTAGGCTATTCGGGCCTAAAAACTTTCGAAAATAATCTCTTGTATCAAAATTTCTTCTACAAAATGAATTAAAATTTTAGATATTTTTTTATTCTTAGTTTTAGAATCATATAAAATCTTCAAAATTCATAGTTTTCTTCAATAATAGTTGGAGAGAAGCCTTTCATCTCGATCAACTATAACATAAACAAAGATAAATCAAAATTAAATCAATCAATTAGAATTAAAGCTTGTTTTCGTGTCATGTATTGTTCATAATTAATTATTTATGAAAATTAAAAATCATATCTTACATGAATAATTATTAAAATGATAAATACATTGAGATAATGTTGGGTTAGTTTTTAATTTTGTCTTGATTGACTTTGGTAGTGGTAAAACAATGGTGCCAGACTAATGAGTCAGGGTGGAACTTGAAAGTTGATAGAGATCGAGTGAAAAAGCGTAAAATGAAGATTGAAGAAGACTAATGATTGTGCCACATGAAATTCAAAAATACAAATATCCCTAAAACCTAATATTTTTTAATTAAAAGTGGCAACCCGTCGGGCCGACCCGCAACCCGTTCGGGCCAACCCATTTAACCCACCAACCCATTCGGGCTAATCCGTTTAGCCCGTTTTGTATTATGGTTACAAAATTACAGTTCTAACCCACTAATTTTATCGGGCTATTCGAGCCGAACCACGAGTTTTGAGTTGAATTGACATTCCTAATAATGAGCCACCTACTACTGTCAGACTTTCAATTTTGCTTAAATTTCAGTACTTTTTTACTTCGAACTCCTTCAGCTTAAAAATTCAGCATCGTATATGATTCCTTCCTAGCTACAGCAAAATAAAAATTTAATTAACTTAGTAAACTTCATAAAAGCATCTCCAGTAAGACTGGACGTCAAATAGCCCTCACATAGCCTTCACACTGCCACATCATCAGCACTACAATTCTCCTGACACATCAGCACTACATCATCAGCACTACAATTAAAAAGTACATTAATTTTAAAAAGTAAAACAAAATCACTCCTCGCCGCCGTCCTCGTCTCCGTCGTCGCCCAGCGCTTCTTCACCGTCGTCGCCGCTGCCTCCGTCGCCACCTACGCCGCGGCTATTCCCGCCGGTGTCCCTCCTCATCGCCTCCAATTCTTCACGCTGGCTTTGGAGCAATACACGAAGAAAATCCTTCACCTCGGGGTCCACCGCCGCTTGGAAGTCGGCTAAGGTCTTCACCATTTGACGCGCGTTTGTTGGCGCGCGAAGAATTTGAGCTCCTCGGTAGACCTGCCGAGGGGGGATGTCGAATGGACCCCCTGGGAACTCGGGGTACCCCCCCTCGCAACCTGTTGCGCCCGCCTTTGGCCAACCGGGTGAGGTCGGCGACCGAATGAACGAGGAGTCGGGACCTCTTGGGCCGTCTTGGGGAGGTCTGTCGAACCACCGCTGTTGCCGCTATAATCTCCGGTATAGTTCAGTTTCTGCCTCTTCGGCCAGCCAGCGTCGACGCCTGCCCGGAATTTCGCCGACTTGTTGAGCACAACGTAGCAGTTCCAGTAGGTGAACTCATAGTACTTCTTCTGCGGATCGGGGTAGGCTCTCTCCGCAATCCTCCTGCAGTCTTCCTCTGTTTGGCCACTGGTCTGCATGCGGAGGGCGTTGGCGTACAAACCCGAAAATCGAGAGACGCCAGACCTGATTTGGTCCCAGCACTTCCGGACCTCCTCCCCGGTGCACGGTCTCCCTTCAGGGCAAAATGCCTTGTAGGCTGCGGCTATCTTGGCCCACAAGTTGACGATCCTCTGGTTATTCGAAACGAGAGGATCGTCGCAGACACTCATCCACGCCTTGGTAACCGCAACGTTCTCCGCGTCCGTCCACTTCCTCCGGCCCCGGATTTCAGCCTCCGGCTGCGACGACTCGCCGACCTTCTTGGCCTTGCCCTTCTTCTTATCCCGCCCTACTCCATGGCTTTGAATGAGAGTTTCCGGAAACTCGTTAATATCAAAACCCAAGTCCGCTAAGGAGAAGGTCTCCGTATAATGTGCATCCGTTGGGGTCGATGTGTGCGAAGAACCGGTGGAAAAATCAAAAGTCGGCCGATAGGGGTCCTACAAGTGGTTGTTCTCCATTGCTCGTTATTGATCTTGAACAGAAAGTAAGGTAGAGAGAGTACTCGTTAAAACAAGTGGTGCGAATGAAAATGACGTTCAAAGCGCGTATATATAGTGTTTTCGAAAAAAAAAATTTAAAATTTGACGCCGGTTTGACGCCGAATAGGGGTCCTACAATGGCGCCGTGAGGATCGGCGTCGGAATCGGCGTCATCGCGCGAATCGGCATGGCCACGCCGATTTTGACGCCGATTTTGCCGACGCCGGTTCCAATGGTTCGGCGTCAGAACCGGCGTCGGCGAAAAATCGGCGTCGCGATTTTGACGCCGGCATTGGAGATGCTCTAAATGATTTTTAAATTATGTCATTTACACATATATGGATACTGGATAAAATTAAAAAAATATCTCCAGTGGTCACCACGACAATTATGTTGGCCAGATGCAAGTGCCTACTCGTGCACCGTTAAAATATGGACACTTTAATTTTTGCAACTATCTAGTACTTCTTCCGTCCCATTAAAGATGACACATTTTCTTTTTTTTTTTTAATTTATCCCATTCAAGATGATTTATTATTAAAAATAGAAACATCTTTTATCTCTACTTTATTCCCCCTCTCTTACATTGCTCTTTCCATTCAACACACAATATAAAGCTACATAAATTCTCGTGCCACCAAATGAAGGAGTCATCTTTCTGGGGACGGATGAAGTATTAAACATCTACCATAAATGCTTATTTATAATAGTTGAGGGATTGAGATAGGCGTAGTTTGAATGTGATGACATGACTTAATGTCGCAAAAGGCAAACACATCACACGCGACACAATGTGATTAAGACCACCCGAAACGCTGTCACTTATCCGTCTCTTAACCGTCTCATCTCTTCGCTATTCATGGGCCCCACTGTACTTTTCATCTCATCTCTTAACTAAGAGACAACACTTGCAACCCTCCATCTCTTAACCATCTCATCCCTTAACTATTTATTCAATTTAATTTTTTTATTTTTATTTCCAACAAATTCAATTAATAAAAACACACTTCATTAAATAAAATAACATTACAACTTAAAATTCAAAAAAATAAAAAAAAATACATAATTAAAATCCTAAAAAAATAAAAATAACATAATTTAAAATACAATTTTATAGAAATTGAGTAGAACTACTCAAGCTACCTAGAGGCGGAATACCAATTTGTCTTGCCATATACTCAATTCCAGCAAGATGGACTTGATATTGAGGAGGCGTCATGCGGGAAATGTCCGCCATCATGGCGGTCAAGTACATGGACAATAGGGTGTTCGAGCCCGAGACCGAGCCCGCCTGGCTTGATTCGCCTCGGCCCCTCCTCACTCTAGCCGCCTTCGTTGCCTTGGTCCCTTGCGGCCGACGATGCCCACGAGAGGAGCCCCCTGCATCGGTGGTCGTGCCCTCAACCTCTTGTGAGTCGTTGCCTGACCTTCCCTCACTAGACGAGTATTGGATACCCGTCGTGTGCTTCGTGCGTTTCGAGCTCGAGCCCGTGCTGGACTAGACACCGCCAGCTCACCTTTCAACGTCTTTGACGGCCTCCCAAAGATCGACATGTTTGAATTCTTTGCCGTTGTCGTCAAAAAAGACTCGCATAGCCGCTCTCGTAATGTCGGCTCCACTGGCTCCGTTTTGGTATTGAGCCGCTTCATTCCTGTAGATGCCGCAAAATTTTTTGACATCTCTGTCGACTTGGTCAAAATAACTGCGGAGCATCTTCATGGTGCGACGGCGGGACCGAGACGGCTTGTTCTCGTTGTAGGCGTCGGTGTCCTTTTCCCAAAAACACTTGCGGGTTTGTTGATTCCCGATGATGGGATAGTACGAGACGCTGACCCAAGCGTTGAACAGAGTCATCGTGTCCTTGCGGCTGTATGGATGACGACCTATATCCTCCTCCTCCTCGGCCGCCTCCTCCTCTTCCTCCAGGCGTCGAATGCGCAACCCCTGGATCATCCATCGCCTCGTCCTCCTTCCTGATTGGGTTCATCCGGAAAATCCTCCTTAATTTGGGATAATCCCTGCGATTGCTTCTACCTCGGGGCGTAGGAACGAGAGTATGCATCCACATCAAAATAGGGTGGTTGGTACGCCGCCGGCGTCGATGAGCCTTGGGTGCCCGACGTCGACGAACCGGAACCGGCAGCACCCAAGGCATTGTACATGCCCCCAGTCGCCAAACGTGTTCAAGTCTTATCTGCCGGAGCCGCCCTCGTTTCCATCGCCAGACATTTTGAGATGAAAATTGGAGAGGAAAGAGAGATGATTTGAGAAGAATAGATGTGTGTTTTTGTATAATGAGGATGAAAGATGAGTATTTATAGAGTAAAAAAAGAAAAAAATAAAATAAAAAATAAAAAAATACCATTGAACGGTAAAAAACGATAACATTACCGTTATAATTTTATTTTAATTAAAATCGAATTTTAAAAAAATTGATTTTATATTTAAAAACAATTTTTACAAATAAATGAATACAAGAAATTCATAATAGCCCATACATATTTGATGGGTTTGCGAATTTATGAATCATTCTTGTTTGTTTCTCTTTTATAGAGACATCCTTGAATCGGTTCAGGCAAAAAACCAGCGGTTTTGAACCGCCTCGTGAACTGGCGGTTTTTTGAACCAGAACCGGAACCGCCGGGACCCTTGGCGGGCCGGTTCCGGTTCATGCATATGATGAACCGCGAACCGCCGGTTCATGAACTGGAACCGGTGGTTTGGAACCGTTGTGCATGCCTACTTTGGGCTATCAAATTGAACTGTTTAAAACCCATATTCGAGCACAGTAGTTTAGTCAAAGCCAAGATTTTGTTGGTCCTTTTAGATAGAAAAGATTGGTTTTCTATCATTTTTTTTGGTTACAAGTTTTCTATCTTGTTAACACGTTGCATAATTACATCCAAACCCATATTCGAGCTCAGTAGTCTAGTCCAAGCCAGGACTTTGTTGGTGCTTTTAGATAGAAAAGATTGGTTTTCTATCATTTTTTTGGTTACAAGTTTTCTATCATGTTAACACGTTGCATAATTACATCCAAACCCATATTCGAGCCCAGTAGTCTGTCTAGTCCAAGCCAGGATTTTGTTGGTGCTTTTAGATAGAAAAGATTGGTTTTCTATCATTTTTTTTTGGTTACAAGTTTTCTATCATGTTAACACGTTGCATAATTACATCCGACTCATTGGCGGACACAAGAAGAAGGGATAAGGGGCTTAAGCCCCTCCCAAAAGATATTTTTAATCATTTTTCTACTACTGTTATTTCCAGATTGATTAAAAATCATGTTTAGCCCCTGCTAAAATGTGTCACTAAAGATTAAATTATTGATAAGTGATTAGTTGGAAGGGCTGAAATTTAAATTAGAGAATGAGAAAGTATCAACTCTCAACAATGGCTGCCAATCGTTTGATTAAGAAGAAGCAAACCAAAGTTTCATCTAGCATTCTAATTTCTTACACTAATAGTTTTATCAATTTAACTTGATGAAATATTTATTAAAAGATTTAAAATTTGTTTCCTCAATGGAGTGCATTTATATTTAAACGGCTTATTACTTATTAGATGTTTTAATCTCTTATATAACAAGTTATTTATTTTTAATATTAATAAGAGTGTCATCCTCAATTTGTTTCGACTAGAAATTTAGGAAGTATTCTCACAAAAATGGTTAAAACTAAAAGATATTTTGTTTTTCATTAGTCCATGGAATTATTGAATTAATATAAATTTTAATCTATTTGTTATATATTACTCCATATCTTTTAAACTAAAAGATTTTTCATTGCGTATATTTAATGAGTTTTTTCAATGATTTGTAACATATATATCTTGTAGCTTTTTTAATCAATAGAAAATGTAGTGTTCAGCGTGGACCTGTCATTTTTAGATAACGTGGGAGTAATTTTTAGTTCGTTATAAGTTCATTTTAAAAAATTAGGATTTTAAGATCATAGATATCATTTTTAGATCGTTTTAAGTCTATCCTTATTAAAATAACTAAAAACTGAATAAAAATCACTTTCGCATTGTCTAAAATTATTCAATCTAGCCCCTGCCAATAAATTTTTCTGCGACCGCCATTCCGACTACTTTAATAATGCCAAATCGTGCATACACCCTACCAAAATAAAATACTGTAGTTTTAGTACTAGTAACATGAAAATCTGCAAAAGCACAAATGTCACAACTTGAGAATAAATACTTTGACTACGAGTCTCTATATGAACAATTCCTAGAAACATTCTTCAACAAATTTAAAAAACAAAAATCATACAATCAATTATATAAATCACAAATAAGATAACAAAATAAAATGACACACACATACCAAATTAAAAGAATCAGAGTTTAGTAGAAGTCACATAAATAGTGTATTCAATCACACTATAATTTGTTGCAACATCATTTGAGTAAGAGTTGGTAATTGCATATCCACGAGCGTTCCGGAAAGCCTTGGTGCCGCCAACCACTGGCAGCTCCCGTTCGACATCGAACACCGCGTTCCGGCCAACGATGCTGATGGTGCTTCCCTTGAACTCCCCTGCCGTTATGAAAAAGTTCATGTTCATGGAGACCGCCCGCACCCGGAGGTCCGCGGAGGTGGTGGTTCCTTGCACTCTCGCGACCTCCGGGGAGTTGATGTCCGGCTCGGCCGTGACAAGGTCGTCGAAGACATTGATTTGGCCGAAACTCGTCGGAGAATCTGCCGTGATGGGAGCCCTAGCGACCGCGTACAAGGTGGCGTTTGGGCCCCCTCGTACGTCGTGCACGTAGAAATGAAGCGTTGTTGTTTGCTTCTTTCCACGGCGGATGGAATGGGACCACGTTGGGGCCGCGGCCGCAACGGTGATTGATGGGGTACGAACTAAACAAGCCCAACAGCAGTGACGGCCCATCAGCCCAAAGCCCAAGGAAGAGTATGAGTTCGGCATTACCAAAGAGTTCGGAGGAGTTCGGCATTACCAAAGAGTTCGGCCTCAGCCTACAGCTCGGTAAAAGCCAACCAATCAAGCTCTGCTCTCAGGTCGGCATCAAGCTCTACTCTCAGATCGGCAACCAAAGCAGTTCGGTCTCAGTATTCGACCGAACAAGGAGTTAGTGGACCCAGGCAGGATTTCCACAACTTCCAACACACCCACTACCACGTGGCGTCAACTCAGGCCACGATCTTAGGCCATGACCTACACGACCTCCACGACCTAGAGTGATGATGTAAGCCACGATCTTAGTTCAATGTATAAATAGAACTTAGATCTGATAGAAAAGGGTTAGAATCTCTCTAGAGAAATAATCATATAGCAAGTCTGTGTTGTAAGCTGTAATTCGCAGATCAAGCAATACAAACCTGCCCCCATTTCTCCCCGTGGACGTAGATTTACCTCAGTAAATCGAACCACGTAAAATTCTCTGTGTCGTAATTTATTTTTACGAGCATTTATCATCATCAAAAATTCGCGGAATCATCACTGGCGCCGTCTGTGGGAAACAGAGAACCAAATTTGTGATAGAGCGAATTTTTGACCATTTTTTCAACCCAAAAAATGCATACCAGATCGCAGAGTACCCGTATTCCTGCCCGTAAGAACCAGGAGGAAGCCAATCCATCCCATAGGTCTGGAAAACAGCCTAGGGATAAATCCACCACCAGTTCTCATGGCGGAGGAACAAGCCGCTCCAAAAGCCGTCACACCGAGTCTTCCCAGCAGCCCGATTTGAACGGGGCTGTCAAGCTGTTTTTGGCTGAAAAGCAGGAGGAATTCTTAACCTTCCTGCAGAGAAGCCAAAAGCAGCCGGAGGCGAAAACGGCGGATTCTCTCTCTCCCTCCATACGAGACAGTCACTACCGCAGTAGTATCATGTCTTCCAGAAGAAAGAATCCTCGGTACCGGAATCACAGGAGAACTCCATCTCCTCCATACCGAAGAAATGTCGGGTTCGCCATGTACGGAGCATTGAGGACTCCGTTCTCGGACGATATTACCCGAACTTCCCTACCACAGAACTACCGAACTCCGTCGATGACCTATGACGGACTCGTGGATCCTCATGATTTCTTGGGACGCTATCAATATAACATGGCGAACCAGGGTCTCAACGAGGTCCACATGTGCAAGCTGTTTCCCGAGCTGCTAATCGGGAACGCAAGAAGGTGGTTCGATAGCCTCCCTCAAGGCAGCATTAGATCCTACCGAGATCTAATGGATGCTTTCCACAGGAGGTTCTTTCAGAAAGCGGAAGCCAGAAGCACTTCGGCTCAGCTGCTTTCTATACGTCAAGGTCGCGACGAAAAGATCAGCGATTTTATGACGAGATTCCACAAGGAATGCCTACAAGTAGATAATCTCAATGATCTACTTGTCATTTCGGCATTCCAAAATGGAATCCTGCCCGGAGCTCTCTACAGAAAGCTCGTGGAGTGCGGTCCGCAAACAGCTCAAGAGATGTGGGACATTGCGGACAAGTTTTCTCGTGCCGATGAGGCAGACCGTCGAAAACGGTCTTTAGACAGCTCATCTAGAGAAGACAAAAAGAAGCCCGGTCATAGCGATCAGAGGCATCCTCGCCGAACACCTTCTCCACTAAAGGAGAGATAGCGGTCATCCGAGGTGATCGAAAAAGAGCAAGTGTGTTCGCAGATTGCGCTTAAAAGTGCCGAGCAATCAGTTCGGCACCATCAAGCATAGCAATCACAGCAGCCGGAATCAGAGGCCGGCGAAATGACCGAAGTCACACCGGAGCCGAACTCGATGGTGTACGGCACTGAAGCCGTGATTCGGTTGAGATCGGCATATCCAGTCCCCGAACTCAAGTTCTCCTCAGAAATGAATGGTGATGGACTGAGAGCCGAACTAGATCTTGCCGAAGAAAGAAGAGAATTGGCCTGCCTAAAAGCAGCCAAGTACAAGGAGCAAGTAGCCCGGTATTACAACCAAAGGGTGAAGAAGCTGCAATTTCAAGTGGGAGATCTCGTCTTGAGAAACAACGAAGTAAGCCGAGCAGAAAAGCTGGGCGAACTCGAGCCCACATAGGAAGGTCCATATCGGGTGTCAGAAGTCCTCGGCAAAGGGTCTTACAAATTGACTCACGCGTCAGGAGCACAAGTACCCCGAACATGGTGCGTTTCCAACCTCAAAAAGTTCCCTTTGTAAGAGACAGTCCGGTCAGTCAGTCTTATGTGTTTTCTTTGTTTTTTACTTGTTCTTGTCTCTACGTGCGTTGTGTCTGTCTATGTGAGTGTCGTCTCTTACAAATAAAACTGAGGTATCTCGTTCTTCAAAGGCTGATCCCCTTTTTAGAACATGCAAGCCAACGATTGTGTGTCAAAGCTTCTAAAGAGGATACAAGACCACAATTCAGCTTAAACAAGCAGTTCGTCTGAAACGAGCTGCAACAAGCCCACGATTGTGTGTCAAAGCTTCTAAAGAGGATACAAGACCACAATTCTGCTTAAGAATCAAGCACTTCGTCTGAAACGAACTGCAACAAAAGTCCGATTCTCGCGATAAAACTTGCCTGAATTAGGACAAGGGAAAGTCCAATCCACGCGATAAAACTCGCCGAATTAGGACGACCAAGTTCGGTCAAAGCAGTTTACCTCATAAGACCGAGGACGACCATGTCTAGTCAAAGAGGTTTACTGCATAAGACCACTTCGGTTAACTGGGAAAGTCCGATCCACGCGATAAAACTCGCCGAATTAGGACAAGGGAAAGTTCGATCCCGGCGACGAAAATCGCCAAATTAGAACACAAAGACGAGTCCGGTCAAAAGATGTTTATTTCATCAGACCAAAGACGAGTCCGGTCAAAAGATGTTTATTTCATCAAGACCAAAGACGAGTCCGGTCAAAGATGTTTATTTCATCAGACCAAAGACGAGTCCGGTCAAAAGATGTTTATTTCATCAGACCAAAGACGAGTCCGGTCAAAAGATGTTTATTTCATCAGACCAAAGACGAGTCCGGTCAAAGATGTTTATTTCATCAGACCAAAGACGAGTCCGGTCAAAGATGTTTATTTCATCAGACCAAAGACGAGTCCGGTCAAAGATGTTTGTTTCATCAGACCAAAGACGAGTCTGGTCAAAGATGTTCATTTCATCAGACCAAAGACGAGTCCGGTCAAAGATGTTTATTTCATCAGACCAAAGACGAGTCCGGTCAAAGATGTTTATTTCATCAGACCAAAGACGAGTCCGGTCAAAGATGTTTATTTCATCAGACCAAAGACAAGTCCGGTCAAAGAAGTTCACTTCATAAGACCGAGGACAAGTATGATGAAATTTTTTCGCGAAGCTGTAAATACAGTGTTAAAAGCGAAAACAAAATTTCATTTTTCAAATCTTGTTCGGCACACAACTCCGCTACCCTACGAGATGGCGTTACGCTATTACAAAGGACTATTCTACTGTCCAGGGTTGCTAAAGTTGAGCCATCTATTCACAAAATCCTCGTGAAGCTGAGTTCGGGCGTTCCAGGCAGCCGCAGAATAAGCAGGTCGACGAGATGCTCTAATCGACCTGCCACCTCTTCTCTGAGCCCGGGAAGCCCTAGCACCTCGGCGGCGAAGAGTCTCTTCACGAAGCATCTGCTGATCTTGCTCGCTCATAGTCACAACTCCTCGGCGAATTTCAGTCCGTCCCTGTCTTGACGATTCCGGTTGCTCCTGAGCCCGTTCTCGTCTTGACGTTTCCGGCTGTTCCGGAGTTCGTTGTTGGCTGGGAGTAGGATTTTGAACAAGGGAACCAGAGGTTTGATCTGGAGTGCGAGCATCTGTTGGCGCGATATGCCGAAGGAATCTTTCTATGGAGGGGCGCCGAGAAAGAACAATGTTGTACCGAGAAGCCCAGCGCCGCAATGATGTCACGACTTGTTGGCAAGCCGAGCTCTCCAGCGCATTGTTCCTCCGGAGTACATTATATTCCTCCCACAGTTCGTCAACTCGACTCTGAACATCTGATATGGTCATTCCCCCGCGCACACGGATGTAATCCTCGTACGCAGTCCTCTCAGCAATGGTCGTATTCAGCTCGGCCTCCAGATCATTCTTATCGGACTCTAAGTCCTTATTATCGGCATCCAGCTTCACTAAACGAGCCAGAAGCTCGTCATTCTTCGTCTGATCGGCTATAGCTCTTTTCTCAGCTTCGTCTAAAGCCGAAGAGTACAGCCGCTTCCAGTGAAGTACCTCCAGCTCCTT
This sequence comes from Salvia splendens, assembly GCF_004379255.2. Taxonomy (NCBI): domain Eukaryota; kingdom Viridiplantae; phylum Streptophyta; class Magnoliopsida; order Lamiales; family Lamiaceae; genus Salvia; species Salvia splendens. The sequence continues at coordinate 16,107,671 of NC_056040.1, read as the reverse complement.
GAGAGTTAAGAATACAAAGCAGCTACGTCAGTTCGGCATTTCAGCTTACCGAGCAGGTAGTAAACCACAACAGGAGTAAGAGAGTACGAAAGGCTATACGAAGACACAAGAGCAGAAAGAAGAATTTTTTCATTCATAAGAAAAAAAATTTTTCTATACAAGGAGGGCTTCAAGGCCATTTTACATAAAGGAAGAAACTAAACTAAGAGAAGGGAGACGAAATCATACTTCGCTAGCTTCGTCTCCGCCTTCTCGGTGAGGTTCAGCTTCCTTCTCCTTATCTGCTTCAGCTTCAGCCTCTGCCTCCTTGCTCTCCCCAGCCTGCTCGGCGCCACCGTAGCCGATCTGCTGCGCCTCCTGATCGGCTTCCTTCTCCGGATGCCCGGCTCGCTCGACTTCGGCCTCCCGCTCCAGCGGCTCGGCCTCACCCTCTCCGTTGTAAGTCGAAGCGGGTGAAACGGGTCCCACGGAGGCAAAGATAGCCTCCAGGTTCTCGTCCCGATCAGCTCGACAACTCCGGACTCGGTCTGCAGAAAGCAGGACCGAAGATGAAGCGAGCTCCTCAAGGAGCGGCAGATTCTGAAGCCGAGCTGCTATCTCTCGGCTGTACAGAGGCAGTACGACATCGGCCCCCTGCTCGCCCTTATCGGCAATTAGCCTTACCAGACTACCGACAAAAGCCGAGAACTGGCTACTCAAAAAGAGTTTCTCCGTGTAAACACGGAGAGCCTCCCCCTGGGCAACCACGGCGGCAGCATCACTCCGTTTCGTCTGCTCTCGCTGGATGACGAGCTGGTTTTTGGCAAACTGAGCTTCATCCTGGGCCGAAATCCTAGCAGCTCTGGCTTTCTCAAAGTTTGCCTCGGCCTGCTCGGCCCGGTGACAAGCAGCCGCCAATTTCCTCTGCATCTCAGCATAGTCGTTGGACGCTTTGGAGAGTTCGACGGCGACGAGCTTGGAGAGCATATCGTTCCTCTGAAAATGGACAAGGAAAAAAGTCAACAGAGGGCACCAAAAATACAGGACAGAAGCCAAGCCAAAGAATCAAGAAGACAATTCACCTCGGCGAAGTCCGTGGGCCATAAAAATGGCTCACAGATATGCTCCGAAGGAGGCGCCAAGACCACATCTTTCTCTGGCGCTCTCGGGGGCTTCTGGGTCCTCCCCTTCCTACTTGCCGAAGTCGACTCCGGCTTCTTTGGACCCGAAGAGGTCTTTTGCCTCTTCGGATTCTTCTCGGCATCAGGCGCCGAGCTGGTAGCCTTCTCTTTCTCCGGCTCCTCAAGCTCGGAGGACTTTCGGATAGCCTTATTCAGCATGAACACTGCCAAAAAGCAAGAAAACAAGGTTAGTTTTCTTCGTTAAAGCAGTAGAGCATAAAGATAAAGAGAAATCCTCACCCTCGGCCTCTTCGTCCGAAGACGAGATATTGAACACGAGGTCGCCCTTGACGAGCTCAGTTTCCGAATACTGTTTCCTAATCATAGGAATCTTATTGAGCTCGCCCTCGAGCTCGGCCAACGGTTCTAACCGAGGATGGGGAATCACGGACTTCGGCCTTCTCCAAGGAAAGCCCGGAGCCGAAGTCCTATTATAAAAAAAGAAACGGTTTTGCCATTTCGGCCACTTGGTTCGGCAGAAGGCCCTAAAAGGCTGTAAGGGGATCAAGTAGAACCAAGATCCCTTCCTTTTAAACTGGAAAAAATTAAGGATTGCCCTCAGAGACAGATCCTTATCTAGCCTACGAAGTTCGGCAGCAAAAGCCGATAAGTGCCTCCAAGAGTTCGGAGTCACCTGACCTAAAGGGAGTTGAAAAAAATCAAGAAGCTCTACAAAAGGTGGGGGAAGAGGAAAACGAAGCCCGCATTCTAAGCAGGCTTCGTAAACGGTGGCATAACCCTCCGGCGGGTCGTTAGCCCTATGATCATCGTCGGGAACCACCGCCTTCCCCCCAGGTAAAAAATATTTCTCGTGAAGGGATATCACAGTATCCTTACTCAAGATACTGTGAAAATACTCTACGGTCTTCTCCCCGGATTCTTTCCGGCTAGAAGACCCCTTATCCCCTTTCCTACCGCTACCCGACACCGAAGAAGAAGAAGAAGACATTCTTCTTACTTTTTGAAAGTGAAGAAAGTCTGAAGAAGCTCTGGAAAGCGGAAGAAAATTTCTCGAGAAAGAGAGAGTATAGAAGACGCAACAGCAAAGGTGTTCAAATGAGGAAGAAAGAGCATATTTATCAGATTCGGCGAAGATTTCAAAATCGTTGCACCGTTTCGAATCCCACCTTTTCAGGATTCAACGGCCGGATTTTACTGTCGCATTTAATGCAGTCACATGCAAGGCACGTCCCCTGACGTCAGCCTCCCCCGTACCTTTATCCAGAATGCCGAAGTGACTCGCTTCGCCGAAGTGATTCACTTCGTCTTGCGGGGGGGGGTAGTGATGGGGTACGAACTAAACAAGCCCAACAGCAGTGACGGCCCATCAGCCCAAAGCCCAAGGAAGAGTATGAGTTCGGCATTACCAAAGAGTTCGGAGGAGTTCGGCATTACCAAAGAGTTCGGCCTCAGCCTACAGCTCGGTAAAAGCCAACCAATCAAGCTCTGCTCTCAGGTCGGCATCAAGCTCTACTCTCAGATCGGCAACCAAAGCAGTTCGGTCTCAGTATTCGACCGAACAAGGAGTTAGTGGACCCAGGCAGGATTTCCACAACTTCCAACACACCCACTACCACGTGGCGTCAACTCAGGCCACGATCTTAGGCCATGACCTACACGACCTCCACGACCTAGAGTGATGATGTAAGCCACGATCTTAGTTCAATGTATAAATAGAACTTAGATCTGATAGAAAAGGGTTAGAATCTCTCTAGAGAAATAATCATATAGCAAGTCTGTGTTGTAAGCTGTAATTCGCAGATCAAGCAATACAAACCTGCCCCCATTTCTCCCCGTGGACGTAGATTTACCTCAGTAAATCGAACCACGTAAAATTCTCTGTGTCGTAATTTATTTTTACGAGCATTTATCATCATCAAAAATTCGCGGAATCATCAGTGATCATCAACATGAAGGTAATTATCAAGAGATGGCCTAATTTTGGATTCTCCATCTTCTCTTTTGAAATCGAATTGAATAAACCTTAATTGGAAATATGTTGGAGGTGGGGATATTTTAAGTGTTGAAGAAGGGTGAGTATATATAGATAGTTAGATTCGAGAGCAATAGCTAGAATTGATCAAGTGTCAATTTCTAATTAAGGTAGACTAATTAATTTTCCCACCTTACTTGGTTTGTTTAAAAAGGAATTGATCATTGAGAAGGAATATTTAATTGACCCTGTAAACGCTGACTAAATAAATATCCCACGTTCATGTAACAACTACTGGTTGGTAAAAACTTATTTGGAATCAGGGATTAATTAAGTCTTAATATATTAACACAACAATTGGGTTGTTTATTTGAATTTAATTGAAAAATGAAAGGGAATATTATAAGTTGTCTTGGTTAATTTGATCTAATGCTTTTCATTCTTTGACATTTATTTTTAAAGTGGCACAGTCAAAAGAGACAACTTTCATTCCAATCGATCCTATGCTCCTAATATTTTCCATATTGTTTGTCATTCTTGGTTTGTCTTAATTTGAAGTTTCTTGGCTGGGTTTTGGAAAAAAATATAAATGCTATAGTAGAGAAAACTCGGTTGCTCTTTTTTGTTTCAGAGACTACCGAAAACAATGCTATATATGGAGTCATGGAGATTAATATAGAAATTAATAAGGTAATAAATCCTAGTTTTTGTGCATAAAACTATCACCCTAAACTAAAATACAGCAAATAAATCATATTTCTGTTAGGGTTGTTCAGTTTACAAGATCGTATGTCGGGATGAAATATGTAGTGTGCTTGGTTCATGAGATTGAATCTCACAACTCAATCTTAGATGGATAATCATGTGATAATTCGCCATAGCCAACTCTCTCAAACTAAGACAATCTCACAACTTAATCTTAAATTATAGTATCTTAATACTATAATGACAAAGTCCACGCATTAGTAGTAAAGTCAAATAATCCTCAGTCCACGCATTAGTAGTACTTCATACCCTTAAATATAGAAAATTATAATAATTTAAATCTAAGAATTATTAAGTGTGCATTAAGTAGAAGTTGTGGTTAAATCAATTGCCAAATTTAAATCAGCCAAGTTTGAGTTTAAAACTCTAATCAAGCTAATCATAATTATCCTTCATTAGTCAGTTGCCAATTGTAGAATCATATACGCCTTTTATAAAACAATATAGTTGAGTTCGGTTTGCGAATACCTACGAATACATCTTATCTGATTACCTAGCTACACTCTAATACAGATACATGCATGTATCTTTGTGAATCGAAGTTCATGCTTTGCAAATTGTAAATCATAAAATTTTAATCAAGGAAAAACTATTCAATAACACATGCATAAGTTGTTCAAAGTTGTTATTGCTTATTCTTTTATTGTCATCGTGTTTTTCTCATTGTCTCATATTGAAAAATAAATCAATTTATTTAAAAAGTATTTCAATAAACAAATTGTTTCATCTACATTGAAAAGAATTATCAAGTCATATTTAAAACATATTCTTCTACTATCCATGGGCTAAATTTAGTATGGGCTATTGTTAATTATTTGTTACTTAAGTTTTAAATTAAATTTATTATTGTAAATAAAAATCAATATAAAAAGATAATTTTGTGACTACCTCCTGGACCACAATGGCGCCTAGAAAACCGCCGAGTGGCTGGGCATTGGGCTGCATGGGGGTGGAATGGCGGGCGACCCCTCCGTTCTTCCTATCACAGTGCAGCCACATCCGAGGCGATTGCATTGTAGATGACATAATGGTAAAAACCATATGAACCTAATAGTCTAATTAACAATCATAAACATAATAGATTATAAGCATACTAATAATAATAACATATACCTACTATAAATTAATATATGTATATATTAGGATGAGATTTTTTAGCTTAATTGAGAATTGAGATGCATTTTTAGCCACTCATCCACAACATTTTCAAAATGTCAACTGCAAGTAGATTATGTCAACTCGGGGGTATTATCGTCAATAGCTTACACATCAAATGTCAATAGTCTGCACATCAAATGTCAACAACTTATAGTTGACATTATATGTGTATAATTGACATGAATTGTATATATAGTTGACATCAGGGGCCCCTCAACAATTCTGAAAAATCACAGGGTTATTTTAGTAATTTCATAATTATTAATTTTAATTAATAAAAAATGTTGATTATTTCTATTTGGTGGCCCAAACTCTATAAATAACTTCTATTAACATGGCAACCCATTACTCTAATTAATTCCTAGTCCATATGGACAATTGAAGAGGCCCAACAACAAAAAAATCAGGCCCAACCACTATTCTCACCCCATCGGTCTTCCTCTCTCAAATCATCCCTCACTCTCAATTTCACAAAATCCATCCAATTTCCCCCAATTGTGAACCCTGCTGCATCGAAGGGAATTGATAGGCAGCTATGCCTCCATTACTTCCAATTCCTTCCGACGAATTCACTCTGTCCTGACAGTGACAGTGAAGAGATAGATAATGTTGTACTAAAAAGTGCTCCTGCAAACCTCAAACTGACATCATCAGATATTCAGAAAGACATCATTAATGCAGCTTCTGTTGAGACAACAAAACTTATTGTAGATGATATAGGAGACAACTCTTTCTCCATATTAGTCGATGAGTGCCGAGATGTGTCCGTCAAAGAACAAATGGGTGTTGCGGTACGATATGTGGATAAGAATGGATGTCTCAATGAACGTCTTCTTGGTATTGTGCATGTCAGTGATACGGTTGCAACCACACTTGAGAAGGCACTTGATTCTTTGTTATCGACTCATGGTTTAAGTGTATCAAGTTTGAGAGGTCAAGGATATGATAGTGCAAGCAACATGTCACAACCGCCCTTTAGGGTATAATAAATGCGGCGATCGCGACTTAAACAGACTTAAATATAACAAGGAAAATAGGCTAGGGTTTCATCAAGAAGGTTTGACCAACATATTAAATGAGATATTAAGTATAAAACAAGATGAGGACCCGGGTTTAAATAATGAGTTGGGCCGGACATTAATATTCAAGGAAAAGATTAAGATATAGATTTTGACATTATCCAACAAGACTTTAAAGAAGTCAAATAACCGAACAAAATCAAGTTCAAGCCCAAAAGCAAATAGGTAAAAGAAAATATCGCAGCGGAAAACGACCAAGAGAAAGAGTGATGTCATGTGTGAAGACACGACGACACTCGGAGTTTCAAGACAATACTATCAATTTATTTAATTTGCTCAACACCGCCAACCGCTCGTCGCCGCCCAACCTGCACATAAGGAAAACATATGCATGGCTGAGTACTTATAAAAATACTCAGTGGACTTATGCCGAAAACATTTTCATAAAGATTGTTATTTATCATGTCATACATAAGTAACCATCAAGGTTTAGCTTTAGAAAGGCCCGAGGCACTCAAAATCATTTCATATTGTAAAAGTCGACTGATCAGTCATTTTCCCATAGACGTTAGCCATATCCGCACATACATGACAAGGAATGCGGCTGCAAACCAGGTCACTAGACCGGCCAACCCGTACGCTGACACACGGCCTACCATTGGTGTACACTAATCCAAGTAGAGTTTGCGGCTCTACGAGGACCCGAATTCGATTTAAATAATAGTGGCAAAAGCCACATCAGATAGGCACGTTAAAACCAAACAAGACATGATAAACACAATTTCATTCTCATCGGTAAAATACTTAGGACATCGTCCTTATTTAAAAGAAAGCCCACCTCGACTGCTTAGATTTCAAGTATTTCCTTTCCCTTGCTGTCACGCTGAGAGCGCGAGTTATCTCCTTTACATTATGTGTATCACAATCAGTCTCAAATACCAACTCAAAATCATGCATGTCCCCAACGTTTCCCTTTTTCCCCATCTTTGAATAACACATCACGTCATCACATATATAAATCATAGAAATCTACTGCATTGTGGTATATCACTTATAACAACATAGTTGTTTTGTAAAGATAGAAATCTGGCAGCACCGAAAACTCACCCGACTTCCGTTGGGGCTAATATTTTACCACAATGCAGTAGACTCATCAAATACCTTCCAGTTAAAACTTCATGTCAAAATAACCTTTTTAGGTCGGTCAAATCGAAAACGTAACCTACTGGTAGAGAAAACATTTTCCGGCAGAATTGTGCAGTTAACTTCACAAATTCACCAAAAATTCATCTTTTGTCCAAATGAGTTGAAATTCACACACAACACAGAAGACATCATGAAGTTTACTTAGAAAAAAGAATCGAATATAAAGAAGTTCATTTGGCTGGTCAAAAACGTGCCGGAATCTACTGTCCGAATCCACAGTTTTCAATGCTTCAAAATTCGAATTAGCGTTTTATCCCCATTCATTCAAACACAACCTTTTCATGGTTTTAACACACAAACATGCTTAAAAGAGTCCTCACACTCATGTTTTCATATAATCATACATCATTCACCAATGATTCATTAAATCTTCATACAATTTCATTCAAAACGCATACACACATACAAATACAAATTCCCACCGATTAAATCCTTAGATTTGAAATCTCTACACTCAATATATGCATGAGGGAGTCAAAAGAATGTTTAGATGGAGAGGAATGAAGAATAGAGGTTTGATTGTACCTTTCTTGAATGAAACAATTGGTAGAAACGAATATAACTCTTGATTCTTCAACAAACTCTTGGCGAATCGAAAGGATCTTTGAGTAGAGTAGAAGAACAAGTGTGGGAGGAGTGGGGAAGAGAGAATGGGCGTGTGAGAGAGAGTGTAGGCGTGTGGGATTGGGTGGCTAGGGTTTAGGTTTTAGTTTAGTCTCTATTTATAGAGTTGAAAATAAAATATCCCACAATTAATTTGAAGACTTGGGAGAATAAATTAAATAAAGATTTGAGGGGATTTGAGGGAGATGATTGGCGTGAATTTGAGGGAGGAAATAAGGAGGAATTTTCAAAAATCTTGGCTATTTAATTAGCCTTTGATTTAATTTGGTATTTTCACGGAGCAGAATAAAATAATACGGAGCAGAAAAATTAATAAAAATCCTCCCACGTTATAAGGAAGTAGGCGTGTGATTTATTTCTCCCACAAGGAATAATTTTCAAATCTTTAATAAATTAAGGTAAGGTAAGATTTGCTAGGATATTCCAATTAAATCATGGAAAGAAATAAATAAGGGATCAAAATAAATAATGAATAATTCCCACCTCCCAAAAATTGGGAGATTTTGAAATCCCCCTTAGAAAAATCATAGGGATCGATTTTCCTCATGAAGAAATAGGATAATTAGGCTTTGGATTTAATTTGGATAATTATCACAAGACAAATAATTAAATTCAAGAAAAATAGAATCTCTCTCCAATAATTAGTAGTGGTCGAATTTTCCTCAATAAAAGGGCAAGGTAATTATTTATGATCCTAATTAAATCTCACTCCCCTTAAAATATAATTTACTGCAATATATATTTCATTCCGCATCAATTAATTAAAGCCACATCATAAATCGATGAATTTGACTCGGTCAAATCAGAATTAGGTCACCAAAGCAAATACATAACAATTCGTCATTTAATTCGCGACATTAAAAGAAATTAAAGCAATCATCTTAGGGTTCGAAAATTAGAGTTCAAAAAGTGGGGCGTTACACAACATGAGAGGAGAATTCAATGGGTTGAAAAGTTTGATTCTCAAGAGAAATCCTAGTGCTTATTATGTGCATTGTTTTGCACATCAGCTTCAACTCACAATTGTTGCTGTTGCTAAAAAACCTACAAGTATTGGGTCTTTTTTTAATTCTATCACCCGTTTGTGTAATATTGTTGGAAGTTCATGTAAGCACAGAGATGTGCTACGAGAGAGTCAAAGAGCGAAGGTTGTTGAAGGGATTGCAAGTGATGAAATTAATACCGGAAGAGGATTAAATCAAGAGAAGTCATTGACATGACCCGGAGATACTCGTTGGAGTTCGCATTATGGTACTCTCATCAACTTGATGCATTTATTTTCTTCTATTAATGACGTTTTTGAGTATGTTGGGGAGAATGGTTATGAGGATGCACACAGGGCTGAAGCTTTGGATGTGCAAGAAATTCTAAATCATTTTGAGTTTATCTTTGTGTTGCATCTTATGAGGAAACTCTTGGGAATTACACATGATCTCTCTCAAGTTCTACAAAAGAAGGATCAAGACATTGTTAATGCTATGAATCTTGTCAAAGTAGCAAAAACACGTTTACAAGCAATGAGGGAAAAAGGTTGGGAGGTTTTGCTTACTGAAGTTACAAAGTTTTGTAGAACAAATTAGATTGATGTGCTTGATATGGAAGATGAGTGTGTAGTTAGAGGAAGAGGAAGGCGTAAAATTGAGAAAATAAAAAATCTCCACCATTATCGAGTTGAGTTGTTTTGTTCAGTCATTGATATGCAAGCTCAAGAGTTGAATCACCGTTTTAATGAAGTCAACACAGATTTACTTCTGTGTATGACATGTTTTGATCCTAGAGACTCATTTTCTGCATTTGATTCAGAGAAGCTGCTTCGCCTTGCCAAGTATTATCTATCTGAATTTTCTGAAGTTACTTTGTATGAGCTTGAAAGTCAGCTTGATAACTTTATTTTTTATGTGCGCACAGATGAAAGGTTTTCAAGAGTATCAGGAATTGCAGGTCTTGCTCAGAATATGGTTTCTACAAGGAAACATGAGAATTTTCTGTTGGTGTATTTGTTAATTAAATTGTCATTGCTCTTACCCGTTGCCACTGCTTCAGTAGAAAGAGCTTTTTCAGCAATGAAGCTCGTTAAGACTTCTCTACGGAATCATATGGGAGACCAGCTATTGAAGGATTGCTTAGTTCCTTATATTGAGAAGGATGTGTTTGTTAATGTAACTAATGAAGCTATTATGCAGCGGTTTCAGAAGATGAAAAGTAGAAGAGGAGTGTTATAATATCATTGTATGGAACTATGTGTTTACAACATTATATTTATATTATGTAATATTATTTATGTTTCATTTTATTATTTGAATTTTTAATTTGGACCCTCCAACCGTAAAATTCTGGCTTCGTCACTGGTTGACATTATGTGTGTGTAGTTGACATGAATTGTATATGTAGGGGTGGCAAATCGTGTGTGTCGGGTCGTTATCGTGTCGACACGATAACGACACGAACACGATAACAGCAAACACGAACACGACCCGTTAAGAAAACCTCAAACACGAACACGAACACAACACGAAATCCTCAGACACGAACACGACACGAACACGACACGAACCCATTAACGACACGAACCAATTCGGGTCAACACGACACGATAACAACACGTACACGAGAAGACACGATAACGACTCGATAACAACACGACCTGATAACGGTTAAACCTATTAAAAATGAAAATAATAAGAATTAATAATATTAAAATATTATTTGTTAACGGATAACACGAACACGACACGAACACGACACGAACACGTATTGTTAACGGATAACACGAACACGACACGAACACGACACGAACACGACACGAAATTTTCGTGTCCTTAACGGGTCGACCCGATAAGGACACGAACCCAATAAGCTCTGACCCAAACCCATTATTTTCGTGCCGGTTCGTGTCGTGTTATCGTGTCGTGTCAAAAATTGCCAGCCCTATGTATATGTAGTTGACAAAAAAAAATTTAAAAAAATTTTAAAAAATAAATTTTAAAAAATTATTTATTGAATAAAATGTACCAGGAAATTACCATTCTGCCCTTTCATAATTAATTAATCTAAAAATATTTTCCATGTGTCAAATTCTGGACCACTCATTTAATAAAAATGAGTGACTGATAATACATCTCAATTCTCAATTAGGTTAAAAAATCTCAATTGATCAGAACCCTATCGATCAACCCTATATAATTATATTTTATAAAAATTGTTGTCTATTCTGACCCCCGAATAGTTAAATTTAACAATAAATGGATAGGATTTAACCGACTTACCGACCTATATTAACTGAACTCAATTAACAATAAGAAAAATAGTATAGGATCTAACCAATAAAAAGTTTGATAAAAAAAATGAATGGAGGAAAATGGGTGGAGATTGTTTAGTAGAAGACCTCCCTGAAACTCTCTCTAAACAAAAAGACAATATAAGACAAACTTTGGGTCAAGTATTTTGTTATCAATAAAAATTTAAAACTAAATACTAATAATTTATTAAAAGCGCTATTAATTAATATTACTCCATAACTAAATTAACATAAATAAAAGTTGCATTTCATATAGTAAAAGATAAAAGTGAAGAGTCTAGTTCGTGTCCAGTAACAGCAAAGCCCACCGGAACCCTCCAGTTTGTGCCCATCTATAGTCTCGATATTCAAAAGAATATCCGTTCTTTTACAAAAATCGGATACGAAAAAAAAATATGTACTCTGAATTTATCAGTTCTATTAATTGAAATTTATATAGTAAAAAAGAAATTAAATTTATAGAAAAATACATTTATCCTAATCAAAGTATAAAATAACACTTGATGATAAGTATAATATAAAATCAAATACTACTCCCGTCCACAAAAAATAGCTAGTTTTACCGTCGTAGGCCATCCACAAAAATTAGACCAATTTTTAAATATAGATAGTTTTAAACATTTAAATACTAGTACTAATAATGTGGACTCCACAATCCACTACCAGCCAACCACTACTTCTCTCTTATTTTTTTCTCATCTCTTGCACATTAAAATTCCTGTCCTATACAATTATATCTATTTTTGGTGGACGGAGGTAGTATATATAAAAATTTACATAAAATAGGATTAAAAATAGACCACTTACTTTTTGTCTTTTTGATGTCCTTCGGAATAATAATTTACATAAAATAGGACAAAATTTACCACTTTCTCTTCTTCAGTTATTTATTCGTTCCTCTCACTTTTTTTTATTCGATGAAAATAAAATAAATATAATTGGTCTTTTTCACCAAGCCGGCTGACCACTACAGGACAGAATAACCATAAGTTACTAAATCGAGAAAAACATACATTAATCCACCACTTATTGATGAATCATATAAATTACTTATGTAAAGTACTACCCATGGTCCCCGAAAATTTGTCTAATTTTTTCATTTTCGTCCGTCCCCAAAATTTGTCTCATTTCACTTTTTTACAATTTTTAGTAGTGGACCTTATATTCCACTAACTAATTCATACTCACATTTTATTATAAAACTAATATATAAAAGTAGGACCCACATTCCACTAACTTTTTCAACTCATTTTCCATTACATTTCTTAAAACACGTGTCGAGTCAAAGTGGAACAAATTTTTGGGAGGTAGTAGTTAGGTTAGATCAGTTGAGTCTTTCCCTTCCAACTACCATTCTTCATCTACCAACAAAGCCGCCAAGAAAAATTGATCACTGTTCAACACCTTTAGCTTTAAAGAGCCTAAATGCGAATTATATAATCATATTGGAAATTTATCTATGTTCGTACTCCTTTAGTCCCTACTATACTACGTGTCTCACCTTCCCATTTTAGAACACTTCTTGGTATTCCATCAGTCCCATTGAAGATGTCTCTTAGTTTGTCCCGCCCCAACCAAGATAACCTATTAAAAACACATTTATCTCTACTTTATTTCTTCTCTTTTACTTTATTCTCTCCACACACATAAAATAGAGTTGCATAAATTCTCGTATCGTTTAAGCAATGGGTCATCTTCCTAGGACGGAAGGAGTATCTTTAGGGATGTCAATCGGGCCGGCCCGTCGGGTTTCGAGCCAACCCTGCTCGGGTTGCGGGTCAATCGGGTGCGAGCTAATCGGGTTGTGATTTCTTTCGGGTTATAAAAGCTCAGCCCTAACCCTAAAAGCTAGGGTTTCGGGCTAGCCCAGCTGGTTAATCGGGTTGCTACCGATAATATTAACATGCGATCAATCCAATAAATAATGATTAAAATTACTAATATTCATACAATGTAAAATATTTAATTATGATATATTTGAGATATATGCTTAAACTCAATCATAAACATGATCAAATACTAATATTTGAGATATTTCGTAGAATTTTAATGCGTGTTTTAGAAATTTAAATATTTTTTTTATGAATTTGAAGTTTTTAATTTATTTATCAATTATTATATTAATAAAAATTCAATATATAATTTGTATATTTAATATAAATTGAAAGTTATTTTTTTAGTTAAAATTAATCAATGAAATGTCGAATTAGGAGTAAAAAAATAGAGTAACAGAAATTTTATCGGGTTTTCGGGCCAGCCCGTCGGGTTTTCGGGTCTGGCCCTAATGGGTTGCGGGTTAATCGGGTGCGGGCTAATCGGGTTTTGATTTTATCGGGCTAGAAATTTTCAACCCTATCCCTATAAATTTGGCGGGCTATTCGGGCCAGCCCACGGGTTACGGGTTACATTGACATCCCTAAGTATCTTATTTCACTCTAACTATTTTTATAAAAGGATTCGAATTTTATTACTCTCTATGTCCCCCATTAATAATCTACTTTTGTATTTTTGTTTGTTCCCCATTAATGAATACTTTCACTTTTTTACCATAAATAGTAAGTAGACCTCACATTCTACTACATTCTATTCACATTTTTTTATAGAACTAATATATATAAGTGAGACTGATATTTCACTAGCTTTTTCAACTCACTTTCCTTTACATTTCTTAAAACTCGTGTTGGAATCAAAGTGAATAATTATTGGGGGACGGAGGGAGTAACTTATTTCTTTCACATTTAATCACTCCTTCAATCCACCATTTAACGTCTTTATTTTTCTTATTTGTTCATCCAACAATAAATATCTAATTTCACTTAATATTATTTTAATATGTGACTTCTAACGGAAGAGTAATCCACGAAATTAGTACTCATATTTCAGTATCTTCTAACTTACATTTCTGGAATCCTGCATCGAAGTGAGATACAAAGACATGAAGTACCATAAACAAACCTAAAATTTTAAGTCACTCTATCAGTTCGGTCTGTTAGAACACTTAAATTTGATAATGAGTCGTCGGCTAATTCATTTTATGACTCAACTTATTTTAACACAAGTGATACCCGCAAGTGTACGGGGCTAGTGTAGCAATTAGTAAGCAAGAATATCGTATCCCACAGAGACAATTTTGTATCACTTAACTACCACGAACAAAATCAACTACTATCTAGACAATCAAGAAAAGATTGGCTTGTTCTAACAACTAATAAAAGCATATAGTAAGCAAGTAACAATTAAGAACAAGGAAACACGGTGTAAAAATGATGTGAAAAGATAATATGGAGAAAATTGCAGAACTCAAGGATCCGATGCACAATTCCAAGCTCTTATCCAGTCAATTCGCTTTACCTTTTGGTGTCTCTAGAGTTACTAAGCCGACCACAATTATAGATTAAACCCCATCCCGAGGTGAGAAACATGTAGATTAGGTGCTAGGATCGAAGTTCCCTTCTAATCCTAAACTCCTAACTCCCAAAAGCTCGATTAGGTCAATGACCTCACTCAAAACCTCAACTCTCCCGAGTTCTATTGTATTAAGGTGTGAATTATTCTTTTTTCCGGATTAATTATTTCATCTCCCGATTAATCTAATTAATCCTACACAATCAAGTGGTGATTAAGCAATTGAAAGGAATAAACCCAAGAATAATCAAATAACTACAAGAGCAAGGCAATAACAAAATCAATCGGATAAAAACTATGAAATCAGTGCATCATCACCAAGAATTCTACAAGAGATGTTTAGCTACTCATGTTTATAGAGAAAACCATGTTCAAAACAAATGAATTCAACAAATACATGAAGTAAAGATAGTAAGACTCCTGTGAGATCAATCGATGGATAGGTGACTTCAATCTCCCGATTGGAAGTCTTCAATCTTCAATTCTCTCTCTCAAAGGTGTGCTTGGGGTGGTGTGTGAGTGTAGGAGGCGTTAGGTGTGGTGTGGAATGAACCCTAGGCTTCTTCTCCTCTTAATCCCCTTCAAAAATCGCGTTTTTGGCATAAAAATACGTCAAAACAACGTACCCGGCCGGGTGGAATTATAAAGGGTAAAATTCACCCGGCCGGGTGATGATTTTCGACCAGATTCTTCTCCATTTGAGACACCCGGCCGGGTGGATTTACAGGGTAATAATTCACCCGGCCGCGTGAGATTTTCTGGACAGTGCAGTGTTCGTAAAACGGCCATATCTCTTTCATCCGAACTTCGATTGGGGCGTGTGAGGTACCTACGCGAAGATCTTTCGAAGACGAAGAGAATGATGTGCATTGGGGGTTGATTGGACTTCAAAATCTCCAGTAAAATTGTCTCAAGCCAAGACTGCTGCACATCCACCTATTTTGCACCTTTTTCAACACATTCTTAACAAAATGGTCAATATACCAACATAATACAGAAGTAGATGTAAACACGCCTAATAATAGATTAAATATGATCAAATTCATACAAAACCACCCTCTAAAACCATGTAAAATCCAAGTGTGTCAACTCCCCCAAACTTACATAATTGCTAGTCCTCGAGCAATGAAGAAAAAGAACTAAAAGAAGACTTGGATTTAAAGGGGTTTTAGACATCATCATCGTCTCAAAGAATATGGAATAAAGGAGCATATTACAATACAAATTCTATCAAGTTAAGCGGTCGAATGCACTTTTACTACTAACTCGTATATCACCTTGGTTTCATGCTTCACTCGAGATGTATATGTGTGTGTATATTCACCTCACTAAAAAGTGTATAAGATATCAAGTAGTCACTCAAATCAAGCAAAAATGCATGGTTTACCATAAGCTTGCTCAATGTCTAACCTCTCCTCTACCTCGTGTGACAATAAATCAAGAGTCCGAAAGGTCTTTTATTTAGGTTATAATGTAGGCTCTTTGGTAAGGTGAGGAAATAATTGGCTAAAGTGACTGAAATTCTCAAAACGTAAAATCCCAAGAAATCACAACAATCAACTTTTAACTTCAGCCATTCTCAAAACACTTCTCGGTAATAACTAGACTTTGTCTAATTTCTTCCCAACTTCCAAAGACCTCAAATTATTCTCTATATACAATTTTTTTTTCTTTCTTCTTTTTCCTCTTTTTCTCTTTTTTTTTTCTTTTTCGTTCACGTTTTTTTTTAAGAACACACTCAACCAACCTTTTTCAATTATACTTTCCCAACTCTTCTTTTCAAATCTCAACAAATTTAGAGTCTAGGATTCTCAATCCACTTGATTAGCTTGACAAAAGAAAAGGCTTAAGGCTCAAACTTGGCTAACAAGGGTGTTATATACTAAGGTTAGTGTTTAGGTAAAAATGAGGCTAACAACGATGGCCTAACATCTTCCCCTATATTTAAGGTCACTATGTAGACTCAAGAAGACCAGGAGCAAGTTCTAGAAACACATGCACAATTGATGATAAAACACACATGAAAGAATTGAAGGCTAAAAAATCTCACTTGGGTAAATAGCATGAAGCAAGGCAAACAAGCAATTCGTTACTTATGCACCCTATTACTCAAACTCTCAAGTCAATGGTCAAGTGATAGCTCAAAATGGATGGTTCTTTGATCATAGACGACTAGTCTTCACCCCAATTACTACCAAAATTTTTTTCAATTCAAGCCCAAAATTTTCAATCAATCACAACTAATCAATCTAAAGCAAAAATAAAGCAATAAAATAAGTACCTCATTAGTGTCTCTATCCACCATATCATCCCCAAACTTATTCAAAGTTATGGAAAGAATAAGTTTGAAATGTTGGTGGAGAAGGGAGACTTACATGGTATGCAAGCAACACAAAACACACCAAAAACAAACTGAAACGGTAAAATTAAAAGTTACCTACTAGGGGTTACCTCCCCTATAGTGCCTTTGGTTATCGTCGTTGGCTCGACGTCCTCCATGAGCTGCATCATGTCACGCCATAACTGGTGGTGTTAGACTTTCTGTCAATATTGGAAGCATATGATCTAGCTAATCTCTTCTTCCACCAAGTATTTTTCAGAGCTCCATCAGAAATTTTAGTTACCACTTTGGGTGAATTTTCAGTTTTTTTTTTCTTCACCTTCACTTTAGGATTTGATGTAGTCTCTTCTTTAGAAATTGATCCACCACATGAAGCAAACATCCATTGCGGTAAAGAAAAATCCCCAAATGTGGACTCAATTTCTTGTGCATTTTGGACCTCTACAACGTGCACAGCTTTGCACTCCTTCTTCATAACAAGTTTTTCTTCCTCACGACTCTTCATAGCATTGTAGATAGATAGGATGTGACGTTTGTTGCTCATATGAAGAGTGAGCTCTCCCTTTGCTACATCTATCAATGTTTTTCCCGTTGCAAGGAATGGCGCCCCAGGATAAGCGGTACATTCAAGTCTTCTTCCATATCCAACACTACAAAATCGACGGGGAATATGAAGCCGTGTACCATCACAAGAACGTCCTCAACAATTCCTTTGGGATAGGTGACGGTTCTATTTGCCATCTGTAGCATGATTATTGTCGGCTTGAGAGTGCCGATCTTCATCTTTCTGAAAAACGATAATGGGATCAAATTTATACTCGCCCCCAGATCACAAAATGCCTTTGTCTGTCTGTCATTTCCAATGACGCATGAGATGTTGAAACTCCTAGGATCTTTAAGCTTGGCCGGTAGCTTTTTCTGAATTATGGCACTACAGTTTTCAGATATGTTCACCGTCTCATAGTCAGTCCACTTCTTCTTCTTGGAGAGCACATCTTTTAGAAACTTTGCATATGTAGGCATTTGCTGTAACGCCTCTACCAACGGGATGTTGATGTTCACTTTTTTAAATATGTCAAGAAACCTAGAGAAGTGATCATCTAGTTTCTTCTTCTGCACGCGCTGTGGAAATGGGATCTTAACCTCAGCAGGGGGTGCAGGTATCACGGTACTTGCCTTGGGAGGCGGCACCTCTTCCACTGGTTCTTCTTCTTCCACCACCTCTTCTACCACTGTCTCCTCTTGAGAGATTTTCTCCTTCTCTACAGGCATGGTTGGGCCTTCATAGCTCTTTCCACTTCTCAGATTAATGGCTTTGCAATCCTTACAGTCTTTAGGATTTACAACCGTTTGTGAAGGAAATTGGCCTGGTTGATGTTGAATACCCACAGCCTGTGAAACCTGGCTCATCTGGTTATCGATGCTCTTCATGTGAATATTCAAGGCATTCACATTAGCTTCAACCTGCACTAGCCTTTTGTTGGAGTCTTTCATGCACTCTCCCGTTTGTTTCATAAAAGCCATTAACACATCTTTCAGCTCATCCTTCTTCGGTTCTATGATTTGGCCATCTGATACCTGGAATCCGGGTGGTGGTTGCAAGGCATTATTTGGGTTCCCGTAGGACAAGTTGGGATGCACCTTGTTCCCATAGTGGTTGTAATTGCCTCCTCCTAGGTTGGGGCGGTAATTGTTGAAATTTCTGCTATTGCCACCTTGGTAAACGTAGTTTACATCTTCGACTCCTTGTTGCATCTCAGTCCCAACCTGCCTTGTTCCCATATACCCAAGCTTGTCAGTTAGGAATTCCAGCTGCTTGGATATTGTATCCATCCTATCAAAATCGGAGGTGGATGCCACTCTATAGGATTTGCTTCTATCGTTTCTCCATCCATCATCATTTGAAGCCACTCTCTCAATCACCTCAAGTGCTTCAGCTTCTCCCAACTTCAAGAGAGATCCTCTGGCGCTCATGTTCAATTCGCGCATTGCCTCCAGTGTGTCTCCCCTGTAGAAGGTTAAGATTTGTTGCCCCGGGGTTAGCCCGTGGTTGGGGCATCTTCTCATCAGCTGCTTAAACCTTTTCCAAGCCTCCATGATATTCTCCTGAGGGTGCATCTTGTATTGAATGACTTCTGCTTGGCGTTTGAGTGCCTCGCTAGGTGGATAGTATTTCTCCAAGAACAGCTCCACCATTGCATCCCATGTGGGCACAGAGTTAGGACCCATACTGTCATACCAGTCCCTTGCCTCGTCTTTCAAAGACAATGGGAATAATCGGAGGCGGACTT
Organism: Salvia splendens; assembly: GCF_004379255.2. Taxonomy (NCBI): domain Eukaryota; kingdom Viridiplantae; phylum Streptophyta; class Magnoliopsida; order Lamiales; family Lamiaceae; genus Salvia; species Salvia splendens. The sequence continues at coordinate 16,088,471 of NC_056040.1, read as the reverse complement.
GCTCATCTGTGACCCCATTCGCCTTCACTGTGTTGCTGATCTATATGAACTTGGTGAGGTGCTTGTTGGCATCTTCTGAACCTGTCCAACCAAATGCGTTTGCTTCTGCTCTGTCTATCAACCCCGGTCTCAATTCAAAGCTGTTGGCCGCTATCCCCGCATTGTTGACTGGTGGATTAGTGACCTGTCTGTAGGCAAACTGATTCTGTACGGGCACTGGCCTCGCGTTCTGCTCATCCAATTGCCTCTGCATGGCAGCCAGCTGCAGACGGAGTTCACGAATGGTAGGATCCTCATTGTTGTTCTCCCCGCCGTTCTCCATTAGAATTGGAGAATGAGGCTCGTACTGGATAGGTGATGGAGGTGGAGATGGACTGGGTGATGGAGTTCTCTGGATAGGAGAAGGTAGACGCCTGTGAGCGGGTGAAGAAACCCGAATCCTTTGGTTTAACCTTCTCTGCGCGTTCCTCCTTCTATTGGATGCTTCGATCTCGGCATCGATAGGCTCTAGAGGTGGACCTTTAGAACGCGTGTGCATACACCCTGAACAAGGAAACACATCTATTAGAAAACTCAAAATAAAAATTAAAAATAAAGCAAGTAAAATCTAGATTAGTAATCTCAATTATTATCACGATATTAAGCTATAATGACACACAATTGTCCCCGGCAACGGCGCCAAAAACTTGACTCAACTTATTTTAACACAAGTGATACCTGCAAGTGCACGGGGCTAGTGTAGCAATTAGTAAGCAAGAGTATCGTACCCCACAGAGACAATTTTGTATCACTTAACTACCACGAACAAAAATCAACTACTATCTAGACAATCAAGAAAAGATTGGCTTGTTCTAACAACTAATAAAAGCATATAGTAAGCAAGTAACAATTAAGAACAAGGAAACACGGTGTAAAAAGGATGTGAAAAGATAATATGGAGAAAATTGCAGAACTCAAGGATCCGATGCACAATTCCAAGCTCTTATCCAGTCAATTCGCTTTACCTTTTGGTGTCTCTAGAGTTACTAAGCCGACCACAATTATAGATTAAACCCCATCCCGAGGTGAGAAACCTGTAGATTAGGTGCTAGGATCGAAGTCCCCTTCTAATCCTAAACTCCTAACTCCCAAGAGCTCGATTAGGTCAATGACCTCACTCAAAACCTCAACTCTCCCGAGTTCTATTGTATTAAGGTGTGAATTATTCTTCTTTCCGGATTAATTATTTCATCTCCCGATTAATCTAATTAATCCTACATAATCAAGTGGTGATCAAGCAATTGAAAGGAATAAACCCAAGAATAATCAAATAACTACAAGAGCAAGGCAAGAACAAAATCAATCGGATAAAAACTATGAAATCAGTGCATCATCACCAAGAATTCTACAAGAGATGTTTAGCTACTCATGTTTATAGAGAAAACCATGTTCAAAACAAATGAATTCAACAAATACATGAAGTAAAGATAGTAAGACTCCTGTGAGATCAATCGATGGATAGGTGACTTCAATCTCCGGATTGGAAGTCTTCAATCTTCAATTCTCTCTCTCAAAGGTGTGCTTGGGGTGGTGTGTGAGTTTAGGAGGCGTTAGGTGTGGTGTGGAATGAACCCTAGGCTTCTTCTCCTCTTAATCCCCTTCAAAAATTGCGTTTTTGGCATAAAAATACGTCAAAACAACGTACCCGGCCGGGTGGAATTATAAAGGGTAAAATTCACCCGGCCGGGTGATGATTTTCGACCAGATTCTTCTCCATTTGACACACCCGGCTGGGTGGATTTACAGGGTAATAATTCACCTGGCCGCGTGAGATTTTCTGGACAGCGCAGTGTTCATAAAACGGCCATATCTCTCTCATCCGAACTCCGATTGGGGCGTGTGAGGTACCTACGCGAAGCTCTTTTGAAGACGAAGAGAATGATGTACATTGGGGGTTGATTGAACTTCAAAATCTCCAGTAAAATTGTCTCAAACCAAGACTGCTGCACATCCACCTATTTTGCACCTTTTTCTACACATTCTTAACAAAATGGTCAATATACCAACATAATACAGAAGTAGATGTAAACACGCCTAATAATAGATGAAATATGATCAAATTCATACAAAACCACCCTCTAAAACCATGTAAAATCCAAGTGTGTCATTTTATCACCTTGAAATTGATAGAATGAATCTAACACAAAGAACATGCGCATTTCACATTACGGTACCGTAATACAGAGCACATTTTATTACAACAAGAAGACAAATAAAAGAACAATATTAATACAATCACATGAACTCATGTTCAATATTCTTCAACCTTGCGCCAGCCGTTTTCACATAAAACGTATACTCAATAACAGAGTGACTTGTAGCCGCATCGTACGAATAAGTGGAGCTTATCTAATACCCGGTGGCGAACCGGAAGAGGCCGGTCCCGCC